>NC_030810.1:119423351-120038259 GCF_001704415.2 Capra hircus
GCCTAGGTTTGTCATAGCTTCCCTTTCGAGGAGTAATCATCTTTTATTTATTTATTATTTTTTTAATATAAATTTATTCATTTTCATTGGAGGTTAATTAATTTACAATATTGTACTGGTTTTGCCATACATCAACATGAATCTGCCACAGGTATACACGTGTTCTCCATCCTGAGCCCCCCTCCCTCCTCCTTCCCCGTACCATCCCTCTGGGTCGTCTCAGTGCAACAGCCCCAAGCATCCAGTATCATGCATCAAACCTGGACTGGCTATTTGTTTCATATATGATATTATACATGTTTCAGTGCCATTCTCCCAAATCATCCCGACCTCTCCCTCTCCCACAGAGTCCAAAAGACTGTTCTGTACATCTGTGTCTCTTTTGCTGTCTCACATACAGGGTTATCATTACCATGGCTACAATCACTGTACACAGTGATTTTGGAGCCCAGGAAAATGAAATCTGTTAATATTTCCACTTTTTACCCTTCTATTTGCCATGAAGTGATAGGACTGGATACCATAATCTTATTTAGTTTTTTGAATGTAGAGTTTAAGCCAGCTTTTTCACTCTCCACATTCACCATCATCCAGAGGCTCTTTACTTCTCTTTACTTTCTGCTGCTAGAGTGACATCATCTTCATATCTGAGGTTATTGATATTTCTCCTGGCAATCTTGATTGCACCTTGTGATTCATCCAGCTCAGCATTTAGCATGATACACTCTTTATATGACAGAATGTGGTCCACTGGACAAGAGAATGGCAAACCACTTCAGTATTCTTGCCTTGAGAACCTGATGAACAGTATGAAAAGGCAAAATGATAGGCTACTGAAGGGGAACTCCCTGGGTTGGTAGATGCCCAATATGCTATTGGAGATCAGTGGAGAAATTACTCCAGAAAGAATGAAGGGATGGAGCCAAAGCAAAAAGAATACCCAGTTGTGGATGTGACTGGTGATAGAAGCAAGGTGTGATGCTGTGAAGAGCAAGATTGCATAGGAACCTGGAATGTCAGGTCCATGAATCAAGGCAAATTGGAAGTGGTCTAACAGGAGATGGCAAGAGTGAACGTCCACATTCTAGGAATCAGTGAACGGAAATGGATGGGAATGGGTGAATTTAACTCAGATGACCATTATATCTACTACTGTGGGCAGGAATCCCTTAGAAGAAATGGAGTAGCCGTCATGGTCAACAAGAGTCCGAAATGCAGTACTTGGATGCAATCACAAAAGCAACAGAATGATCTCTGTTCATTTCCAAGGCAAACCATTCACTATCATGGTAATCCAAGTCTATGCCCCAACCAGTAATGCTGACGAAGCTGAAGTTGAATGGTTCTATGAAGACATACGAGACCTTTTAGAACTAACACCCAAATAAGATGTCCTTTTCAATTAAAGGGGACTGGAATGCAAAAGTAGGAAGTCAAGAAACACCTGGAGTAACAGGCAAATTTGGCCTTGGAGTATGGAAAGAAGCAGGGCAAAGGCTAACAGAATTTTGTCAAGAGAATGCACTGGTCATAGCAAACACCCTCTTCCAACAAACAAGAGAAAACTCCACACATGGATATCACCAGATGGTCAACACCGAAATCAGATTGATTATATTCTTTGCAGCCAAAGATGCAGAAGCTCTATACAGTCAACAAAAACAAGACCAGGAGCTGAATGTGGCTCAGATCATGAACTCCTTATTGCCAAATTCAGACTTAAATTGAAGAAAGTAGGGAAAACCAGTAGACCATTCAGGTATGACCTAAATCAAATCCCTTAGGATTATACAGTGGAAGTGAGAAATAGATTTAAGGGACTAGATCTGATAGACAGAGTGCCTGATGAACTATGGAATGAGGTTCGAGACACTGTACAGGAGACAGGGATCAAGACCATCCCCATGGAAGAGAAATGCAAAAAAGCAAATGGCTATCTGGGGAGGCCTTACAAATAGCTGTGAAAAGGAGAGAAGCAAAAGCAAAGGAAAAAAGGAAAGATATAAGCATCTGAAATGCAGAGTTCCAAAGAATAGCAAGAAGAGATAAGAAAGCCTTCCTCAGTGATCAATGCAAAGAAATAGGGGAAAAAACAGAATGGGAAAGATTAGAGATCGCTTCAATAAAATTAGAGATACCAAGGGAACATTTCATGCAAAGATGGGCTCGATAAAGGACAGAAATGGTATGGACCTAACAGAAGCAGAAGATATTAAGAAGAGGTGGCAAGAACACACAGAACAGTACAAAAAAGATCTTCACGACCCAGATAATCATGATGGTGTGATCACTCACCTAGAGCCAGACACCCTGGAATGTGAAGTCAAGTGGGCCTTAGAAAGCATCACTAAGAACAAAGCTAGTGGAGGTGATGGAATTCCAGTGGAGCTGTTTCAAATCCTAAACGATGATGCTGTGAAAGTGCTGCACTCAATATGCCAGCAAATTTGGAAAACTCAGCAGTGGCCCCAGGACGGGAAAAGGTCCGTTTTCATTCCAATCCCAAAGAAAGGCAATGCCAAAGAATGCTCAAACTACCACACAATTGCTCTCATCTCACACACTTGTAAAGTAATGCTCAAAATTCTCCAAGCCAGGCTTCAGCAATACGTGAACTGTGAACTTCCAGATGTGCAAGCTGATTTTGGAAAAGGCAGAGGAACCAGAGATCAAATTGCCAACATCCGCGGGATCATTGAAAAAGCAAGAGAGTTCCAGAAAAACATCTATTTCTGCTTTATTGACTATGCCAAAGCCTTTGACTGTGTGGATCACAATAAACTGTGGAAAATTCTGAAAGAGATAGGAATACCAGACCACCTGACCTGCCTCTTGAGAAACCTGTATGCAGGTCAGGAAGCAAGTTAGAACTAGACATAGAACAACGGACTGGTTCCAGATAGGAAAAGGAGTACGTCAAGGCTGTATATTGTCACCCTGCTTATTTAACTTATATGCAGAATACATCATGAGAAACGCTGGACTGGAAGAAACACAAGCTGGAATCAAGATTGCCGGGAGAAATATCAATAATCTCAGATATGCAGATGACAACACCTTTATGGCAGAGGATGAAGAAGAACTAAAGAACCTCTGGATGAAAATGAAAGAGGAGCATGAAAAAGTTGGCTTAAAGCTCAACATTCAGAAAACGAAGATCATGGCATCTAGTCCCATCACTTCATGGCAAATAGATGGGGAAACAGTGGAAACAGTGACAGACTTTGTTTTTTGGGGCTCCAGAATCATTGCAGATGGTGATTCCAGCCATTAAATTAAAAGATGCTTAGTCCTTGAAAGAAAAGTTATGACCAACCTAGATAGCATATTGAGAAGCAGTGACATTACTTTGCCAACAAAGGTCCGTCTAGTCAAGGCTATGGTTTTTCCAGTAGTCATGTGTATGGGAAAGTTGGACTGTGAAGAAAGCTGAGTGCCAGAGAATTCATGCTTTTGAACTGTGATGTTTGAGAAGACTCTTGAGAGTCCCTTGGACTGCAAGGAGATCCAACCAGTCCATCCTAAAAGAGATCAGTCCTGAGTGTTCATTGGAAGGACTGATGCTAAAGCTGAAACTCCAATACTTTGGCCACCTTATGCGAAGAGTTGACTCATTGGAAAAGACCCTGATGCTGTGAGGGATTGGGGGCAGGAGGAGATGGGGACGACAGAGGATGAGGTGGCTGGATGGCATCACTGACTTGATGGACATGAGTTTGGGTTGTCTCCGGGAGATGGTGATGGGCAGGGAGGCCTGGCTTGCTGCGATTCATGGGGTTGCAAAGACTGAGCAACTGAACTGAACTGAACTCTTTATATGAGTTTAAATAAATAGGTTGACAGTATACCGTCTTGTCATAATTGTTTCCCAATTTTGAACCAAGGCTCTAAATTTTTGCTTCTTGACCACTTACAGGTTTCTCAGGAGACAGGTAAAGTGGCCTGGTATTCCCATTATTTTAAGATTTTCAAATTTGTTGTGATCCACACAGTCAAAGGGTTTAGCTTCGTCATTGAAACAGGTCTAGATGTTTTTCTGGAATTTTCTGCTTTCTCTATGATACAGTGAATGTTGGCAATTTGATCTTTGGTTCTTCTGTTTTTCCTAAGTCCTGCTTTTACATGTGAAAGTTCTTGATTCATGTACTGCTGAAGCCTAGCTTGCAGTATCTTGAGCATAACCTTACTAACTCGTGAAATGAGGGCCAATGTATGGTAGTTTAAACATTCTTGACATTGCCTTTCTTTGGGATTGGAATGAAGACTGACATTTTCTAGTCCTCTGGCTACTGCTGAGTTTTCCAGATTTTCTGACATAATGAGTTCAGCACTTGAACAGTATCATCTTTTAGGATTTGAAATAGCTCAGCTGGAATTCCATCTCCTCCACTGGCTTTGTTCATTTTTTTATTATGATGAAATTACATTGAATAACTTGTGTATGTTGAACCATCCTTGGGTTGCAGAAGTAAGTTCCACTTGATCAAGGTGAATAATCTTGTTAGTTTGGTACTGTTTTAGAGGTTTTCTTTTCTTTTCTTTTTTTTTTTTAGCATTTTCTGGAGGATCTTTATTTCAGTTCAATCTCTCAGTCGTGTCCAACTCTTTGTAACCCCATGAACCGCAGCACGCCAACCTCCCTGTCCATTACCAACTCGTGGAGTTTATCCCAACTCATGTCCATTGAATTGGTAATGCCATCCAACCATCTCATCCTCTGTCATCCCCTTCTCCATCTGCCTCCAGTCTTCCCCAGCATCAGGGTATTTCCCATTGAGTCAGTTCTTTGCATCAGGTGGCCAAAGTATTGGAGTTTCAGCCTCAGCATCAGTCCTTCCAATGAACACCCAGGACTACTCTCCTTTAGGATGGACTGGTTTTATCTCCTTGCAACACCACAGTTCAAAAGCATCAATTCTTCGGCAGTCAGCTTTCTTTATAGTCCAACTCTCACATCCACACATGACTATTGGAAAAACCATAGCCTTCTCTAGGTGGACCTTTTTTGACAAAGTAATATCTCTGCTTTTTAATATGCTGTCTAGGTTGGTCATAACTTTCCTTCCAAGGAGTAAGTGTCTTTAAATTTCATGGCTGCAATCACTGTGTGCAGTGATTTTGGAGCCCCTAAAAATGAAGTGAGCCCCTGTTCCACTGGTTCCCCATCTATTTGCCATGAAGTGATGGGACCAGATGCCATGATCTTAATTTTCTGAATGTTGAGCTTAAGCCAAGTTTTTCACTCTCCTCTTTCACTTTCATCAAGAGGCTCTTTAGTTCTTCTTCAATTTCTGCCATAAGGGTGGTGTCATCTGCATATCTGAGGTTATGGATATTTCTCCTGGCAATCTTGATTCCATCTTGTGCTTCCTCCAGCCCAGCATTTCTCATGATATGCTCTGCATAGAAGTTAAATAAGCAGGGTGACAATATACAGCCTTAACGTACCTCTTTACCTATTTGGAACCAGTCTGTTGTTCCATGTCCAGTTCTAACTGTTGCCTCCTGACCTGCATACAGGTTTCTTAAGAGGCAGGTCAGGTGGTCTGGTATCAGTATTCATCCATAATATACAGGTCTGTAGTTTCACTTTCTTTTAGTATTTTTGTCTGGATTTTGGTACCATGATCACACTGTTTTCATAGAATAACTTTGAAAGCATTCCCTCCTCTTCAGTATTTTGGAATAGTTTGAGAGGACAGGTATAAATTTTTAAATAACAGTTCAGTTCAGTCACTCAGTCATGTCTCCTCTTTGTAACCGCATGGACTGTAGCATGCCAAGCTTCCTTGTCCATCACAAACTCCTGGAGCTTACTCAAACTCATGTCTATTGAGTCCTTGATGGCATCCAACCATTTTATCCTCTGTTGTGTCCCCTTCTCCTCCCACCTTCAGTCTTTTCCAATATTAGGGTCTTTTCCAGTGAGCCAGTTCTTTGTATCAGGTGGCAAAAGTATTGGAGTTTCAGCTTCAGCATGAATCCCTCCAGTGAATATTCAAGACTGATTTCCTTTAGGATGGACTGGTTTTATCTCCTTGCGGTCCAAGGGACTCTCAAGAGTCTTCTCCAACCCCACAGTTCAAAAGCATCAATTCTTTGGTGCTCAGCCTTCTTAATAGTCCAACTCTCATATCCATACATGACTACTGGAAAAACCATAGCTTTGATTAGACAGAACTTTGTTGGGAAAGTAATGTCTGTCCTTTTTAATATGCTGTCTTGGTTGTTCATAACTTTTCTCCAAGGATCAAGTGTCTTTTAATTTCATGGATTAATGAATTCATACATGGCTGGATGAAGCACAAGCTGGAATTAAGATTGCCAGGAGAAATATCAGTAACCTCAGATATGTAGATGACACCACCTTTATGGCAGAAATCAAAGAAGTACTGAAGAGCCTCTTGATGACAGTGAAGGAGGAGAGTGAAACGTTGGCTTAAAGCTCAACATTCAGAAAATGAAGATCATGGCATCCGGTCCCATCACTTCATGGCAGATAGATGGGGAAGCAGTGGAAACAGTGGCAGACCTCCTTTTGGAGGGGCTCCAGAATCACTGCAGAAGTTGACTGCAGCCATGAAATTAAAAGACGCTTACTCCTTGGAAGAAAAATTTTTAAATATGCGTAATGTTCTCAAGGCATCTGGTTTGAGCTTTCCTTTCTCAGGATGTTTCTGGTTACTAATTCAGCCTCCTTAGTGTAGTGTTGGTTTGTTTGGTTTGTCCCTATGTTTATCTATCTTTTAATTTTGGTAAGCTGTATATTTCTAAAAAGTTATTAATTTCTTCTGTCCTTCCAATTGTGGTGTTCATAGTCTCTTAGGATCCTTTTTATTTCTGTGGTATAAGTGTAATATCTCTTTTATTTCTGATTTTTGTTGAATCGTATTACTTTTTTCTTGTTATTCTCAGTGAGGGTTTGTTGATTTTGATGCCCTTTAATAAACCTTACTTTTTTTTTCTCTGTATCATTTATTTCTGCTCTAATCTTTATTATTTCCTTTCTCTATTAACTTTGGCTTTAATTTGTTGTTATTTTTCAGTTTTTTGAAGTGTAAAGTTAGGTTGTTGATTTCAGATCTTTTTAAGTGTAGATAATTACTATAAACTTCCCCCTTAGTACTGTAACATTTACATTTAAAGTAGTTACTTATAGGAAAATACTCACTCCTAGCATTAATAATTTTTTTTCTGTATGTCCTACAAATATTTGTTCACTCTTTTTCTCTCTTAGCTGCTTTCTCTTGTGGTTTATTGTTGTTGTTGCTCTTTCTTTTGTAGTGGCATGCTTTAACTCCTTTTTTAGGGGCATCTTTTATAGAGTTTTTTCATTGTGTTTTTTATGAGGACTGCATGAAACATAGTTACAAAATTTGTCTTGCACTGAGAACAGTTTAACTTAAATCACATACAAAAATTCTGTTCCTTTATATCCTTCCCCCACTTTGTTATCAGTGTCACAAATACCATAAAAGCATAATAACTTTTAATGCTTCTATTTTTTAAATTCTATATTCAAATTAAAAGTGATTTGGTACCACCTTTTCAATATTACAGATTTCTGTATTCGTTTGTATATTTACATTTGTGACAATCTTTATATTACCATATGCTGTGTGTTGCTGTCTAATGTCTTTCACTTCAACTTGAAAGACTATTTAGCAGGTCTTGTAAGACAGTCCTTGTGATAACCTTCTATACTTTTTATCTGAGAAGGTCTTTATTTCCCTTTCAGTTGTAGTGGACAGTTTTGGTGGATATAGTATTCTTGGTTTGCAGGTTTTTTCTTTCAGCACTTTTTATCCTACTCCCTTCTGACAGGCAATGTTTCTGTTGAGAAATCCACTGATGTAATGGGAGCTCCTTTATGTAATGGTTCATGTTACTCTTGCAGCTTTCAAGATTAACTCACTTTTGACAAGTAGTTTATAGTGTGTCTTGATTTGGACCTCTTTGGGTCCATCCTAGTTGAAGTTCCTGAGTTTCTTGAATCTGGATGTTCTTTTTTTCCCTCCGATTTGAGAAGTTTTTGGCCTTTTTTTTTTTTTTCCAGATAAGCTTGTTAGGTAAAGATGACCAGGACACCGAAAGAGTGTCTAACAGGCTTTTTAATGGCGAAGCGCCCCCGGGCGGGGTTCCTGGACCTGAAGTCTGCGCTGGGACCCTGTTGGGGGTGGTTTTTATACGTTCGTTGCGAGGGGTGGTCAGACTAAATGGATGGGGGTTCAGATAGATTGCCAGGCCGAGGCGTTGCAGGCTGACAGGTCCTTCTGCGTGGCTGGGGTGGAGCAGCTTTAGCTGGTGAAGTGTGCTGTCATTGGTCCCCGGGATCTGGGAGGCTCCTTACCCAGCCAGCTGGAGGGAGAGGAGGGACGCCCATCATGGCCCCCGGGGTCCGGCCTTACAAAGCTCTCCATCCACTCCCCCCTTTTCCTTCTGAAAATCCCATAGTGGAAATATTTGTCATCTTAGTGATATCCTCTAAGTTCCCTTAGGATCTTTTTAACTTTTCTTCATTCTTCTTTTGTTCTTGACTTGGTAATTTTAAATGGCAGTTTTTGAATTTGCTGTTTCTTTTTTCTGCCTGATTGAGCCTGTTGTTGATCCTCCTCTAGTGAATTTAGTTACATTCTTCAACTCTGTCATTTCTGTTTCTCTCATTTTTCCATTTTCTTTCTCCCTGGTAATACTCTCATTTTGTTCACACATTGTTTTCCTGATTTGTTTAGTTATCTGTTTGTATTCCCTTGTAGCATATTGGGGCTTCCCAGGTGGCATTAGTAGTAAAGAACCCACCTGCAAATTCAGGAGACCTAAGAGACCTGGGTTCAATCCCTGGGTCAGGAACATCCCCCGGAGAAGGACATGGCAACCCCCTCCAGTATTTTTGCCTGGAGAATCCCATGGACAGAGGAGCCTGGCTGGCTACAATCCATGGGATTGTAGAGTCAGAAATGCCTGAAGCGACCTGGTGCACACACTTGCACGCACATAGCGTATTGAATTTGTGTATTACCATTTCTTTCTGTTCTTTTTTAGGTAATTCATACATCTCCATTTTGTTAGGGTCAGTTTCTGGAGATTTACTTTGTCCTGTCGTTTGAGTCATGTTTTCCCATTTCTTCATGTGCTTCTTTGGTGAATTGTCTGTTCAATCTTTTACCCATTTTAAAAAATATATTTTTATTTCTTTATTTGGCCGCTCTGGGTGTTAGTTGTGGCATGCAGGATCTTTTAAGTTGCAGCGGCATGTGACCTCTTAGTTGCAGCATGTAGAATCTAGTTCCCCGTTCAGTGATGTATTATTAGGGCAGTGTCTTGGACACCGGGCCATCAGGGAAGCCCCTTGCCCATTGTTTTAATTCTTATTATTGAACTTTGAGGGGTTTTAAAAGTTTGTTCTGTATATTTTTCAGGCATATGACTTATAATTTTTTTCCTCAGAGTCAGTGGCTAGTCTTTTCATTTTGTTTACACTGTCTTTCAAAAAGAAATTTTACAATTTTAAAGAAGGCCAGAACCAATGTCATGAGTAAAAATCTTTATTTCACCAAATGTCACAATAATTTTCTCCTAAAAGTTCTATAGTTTTATGTTTTCCATTTTGTATTAGTTTTTTTAGTAAAGTCTGAGATCTGCTTTAAGTTCATTATTTTGCATGTGGATATCCAGCTTTCCAACATTGTTTCTTGCCTCTGAACTTTTTTTTTTTCGTCATTATCATAGGTCATTGACCATATCTATTTTTGTCTCTTTCTGGGCAGTATCTTTTTCTCTTCCCGTGATTCATCACTGTACTTATACCACCCTGCTTTTATTACTGTAATTTAATATTAACTCTTAAAACCAGGTAGTATAAGTCCTTTCTTCTTTTTTGAAATTGTTTAAGGTATTTTAGATTTTTGTATTTCCGCATGACTTTGATAATCAGATTATCAATTTTTACTACAATTTTTCCTGTGATTTATTTGAATCTATATATCAGTTTAAGAAGCATTGACAAGTGTTAAATCTTCTAATCTATGATTACAGTATATCTCCCTTATTTAGGACTTTAAGTTTACTTGGCAGTGTTTTATAATTTTAAGTTTGTGTGTCTTAAGATTTATTCTTAAATATTTCATATTTTTCATATTATTATAAATGGTACTATTTTAAAATTTTCAATTTCTCATGGTTTTGTTGCTAGTATTTTCATGTTCAATCTTATATTCCCCCTGTTTTACTATATTCACTTACTGGTTCTAATAACTTTTTAGGAAAGAAAATCACATAGAAATTTTCTCCTTAGATGATTATGCCATCTGTGAATATAGAGACACTTTTACTTTTTTTTTCCTCCATCTGAACTTCATTTCTTTTTGTTATTACACTTATTAGAATTTTCAGTTCAATATTGAATAAAAATAGTAAGACTAAACATTCTTCCTGATCTTTGATGTTTCACTGTTAAGTATAACAGCAAGTGTATTTTAGTAATGCTTTTTTATCCAGTTAATTCCTTTCTATTTGTATATTAAACTTACCAGGAATGGATGTTGGATTTTGTCAAATGTTTTTCTCTGCATTATTTGAAAAAAATTATATATTTTTCTTTTAGTTTCTTAACACAGTGAACTACATTTATTTTTCAAATGTTAATATCAATTTAGCATTCTAGAGATGAACCTCACAGTCATATTTTATATATTACCCATTTTCTGTGTTGTTGTGTTTGTTAGAGGTTGTTTTTTTGTTTTTTGTTTTTTTTTGGCAGATGTGTTCCTAAGCACTATATGGTTTTATTGTCAGCATAATGCTGATCCCTTGGAGTAACTTGCAATGTTTGTCCCTTTTTATTTTCCTGAAAGAGTTTTTATAGAAGTGGTAGTATTTGTTTCTATACCTTTGGGAACATTTACCAATAAAGCCATCTGATCCTGGAGTTTTCTTTGTAGGATGTTCATAACTACATATTTAATTCTTAAAATGAATATTTGGTTATTCAGGCTGTATCTTTATGCTTTAATAGCTTCAGTATTTTATCTATTTTAAGGAACCTGTCTTTCACCTATATTGCCGAATTTGTGGGTATTAGTTGTTCACAGTACTCACTATACTTTAAAAAAAAGTTTTTTTAAAAATTTATTTGTCTGCTGTGCTGTGCTTAGTCACTTAGTCCTGTCCGACGCTTTGCAACCCCATGGATTGTAGCCTGCCAGGCTCTTCTGTCCCTAGGGATTCTCCAGGCAAGAATATGGAGTGCCCTCCTCCAGGGGAATCTTCCCCACCCACTATTTGAACCCAGGTCTCCTGCTTTGCAGGTAGATTGTTTACCAGCTGAGCTACCAGGGAAGCCCAGTCTGTGCTGGGTCTTAATTGTAGCATGTGGGATCTAGCTCACTACTAAGGATTGGACCTGGGCTCCCTGAGTAGGGAGTGTTAGCCATTGGACACCAGGAAAAGTCCCTTTATCTTTTTAACATCTGTAGAATCTATAGTGATACCACCTCCAACATTCTTGATATTGATAGTTGGTCTTCTCTCTCTTTTTATTTTTCTTACCAGCCTGATAAGAGATTCAGTTGATTTTAATGATCATCTCTAAGAACCAACTTTGGTTTCCATGATTTTCTCTATTTTCCTGTTTGTTTGTTTGTTTTTTTCTGTTTTTTATCTCTGCTTTTTCCTTTCTTCTCTGTTTACTGTGGTGGGTTTCATTGTTTTTCTTCTAGTTTCTTAAAGTAGAGGCTGAAGTGACTGATTTAAGACCTTTATCCTTTCCAATAGAGGCAATTAGTAAAACAAAATTTCCACTGAATATTTCTTTGTTGTTTTTAGTTGCTGGGTAGTTTCTTTGTTGTTTTTTAGTTGCTCAATAGTGTCTGACCCTTCATGAACTGTAGCCCACCAGGCTCCTCTGTCCATGGGCTTTTCCAGGCAAGGTTACTGCAGTGGGTTGCCATTCCCTCCTCCAGGGTATCTTCCCCACCCAGGGATCGATTAAACCTGCGTCACCTGCATTGCAGGTGGTTTCTTTACTGCTGAGCCACTGGGGAAATCTGAGTGTTTCCTTCACTTCAGTTCAGTTCAGTCGCTCAGTCGTGTCCGACTCTTTGTGACCCCATGAATCGCAGCACGCCAGGCCTCCCTGTCCATCACCAACTCCTGGAGTTTACCCAAACTCATGTCCATCGAGTCAGTGATGCCATCCAGCCATCTCATCCTCTGTCGTCCCCTTCTCCTCCTGCCCCCAATCCCTCCCAGCATCAGTCTTTTCCAGTGAGTCAACTCTTCGCATGAGGTGGCCAAAGTACTGGAGTTTCAGCTTTAGCATCATTCCTTCCAAAGAACACCCAGGGCTGATCTCTTTTAGAATGGACTGGTTGGAGTGTTTCCTTAGGTTTCCCTAATGTCGATATACTGAACTTTCATTTCTCTTGTATTAAATGTATTTTCTAATTTCTATTGTGATTTCTTCCTTGATTCATTGTTTATTGAGAAGTGTGTCATTTAGTTTCCAGATACTTGGAAATATTTGAACATTAATTTTTCCCCTTTGGGTTATTGCACTTGAAGGTGTTTTAATCATTTGTTTAACTGTTTTTGTATGGACTGATTTCTCGTGTTTAATTTATAGTTAAATATGTACTTTGCATGATGTGAATTTTTAAAATTTTAATTAGTCTGGTTTTATGTCCAAGAATATAGTCTGTTGGTAAATTTTTCTTATGTATTTAAAAAAATGTTTATATTTTTGTTTGTGGAATGTTCCAGAAATATCAATTATGTCAAAGTGGCTGATAACCATGTTCAGTTCTTCTGTGTAGTTATTGATTTTCTGATCACTTGTTCTATCAATTATTGAAAGATGACTGTTCAAATCTAATATTTTCATATTGTTGATTTCTCCTCTCAGTCCTCAATTTTTGCTTCATATATTTTGAAGATCTGTTTTTAAGTACCTAAACATTCAGTATTTTAATGTTTCTGTTCATGGATTGACTCATTTGTAATTGTAAAATGATTCTCTTTATTCCCATTATACTCTGCTTTGAAATTTCCTGTTTATATAGCAGATCTGGGACTTCCTGGTGGCTTGGATGGTAAAGAATCTGCCTGTAATGCAGGAGACTTGGGCTTGACCCCAGGGCCGGGAAGATCCCCTGATGAAGGGATTGGCTACTCGCTCTAGTATTCTTGCCGGGAGAACTCCACGGACAGAGGAGCCTGGTGGGCTACAGTCCATCGAATCACAAAGAGTTGGACACTACTGAGCGACGAACACACATACACACACAGCACATCTAGCTTTCTCATCTTTACAGTTATTGCAATGTTTCTTTCCTCTGTCCTTTTAGTCTGCCTGTCTGTGGTTTTATATTTCATTCTCATAATCAATTTATATGTTTTTTAATCCAATCTAGCAATGTCTGCTTTTTAATTGGGCTGTATTTAATCATTTACAGTTCATATAATTGATGTAGAAGTTGCTGAATTTAAATTTTGTGTCTTGGTTTTTGTTTTTTCTCTTTTCCTGTTCCATCAATTTTTCCCTCTTCTAGAAGAACTGAGTATTTTTGTGATTCTGCTTTATCTCCTTTGTTGATATATTAGCTGTGATGCTTTGTTGTTGTTTTAGTGTATGCTTTAGGAATTATACATCATAAACTTTATCACAGTGTACCATCAAATAATATTGTACCACTTCAATATGGTATAAGAATCTTACAACACTCTGCTCCCATTTTTCCTCTCCTAGAAATTTGTTTTTTTTTAACCTTTTATTGTTATATATTTTATAAACTCTTTAATATATTGTTAATATTCTTCCTTTAATAGTTAATTATCTTTAAACATATTTTAAAACAAAAAATGTTATATTTACTTACATATTTATTATTTCCAATCTTTTATTCCTTTGCATAGATCCAGATTACTACTGGTATTATTTTCTTTTTACATAAAGAATTAAACAAAATACAGTTATATTGTGCTAGCCTGTTAATGAAAGGGTTTTACAGAAAATTATCCTGTAACAGGATAGTATATAGTATATATTTTCGGCTTTGGGACCCATATAATCTATCACAACTATTCAAATATGTCATCAGGAAAACAGACTTGGATAATATGTAAATGACTTGATATGGCTGAGTTTCATATAAACTTTTATAAAAATGGTGATTGATAGGTAAGAGGTATCCTTTGCTAACTTCTATGTTATTGAATAATCTTTCAGCTTTTTTATTTTTGAAAAAGTCTATTTTATTTTTGTTTTAGAAAGATATTTCTGTGGATATAGAATTCTAGCTAGATAATTATTTTTCTTCTGCTGCTTTAAAGATGTTACTCCACTCGTTTCTGGCAAGAAATTTTCTTAGGTTTAGTCACTGGTTTTATGTAACTTGAGAATAACGTGTTTGTTTGTTGTTATTGCTTTAGTATTTTATTTTAAGAATAAATCAAAATTTGTATTCTTATTGTCTTTCTGGTTATTTGAGTTCTTTCAGGTATTTAATATGAATTGTGCTGCCTTGAACATTGTAGTACACATCTTTAGATGACTTTATAACATTTATTTGTAGTGGAATTGCTGGGTCATAGAAGAAGCATATTACCAACTTCAGTAGATACTAACACAAGGTTTTTCAAAGTGATGATACCATTTTACCGTCTCATCAGTGATGTATCAGAGCTCTAGTAGTTCTGTATCCTCAGTGACATTTGATATTACCAAATCCCTTTCGTTTGGTCATTCCAATGATGTCTAGTGATATTTACTTAGGATTATAATTTGTATTTAGTCCTAATAAATACAAATCCTAACAAATACCTAATCAATACAAATATAATTTGTATTTCTTTGAAGACTAGTTAATCTAAATACCTTTTTGAGTATACAAAGTTTTAAAACACGGGAACCTACTTTCCATTGTTTAGGGGTGCATAAAAGTCTCTGTGGAATTGCTAAATACCCAATTTTGGTAGTTTCTATTTCTTGGGACAGAGAAGGGTGGAGGGAATATGTTGGATAGGAGGGTACACAGAGCCTCAATTTACAGCCTTATTGCTAAACCAGTAATAGATACAGGAATATCTAAAATGTTTCATTTCTTTAAAAAATTTTAATTTTTTATAAAATATGCATAATGTAACATTTGCCATTCCTACCATTTTTAACTGTACACTTCATGAAAATTTAGTACTTTTATGTGGTTATAGAACCATTACCATCGCTCAAAAGTTTTTTGAGAGGTTAATTTGAATGCTTGATTTGGCACTACAGGGTTTTATAACGATTGTCAGAGAAGAAAATTTTATACTTTGTTTCTAAAGCAAGTGTAAATTCATATCCAAAAAACATAAAATTTTGACTGTTCAAACATAAAAGTTTGAACAGGCTTCCAAGGGTAGGATTTTTCTTGTTATGTTGTAAGGTGTTTATAATTTTAAAGAATTTTGAATCTGGAGGTACATTAATTTCAAATGAAAGTAAATGAATCACATTAATTCAGCAGTTACGTTTTGCATATATCTATATGTATAGCACTGTTTTGCATTATGGTATGGGTAAGTCATAAGTAATTCCAGTAAATGGTTCTTAGTTGCCTTTGCCTTTCATTTTGTAATATAGCAGTAATATTTTTCAAAGCCATCTGTTTAAATGTTCACTAACATTTCCTGTACTATTACCTTTCTATCTTCAGATTATGACTGTACCTAATGACCCGTATACCTTTCTGTCTTGTGGTGAAGATGGAACTGTTAGGTGGTTTGATACACGCATCAAAACTAGCTGTACGAAAGAAGATTGCAAAGATGTAAGAATCAAGTTTTTATATAAATAATGAAAATAATTAAGATTAAAGTTAAGGTTGGACAGTAAGTTTTCTCTGGGTTATGAGCTTATCGGTAAATTTAAATTTTTTAATTTAAAAAATATTTAATAAATGTATTTTAATTATAAAATAAAATTATTTTATAAATTATTTTTAATTTTTTATTAAATTTGTTCATAATTAAAATGTTAGTAGTGAAGTTAAGGAATGTATATTAAACTGGGAAATTCAAATACATTTATGAAGATTTATATAATTGTTCAGTATATACCATGGCTCTGTAAAAACTTGAAGTATTTTATTTATGTATGGAGGCAGCTTTGGCTTTACCAGTAGCAGTGATAAAAGCATGTAGTAGTTTGATGTCTTCTCTTTTTACCCTGTCCTGTAATTCAAGATTTATTAATATATCTTTTGTTTTAGACAATTAGGTACCATTTTATCAACATGTTCATTGTTGATTTAGCTCATTTCTCTAAACATAGAGCTTCACTGTCAATTTTGTATTTTGCGGGGGAGTTGAATAAGAAGTGGATTTATTTAGAGTGTGGGCCGTGTCAGAAGTTGAGAGTGGCCTTAGTTTTGTATTTTTTAAAATGGTATTTTAAACTTGAAAAACACCTGTGAAATCAGTCAGTCTAAGGCCCCAGACTACTAATACTAACCCTAAATGTTACTCAAGAGACAGTAGCTTTTGTCTTGGATCATTTTGGAGTTGTAAATGAAATAAGAAAATACTGCCAGCTGAGATGTATGGCAGAAACCAATACAATATTGTAAAACAGTTATCTTCCAATTTAAAAAAAAATTAAGTACTCTAAATACATTTTTCTTGACAATTACCAAAAAAAAAAAAAGAATACTAGTAACCAGGTTGTTAGTGTTAGTCACTCAGTCGTGTCTGACTCTTTGTGACCCTATGGACTGTAGCCCGCCCTCCAGGATCCTCTGGTCCATGGGATGTTCCAGGCAAGAATCCTGGAGTGGATTGCCGTAATCAGGTTGAGTGTTCGCTAATGAAACTAGTTGTTGTTGTTAACATGCCTTAGGAGAAGAGATTATTTTATACTTCAAAACAGAGAAGAAAAAGAAAAAAATAGAAATAAAAAATTTTTGTTAGTTTTTTTGTTGTATATGTGTACATATACACAACTAGGAGTGTTGAACTGAAGGCAGAAACAAGTTTGAAATAGCCGGTCGTTTATGAGGGGCATTTGGTATGCCTGTTTTTTGTTAAATAATAAGTCCTAAAGTTTGTTAAGTCAGATTCTTTTAAGCAATATTGTACAGTATAGTTGGATTTAATTTTGTGTTTATAATCAGAAACTTTGTTGTAAAACGAAAGAATAAATAAAACTAATAAGGGCTTCCCTGGTGGCTCAGTGGTAAAGAATCCACCTGATAATATGTGGAAATGTGAGTTTGATCCCTGGGTCAGGAAGATCTCCTGGAGAAGGAAATGGTAACTCATTCCCATATTCTTGCCTGGGAAATCTCATGGACAGAGGAGCTTGGTGGGGTACAGTCCATGGGATCACAAAAGAGTCAGACACTACTTAGTAACTAAAATAGCAACAGAAAAATATTGCTGTACTTTTCCTCAGTAATACTTCTGAAGTCTTTATATGTAAAAGCAAATAGATAGAATATAAAGAAAGCAGGTAAGTAGGGTAATTCTTCAGTACTAAAAATTTAGAATGATGAATGGAATTTGATGAATGAGTTCTTTGTGATAGGAATAAAGTTCTGAGGTCAATAATTAAATACATAAAACAGCATAAATGTAACTTAAAAACTTGGCTTTTCTGAGAGGAGTGAAGGATTAGCTTATAGACAAGAGAGTATATTAGCAGAATACCTTCAGACTATATCTTTGGGATGAGAGCCCTTACATTTTCTAATGCTTGTGTAGGGAGAAGTAGTGGCATCAGCATAGAAAGCCTGTCTTTGACATAGTTTGTATATATGTGTGTACGTACTTTGTTTTTGAACTGGTGAGGAGGAGGATGGTTTTATAAGGTCCTGGTTTTTAAAAATCAGGTCATGATAGTTTTGTTATATTTTAATAACTAATTAAAATTAAGGTATCATGAGTACCATATAATATAACCAATATACTTACCATAGACAAAGGTGGATTATACCTCTATCTTTACTGTCCAGTGGACCAATAATAGCAGGCATTTTTAATGATATTAATGTAATGACATATTACATAGGAAATATTTGCAGTTTTTAGTATTTTTAAAGATAATGTTCATTTTATTCTTGAGTATGGGAATATTTAGGAAGCCTGTTGTTTTTTCTGCTTCATTGTCATGCTGGCTGAATTAGGATTTCTGAGAAAGATTTCCCTTCCAATTGAAGGGAAAATGTTTTAAGTAGATTATTATCTGTTGTACAACTTATGTAACTGATATTCTTTTATCTTTTGTAGGATATTTTAATTAACTGCCGACGCGCTGCCACATCAGTAGCTATTTGTCCACCAATACCATATTATCTTGCTGTTGGTTGTTCTGATAGCTCAGTACGTATATATGATCGGCGAATGCTGGGCACAAGAGCTACAGGTAAAGACTTAGATTAGAGAAAATATGAGACTATCAATTCAAAGGATAAATCTTTTTGACCTGTTATGATTTTTAAAATTTCTTTAGTTTGATATAAAATTCAGTATATAGAATTTATTTAAATATTATGGATTATTATAAAAAATAGCATTTCATCAAGTTTTTATGACCCCATCAAGGTGACACTTTTGCAGTTTATCACTTTAGAATGTTGTAGCACTACATGTATTAGTTTCCTGAAGCTGTTGTAACAAATTATTATAAATTGGGTGACTTAAAATAACAAATTTATTCTCTCACATATCTGGAGGCTTAATGTCTGAAATCAAGGTGTTGCAGGGTGGTTTTCTGTTGGAGGCTGTCTGGAAAAATATTTTGCCTGCTTTTTTCTTATATTCTGGAGGTTGCTAACAATCTTTAGCATCCCTTGGCTTTTAAATGCATCAGTTGAATTTCTGCTTCCGTTGACATGCCATTCTCTCCTGTGCGTATGTCTGTCTACATTTCCCCCTCATAAGGACACTAGTTAAGTTGTATTTAAGGTCCACTGTAATCCGCTATGACCTCATCTTGATAATTATGACATCTACAAAGACCTTATTTCTAAATAAGATCACATTCTGTGGTTCTTGGTATACATGAAATTTTCAGGGGACACACTTCAGCCCACAACATTTAGCTCTCTTGATTTCTCTTTGCCATCTTTTTAATCAAGAGGATAATAGTAAGTGTGGTGGGGAGAAAAGTATAGGAAAGAACAATGGCTTGTGTGTGTGTATCATATGTTCATGCTTACTTCGTAGCCTAGCTGCTTCTTATTCAGTTGCTAAGTCCTGTCCAACTCTTTGTGACCCCATGGATTGCAGCACACTAGGCTTCTCTGCCCTCCACTATCTCCTGGTGTTTGCGCAAACTCATGTCCATTGAGTCGGTAATGCTATCTAATCATCTCTTGTAGCCTATCTAAAGTACTGTAAATGGTGCTGCAGTACTGAATTTGAATTTGCCTAAAACTCTTATTTGTTCCTTATTTGGTTTGAGATCAAACTACTTCTGAAATATTCACTTCAAAGCCAACTTTTGTTAGGAAGGTCAAGATTTTCTGCCAAGGAATGTCAAGATTTCCTTTCTCTCACAGACACACATACACACCCCATATATATATATATATATATATATATAAGGATTTATAAATAAAAATAAAAGTGGACTTGATCATAAATTAACAGTGTTTATCTCAATGTTAGTTTATGTCCAGTGAAAATGGACATACAGTATTGAAATGGGAAAACCAGACGGGATCTTTTTTCATTTTTTGCACTGTGATTGAGAAGTCTTATCTATCTGAATATGCATACTTAATGGGAACGGTAGTAATACAATATGACACTGTAGGCCCAACTATCATATCTCAGTGGATGAGACATGATTGCTGTTTGGGGCAAGGCAAAACCTCAGAGTGCAAGATAATGCAGCTTTGTGGAAATTTAGCACGTCTGGGCCTTCAGAGCACCGAGTGCCAACTGTATCTCTCTGTGTCATGTTACGTTATATTGGTGACTGTCAGAATTAATTAAGATTAAAGTAATATTCCCACTCTGTTATTTTATGAGGAGAATTTCACAGCAATAAAAAATCTTTTAATGATACAAAGTAAAAGATAAATCTTATTAAATAGATACTATACTGTTTTATCTAGTATATTAGTAAATGTCAACTTTCTGATTTACCTTATGAAAATTATATTATCTTAATTTGGAGAATTTTCAAAGATGATTTAGTATGACTAGTTATAGAGCA
Organism: Capra hircus; assembly: GCF_001704415.2. Classification (NCBI taxonomy): domain Eukaryota; kingdom Metazoa; phylum Chordata; class Mammalia; order Artiodactyla; family Bovidae; genus Capra; species Capra hircus. The sequence continues at coordinate 119,443,549 of NC_030810.1, forward strand.
TTTAAAATTATTAAATAGCTAATATTTTGGGGAAAAAAAAGTATTGACTTAATCTGGAATTCTAGAAAATCATGAATTCTTTTTGGAAGATAATATAACCTTTAGGCTGTATTCTTTTTCATTTTGTTACAAAATCTGACTATTGATTACAGAGTCTTTTCCAGAAATAGAATATGATAGCTTGGATTTACTTTGCTACATTAAATACATATCTTATAATTCAGATGAGTTTTTAAAGTGTTTTTCTTGAAAAACATTATGAATTTTAAACAATTTCTTTTTTATTAGGGAATTACACAGGCCGAGGAACTACTGGAATGGTTGCTCGTTTTATCCCTTCCCATCTTAATAATAAGTCATGCAGGGTGACATCTCTGTGTTACAGTGAAGATGGTCAAGAGATTCTTGTTAGTTACTCTTCAGATTATATATATCTTTTTGACCCAAAAGATGATACGGCACGAGAACTTAAAACTCCTTCTGCAGAAGAGAGAAGAGAAGAGGTAAATTACTCAAAACTATGTTCTTTTATTTGATTCAGAAAACATTAATTCACTAACTCTTGGGGCATTAATTCAGTAAGTCCTAAATTTGAAGACTTAAGGGCTTCAAAAAATAGTTAGTTTTCACGGCATTTATAGTCTGTGGAGCAAAGACGTGAAACATGCATGAAAGAATGGGAGTAACAAATAAGGAAAAGGTACCCAATGAAAGTATTGTATAATATTTTAAAGAGTAAATGTCTATTAGCAAAATGTTTCTCCAAGTTTATGGATGTATAGCAGCACCAAGAAATAGTAACAGTTCTGACAGTTGCAGGAAAGGTAATTAAAACAATGTGATGTATAAGCTTCCAAGAAACTTACTGTTTATATTTATGCAAAAAGTATTTACTGTTCACAGGTGGATAGTGGTCCTTCCTCTCTTCTGACTCTGCCTTGGTCACAGTTATGAGTTAGTGACATTCGCACGCAGCACAGCACATACACAGAGTCAGGAGAGGAGGAGCTGCTTGTCTCTATATGAAGAGTATGTGGCAATAGGTAAAACTCCTGTTGGTAGGTGTATGTAAACATTTAGTGCCTTGGAAGTTGATACATTACATTTTACATATATATGTATCTATATGCATACCTATATCTAGCAGGCTCTGAGAGTTGGTGATGGACAGGGAAACCTGCCATGCTGCAGTCCATGGGGTTGAAAAGAGTTGGACGCAACTGAGTGACTGAGCTGAACTGAACTGGTATCTATAGATACCCTTTTCTTCATCAATTTCTACATACAGATATATTATGTTTTGAAAGATAGGTGAAAGAATTATTGTTCCTAAAATGTCTTTAAAATAGTCAGTCATTTTCTTAGGAAAAGCAGAAAAGTGAAAGTGAAGTTGCTTAGTCATGTCCAACCCTCAGTCCATGGAATTTTCCAGGCAAGAGTACTGGAGTGGCTTGCCATTTCCTTCTCCAGGGGATCTTCCTAACGCAGGGATCGAACCTGGGGAAAAGCAGAAACCAGAAATAATATGTCATTGACAGGACACAGCAGTAGAATCATGTTTGCCTCTTAAGCTTCTTTTGCCTTGTGTTTTTCACTTTGGGTTTTTTTTTTTTTTTTTTTAACATGTCCTGTGTTTAACCATTCTATTCTTTGGATTGTTAATGTCTTTTGAAGTAAACCTTTGCTTTTTATTAATTATCAGTGACTGTTTAAGTATTGGTTCACCTCTTAATAATAAATAACATTTTAAAGGTACTAAAGAACAACAATGATTTTGTAATTCCTATGAGATGCAAAACTAAATCCAGTTCTTATATTTGCAGGTTGATAGGGTTATAAAATAAAAAAAAATCAAGATTACATGTGGCACTGTATTTAACTGAATTAAGAAATTTATGAAGAGAGTATGTTGCTAATGAAAGCTATTTTTGAGATTATAGGTCTGATTGAAAATGTAAAATCTGTTCTGTTGTTACTATGTAATTTCCTCTTGAAAGAATGAGCTGTAGTAATGTTACAGTCAAACTTTGTGAATGTTGTTACATAATGAAAGAGTTGGAAATGCAGGAACATTTTAAGTGAGCCAACTAGCTTTTACACCATAGAAAATTTAGCCAAAGGATGTTTATATAATCAGAGTGAATGAGGCTGAGTCATGAACAGTTGTTTTTTTTAACATGTTTTTCTCAGTGTTCTTCGTTGAATTAACTAAGTTAAGAAAAATAATTCTGAAAATGGATTAAAAGTATAAAAATTATGCTTATTGTAATAAATGAAACAATATACAGGTCTGTCTAGGAAAAGAAATTAATAAACTGTCTTCCTCTTAATATAATTATCTTTTTCAGTGTTTTATGTTAAATTCTTTGTAGTAATGTTCAGACAAGCTCTTCTCAGCTCACCAAATAGTTATTTGGTATCTACTGTACGATCTACTAAACTTGAGAAAATCAAGGCTGACTGTGACAAAGATATAACCTGTCATTCAGGAGTTTGAAAATAAATAGATAAAAGAGTAAGATTTATAAATAAATATGTGAAAGTTAAAGTAACATAATTATATGTAAGAATTAATGTTCCATATAAATAGACCAAAGACAGAATAATTATTTTATATTTTCTTAATTCGTAGGGGTCTCTTTTCTATATTATTTCCTTTGAGTGAAAGTTGCTCAGTCGTGTCATGTCCAACTCTTTGTAACCCCATGGACTATACAGTCCATGGAATTCTCCAGGCCAGAATACTACAGTGGGTAGCCTTTCCCTTCTCCAGGATTATTTCCTATATCCTCTAATAATTTCCTTTTTGCTCCTGCTCCCTTATTTTTGGCCATGTTGCACAGCATGTGGGGTCTCAGTTCCCTACCAGGGACTGAATCTTGGCTCCCACAGTGAAAGCATGGCGCGCAAGACACTGGACCACCAGGGAGTTCATGTTGCCCTTCTTTATTTACCATATTCTTTTGTCTTATTCAAAAAATTTTTTCCACTTCTCATTTTCTTTTATTTTGGTATTCCTTTTTTTCTTTTTCTTTTTTCTTTCTTTTTCTTTGACACTTTTTTTCCCACCTACCTAGCACATTATTGGACTGCTTTGTTGAATCTCATCTCTCATTTTCTCCTATTCCTCATGATTTATTCCTAAAAGTTTTACACGTATCCCCAGCTTTTTGAAAGTTTGCTTCTATATAGCTTTGCTTTTACTGGAGACCTGCATCAGTACTTGATTTCACTGACCAAAAAATCCAAAGAGGATTTTGACTTTTACAGAAAAGAAAGGTGAAAAGTGAAAACAGCACCTAGTGATTGTTTGCAGTGCGCACCCTGAGCAGCACATGGTGCTGCCACACGTCTTCCCAGGGAGCTACGCTTGGCATTTCAGTGTCAAGCTGCCCTGGCTTTGAGTTGCCCTGGCTTTGAGTTGCGTTTATATCTCAGCATTAAGCTCTGAGTACTGAATTGTGTCTGTAAACATCTGTGCCTTGTCTTGATTTATTTTGTGCATCAGTTATCAAGATGTGTCTTAATGTAATTGCTTCTTTGTGTTACTCCATTTTCACTTATGAAGGGTTTCATAGGAACATTCTGCTTTCAGGTAGCAGGGGAAACCTACAACTAAAATATGTTAGTATTACTTCCCATTCTACTACTAACACTGATCCAAGGCATCAGCACCTCTTCTGGATTATTATGACAGCGTTCTTACTAGGTCCCTGCTTTCATACCACCCTCTCCAATCCTTTAGGTACACAGTAGCCAAAGTAATCTTTTAAAACATAAGTCAAATCATACCACTGTTCTGATTCACACTCCAGAATCGCTCACCACCTCACTCAAAACTGAGGTCCATACAGTGGCTTCAAGATCTTATGTTACCTGGTTCTTGTCACTTCTACGGCTCTCTCCTTTGTTTGGTCTGCTCTAGCCACATCTCGGAGAAGGCAATGGCACCCCACTCCAGTACTCTTGCCTGGAAAATCCCAGGGACGGGGGAGCCTGGTGGGCTGCCATCTATGGGGTCGCAGAGTCGGACACAACTGAAGCGACTTAGCAGCAGCAGCAGCAGCAGCCACATCTAGTTACTTATTTACTCAGGCAGGCTAAGTGTGCTTCTGCCTTACAGTTTTTGCATTTACTTTGCCTGAAATAACCTCCGGATTATCTGAATTTCTTCTTCCTTTACCTCTTACAGTGCTTTGCACTTGTTTTTCTCTCCATTAGACACTAACATACCACATTATTTAGAATTATATTCCTTAATTCTCTGGTACTACCTATCTCCCTTTTCTACCTAATTTTATTCTATAACACTTACAACTTTCTCTGTATATTTTGCTTGTTTAATTTCACGTATTTTGTAAACTCTGTTACATTGAGAATTTTTGTATGTTTTGTCTGTTGATCTTTCCCTGATACGAAGTGTAGTGGCTGACACATAAAAGGTACTGAAAAATTTTTTATGGAATGACTGACTATCATTTTCAGGATTTTTTATGGAATGACTGTACCATTTTCAGGACTCTAGACTAGATTATTTCACATATCTCAAAAAATCAAACTTGAGACTGTTTTTAACTTGAAGATCTTGTTCCAGATATACTTGGTGAGAGTGTAACATGAGTTCTTTGCCTGTATAATATAGAAATTTCTCTCTTGTAACCATGGAAAAGAGCTCTAGTTTGTTATTCTAAGTACAATTTTTATACAGGATGAAGCTCTCTCTGGAAATGATTATTTGTCTGACATTTAAACAACTACCACACTAGGCATCGTCTGATTATTCCTTTTCACACTTGTGACTTCCTCTGCAGGTTTTGTTATTCTCAGTTGCTTTTAACCATACTTATGTATAATATGGAGTATTTTAGAGGGATTTCTGTTTCCTTTGCTGAGGATGGAAAGTCTCCCATTCCCCCCACCCTGGCCCCGCCCCCATTCTCCTTGTTGCTCAGTATAGTTTCCAGGAGAAAATAGAAAATTTACCACTAAGCTATCACTAAATTTCTATCAAAACTTGCTAAATTATGAGGAGGAAAAAGTGAATATTATGTTAAAATATAAGGGAGTGACCCACACATTGGAGAAAATATTTGCAAATCATATATCTGATTTATGATTTAGAATCTAGTATCCAGAATATGTTATATAAAGAACACTTGCTACTCAACACTGAAAAGATAAATATCTTAATTAAAAAATTGATAAAGGATTTGAATAGACATTTCTCCAAAAAAAGATATGCAAATGGCCATTAAGCATATATGGAGATGTCACTGATGAAACATCACTGATGAAAGCCACAGTGAGGTGCCACTTCATACTTACTAGACTGACTGAAAGAGCCAGTGACGAGTGTAAACGTTCATGAAAGTGTGGAGAAATCAGGGCCCTCATACATTACTGGCAGGAGTATGAAACAGTACAGGTGCCTTGGAAAACAGCTTGGCAGTTCCTCAAAATTTAAACATGGAAGCTATCATATGATTTGGCAATCCCATGCTAGATTATATACCCAAGAAAATTGAAAACATGTCCCCATAAAAACTTACGTGTATGTTCATAGCAGCATTAGTTACAATAGCCAAAAAGTGGAAAGAGCTCAGTTTTCATCAGCTGATGAATGAATAAACAAAATGTGGTATATTTAAAAAGTAGAATAGTATTGAGCCATAAAAATAGCGATGAAATACTGATACATGCTGCAGTGTGGATGAACCTTGAAAAATATTCTACTAAGTGAAAGAAGTAATACATGATGACCACATATTATATTATATTGTTACACTTACATGATGTGTCCAGAATAAGCATATCCATAGAGGCAGAGTTAGATGAGTGGTTGTCAGGAGGTGAGTTGAGGGGCAAGTGGGGAGTGATGAAAATGATCTGGATTAGTGAGATACAAGTAACTGCATAGCTTTTGTGAATATATACCACTGATTTGTCTGCTTTAAAAGTATAAATATTTTTAAAAGGGTAAATATTATGCTATGTAAATTATACATCAATAAAAAGATGTTAAAAATGTGATAGTTGAAGGGAGTGATACAGAGTGTCAGATACCATCGATATCAGATAGAAGAATCTCTAAAAGGTGCCATTCAAATTGGAAATTGATTTTTGATCATTTTATCATTGATCAGTGAACTTAGGAATTGATCATTCACTGGTGATATGGGTGAGAATTCAGTGGAAAAATGAGTTGACTTTAGTGAATTGAGTGAAGAGTGGTAGATAAAAATAGAATGAATACAGACTTTTTAAAAGAAGCTTGACAGTAAAGCTTCAGAAAGCATGGGAAAAGAATAGATGCTGAATAGAAATAGGAACTTGCAGTGCTTTACCTATTAAAAATGATAAGAACCTTTAGTACATTGTGAGGAAGAATCAAGAAAGAAGAGAGGAATGTAGGTATAGAAATAGAATAATTATTCAAGGAATGAAATAAAAAGTACACATAGAGATTAGGCTTAAAACAAATGATCCATCTCCTGAGAAAGATTGGAAGAAATTAAGAAGTAGATATAGATAAGTTTATGGAATGAAATTGAGGAAATTGATATCATTTCTGTAGAACTGACTTTATTCTTTTCTGAAGTAGTAGGAAAAGTTAGTAGCTGAGAATGAGAGCAACAGGTAGAGTAAAGACACTAAGGTGAGTAATACACATTGGAGTAGATGCTGGGGGGAGAACCAGAGAGCAAATTGTCAGTAATAATAATAAAATAATGGTTACTCCTATTGCCAACTAGGTGTGTAGCTACTTTACCTATATCATCATAATAGAAAACTTAGGCTTAATGTAGTTAGATAACTTTTCTCTTGTCAGTTGAAAGATGATGGGATTTGATATCACATTTACACGATTTTAAAGTTGCATTCAGTCTTTAGGTTGAAGATATTAAGTATAGGCTGTCAACATCAATGGATATTTATGGCTCTTTTTCATACTTTGATTTTTTTTTGTTGTTTAGTCGCTAAGTTGTGTCCAACTCTTTTTTAACCCCTTGGACTATAGCCTGCCAGGCTCCTCTGTCCATGGGATTTCTGAGGCAAAAATACTGACGTGGGTTGCCATTTCCTTCTCCATGGGATCTCCTCAATCCAGGGATTGAACCATGCATGTCTCATGCATTGCCAGGTGGATTATTTACCACGGAGCCACCAGGGAAGCTCCGTATTTTGATTTAGCATCTCGATAAAGAAAGTAAAAAAAAAAATAAAATAAAATAAAGGAAAGAATCTATTAGACTTACAGTGTGCTTTAAGAATTCAGCAAACAAGTTTTCTTCTCTTCTTTAAGTTACGACAGCCTCCAGTTAAACGTTTGAGACTTCGTGGTGATTGGTCAGATACTGGACCCCGAGCAAGGCCTGAGAGTGAACGAGAACGAGATGGTAACTATACTTTGGTCAGCTTTTTAAACATTAATATTTTAGCTTGTTTCCATTTTTTTTGCTTTATAAGTGATATTGTAACAGACATCTTTGTACATGTATCTTTGTACATGTACTTGTGCAAGTGTCTTAGGGTGAAATCCTAAAAGTGGAATGTGTGGGTCACTGGATAAGTGGATTTAATATTGATAGTTATCAAATTACCCTCTGAAAAGTATATACTATTTTGCATTCCCACTGAAAGTCTAAGAATACATTTTTGCCACAGCAAGATTGGGTATTGTCAAACTTTATAATTTTTGCCTTTGTATTTGATATAGAGAAAATTGAAAACTCCCAGTTTCCAACCTGAGAGTTTTATAAGAGCACATAAAAAAAATTTTTTTCCCCCTCCTATCAGATGCCTTTGATAAGCATAAGAAACTACTATTTGGGAGTGTTAAGATGGCACGTTTAAAATAAAAGTAATGTTTGTGATTTTATATAATAAATGGGTCTATAGCCAAAGTCTTATTCTAATTTCTGAAATCTATTAAGATCAAATGCATATTTTCCAATATATTAGTGTTTGTATTATTTGACATCATATTTTAAAATATAAAGCTACATTATATAAAGGTAATAAAACAATAAATTCTGCTTTCATAGAAAATACAAAAACAGTTTTTATTTTAAATTATATGATTGTAAAATAGAATTATCACAGTTTTAATTTGATGGGATACTTAATTTGAAAATGCCCTTAAGACTACTCAAGTATTTGAAGGAAGAAAAGGGGGGAAGGAAAAAGATAAAACATTTTCTGGTTTCAGTTAATTTCAACTGTATGTAATTTGCAATAAATGATGATGAAAATAAATTCAGTTTAAGGAAATTTAAGTTAGAGAGCAAACCTTCAGTTTAGGGAAATTTAAGAGAGAGGTCATACTTTGGTTTTAGTCTGTTCAACTTAAACTTCATGAGCTCTTCTTACTGTGCACTCTAAGGCCCAGAGATGTGGGTTGGGGTAAGGGTAGGCGTGCGGGAGTGCCTAAGGGCTGGCCCCAAAGATGTGGGTTGGGGTAAGGGTAGGCGTGCGGGAGTGCCTAAGGGCTGGCAGAGATGCAGGAGGGACTCGAGCTGCAGATGAGAGCGACTCGTGTGCATTTACAGTGGAGCGTGGCGGCGGCCCTAGTAGGTTCACATGTGCATTCAGATGATTTATTTAAGCAATTCGATTTTAGAAAATTGCTTTCACTTTAAAGGCCTTCCAGTATAGGTTTTACATTGATGAAAGATCCTGACTTATTACTAAGTTCACTGATAAGACCTGTTTTGTTATCATAGGAGAGCAAAGTCCCAATGTGTCATTGATGCAGAGAATGTCTGACATGTTATCAAGGTGGTTTGAAGAAGCAAGTGAAGTTGCACAAAGCAATAGAGGACGAGGAAGATCTCGACCCAGAGGTGATTTTCATTGTTAGTTAAAGCTACCAGAGAGCTTGCAAAAACTAGTTTTTGAAATCAATTGTATTTATATTCTCTAATGCCGTCTATGGGGTCGCACAGAGTCAGACACGACTGAAGCGACTTACCAGCAATGCATACCATATTTTATATCCTTAGTGACCATAAAGTTCTCACTGTATTGTGCGGAACAACAGAGGACAAAGGGTGCTGGGTATAATTTGTTCCTTTGGGTTCCTCTTGACATAGTCCTCATTGTTCGCTCTTCTCAAGTAAGAGAATCTGATATGCTGCCTTGTAAGTCCATTTGTATGTGCTCTGAGAGTGGATGTAGATTAAACTCTGTGGATAAGTAAGTTTTACGTAATTGAATAGTTTCTTCGTTTGGTTATTTATATACAATGGTTATTAATTGCTATTTCTGGTATTAGCTGACCTGTTTTCATATTTTGGTTCACTACTTTCCAGCTTTATGATCTTTGGCAAGTTACCTATCTCTATCAAAAATCAGGAATATGAAAGTTAATTCCTATATGCTTTAAGTCCCAAAATGAAAATTTCTATTGAATTTCATTTATAAATGGTTCTTATCAAATTCTGCATATATAAACTTAAAAAAGTTTCTTAGACTATAGATTTGCTTAAAGGTTATCACATTTGTGCTTAAATTTAAACTAAGATATATTTAAATCAGGATAATTAAAGGAAAAAAATTTATATTCTGTAGTAGCATCTTTAAGACATGAACTTGATTAATTCATTCTGCATCTTTCTTTTAATAATAGATTTGAAGCAAAATCAGGGAAGTTTTTAACATTTATTCAGTATTCTTAATTATTCTGTTGCCGCTAGCACAAGGCCTGCCACAACACATAGCAGCCATTCAAGCTTTTTAAAACCATGATTGCATCATGTTAGTTCAGTGATGAAAGCACTACTGCTAATGAAATGGGAATTGGGAACTTAATCCCATTCTGACCTGATCGTAGCTTTACTCTTGTTAGCAAAATTTTTCATTAAATATTTTCCTAAGGATATTATTATGTTACAGAGTGCAAATATATTAATATAAGTCCCTTATCCTTTTATTGTTGTTGTTCAGTCACCAAGTCGTGTCCAACTCTTTGTGACCCTCTGGACTGCCACACGCCAGGTTTCCCTGTCCATCTATTAAATCAGAATTATCATCTTCAAACTTAAGGAACAAGACATTATTTATAGGCATCTTGCAAGCTGTTATTTAGCATTGTCTAAGTCAAGCTATGATATTGAGCATTTTGCTTGGAAGGTTGATCATGTAACAGGAATGTGCCATAGGTAGGTTTTTTACCCCTGTTAATTAGCATGTTTGGTTAGGGGACCAAACCACCAGTGGGTGCTTTTGATATCCTGAAATTATCTATTTCTCTGTGTATGTGTATGCACATATATTTCTTGAACATATCTCTTCAGAGGAGTTAGTTTTGGAAAGCATTTAGTATTTCAATTTGTACTACAATGTGTTTTTTGAAGGTGGGTCGAATCAGTCAGATGTTTCAACTCTTCCTACGGTCCCATCAAGCACTGATTTGGAAGTGGGTGAAACTGCAATGGAAGTAGATACTCCAGATGAACAGTTTCTTCAGCCTTCTACATCCTCTACTGTGTCAACTCAGGGTCATTTGGCCTCATCTTCTACAGAAAGCCCTCATTCTACTTCTTTGCTGTCTTCTCCAGACAGTGAACAAAGGCAGTCTGTTGAGGCATCTGGACGCCATACACGTCATCAGTCTGGTGAGGATGTTATTCTTTAAATAGGTTGTGATTCATCTGGTGATTTTTGAGAATGAAAAATTTTTAATGGGTTATTTTGAAAGAAACTGAATTATATCAACTTATTCTTACTGGAAAAAATGATCAAAATGACATGTAATATATGAATATGTAACTTACAGAATTCAAGTGTGCCTCACTTGAATGAATTTTATCATGCAGCAGGAAACTACAGTTTACCCAAGATAATTCTTTATAAAATGTAAGTATCAGAAGATAGTGTTTAGACACAGTGTAATTTATTGACTTAATAATTATTGGCTTTAGTGAAAATATAGCCCTGATTATTATTAGTTGCTTTGTATTTATTTATTTCTTAATTATGTTTCTTCAAATCATGAATACTTTCAGTATGTTCTTTATGGTGAATTTTATATGGTCTTTTGTCATCTATATATGCAGTTTACCAAAAGAATTATTTCTCCTTTATTTACATGAAAAAAATTTTAACAGGTCTTTGTCTTCTTGGTATTTGATGTTAATGGAAAAAAATCAATTTCTAAATTCTACTAAAATTGTATTTTCTTTTCAGTATTCCTCATGTTCACACATCCCTCCTCCATGGAATGTACTACTGTTTACATCAGTAATCTAGCATATATGTCTGTAGTTTACTTGGCATTTTAACTGTATAAATGTAATTATAATAACCAATAAGATGAAGTTCGTTCATATTTTTCTTGGGGATTTTTAAGGAAGTATTTTACTCATGTATAATTAAAAATATTAGCAACTAAAGATACAGCTGGGAGGCCTAAGCTAAAATCTATAAAAAAAATTCCTAACAGCTTTCCTAACTGCCAAATTGGTAGTTTATTCTTGCTTCTCTGAAATCTGATACCAGCTCACGAAATATGAGGTGTTTTAAATTAAGCACTTTTATCAGTATATCCCAGTTTTGGTAATTTATTTTCAGTTTCTATGGGAATAGAAGCCAGAGTCAGTTATATGACCATTAAATAATAGATGAGTATAATTTACCTATAAAAATAAGCTAAAGATGAGCTATACCATTAGGTTTTCCACATTCTCATTGATACAATATTTCAAGTTATGGGAAAATAACATATTTTGGAGGGTTTGGGAAGCTGGGACAAAATCAGCTAAAAGTTTGCTCTCCAAAACAAGTAAAATTGGTAAAAATAAGAGTTTTTAAAGTGATAACATTCTTGGAAATAATCTTAGAGAGTGATCAATTGTAAGTTTGATCACAGCTTAGCAAGAAGATTGTCCATCTCATTTTCATGTTCCACTGAATCTTAACTGATTCCAGTTGTTTCTTAAACACATTTCTGAGTATACTACTTCGTGGGGAATTCCATTTTTCCTTTTTGTCGTAGATTCTTAACACATTCTAGTACTGCATTTCAGATTATTAAATCCTTTTTAATATTTGATGTATTAGATACTATAGTCATTGAATCATTGAAGAGAAAGAAAATTTTTGTTATGATCCTGTGACATCGAACATTACTTAGCACTTTTGTCTATAAGTTTTCAAAGAAAGATAAGAAAGACTTTTAACTGGTAGATTATGGAAAGAATTTTGGCTGGCTAAACTATGGAAAATGGGAATGTTTCCATGTTACCAAGATAGTATTGCTACTGAGGAAAATGATTTGATGTTAGATGTAACATCTAAAGATTACGTCTCTGATTGTTTTGACCAATAGGCCTTAGCATTTTAACAATAAGGACTTAATGCTCTTTATGTTGTGTTTTGTTTTCTCAATCTCTTATTCAGTTCTAAGTCCAGATGGGTTTTGGGGTAGTAGGAACTGCCTGTATTGGTGGGAGTGTCATCTTAGAACCATGATTTCTGTTATTGTCTTGCATAGAAATAGAGAAAATGAAAACATATGCTTCTTGCTTTTGCGGTGACTATCTGTTGTAAATGTTTGTATCTTTCATTTCTGTCCCTTTCTTTTCTTCTGTCATGTTTGCTGGGGTGAAGGAGAGGCACAGTGGGAATGTGAGGACTTGCTGGGCAGCACTCCCATCTCATTGAACCAAATTATTTGCCTTCTCTTAGTCTGCAACTGAGTCCCTGAATGTTAGTGAGGAAATTTGTGACCACAGACTTCACTGGGCGCTCCGCACAGTCTGCAGCTGTCAGGTTCATGCCTTATGTCTCTCAGACTTTTAGCACTACACTTTGTCCTCATCCTACTCCCTCGCTGAAAACCTTCTTTCATTCATAGTAGGGAGAAAAAGCATTCACTTTCCTACTCTTGAATCTCTCAGCTTTCCAGCGTCTGTACTCACATTGTCTGTGACAGAAGTGGTCACATTGTGGGAAGAAGTGTATCTGCTCCTAACAGAAGCTAGCCAGTGCAGTTTCCATCTCTTTCCATCTTTTCAAGGAGTTTGCTCCTTGTCCTGCATCTTTATTACTACCTTTCCTACTGAATTTTTCCTCTCCACCTCAAACATGCTCTATTATTATCTTGCCTTTAAAAAATCTCTTAATTGTCCCACATTCCCCTCCAGACTCATGTCTTTGCTCCTTTTACAACCAGACTCTACATAAGAGTAGCTGACATATACTGTCTCTTTTTTCTTACCGTGCTCCACTTATTTACCTACCAAGCCTGATCTGCCTTTTGACTTCCTTTTTCACTGAAACTTTTTGTCAAAGTCACTAGTGACTTCCATTTTGCCTCAAAAGGATACTTCTTTCTTTTAACCCAGTTGCATTTAGCGTAGTGTGTCACTTTTTCTTGAAGCACTTTTCTTTTTTGTTATCTGTGATACCACTTTTGCCTACTTAACTCTTATTAGCATCTCTGGCTGGTTTTCAGCAACCATTGTTGAGATTTCTTATTTTATAATTACTTGTCAGTGTTTTAGTGGAACCCCATAGCCTGTGCTGTCTTCTCTGCATGCACCCTGTCCCTCATAAAATTGTATCAATTCCTGGAGCATTTAATAATCTCCAAATGTATACTGATAATCTGATCTTCTACCATGAGTTACATACTCCTCTGTCCAACTGATTATTTAACACTTTGTTTTGGTTATCTTTGGACATCTTGGGTCTAATATGTCCAACTATAATTTATCTTCCTACCCTTCCTATCTCCCTGATCTCTTTAATCTTGATAATTTCATATCTTAGTAAATTATAATTACTGCATATTTGCTTATTTTAACAGACTATGGGTTACTGATTCCTTGCTTTCCTTCATGTCCCTCACCCATTTCATCATCTGTTTTCTCCGTATCTAAGATACCCTTTACTTCTTTTCATCTTACTGGATTGGCCAAAGAGTTCTTTCATGTTTTTTGCATAAGATGTTATGGAAAAACCTGAATGAACTTTTTGGCCAACCCAGTACTCTTATTCCCTTATACGTTGTTGTCCATGCAGCAGCCAAAATGAGTATTTTAAAATATTAGATTAGATTATGTAACTTTGCCTTCTCAAACTCCTCAAAGACTTTTGATTGCATTTATAAATATAAATAAAAGAGGAAAAAGAACTGAATCTTTATGGCTGGTGCCTTGTTTGCCTTTCTAGGCTCATTTCATGCCATACTCTGTCTTCCTAATGATCATTACACTGTAGCTGTACTGATTCCAGTTCAGTTCTTGAATATTCCAACCTTTCTTCTGCCTCTTTCTTTTGGATTTTGAGTCTTTGTAACAAACTTACTGATCTCTGTATTTGAGAAGCTCTTCTCTTCACTCTTCCTTTTTTTTTGGTTCTCAGCTCAAATGTCACCCAAGGGAGGTCTTGCGTAACTGTCATAGCTAGATTCATCTTCCTTTTCTTTCTGCCCCAGAATTTTATTGTGTCTTGAATAGCCCTGTTTATCTCCTGAAAAGTTATTAGAATTTGTAATTATTTTTTATTGATTTGTTTATGACTATTTTCTCATTTGAATATGCTCTCATAAAGACAGAGATTTTATCTATCATAAGCCTCTTAAAGATACTGTTAAGTCCCTTAAGCTGGTATAACCTGTGTAAGATATATTTAGCTATTTGATAGTCTTTATAGTTTCAGTTCCATTTCATTCATTCTGGATGTTTCCAGTAGGCTTCACAGATTTGATGATATCTAGGGAAGCTGCTCTGAATAGATGTCCAGTTATTTATTGTTTTTAGATTCATTATTTGCCCTTGGCTGTCCAGACAACATAAAACTGGATACTTTTTTCTTACTTTATTCCAGAAATATTCTATGTTAACTTATGGAAATACTTGTAAAAAATCATTTTGGTACATGATGAAATCAGGACAGGTAAAAATAAATACGGGTAGAAGAAAAAATGGAGCCCCAGTGACATGAATATATGAAGTGCATACCTGAAGAATAGTGTATCTAGAGGGGCCCGCTGAATGGGCTTTGAGTTTTGTAGCTGAATTAGGAAGATAATATACTCAAATGGAATTTGAAGTCAGTTGGTCACTCTCTTTTTAAAATTTGAATTTCTTCACTCTTTGTATTCTTGAATTTTATTTTTATTCACATAGACTGTTTGAAACTACATTCTATATACATAGAATCTGATTAGACATTTTGATTCTCATTCATGGTCTTTTCTTGAATGTTTAACAAAAGATGGTGCTTTTGGAAATATGGTTATTAGATTACCTATTTGAAGACCAGCAAGATATGAATATGAGCTGAAATTATATAAGGTTAAAATAATATCTTCATAATTTTATTTATAAAAAATGTTTCAAAGTAACTACAAAATATTTTTTTCTTTCTCAATAATGCCTGTGAGACGTCAGTTTTAGTTTTTTCTCAAACTAAGCCTTTGTGTGTTGTATGTAATTTTTTCCCATGGTAAGTAAGGAGCTTCTTGTAATGAGAGAGTTTTAAATGAGACAGTCATTCCAATGTGTTATACTTTAATTACCTCCTTTGGTCTTATTTTAATTTAAGAAAGAGAAGGTGGTTTCTTTGGATTGGGTAAGGAATATCAGCACATAAAAAGTTTAGTTTGGAGGGGCTCACCTTGAGAAGTGTGTCACCTAGAGGATCCATGTGTTTCTAATTAATGGACCACTGCTAAGAGCTGGACACGGCTGAGCGACTTCACTTTCTCTTTTCACTTTCATGCATTGGAGAAGGAAATGTCACCCCACTCCAGTGTTCTTGCCTGGAGGATCCCAGGGATGGGGGAGCCTGGTGGCTGCCATCTGTGGGGTCGCATAGAGTCGGACATTACTAATGCCACTTAGCAGCAGCAGACCATGAGAACTGAATTTTTTTATGATAGTACATAATGACTTATGTGTGGATTCCTGCTTATTTACAGATTTCTGTGTTGGCTCAGGTTTTGACATTTATTTAGGTCTATTCAGGATCTTTATGGCAGAATTGAGCTCTGTTGAAAAATTCCTGGGAAAGTAAGAACTCTGTTGTATGGCATAGCAAAGCAAACTTTTCAAAGCTCAGATAGTCCAGTTTACAGTTTCCTTTAAAGGGTCAGGGTCTAGTCAGATGAGATATGTGCAATTTAGAGAGTAGAAAAAAGTGGAAATATTAGGTTAATGAACACTTTGGGGAAGCTAAAGAGGAGATCAGAAGAACTTGTAAATCAGTAAAGGAATGACCAATTCTGATTTCGGAGGTAGCAGTGAATAGTGACATGAAGTGAGATCTTAGTTCCTTGCCCAGGAATTGAATGTGTGTAGCCTGGCCTCCCTGGTAACTCGGTGGTAAATAATCCATCTGCAGTGCAGGAGACTCAGGCTTGATTCCTGGGTCAGGAAGATCCCCTGGAGGAGGTGATGGCACCCCACTCCGGTATTCTTGCCTGGGAAATCCCATGGACAGAGGAGCCTGGCGGGCTACACATAAAAAGAGTTGGATACAACTTAATGATTAAACAACTACAACAAAAAGCCTGGATGAAAACCAGAAATCCCAACCATCAGACCAGCAAAGGGCTACTGGCTAGAAGCAAGTTTTCCCTGACTCTTGCCCCCATTGAAAAATGCATTTCTCATGGAGGCAAAACTGTTAAAACAGGTACAAAGTTTATTATTAGAGACACAGCACAATAAGTGAGAGAGCAGGCAGAGAAATGGTTTAGTTAAAATAGAAGTAAGGCAGAGATGCACACCCTGAGAGAAGGGGTGTGGGCATCCTCCCTAATGTGGAGGGGCACATTTAACTTCCTAAAGAGGGAGTTAAATCATTTATATAGAGCAGTTCTTCCAGGTCTTTATCTTTGGCCAATTACCTGGTTTCTTTTTCCACATCTGACCTTCTTTAGGACCCTCTCCAACACACATGCACAATTTTTTCCAAAATGATTTCCAGCCCAGAGGCCAGTGGGTCACCTGTGGCATCACACATTATGGGTTGGCACCCCCTCCTTTTGACCCCTGAGGAGCCTTTTTGAACATGCGCAATGTCTCCCTTGCCCCAAGGATAGATAATACTCGATCTCTTGATCTTTTCCTCAACAGAGTTTAGCCCTTCTCTGTTTCTGCCATGGCTAAAGGAGACAAAGTCAGGCTATTTACTCAATTTCTGTTGTTATATCTGTTTCTGAAGGAGGCTGGTTGTAAATATCTAACCTACCTCCTGTCTCAGGAGATGCAAACAGGAGTCTAGTTGTAAGTGTCCGGCCTGAAGCCCATCTTTTTAGCCCCAAGAAACGTAAACATGAGGCCAGTTGTAAATACTTAGCCTGCTACTGCTGCTGCTAAGTCGCTTCAGTCGTGTCTGACTCTGTGCAACCCCATAGACGGCAGCCCACCAGGCTCCCCCGTCCCTGGGATTCTCCAGGCAAGAACACTGGAGTGGGTTGCCATTTCCTTCTCCAATGCATGAAAGTGAAAAGTGAAAGTGAAGTCACTCAGTCATGTCCGACTCTTCACGACCCCATGGGCTGCAGCCTACCAGGCTCCTCCGTCCATGGGATTTTCCAGGCAAGAGTACTGGAGTGGGGTGCCATCGCCTTCTCCGAATACCTAGCCTGGAACCCATCTATTTCCTGCCTCTGTTCTAGGAGGAAAAATACCCAAGGATCACCTGGACAAAGGAGCAAGTTGGGAGTGATAGCAAGCAGATAAAGTACCACCAAATTACATGTAAAAATAATCCAGCATCCAGGACAAAAGAACCTATGTATTGGAAGAGAGGCAGGACTGGAGGTTACAACCAGATGGACTTTCGTCGGGTCTGTGCTGTGCTCTGTTTAGTTGCTTAGTCGTCTCTGACTCTCTGCAACCCCATGGCATGTTTGTAGCCCACCAGGCTCCTCTGTCCGTGGTGTTCTCCAGGCAAGAACACTGGAGTGGGTTGCCGTGACTTCCTCCAGGGTGTCTTCCCAACCCACGAATCAAACCCAGGTCCTCCCACATTGCAGGTGGATTCTTTACCGGCTGAGGTTACCTATAGTTTATTGTTGTTTTACATCAGTAGGAATTGTCATTAAATATCAGGAGATGGAAGTACAAATTGCCCATTAGCAGTTCCTGGCTCATTGTTGAGCATTTTGTTGTTGTTGTTATTTTTTTTAATATTAAGCCCAGAGATACTTCTTGTATTCACTTTTGATTTTGGTTAATGTTAGCAAAGACTAAGTCTCCAAGCATTTATTCATATCACAGATAGTATATGTTTGTTTATACATTTTTAAAAGAGTGTAATATATATGTATCTTTCATTCCTTTAATATTTCAAAGTGCTAACAGTACTATTTGCTCAGACTGGTATTTCTGCTTGGAATTTTAATTCAAAATTTGGCTTTCCTATTTAGCTCTGTGATGACTTCTTTCCCTAGCCTCATTTTTTTTTTTTTTTTTGAGCTTTTAAACATACAACCAGCCTTGTAAGTAAGCAAACAAATCCTTCTTTGAAAGGCACTGGGAGCATTGAATTATGACATTATCATAACTAAATCTTAATTTTCCGAGTTACAGAACATTACTGCTTGTACTTAGAGCCTGCTACAATAGATTTGCTACACTATCATTGTCTTGTGGGTCAAGGATGGAGACTCATATCCCCATAAAACATTTGTCAGTGCGAGAGATGGTTTGAAACAGCCATGAAGTTGGATAAATATTTTGTGATTTTTTTTTAAGCATAACTTGATGTATCTGTTATCTCTTTCTTTATAGTAATTTCTTTTGAAGTAAAATGACAAACTTCATGGCTGCATAATAATGCTTTGTTTTATATTGCTAAAAGTGTTACTACTATGCTGACAATAACTATAGAATATGTATAAACTTAAAAAGAAGACAGTAATATTGAGCATTACAATTTATTTGTTCGTGAATACTATCCTACTTGATATGGAGAATTTTCTAGGAGGAACTGGCAGTAAAAGACCGATGATACTTGAATTGTGAAATCTTAACTGCCAATTGAATAAAATTCTTTATAAATAGAGGACATGGGAACAAAGGTTAGTATCTCTGGCATGATTGATTCTGAAACGATAAACCAAATTTGCAGTCTTATAATCTATATAAAAGAAGCTGAAGAGTGAAAACTCTGATTTAAAATTCAACATTCAAAAAACTAAGATCCAGTCCCATCACTTCATGGCAAATAGATGGGGAAACAATGGAAACAGTGTCAGACTTTATTTTCTTGGGCTCCAAAATCACTACAGATGGTGACTGCAGCCATGAAATTAAAAGACCCTTGCTCCTTGGAAGAAAAGCTATGACCAACCGAGATAGCACATTAAAAAGCAGAGACATTACTTTGCCAACAAAGGTCCGTCTAGTCAAAACTGGTTTTTCCAGTAGTCATGTATGGATATGAGAGTTGGACCTTAAAGAAAGCTGAGCGCCAAAGAAGTGATGCTTTTGAACTGTGGTGTTGAAGAAGACTCTTGAGAGTCCCTTGGACAGCAAGGAGATTCAACCAGTCCATCCTAAAGGAGACCAGTGCTGGGTGTTCATTGGTAGGACTGATTTTGAAGCTGAAGCTACAATGCTTTGGCCACGTGATGCGAAGAACTGACTCATTTGAAAAGACCTTGATGCTGGGGAAGATTGAAGGCAGGAGGAGAAGGGGATGACAGAGGATGAGATAGTTGGATGGCATCACTGACTCAATGGACATGAGTTTGAGCAAGCTCCGGGAGTTGGTGATAGAGAAGGCAGCCTGACATGCTGCAGTCCATGGGGTCACAAAGAGCTGAACCCGACTGAGTGACTGAACTGAACTGACTAACTGAAAGTTATTTGGTAATTTATATAATTTGCTGTGTCACTGAGAGAAATTCCATCTACTCCCTACATCAAATCTACAACTAATTTCTACCCCTACACTTGGTAGTACATCCACTTTGTTAGAGTGGATGAAATTTTTATGTACATGTCTAAAGCCAATTCCTCCTCTTAGCTACTGCAGCTCATTTCTTTTGGTCTACTTAAGGACATCATTCCTGCATTTGCCCACTTCTTCTTATCTTCTCTCCTCTTGCCAATTAAGTATATGTCCGTCAGTATAGAAACATATGTAGTCTGTCTCAAACTAAAGCAAACCTCCCTTGATTCTATTCTCCCACCAACGGTCAGCCAGTTTCTCTTTTCCCCACTCACAGCAAAACTTCTGGGAAAAGTACATACGCTTTGTCCCTCTCCTTCTTTACTTCCCTTTTCTCTTGAACCTGTTCCAGTCAGGTTTTGGCCTCTGTGACTTCACTGAAATGGCTCTTCTCAAGCCATTTTCTTTGTGGTTATTTCTTGGTTAGTGTCTTTTTCATTGTATCAGCAGGCACAGCTGCTAACTTTATCCTTCTTGAAATACTTTGATCCTTGAACTTATAGAACTTGGTTCACTCACTCCTCCAATCTCCTTTTTGCATTCTCATTCTTGGTGTTCTTCCCTTCAGTTTAGTTCTTAGACTTCTTTATTTTTACTTACTCTTTCAGTGACTGAAAGTAACATCGTCATTGCTGCTGCTAAGTCGCTTTAGTTTTGTCCGACTCTGTGCGACCCCATAGATGGCAGCCCACCAGGCTCCTCTGTCCTTGGGAGTCTCCAGGCAAGAACACTGGAGTGGGTTGCCATTTCCTTCTCCTAACCTCCTCATTGACATCCAGATTTACTGGTGAATTCTAGCCAGTATATATATATTATACTGTATATACTGTATATATTATATACATATATGTGTGTGTGTGTGTATATATATATGTGTGTGTGTGTATATGTATATATTATATATATACAGTATATATTATAGTGAGTCCCTACTCAGTTTCTCCATTTGGATACGAATTTTTTTCTTAAGTACGACTTCCTCCTCCTCTGCTCTTCCCTGTCACAATAAATGGCAACTTGATTTTTCCTGTTATCTACACTGAAAACGTTGGGATCACTACATCCAAGCTGTCAGCAAGTTTTTCTGCCATTACCTGTAACATATGTATATTCCACATCCAGATACACTTCCCCTTCTGAGCATTTGTACTTTTTTCTTTGCCTGGAACAGTTTTCCTCCAGATAGCCATGTGGGTTACTCCCTTACATCCTTGAGGTCTGTATTCAGAAGTCATTTTAGGAGAATAATCCTTCCATGATGACCATATATGAAACAGCAGCCAGTCCCCCTCTCTCTTCATCACACCTGTCTTACCCTGCCCAGTTTACTTGATGGCACTTATCCCCACTGGACACATAGAAACACATACAAATAAACTGTTGTATGTTTTTTTCTCAGAACACCAGTAGGGACTGTTTTTTGGTTCAGTTTTTACTTATCCCAAGAACCTAAAACAATGCCTCATACTTAGTTAGGTATTCAACATTCTCTGCACAATTTCATGTTATACTATTTTTTAGCTATGGCCACTGCTTCAGATGAAGTGTAAGAAAATGTTAAAGATTATGTAAATATTATTCATCTTAAAAAGTAAATGATAATTCCAACATAAAAAACATTTTAGCTAAAAAATATGTAGCTTTTTAAAGGGCTCTCTACTAATAAATTTCAAGAATTGTTTCCAACTGTAGTAACTTTTTCATAATCTTAATTATTATCTGATTGAAATTTGTAAAGTAGCTTTTGTATATAGGTTAAATGAGATAACTGATATTTTCTAATTGTTGTACAAGGAGATGCAATCTGGAAAGGAACGTTCACTTTTAAATGTTTTGCTATGAAAGATTTTACTTACACTCTGTATAACTACATAAATATTCTTAGAGAACTCTGTCTTATTCATCGTAGTTAAACAGAAGCATTTGGGTATATAAGTGTGTATAGTGTATCAAAATTTAATGATCAGTAATTTTTTATGAGTAGTTTGCTTTTAGTATTCCTCTGTGAGATGTGTTTTATTTATACCCTTCTCTCTTTAAGGTATGATTGTATTCTTACTATTTTCTGTTTTATTACTATCTTTTCATCTTTCTTTTCCTATCTGTATCAGAATTTCTAAGGGGGCCTGAGATAGCTTTGCTCCGTAAGCGCCTGCAACAACTGAGGCTTAAGAGGGCTGAGCAGCAGAGGCAGCAGGAGCTAGCTGCGCGTACCCAGCAACAGTCTTCTACTTCTGATCAGTCTTCTCATGAGGGCTCTTCACAGGACCCTCAGACTTCAGGTTATTAATATCAAGTGTCCTTAAGCAGCTGGTAGAGTTTTTTTGTTTGTTTGTTTTTAACACTGCTGCTGTGTATAAGATGCTTCTCTTTTCCCCTTCCAAAGAAAGCTGATGCGCCTGAGGCTTTTCCCTTCATTTCTAGTATATGGTGAAATTTATCATCATGTGGCTAGAAGGACAGATTGCCAACAGCACTTGCTAGTGAGGCGAATATAAAATAATCTCTTATTTTATTTGTAATTTTAGAGAAGGACAAATATTTATTACTTCTACAGTTAATGAGCTACCCCATCTAATAATCTAGTGAATTTGGAGCCTGCATTGATATTTCTGTTGATATTTTCTGTATGTCCAAATGATATCTGTGCTTATAGCTCCTAGCTCCTCCTCTGTTTTTTTTTTTTTTTTTTTTTTTGCTTTAAGAGTTAACCAGTACTTCTATTACCACATAAACATAGTAATGCTAGATTTTGGCCAATAATCTGCTTCTGTAGTCATTTGAAAATTTTCAGTATTTGCTTTCGTAGTCCTCCGACACATAATCAACTTTCTCATATGTGGGACAGGAAAAATATTCTGGTTTTATGTTCCTGTTCTTAATATATAAAACTCTGATAAGATAGTAATAATTCATTGAGTATTTTAGTGGCTCACTTTTTTAATAGCCAAAAAGCTCATGATGCTCAGTAAACATCTGTTGAAAGAATTAGTGAAAGACACAGCATAAAATAATTTGTCAACCTAATTCTTTCAAGAAGGATAATAAATATACATCCTATACTATAGTTTCTGTAGTAGGTGCTGTCATACTAATGAAATTTACTACTTTGACATACTTTATTTTGCCACTCTAAGGAGTGATGAGTTGGGAGTTAATTACTTTGAGAACTCTGACTAAATTACTTGGAATTAATCTGTATATTGTTAGAACTGGATAACCTCTTCTATATAAATAAATATCTGTTTCCACTAAGTGCTGTGGTAACAAAAAGCATATTATACAATACCATGGTGAAATAAAATAGATTTAAATAACTGCAGTATAGATGTGATGTTTGGAACAAATTATGGACCTGATTTTTAACTTGCTGTTATATAAATAGAATATCAGTGAAGCAAAGATATTTTTCTCTCACCCATTTTTTTACCCATAGAGCAATCTTTTCCCATATATTAATAAGAAAGTTTGAATAGATTGGAGCTGTAACATTTAGTATCAAGACATTTCGCTATGATTCTGTGCTGTATAGCACAGGGCTTCCCTGGCGGCTCAGTGGTGAAGAACTCAGCTGCCAGTGCCAGAGACATGGGCTTGATCCCTGGGTCAGGAAGATCCCCTGGAGAAGGAAGTGGTAGCCCACTCCGGTATTCTTGCCTGGGAAGTCTCATGAACAGAGGAGCCCGGTGGGCTACAGTCCACAGGGTCAGAGAGTGGGAGGGACATGACTGAGCACACACACATGCTTAGCACAGGGGTTTAGAAGTAAAAATGTACAGCATATCAAGCAATAAGGAAGAAAAATGTCTCTACATGTATGAATACTTTTAAAATACTGAAATTTAGCAGATAACAAACCAAGTATTAGAGTGAATTTGATTATAAAACAAAACTGCCTACATTATTGGTAGAGAAATGTACACTGTGGACATTAGGAAAATATTGACACTGAGTCTTTATATCTAATTCATCAATTTGAATTGAGACCAGTTCTTTTTAGAATCAAAAAGTTTTAGGGTGGTTATATGTTTTTTGTGAAATAAGATGCTGTTTTCCCCACTCTTAGCATCATTCTTATTAAATAATAACTAGTTTGATAACCAGTGCATTTGTGGTAATTTTTGAAAAACCAGTGTTGAGTTAGACACCTTGCCAGTTTTGAAGCTGAGAAACACATTAATCTTATTTTTTGTTATTGAACAAATTGCTCGGGTCCCTGAGGCTGCCCACATGGACCAATATTAGAAGCCCTTAGTGCTACAATGTATGTTTGCTCTCTTCCCGTACAGTGTGAGATGGATTGTATACGTCTGTATGCTTTTTGTATACGTCTGTATGCTTTTTGTCTATATGCTCTACATGTATATGCCATATGCCTTTTGACATAACATTCATACAAGACCACTAGTAATCTAACCTGTAACATGCCCTAGGTTCATTTGCTAGCGTTACTTTTATCTTATTCTTTCTTCACATGTCAGGAACACTGTCTGGTAACTAAAAACTTTAAGAACAGCTGAATAATGTATTGTTAGTTTGTTATAAGGAATATCTTGTCCATTTAGTAAATCTTGAAAAGGAGGAAAGATGAGTTGACTTAATGTAAAATTCTTCATTTTGGAGCATCCAAATTATAGAAATACAGAGTAGAAATTAAATTTATGAAATTCAGCAGGGAGATTGGTTGTATTTGAACAACAACTCACAAAACATTTTCCTACATTTCATGATG
Source organism: Capra hircus (assembly GCF_001704415.2). Lineage (NCBI taxonomy): Eukaryota > Metazoa > Chordata > Mammalia > Artiodactyla > Bovidae > Capra > Capra hircus. The sequence goes on from NC_030810.1 coordinate 119,468,195, forward strand.
TATGAATACAAGTTTGGATGTGTATATTATGGGCATTAATTGATCCATTCACTCATACTAGATATTACTACTAAAATCATGAATATAGTTAGCAGAAAATTAGCATTCTATATTTTAACTTTTTAACAATAGAAGAATGCTCAGTTCTCATAAAACATTTTCCCATTATGTCTTGATATCTCATAGTGTCAGCAAATGATGATACTATCAGTAAATTATATTTCTATCATCATCTCACCTGTTTAAGCCTTTTAGGTATAAGATATTCAAAGGAGACATTAATGTAATTTCGGAAACCAAGAAATTTTAACAAATGCAGAATTTCTGAGTGACTACATTGTCTGGTAAATATTTTATTCTCTTTTCAAAGTATAGGACTCAGTGAGAATATTTTGTGACAGGATAAGTGTTAGATGAAGCTACCTAATACTTAATTTCTGTAGGAAAATGGCATCAAACCCTCAAGCCATTTTATAGAGTCTACATTTTAATGGGGTCAAATGAGAACGTGTCTGATGCCAGTATTTCTTGGCAATTGAAGACTAAAACACCATTCTAAGGCATCAAACAGTAAAATGAGCTGTATAAGACAGATTGTAACATATGTTTTAAACAATTCTCCAAGGCACCAAGCAGTATTTAAAATGGGCTGTATAAGATAGATGTTAATATACATTTTAAACAGTTCTCCCCTCCCATTTTTTCAGCTGTGAAATTAGAATTTCATGGGGAAGTTCTAATATAAAATACATAAATGACACTGTTGAGATTGAACATAAAGAAGAGTGTTAAGAAATCCTTGTCCCTCTTGCCGCCCCCAAGCCACCTCTGCTCTCAGAAGCACAATTCAAAAACCACTGCCTTAAAACAAGTTTTGACACCTGTAAATAATAATTATTCATAGCTAATTTCTAATATTTTATTTTTCAAAATTAGTGTATATTTCTATAAAATATTCACATTTTTAGTTTTAAAAAAGTGCACTTTTTTTAGACTTATAGGAAATACATCACAACTCGTTTCTAATCTTTCAGTGATTTTTTTTTTTTTAAATCATAAAGAGATGAATTTACTTTTATCAGATCACTTGTCTGGGTGTTAGACTGGCTGAGTTCTTATTCCTGGCCTTATGAAAAATGACCTTGGGCAGGTCATTTGGCTGCTTTATGCCTCAGTTTCCCAATTATTGATTTATTTAGTTAGCGTGGCATAAGGATGGGATAGAGAATACTGTATAAAGTTTTTATACTCCTAAATAGAAAAGTATACATAATATTGGACTATCTTAATTATAATAGCTTTAACTTACTATTAATACCTGAAGATATCCTCATATTCCAACCATGAAAGGTTGATAGTATTCAGGGTTTTGAATGAGCTGTATGTATGTTTTTCAGATGAATGCCATAAACAGCTGTGGCAAAGGCATTCAGCATATGGCTGATTTTAAACCCGACTCTTTTTTTCCATTTCAGGTCCCCTGAAGTCATGGGTTGCTGGCTCCTGCTCAGAGTGACAACACCCTGTGGAGTCTGCTGGTACTGGCCCAACCACCACAGAGCCCCACTGGAGCATGGAGCCAGCCTAGAGAGGGTGTCAGGTAGGAACTGTTTTTTCACTTTATGGCACGGTTTTGCCAATTGGAAAAAAAAAAAGTAATTTTTATACCCCGTAAAGGGTATGAAACATTGGTGAATATTTTAAAGGGCTTTTCAAAACTGAGCCATATTGGAAAAAATCAGCATTTACCCAGTCCTCTGAAAACAGTCTTCTGTACAACATCCAGTTCCCCACAGTGTGCATGATGTCAGTTACATGTAGCACTTCTCAAGTGGATGCATTTGACCCACGATTTTAGTGTTTATAACGTGAGCGTTTAGTAAATCAGATGTGATGTTGACTTAGTTCTGCAAGTACTTTTCAACAACTTTAAATGATAGGGTCTTAAGCAACACAGTGATGGGTCGCTTAGGACTTTAAACATGGGACTGTGCTCCATGTTTTTCAGAACAGCATCCTATCATCATTTTTCTTTTCTTTTTCCTTTAATTATTATTTTTCGTTCAATACTATGTTTGAGAAAAACAAGCAAGTAATAACATTAGTTGACCCTGTCCTATGTGCTATTGAAGTAGTTTACATAGATTATCTCATTAAATCCTCACAAGAATAGTATGTGGTAGATATCATTAATTATCCCCATTCTACAGATGGAGAAACTGAGACTTACAGACGTTAAATAACTTGCCCATGATTACAATATTACTGAGTAGAAAAGCCAGAGTTGAACCCAGGGAGTCTGACTAGAGTCTTTGTTATTTAAATTATAATTTTTTATTTTTTCATACAGTTAAGAAAGTTTGAATGTCAAAGGGCTAAAGAATTTTCTCAAAACTAGAACATGAAATGTTTGGAGATACATAGTAATTAGGCATGAGGCACTTTGGCTTAGACTGAAGGAGCTTTTGCTTAAAGTTTATCTCTACTTTAAAAATAATAATTTTAAGAGACTGGCAATAAGCTGACCAACTGTACTGCATGTTGTAATAAATTATCATGGGACCATATAGTGAATTTTTATTTTGTGATAGTGCTTTCTAGAAGATATTTCACAGAGAGTTGGAGTAGAGTATGCAAACATTGAAGCAATCAGCATTGAATTAACACTTATTTTTTAAAAATATTAGATATTCTGATTATTATATTAATATTTGGAAGCATTTCTGTAAATTAGAAGTTATAGGTATTATATTTATGAATATCTAGTGATACAGAAACATTTTACTTCAAATGTTTATGTAACAGGAAAGTAATCCTTTCAAAAACAGTTGCATGGTACCCAAAATTAAAAATAGAATGGAAGCAATGATCAAGAAGGATTTCTTCTTAAAAATTGGTCTTCAACATGTGAAGAAAGATTATTCCCCAGATACGTATAACATCTGGACAGACTGTAAAACCCAGAAGGAAGACCTTTTAGTTTAACATTATCTTTCTGCCTTAACCTAAGTTTCATTAATTAAATACTTCAAGAGTTTGAAAATACACAATTCTTTGAGATGACAGCATTGTAGATCCTTTCTCAATGTGTTTTATTTAAAAACTTGCATAAGATGCACTTTATTTCATAAGATTTGTGCATTCCATAATATTTGTGAAAAAATTAAATATTTGAAAAAAGATTGCATGGAAAGTTGTTCTCAGATTCTTAAGAAGAGTATAATGGAATGTATAACGGATCCAAAGGGATAAAAAATATTTCATAAGAGGCTTTCTAGGAAGACTTTCCAATATTTGTTTCACTGACTCACTTTTTTTGTTTTTCTTAAAGAATATAATTTTGTTTTTTTCCAAAGATTGACTCATCTGCTCTTCATTGTAGCTAACTCAGAAATTGATATTTGAGAAGTCTTATAAAGGAAAGTAAAGCATGGCTAGATTAGGGAACCAATTAAATTACCATCATTCCATTTTCTTTTTCGTTTAGCACAGATCTGGTGGTGCTTCCCTGGTGGCTCAGAGGTAAAGAATGCCCGCCGTTGCAGGAGGTGTGGCTTTGATCCCTGGGTCAGAAAGATCCCCTGGAGAAGGAAGTGGCAACCCACTCCACTATTCTTGCCTGGAGAATCCCATGGGCAGAGGAGCCTGGTGGACTACAGTCTATGGGATCACAAAAGAGTTGGGCACAACTTACTGACTAAACAATAGCAACAGATTTGTTGAGCTGAGTATTCTAATGAAGCAATGATAAGGATACTATAATTTAAATGATGATCATGCTTTATGAAAATCTAGTAGTATAAAAATTTATGACCAAACTAGTTACCTCAAAAGGTAGACAGTTTGAAATTGATACAAGTAGTCCTGGTAGCGGGGTTCAGAGTTTTAAGTGTACAAGCAGTCAAGTGGTATAAAATTGCTAAGAATCAAGGATATATTAGAAAACTTAGCTATTGAGTTATGGTCACTCATAAATCAAAATACTTACCACTGGAAGAATAATGTGTCATTATAAATAGCTACTGATCAGTTAAAAGTGCAGAGTTTCTATGAACAACATTTGCTAAGAACTGGAGCATAGGCTGGTAGAAACTAGGAATTATTCTTACGTTTAGTGGAGAGCTCTGTATGCTTGCTGTCCACATTTTCTCTTTTCCTGTAGCTCTACTAGGACACTGGAACCCAAGCCAGTAATAGTAGCCACCTCCTTCTGTTCCCTCATGCCTTTCTTAGTTACCAGATCTCTGGAATGACCAGGAAGAAAGGAGAGTGTTAGACCTAAAAATATTGTGACTTGTCCTCTGTCACACAGCTAGGTTATTGTCAAAACCAAAGTTGGAATCAACACTGACTAATTCTAGACTGGTGCTTTTTCCGTTTCATCATGCTGCCTTACTTTATAGGAGTGTTTTTCAAACAGTAGAACGCATTTATTTATAAAACAAATTCTTTTACATAGAAACTCAGTGTATCCACAGGGTAAAAATAAAACATTATGTTTGAAGCCACGGTAGAAAGCATGAAGCCCAAAGTGTAAGCCTTTTCATTGCCTTTCTTTTCCTTTTCTCACCAGGCACCTAAAGAAACCAAAGGCTTCACAGTGCAGTTTTAATATTCACCACATACCATAGAGTTTTTAAAAGTTACTATGTTTCTGTAATGGTAATTACTTCATTAAATATTTCTCATAAACCATTTTCCTTGTCTTATGTCTTTGAGTTCCTTTTTCAACTCAAGATAACATCTAGCTAAGTGTAGTGAGCATTTCATTTCATGCTTTGAATCCTCCAATCCAAAATAAAGCCATCTTAAGGAGCTGGAAAGAAGGTTTGAGAAAGACAAGGAGTCTTTCTTTTGGTGAGGGAGATACTCTGTTTCTGTTTTATCTACCTTGCACCTTGTGCCTGTGCTAAATGAATTTGATAAAAAGTATATGCATGGAAGTAGAAGAACATTTTCTCATTCTCAAAGTTACTAAATGCTTGCCTGAAATAACATATCTTAAGCACATGGCCTTGCTTACTCACTGCTTGGGAAATACACCACAGTACTTACTTCTATTCCCCACCATTACACATTTGTTTCTTAAGCTTAGAGATGATCATGACATTGCTGTGCAGTTTTCTGCTGCTTACTTTTAAGTTAAAATCTCATTTTTGTTTCAGATTCTCCTTCTTCTGTGGTTAACAAACAGCTTGGATCCATGTCACTTGACGAGCAACAGGGTGCGTGCAACAGGAGATGCGCTATGCCCATCCATCCATAGTTTTATTGCAATGCATAAACCAAGCTCTTTTTCACGTTTTCATAGCATTTCATTGTGATCTATGGTCTAATAGTCAGTATTTTGTGGGTTAAATTATCTTAGGTGGTATTATGCCCAAAGGGCCTCCTTGGCCTATACAAATTATTTTCTATGTAAGCTAATGTCTTTGAAATCTCTTCCTATAACAGTATTATATGTATATAAAAAAGATCCCTTTTTACAAATTCTAGCTGTCATAAAATTGTATAACTGTGGGTGTGAGGTTAGCATATTACCTAGTGGCTACTTTTAGAAAAGTTATTTGAGCATAAAAATGTTCTGTATTACTACATTGCTATCATAATACTTGGTTTTATGTCTCACTTGTCTGATGCTTGAACTCTAGGTAGCTTTAACTTTAAGAAATACGATTATCAATGCAGAGATAAGCTCCAAAGTCACCAATCAGAAGGGAAAATAACTTCCACGTCCACTTGCCTTCTGAAGTAGGAGAGGTATATAGTCCACTTTGGAGCCTTGAGCAGAGGTTGATGAAGTAGATTTTACAAATATTTTTCAAGAATGTGAAAGTAACTTAGCCCCAAAGCCATAAACTTTTAGTTGGCTAAAAGTTTACATATGTAGGGTGACTCATTTGTCATTGGGGAAATGAAATACTGCTGAAGTACCTATTTAGTATGAAATAGATCTAATTTTAACTGTCTTCTTGGAGAATTATTCAAAAACTAATTCTGAAACAAATTAGAAAACTCTTTCTGTACATCTGATCTTAAATTATTGTTTATAGACCTGAGATGGCAAATATTTGCTATAGGTTTTTCTGTTCTTGAGAATGAATGAATTCATAAGTGGATTTGAGAACTAAGAAATTATGCGTGTTTTATCTTTATACATTTATTGCAGAGGTATTAACAGTAAACAATGATTAAAGTGTAAAACACAATTATAATATTATATATAATATATTGTACTACTGTTTAGAATTGCTCTCTAATCAAATAATCTTTTTTTTGGGAAGGCTCTATGAATGTAAATACTATTGAAGAGTTTGTAGCCAAATTCATATTTTATTTAATCTTACAGAAAAATTTCCATGGAATTATGTCGAATATTATATTTATGTTGTAATTAATTTATATATGTTATTACATATGACAGAAAGAAATGAGAATAGAGGATAGCTCCCAGATTTTTGCCATCAATGCCTGGGTAAACGATTCCATTTACTAGGGTAAGCTAGTTCGAGGGCAGAAATCAGGAGTATTTTGGGGGCCATGTAAAGCATATTTGCCTTTTAGTTATGAGTGGAGATGTTATATAAAAGGTCAGATATTGAGTAGGCTTGGCAGAAGCTGCATGATGACAGACCATCATCAATGTAACTTGGTAAGAGGTTCTCTGAGCAGAAATGTTCAAATGACAGCATATCCAAATGAATTAAGTCCTGAGGTTTTACATGCCTTTTTATTCAGCAGTACATCTTTTAATGTCCTGGGGACTTCTACATTACAGGGTTTTATCACCTAGAGGTAACATCTACTATAAAAGTGAACTGAAACTCCCCACTGCTGTCTTTCTCACCTGGACTAATACAGTAACCTCTTAACTGGTCTCCTCACATCCTGTCAGGCTGCATCTGTTATCTCCAGGCAGAGTAAACTTTTTAAAATGTAAATCTAAGCATACTGTTATTCACTTGCCTAAAACTTTTAAACTGTTTGCCCTTGCTGCTGCTAAGTCACTTCAGTCGTGTCCGACTCTGTGCGACCCCATAGACGGCAGCCCACCAGGCTCCCCCGTCCCTGGGATTCTCCAGGCAAGAACACTGGAGAATTTAGTTTGCCCTTAAGGCAATCTAAATCCATGCCTTGGCTTGCAAGGCGCTACACTCCCGGCCCATTCTCTCACTCCTCAGCTCTTGACAATTCGGCCTTCTTTCAGTTTTTCTAACACTCTAAGCTCATTTCCCTCTTAAATCTCTTGTGAATGCCACCAAAATGTTTTTGTCTCCAGCAGCTTGTACTCACCAAAACTCACTTAGATACTACTTTTCCAAAAGTGGAGTGACATTTTAATCCGAAGTAGTTCTCCTCTCTTAATCTCTTTGTGACCTGCTGTCCTTCATCACATCTGTCAGAATTCATAATCATACCTTTATTTAAGGGATTGTTTGATACGTGTCTTTCTGTATATTCTCTGAATGTTTTCATTCATTATAGTATATTCAATGCCTAACACCATATCTGTTTTCACTAAACAGTAGATATTTGTTGAATGAGTGAATAAGACAATTGTTTAAGCAGTGAGACGCCCTGGGAATTATTCTAGCTTGGGAGAAACATGACCAGATTTACATGTTGGATCATTTTGGCATCTGTGTAGATGGTTGATTGGAAGGGAGTAAAATTGAAAAGAGCAAGACCATGTAAAAGGTCACATGACCTATTGCAGTAGGTCAAGTGAGAGATGATGAGTGGATGAGTAATTCGGTCTTAAAAGTACAGCAGTTGGAAAGGAAAAGAATGGACAGGTTTTTTTTTTTTTTTTTTTTTTTTAATATTTAAGAGCTAGAATTGATGGGACTTTGAGAAAGATTAGTTTTTAAAAACGAGAGAGTGATACCCAGGTGTCTCGATGGGGCAATAGATAGTAATGCTGTCAACTAGGATAGGGATTTCAAGAGAAACTGCCAGTTACAGGGGAAAAAAGATACATGAGATTTTCTTGATATGTTTAGTCTGAATTACCTTTGGACATCAGATGGAGAAATGTCATAGTTTCTGGAAGTCACCAGAGAAGTCTGAGGTGGAGATAAAAATAGGAATTGTCAACTTACAGATAACAGTTGAAATGGTGAGAGTGGATAAAATGGTCTAGGAAGAGAGGATTAAGTGAAAAGAGGAAAGTCTACACTACAAAGAGCAAGCAGAGAAAAGGGCCTGGCTGAGACAGAAAAAGAGTGATCTGAGAAACGGGGCAGAAAGAATGCTGTATCCAAAGTCACAGGAAAAGTAAGGTTGTGACATAGGGCTGTCAGGTATAAAAAGGACAGAGACATTTTCTTGAATTTGGCAGTGCTTTGGCATTGCAGTTATTATGTGGAGGCAGAAGCCAGATAGTAGTGGTTGGAGGAGGAAGATTTTTTTTTTAAGTGGAGACATTGTTATGTAGATGACTTTCTCAGTAAGCTTTTCATTACAAATGAAAAGACAGAGAAAAGGTAATGTCTGGGAGGGAGTTACAATTTCAAAACTGAGTATGTTTATAAAGTAAAGAATCTTTGTAGACGAGTATGTATAGGGAATAATTGATATCCTCAGATAAGCTATTTTAATCTTTGACGAGACCCTTGTTCTCCATTTTACCTTGTAGAGTGGAAAAATTAGTACATTAAGTAAGTTTTTTCCTGAATATATAATAATTAAGCATATTTTAAATTTCTTTTTTCTTTCAAGAGACACTAATACATTTTTTATTGATAATTCAGTTTTATACTTACCTGACAGTGTTCATCTTCCAGATGTCCAGGTGCTTTTACATGTTGCTTAATTTAATTTCCCAAAGAGTTCATAGATTTTCTTTATTTTGATTTAGGGATTACCAGGATAAAACTGTTACTAATAAAAAAATTTTAATTGACATAGTAATTGACATGTTTCACTGCAAAGATTTATTTTCTTTCACTAATTATGTATACATTATTGAACTGATTGATTGCAGTCAGTGTTTTCATGTATTTAATTTTGAATTTTTTAAAAAAGCTTAGTCTAATATATTTAGTTTAAACCTTAAGACCATAAATGCAGCTACCTGGTTGCCTCAATAGTTTTTGTTTTATTAAACTGTTTTTTAAAGAAATAAGTGTACAGCATATATGTTGTTTTTCTCCTGTTGTGAAGTACTTTGCTATAAAACTTAGAGCTGTATGTGCACACATTAACAACCCTTATGTGCTAATTAGAAACTATTTAAGCACAGTTACATTTGTCCTGCATTTAGTTTGAATAATATATTCTAATGAGTAGTTTTGATTTTCCTTTTATTTATGTCTCTTTTATGCTTACTATAAAGGGAAGAAGCCTCTTCTGACATGTAGTGCTCTTGCCTCTTAATAAAACTAGCAGTTTTTTCCTGTTAAAAATATTTAGGCCAGAAATTCTCCCTTCTTTTAGTAACAGTAACAACAATAACAAAAGAAATGTATAATCTTAACATTTAATTTTTCAGAGGGTATAAGGAAATAATTTTGCCTGAGTTTTAAATTATGGCCATGATTATAGTAAGTTGTTTTATATTCATTACAGTGATAATCATTAAGTGGAAGTTGATAATGCCATTAAGTTTAAAACTTATACTTGTAGGCAATTATGCATGTGTCAGACATTCATTTTCTATTCTAGATTTAAAGAAATAAAAATGCTAATTTGGGACATTAGAAACAAATACTGATTATCCATTACTTTAATAAGCAGACTGCTTTTGACATTAATGAAATGTTTACTTACAGAAAGAGACTTGTGAATGGTCAGAAACCCGTAAAACAGATTTTACTAATTCTACTAGGGTAGATTGGGAATGGAAAAACTGAATGTGTCTTGTTAAGTATTATTCCTTTAAGATTATATACTGTCACCAAGTTGAAAGTTTATTTATTTATTTTTTTGTATTCTCTAGAACTAGTTATCACTTAGTTTCTTAGAATGAGGTAGGTCATCTCCTTTTCCCCAACTACTAGTTTAGATTCTAACAATTAGTGATATATTTCATTTTTTGGAAGTTGGGGAAAAGGAGATGAGATAATTCATTTGCTTGTGCTCACTTGTTCCACCTCTTGCTACCCAAGTCATTGTCTACATTTTTAGTTAAATTGTTTTCTAATTCAGAATTGTCTATGATAAAAATAGCTCTCATTGAGTTTTAATTATGTAACTGGCACTGTGTTAAGAATTTTGTATCTATTATCCCATTTGTTGCAGTTTAATGAGGTAATACGATCCTCATTTTACTGATGAAGAAGCCAAGACTCCAAGAGATATGTAAAGACAAGTGAAATAAGTAGTAGAGTTGTTATCTGTGTATCTGTTTCATTAATTCAACTCATATTAAATGCCTGTTACCTTGTGGCAAATACTAGGCCTGGCACCAGGATGCACGAATAATAAAGCTAATGCTCCCTGTGCTTGGAACATAGAGTTAATTAATAATAGTAATAATAATAGTTATCAACCATAATAATAACATAGACACTTATATTGCATTTTTTGTGTGTGTCAAACATTACTTTGAGCAATTTTTATATGTTAATTTACTTAATCCTCATCACAGTCTTATACAGCAGGTATCATTATTATCCCCATTTTCAAATAAGGAAACTGAGGTAAAGAGAGGTTAAGAAACTTGTCTAAAGTCACACATTGTGTGTCTGTGTTAGGAATGTGGTTCAAATACAAGCAGTCTGGTTCCAGTGTCTGTGATCATAACCAGTACCCTTGGCCTCATCTGACAGTAAGGACAGATGATGTAAAAACTAAATACAAGCATCATACGAGCTTTAAAAGAGGAAACAAGGTTAGTGGGGAACACACGAGTGAGTCTTTGTTTCTTCTGGCACAGGCTCAAGTAAGGTATTCCTGAGAAGGAGGCGTCTTAGTTGCAGTCTGAAAGATGATTATATGAGTCAGTTAGGTCAAAGAGAAGGAGTAAAGGAGATAATGGATATTAATAGCATTTGCAGAGGCTCTGAGAAGATCACATTAGAATGACTAGAAGAATCCCAGTATGACTGGGGTGTGCTGTGGCTTCAAGAGATAGGTAGAGTCTGTATTGAGAAGGACCTTTTGAACTTTTTAGGGTTTTAGATTTTAAGAGCAATAGGAAGTTGGTGAAGAATTAAAAATAGGACATATGGCCTGATCTCATTTGTTCTGAATAGAATATGAAGAATTGTCTAGAGACTAAATCACTTAGGAGGCTCTCCTTAAAACTCTTATCTCCAATAAGGGTTTTAACCTGATGATAGAAATAAGGTGGAAATGTGGAGAGAGTCAAGAAATATTTAGAATGTAGAGTATACAGGATTTGATGAATGAGGCAAATAATTGAAGAGGAGTCCACAGTATAAACTGCACTAACAACTCCAGAATTTCTATCTGGGAGATGGTTTAGCAGTGAAAACCTGTTTGGAGAGAGAAGGGTGAGGATGTGTCTTAAACCTGCTTTTATACAGTAAATGCAGTGTTTTTGACTTAGATTATACATTTATTTGTGATGGTTTGGGCAAGATAATAATAGAGATTAGGTGACATTTCTAGTGCTCCAAGGATAACTCCCAAGTTTTGACTGACTATAATTAAATGGGCGTCCACTTCCTAAAATAGGTAACCCTGGAAAAGGAAGAACATATGGAGGAGGATGTGTAGAAGGAGGTAGAGATCACAAGCTTAGTTTTGAATATGCTTCAGGAATACCAGACCACCTGACCTGCCTCTTGAGAAACCTATATGCAGGTCAGGAAGCAACAGTTAGCACTGGACATGGAATAACAGACTGGTTCCAAATAGGAAAAGGAGTGTGTCAAGGCTGTATATTGTCACCCTGCTTATTTAACTTTTATGCAGAGGACATCATGAGAAACCCTGGGCTGGAAGAAGCACAAGCTAGAATCAAGATTGCCGGGAGAAATATCAATAACCTCAGATATGCAGATGATACCACCCTTATGGCAGAAAGTGAGGAGGAACTAAAAAGCCTCTTGATGAAAGCGAAAGAGGAGAGTGAAAAAGTTGGCTTAAAGCTCAACGTTCAGAAAACGAAGATCATGGCATCTGGCCCCGTCACTTCATGGCAAATAGATGGGGAAACAGTGTCAGACTTTATTTTTGGGGGCTCCAAAATCACTGCAGATGGTGACTGCAGCCATGAAATTAAAAGACGCTTGTTCCTTGGAAGGAAAGTTATGACCAACCTAGATAGTATACTGAAAAGCAGAGACATTACTTTTCCAACAAATGTCCGTCTAGTCAAGGCTATGGTTTTTCCTGTGGTCATGTATGGATGTGAGAGTTGGACTGTGAAGAGAGCTGAGCGCTGAAGAATTGATGCTTTTGAACTGTGGTGTTGGAGAAGACTCTTGAGAGTCCCTTGGACTGCAAGGAGATCCAACCAGTCCATTCTAAAGGAGATCAGCCCTGGCTATTCTTTGGAAGGAATGATGCTAAAGCTGAAGCTCCAGTACTTTGGCCACCTCATGTGAAGAGTTGACTCATTGGAAAAGACTCTGATGCTGGGAGGGATTGGGGGCAGGAGGAAAAGGGGACAACAGAGGATGAGATGGCTGGATGGCATCACCGACTCGATGGACGTAAGTTTGAGTGAACTCCGGGAGTTGGTGATGGACAGGGAGGCCTGGCGTGCTGCGATTCATGGGGTTGCAAAGAGTTGGACACGACTGAGCAACTGAACTGAATTTGACTAATCTGTGTGAGGCATCAAAGTAGAAAAATCTGTTGGGCAATTGATTGTAGGTTATGGAGTTTAAAAAAGATGGCAGAGCTGGAGAAGTGAATCAGAGAATTTTATGCATGTAGATGATAAATGGAAGTAGGTGAAGTCATCTAGGAAGAAAGTAAAACCTGAGAAGTCTAAAACATCTGAAAAAAAAATCAGAAAAAATTCTAGAATTAAATGTTTTGCTAGAGGAGAGCTGATAAAGGGGATGGAGAAGCGACAACCACACCGAGAGGTAATAGGGAAAGTATTACAGAGCATGAGGCCAGGAGAAGAGAATTTTCAAATGACAGTTGTCTGCTCTCTTGTGTAGCAGACACAGAAGAGTTCTAAAAATTCTCCCACTAGATTAGTAAATTCAGAGGTGGTCAGTCTCATTAGTGAGAGCAGTTTCACTGGATTAATAGAGGGCAAATTTAGGAGAAAAAGTAGAGATGAGAAATAAGAAAAGTTCTTCAATAAGCAAGGAGAATGGTAGCTGGAGGGGAAAGTGGTTATAGAGAGAGTTCTTCTAAGCTGTTCATTTTCATTTTCATCTGGAAGTCACATTTTACCATGCTAAGTAATCTGATCAATCAGAGGGACAGACAGATTTGATTTTTTTAAAAAATAGAATGTAGCTTAAGAAAGAGTCATGAAAAGAAAAACACTGGATGAGAATTTTGGTAGGGTTTATGTGCCACATGGGGTATGCATTTTTACTTATTTTCTTACTATCTGTTCTCCCTCAAAACTGAAAGTGAAATAGGAATAGAAGACTTATGAACAGAGGGGTATAAGACTTAACAGTTCTGGAGTACAGGGAAAGAAAGGCTATGTCACATAGATAGAATGACAACTGTATTTCAATCCATAAATTTTAAATATCAGAGGGAAAATGGAACCAGGCACAGTCTGATTCTATATGTATCCCAACCCCATGTTTTAAGTTTAATTCACTCTTTTGTGTTATGTCATGAAAAAAGTATATTGGATTAAAATGATCATTACTGATATACAGGTGGATTTTGATTGCCAGAAGTAAGATTTGACTCTATAGAATATTACTTCCAAAAGATTATATAGGAGAGATTTCCTAGTGAAATATGAGTGATAAAGTTGTACTTTGTTTTTGGCTTTCATAAAATAGTTCATTTCTGTATAAAGTCAGATTACACTAGTGAGAACGTTGAGTTTCAAAATGAGAGCCTTGCCTCAAAGTCATCTATGTGGTAGATAGGAGTTCTCTGTTTAGAATCTACTCCTAGAAACAGTTTCTCCACTTTGAATCAGAGTATGCCTCCTTATACAGATGATTGAAGATTTGGATATCCAGTAGTCTTGCATTATGCAGAAAAGTTATAGGTTCCTGACATATAAAAATGGAAATTTTACCTTGGCCTAGAAATTATACTTGAGATGTTTGCCCTTTCTATGTATGTCAAGCAAGTTGGGGGTGCAAAATTTGTGGAGATAGTTGAGCTTAATTATTGATGTATCAATATTTTTTTCAGAGTATTTCATCATACATTTTGTTTCCTTGTAAATTGATTTTTATTTTAAACATTGGGCATAACAAAAGGGAAAATATTGACAAGTTCTTTGTGTAATAGAAAATCCCTGAGGCAAAGAATAGATTATTTCTACATGATCCACAACTTATCTACTATATATGATTAATGGATGATTGTACAGTTAGAATAGTGACCTAGCAGCAGAGAAAATGTTGGGCATAGTGGTTCTGAACTAATTATTGTGGCAATATTCTACTTAATTATCATAATTTTGATAGCTTTGTTTAAATTTATACATAGGATAGGTCTCCAGGGACATCCTAGCTAAAAGACCAAACAATATTTAGATGATATACAAACCTAGTTACCAAGATAGAATATTTTGTTATCTACTTTGAGCATGTTTTTTTTTAGAGCCACTAATGTTTATAGTCAAAATGCACAGACTGAATGATTTGAAAACGTATATTAAACAGCAACAACAAAAGTTTATTTGTGGTTATGACTGTGAAAGGCTTGGAAGCTACCTAATTAAGTAAAGGTCAAAGAAGTTCCTTTCAAATTATATTCCAGCCCATTCTATAATTTTTTTTTTCTGAGCCAGTGCATTAATCTGCAAAGGGCTCTTTCTGGAAAGGATCTTTTATTTTAAATTTGCTTTCTAGAATCTCACGTTACTGACTATTCACTTCTAACTCCAAAGAATGAAGTCTTTTACAGTACATTGTCTTGATTTTTATGTTGTTATGACTGTGCTTCTGAAGCATATGTTTGAATGGGTGGTAGTTTGCCTGGATAGAGATCACTCTAAGCTACTAACATCATCTGTTGTTCTTAATAGTTGAACTCAAAGCAATATGTATGGCTGCCTTAACAGGGTTGAACAAATTTAAAGTGGTTTTTTCCCCTCACACTGTCCTTGTGCTGAGTGCACCACCATTTTATTGGCAGTTTAATCTCTTGGTGCCCTGGAAAAGATACAGGGTAGCTTTCCAGTAGTCTGATGCCAGTGTGACAGTTTGCATTAGCAGAACTTTGTCAAAGTTGCTGATGTGAATTATATATCGTTTCTGAGAAATGATACCGACAGTTGATATTTCTTAATTAAAATGTGTTGAGGAATCTTATTTTCTACTTAGTATTCAAATTTTTTCCAAGATAGTATAGTAAGAACTTCATATAGAAAGACACTTAGAGAAAAAGAATCTACCACGTTATTATCAGTTTCATCATCTATAAAATGGAGATAAAAGTATGTGCTACAAGGGTTATACATATCCTGGGACATAGTAATGTTCAACAAAATTTAGTTACTTTTATGATGGTGCGTTCTATGTAGTCATTGGATTTGATTAAGTTCTCAATGCCAAGACTCCTCCTAGATTAAAATCTCTACTTTTTAATTTCAGTAATATATTTCTAAGTAAGCATGCAAATAATGCAGTTTTTAAGATGTATTTGCTGATCCAGATTCTAACACACAGCAAGTTATTGAAAATTAAAATGTTTACAAGTATTTTTTCACATAAGGTAATAAAATTAATTTCTTGGTTCTTTAGATTTTTATAGACCTTTTTAGCTTAAAATGTGCGCTTTATTAGAAACTTTGTTTATTAATTTATCTACATTTCTGAGAAAATTCAATCTGATAGGTTGTATACATCAAGAAGAGGAGTATTAAATTAGGAAGATTAGAATGAACAAGGCTAGGAAATAAATGTTTAAATTTCAGATATATACTTGCATCATTGCTTCAGTTGAAGAAACCAGGTTCTGTGTTGTGCAGTGTTTCTGCCTGAGATGTTATTTATATTTAATGCTACAAAGAGAGAACTAGATGGGGGCAGGGGGTGGTCTGAAGTATTTGTAACTAACAGAGATATAATGATGGGCCCATTTTACTCCAGGCTGATGACTTCATTGACAGTTTAAATGAACAAAATCTGTCAACTGTAGTCATTTTGTAAATTAGATGAGTACTACTGTGCTTTGCATGTATTTTTATAATGTGTGGGTTATATTCCAGAGAGATTAAATAATAACTTGGTAATAGGTAAAGTGAAAGTGAAAGTGAAGTCGCTCAGTCGTGTCCGACTCTGCGACCCTGTGGACTGTAGCCTACCAGGCTCCTCTGTCCATGGGATTCTCCAGGCAAGAATGCTGGAGCGGGTTGGTAACCTCGGAAGAAAGGATTAATTCCCACTGATCATCTTAAGGATACTTCTTGATTTTGGAGGTTGGAGGTGGTCTTGGAGGTTGGTAGATATTTTCTACACCCTTTTGACCTCTCAACAGCTAGCTCTTTGTCTACTATATTCCTTTAGTCATAGCATCCAAATATCTATACTGCTAAGTTGCTTCAGTCGTGTCCGACTCTGTGCAACCCCATAGACGGCAGCCCACCAGGCTCCTCCATCCCTGGGATTCTCCAGGCAAGAATACTGGAGTGGGTTGCTATGTCCTTCAATGCATGAAAGTGAAAAGTGAAAGTGAAGTCGCTCAGTAGTGTCCAACTCTTAGCGACCCCATGGACTGCAGCCTACCAGGCTCCAACTCTCAGCAACCCCATGGACTGCAGCCTACCAGGCTCCATAGCTGCCTCTAATTTTACTCAAAAAGGAAGTTTTGATAAAGCATTTAAATGGCTTCTTTTTTAAAACTTTTTTTAGTTGAAGGATAATTTCTTTATGGTATTGCATTGGTTTCTACCAAACATCAACATGAATCAGTAAGTGGCTTTTTAAAAAAATTTTGTATTGTAGCATAGTTGAATTTACAGTGTTGTGATGTTAAATGTCTTCTTAAAACTTCCTACAGTTCTCTCACATGTGCTTCCCCCCGTCGCCATTTCTTCTTTACTTTAAAAGGAAAATAATAGCAAGGCAGTTTATAAAATGTTTGAGAGATAATGAAAAAAATAGCCCCAACTCTACCTCTTAACTAACCTCTTAATCTTATCATTCAGCTTTTTGGCTGTCATCACCAATTCCATATCTTAAGAATGACTGTGGTTGTAGCATTAGTGGAACAGAAATTTCAGCAACATAACTAAAGAGTAAGGGAAGGCTGTGTGTGGACAAGTGACTGACAGCGCATATTTCAAAGGCTGGCAAGGGTGGGACAGATGCGTTAGACGTGCCATTTGGAAATCCCTGGGGGTCCAGTGCTTAGGACTCTGGCTTTCACTGCCAAGAGTGCAAGTTGAGTCCCTGGTCAGGGAACTAAGATCCTGCAGGCCTCATGATGTGGACCGAAAAAAAGTCCTGTTCTTGATAATTTCACATAAGCTCAAGATAGGTTAATTTGGTTATTTTATAAGAGAGCCATTTGGTAAAATACCTCCTCTAAAACACTGAATTATCATATCTTTGAAAGTTGTAATGGATGGTTAATTTTTTTTTTCTCAGCAACTGTTTATATCAAGAACATAGTCAACAGAAGTAGTACAGAAACAGAATGAATACCATTTGGTAGGCCAGCTTTATAACTGATTCAAACTTTTACTTTCAAAAAGCAGTTAATATTATAGGAGAGGATGTCACATGAGTTGGAAGTGAAGATGTAAGAATGGATACCCCTGAGTTTTATCAGCTTGGCTTCTCCTCTCTTGGAGAGCAATCCTTTTTCCTTTCTGCTACTGTTCTGTATTCTTAAGTCTTGTTAATTGTCCTCTCACAGGATAAAAGCTAGAGCAGAGTTTCTGTCAGGTTCTCTTTTAGTAAGTGCTCTAGCGTGTTCAAAGGAATGCAGAAGGATAAACGTTCCTTATTGCAATAAAAAGTGGGCCCAGTAACCGAAAATCTTGAGTAATTTTGATTTCATCAAGTTGTTACTGCTTAGGTTGATACTGTTTTCATGACAGAAAGCTGCTTTTTAGTACCATCAGGTACTGTATCAAGTGCTTGAAATAGTATCCAAAAAATAATTATGTTACAGATGAGTTTTCTTTCTGCAAGGAATTGGCAGAAATATTACATGTTTGGTTATATAGCAGTTTTTATTCTCTATACATTTTAATGTCCCCCCAAGCTGTTATTCATCATAAAATGAAAAATTTATAAAGCCCTGTTCAAATTTGTCTTGGAATATCTGAGTACTCCTTTTGGAGAGGAGGGAAGAGGTGGCTTTGAAATGATTTGTATTGATTTCTGAGTTTCTTAATTTTTATTTACCATTTTATAAAGATTTTATATGTTGAGATAGACATGTATTATGAGTATCAGCTATGGACTCGAGATGGAGTTGCCTCCCCATAATTTAGAAAACAAATTTCTTTCAGGATTAGTCAGGAAGGGGAGAATGGAATATATCAAAAGCTGTGATCTTGTAACAGAGTTTTAGAAAATAACTAAATTTTTCTCCCCCCTCCTTCCCAATAGAGTACAGGCTGTAATCCCTCCCTAGATTGTGAGTCTATGAATTTGAAAGAACAGAAAGAATTTGACAGCAGTTAATTGCAGCAAAAATTTTTACTAAACAGCGTCTTTTGGAGCCCTTGCATCTTACTTCTCAGAATTTCTGAAGGAGCCAATGATAATTATTCTTAATGCTCTAGCAACTGAAGAAAAAAAGTCCTGAGAATTCCATTAAATAAAAATACCAGTTTATAAAGTATGTCATTTCATGTTAATGTTCTTTGATTCCCTAACAACTAAATATGGTTCTCAAATGTGTGTGATTTTCATCTGAATCAAAGGGAGTCATGTTTCAAAGCTAGAATTTGATTCAATGCCACTTTGAAATATAGAGTATTTCTATAACACTTGCTTTTGAACTTTAAGTGAGAACCATAACAGATGTGAGAAAGAGTTATGACAAGGACAGCCTAATTTAAGTTTTAGAAATTTTAGGAAATGTCATCTTTTTATTGATTTCAGAGACTTTTTTCAAATGTTTTAAACACAATTTTCAGATAACAATAATGAAAAGCTGAGCCCCAAACCAGGGACAGGTGAACCAGTTTTAAGTTTGCACTACAGCACAGAAGGAACAACTACAAGCACAATAAAACTGAACTTTACAGATGAATGGTAAGTTACTGCTTTCGTGACGATGTTCTTAGCCGTTCTGTAGGATTGTATTAGATGTTATTTTTAACAGTTCATCTTTGTTTTGCAGTAATGTATTGGTTCTCAAACTTTAGCATGCTTCAGGATCACTTGGAGAGCTTCTTAAAACACAGATTACTAGACCCCACTCTCAGAGTTTGAGGTGGAGTCAGAGAATTTGCATTTCTAAAAAATTCCCAGGTGATACTGATATTGCTGGTCCTGGGATATTTTTCTGATAGAAAATGCAGAAGATGATCAGTCACCAGTATACTAATAGTGCAAAAATTAAGAAGCCTAACATTTTGGAGCTTTTTGCAGGCTTGGTCCAATGTAAAAGATGTATGTTTGTGTATATATACATATATATTTTTGGTTTGACATTATTTTAATGATACTGAATATATTTAATTCTCCCCTACACTTAGAGTTAACTTTATAATAAATATTCCCATATTACTGCTTAGTTTTCACAAATATTATTGTCAGCTAATAGAATCCATCAAAAGGACATACCATAGTTTTACTTACCCATTTCCTTTTAGTTAGGGTGAAGTTACTTATTTTTACCAAATAAGACTATGAATATCTTTGTTTACAAGCTTTTTTCTACTTTTAAGGTGATTGATTTGGGGTACTTTTTCCAGAAATAAAACTGTATCTAGATTAAAAGATATTGAAAAATTATTTTCAAAAGGATCATCTGTCATTACATTTCTCCCAACAGCATATGAAAGTACATGTTTTGCTGTCTCCAGGCCAGTATTCAATATCAGTATATTCATTTATTTGTAACTTATGTATTTGATTTTTTAGTAATTTTTATTTAGTTTATTACTAGTGAGTTTGAACTTCAGTGGTTGTATAGATTCTTTTTGATGGCATTTCTGATTATTTTTATTGCTCATTAATCTATTTAAATATGATATTTAAAAAATTAGCTATGTGAACTTCCTAAATTCTTTGCCATTGTCTCATTGCCTTTATCATGAGAGACAGCATCCAAAATACTGTATTTAAATTTATTACTGTTATTATATAAATTAACCTGTAGGCAATGTAATCTTTCTTAACACAATTAATTATATATTAATATAATTATATGTGATTAATATATGGTGGTTATGTTAATCATTTAATAACCAATATATTAATTATTCCAGATAATTGATATATTAAATTGTATGTTATTATATATTATATGTTAGTATAATATATAATATGTTGTATATAAATGATATATAATATAGTTATATATTGTTTATTAATATATAATTAATTATGTGTTGATATATTATAATATTTGTTCTAATTCACAGGTTTCCATTTGTGTTTCTGTGTGTTTCTTTATATTAAAATCTTTGATTAAATAGGATTTTCATATATTATTATTATTGAATACCTTCTGTGTTTCAGAGACTGCTCTAGACTTTGGGAATACACTGATGAAAAAATAGACAAAAAAAAAATCCCTGCCCTATTTGAGCTTACTCTCTAGGTATGGGAGGCAGACAATAAACATAATAAATAATGAATTGTATAACAAAAGCCTATTAAATGGTATTAAGTGCTTTGGAAGAAAATAGACCAGGTAAAGCTGATTGGAAAACCCCAGGAAAGCGTAGGCATCGTTGAGAAGATGACATTTGGGCAGTTTAAAGGGTAAGGAGGAGTGAGCTATGCATATCTGGGGGAAGAGCATCTTATGCAGAGAGAAAGCCAGTACAATGGCACTGAAGTAGGAGCAGTCTTAGTATGTTCAAAGATCTTAAAAAGAAAACAAAGCAAAACAGTGTAGCTAGAGTGGAGTGACCAAAGGAGAGAGTAGTAAGAGATAAGGTCAGTCAGGGAAGTGAGGAGGGTCTTAAAAGGAGGAAGGATATCTCTGGCTGCTGTGTAGAGAATAGGCCTTCAGTAGAAACCAAAAGACCAGTTAGAAGGCTTTGGCAGTAAGCAAGGTGAGAGGTGGTGTTCAGTTGCTTAGTTGTATCCGGCTCTTTGCGACCCCATGGACTGCAGCACGCTAGGCTGAGGTGGTGTCTTGGACCAGGATGGGGGCAGTGGAGGTAGTAAAAAGAGATTGGATTCTAGGTGTATATTTGAAGGCATGGTCAATAGAATTTCTTTATGATCTATACTGTTGGACCTCAGCTTTTAAAAATTATGATATCCATGGCTCTTTTTCTTAGTATATAATTTAAGACCACAAAAGATTATCATATTTATTCTTAAGTCTTTTCTCATGTTTCTGTACAGAAGGGACTGATTTCTTATCAAGAATCTCATCTGAGCATATTTTAACCAAACATCTTTAGTCCCACTCTTCTTTTGAATGGTACTTTTTCTTCTTTGAAAACTAACCATGAATTATATTCTCTTATTCACTAGTTTCTTATTTCTTTATCAAAAAAGTAGGTAGCCTTTTTTTCTGGTTATAAAAATATTCTGTATTCATTATAAAAAAGATTTAAAAAATGCATTCTTTTTCATCTATGCCAGTATGATGTCTTGCTTTTATTTTAGTTTCTTTAATGACAGGAAGGCAATAGAGTACACAGACAAATAGTTGGGACTCTGAACCTGACTAGCTGTTGGACCTCTGTACTAGTTTTTTCGTCTGAAAATGGGAATATTTAATACAGCCTTCCTCAGGGTTTATTGGGAAGATTTAATGAGACCATGCCAAAAAAGTGCATAGCGCTAACTTAGCTTATTGACTGGCACATGATAAGCTTTAAATATTGTTAGCTACAATTGTCATCTTTTATAAATTGCCTTTTAAATCCTTGGCCCAGTTTTTTACTGTGGTGTTTATGTTTTTCTTACTGACTTATAAGAGCTGTATAGAATTAAGTGAGGGTAATATCATTTGTCTTCATTTGTTGGAGATACTTTCCCCAGTTTATTGTTTGTCTTTAAGTTTGCTTACGGTAGTTTCACTTTATGATTTCAGCCTGTGAGCTAATTAATGCTCCTTGTCCTTCTCAGAATTAGGGGGAGATTTCTTCTTGATTTCCTTTTATAGTTCTGTGCTTTTATATCAAAAATATGTTTAATCTTTTTATAGTTTATTTTACCATAAAGTATGATGTAGGGCCTATAGCTCAATTTTTCCACATGGCTTTTCCTTTTTCCCAGTAACTTTTATTGAACGATCTAGTTAGTCATTTATCTGTGATTTTAAAATACCATATTCACACATGCTAAATGTATTTACTGATTATTTGTCTTTCCCACTAATGGCTCTGTCTTCTTACATCAGTGCCCTGTCATAACTTCTACACTGAACATTCTATTTAAGCCTGGATCACAGCTTTCTCAAGGGGGGGGGGGAGATTTATATATCACATTGGCTTATCTTTATCAGAATTGCTATACTCAACTTTTTGGTTGAAAAGAAATACACGTTCATTGCAAAAGAAATAAGAATCTAAAGAAAAGTTGAAAAAAAAATTAACAGTAACCCAACTGAGATGACAGTTAACATTGGTGTCATCTTTCTGATATTTTTCTGATAAATATTCTTTCTGATCTTTTCCTCTGTGTATATACCCATGTAGATATGCATTTTTCTTAAAAATATATATGGATGCCATTAAAAAAATTAAATTAACTTCCATAATTAGCCAAAAAAAGCTTTTGTAAAACTTTGACAAACATTCCATGATAATTTGCATTGTTTATTGAGTCACTGCTATTTGTCTATGATTAACGTTTTTTAAGTTGTTGTAGCCGTTCAGTTTTTTCTTGTTCACATCTTTACTAAATTTAAGAAATTGTTCCATTTTTCTGAATTTAATTTTAACCTTAATAAGATTGTTATACATTTTCTTCTATTTTCTTTCCCACTCAATTCCCTTTTTACACATATGTCATGATTTGTCACAGAATGTTCATTGAAAATTATTTATTTAACTTGGTATGGTGTTCTTCTCTACCAAAAATAATAACAGAATTATGGTTATCATCAGGTAGGTATTAAAATTAAAATAGAAAACATCATTCTCTTTCTACAAAACAATGGTGTTGATCACTTGCCATATTTGAACAGCAGTCTAGAATTGGCAGTGATCTACAAAGGGCAATTCAAAGAGCAAAGAAACTTCCAGGCCTCTTTTCAAGTATCAATTTAAAAGTAGCCTAGAACAATAAAGTCTAAAAGGGTGTATGATCAAAGTTTGTAAAATCAGTAGGAATTTTAATATGTTGAAACATCTGTAGTGAGGACAAGAAGAGAGATTATGTAATTGTTAAAATTCAATAGAGAGACTTGTAAAAGTATATACCAGATCGTAGGAGCATCAGTCAGTGAAGAATTTATATTTTTAAATCTCTCTTTAATAATAAGTGGATTGGAATAATCACCTTGATTTTTTTTTAAGTGATGTTTCACAAGTACTGCTAATGTAAACCTTGTGTTTTATTTGTATCCTGATTTTTTTAGTCAACTTCTCTAGTAAAATATTATAGTCTGAATTTTTTTGATCAGCTTCTCTAGTTGTAAATTACAAAAATTATCCTAAAAGTTGACATATATTAACTTCTTGGTGACATAGCTTGTCTTGATTGTAGGAGCAGTACTGCCTCAAGTTCCAGAGGAAATGGGAGCCACTGCAAATCTGAGGATCAGGAGGAATCCTTGGCCCCACAGAGCCCAGTGCAGCCACCAGAAGGGGAGAGTGAAGCAAGTAAGGTGATATTTTGTCCTGACAAAACCTGATGTTGGATGTTTGTTTACCTGTTTTTCTGATATATCAGTGCTGCAATTTTGTTTTTTGACTTTTGCATCAATAGTCCACTTACTGCAGTTGAATCAATAGCAAATGCAGAAGATAGGGACCTTAAGCATTTAAGATGAGGCATCACAGGGAAGCGTAGTTCCCCTCTGTGGGTGTAGGGGCCAGGATAGATGGTCATCATACTGACAATACATTAGATATAGATGTTGGTTTGAGTTATCATTACCGTTTTTATACCTAGCAGTGAAATCCAGAGTATCTATCTTGATTTTTTTCAAAGAGTATAGGTTGTTTATGGAGGGAAAGAGAAAAGAGTAAAATCTAAACAAGTTATGAGTGAATCCTGTTTCATATAAGAAGAGCCATTTGGAGAATGTTTTTAGAACCCTTTCCTGGAATATTTTTATGTGATCATCATATGAAATTTAGGGATTAGTACAGCCTTGGAGAAGGAAATGGCAATCCACTCGAGCACTCTTGCCTGGAAAATCCTATGGATGGAGGAGCTGATAGGTTACAGTCCATTAGGTTGCAAAGAGTTGGACACGACTGAGCAACTTCACAGCCTTAGAACACAGTAGATTTTCAGTACATAGTTGATAAATGAATTCATGAATTGTTTTTCATTAAATGAATACATACTTCAGTGTAACACAGCTAACAAGAATTAAATACATATAAGATGACTATCTAGCAAGCAGATGTACAATTAGGATCAAAAAAACCTGATCCTTCATAGGTCTATGGAATTAAATCCCAGAAATAAATGTTTTCAGTAGCCAAATAGAATTTATGGTGAGGCTAACTTTACTCTTTGCTCATGATAGTTCAAATTAGACCAAGTATATGACAAAAGGAAGAAAAATACTCAGTTTTTAAGTTTATATTCTTTGACATTTAGGAGAAAATAAAATCAAAATTGAGGAATGTCAGTTGGGAGGAATAATCTCAAGTAGGATTCTTCACATAGAGTTCATGAAGGTCCATGCATAGACTTTGGGAAGAGGCAGTGGGCAAAAGTGATAAACAAATAGCAAATTTGTTTATTTGTTAATAGCAAATACATCTGTTCCTGATGGTATTTTACAGTTTTGTGGGTACAAACATAGTATTTGCATTATACTCTGGGGAGTTTTTATCTGAGTGTCAGAGGTTTCTATGACCCTAAAAGGGTTAAGAACTGCTTATGTATAGGACACCTAGAATATTAATTAAATTAGTGTTTATTTTTCTTAAAAAAAAAAAAAAAGTTAGGATTTAAAGATGATTTGGTTTAATTCCCAGAAACTCCTGAAGAGTCGTCGGAGGATGTGACACTGCAGGAAGGTGCGTCTACAGAAAGCACAGCTCAAAGCCACGTAGACACAGGTGAGTCGCTCTGTTCTCTGTAGGTGATCCCTTCATGTAGGAAAACAGGAAGCCGTAATCTGTGTTAGTCTCTCCAGAGTTAGAGACCGCTTCCAAATAGATGTATTATGGGATTTTGTTCTTCATGTAGGGGAATTAGGTTTATATTAGAAAATGTCTGAAGTTAGATTAAGTAAGTAGTGTTGCTGACATGACCAGTTGTTACTACTTTATTTTCTGACAGCACAATCAGATAAGTTTACTTCTGAGTCATTGGATTCTGGCTCAGGAGAAAGGAATGACTTCAATCTTGATAGCCCTTGTGGGGTTGCAGAAGAATCCACTTTGTCTGAAAAAGGCAAAGAACCAGGAACTTCAGATCAAACTAGCACTACAAGTGCTTCCAGACATAGTACCAGCAATCCTGAGCCTCAGTCACAAACAGAAGCCATCGGGCCTTTGGCCCATGAGGAGACGTTGACCAGGGACTCTGCTCTCCAGGACACAGATGACAGTGACGACGACCCGGTCCTGATCCCAGGTGCAAGGTACCGAGCAGGACCTGGTGATAGGTTGGTGAATTTTTAATTAACATGAACTATAAAAATATAATTCACAAGGCTTTATTTCTTTCTTTGAAGTTATGTAAAAGAATCTCTCCATTTTTGACAGTTACTTCTCTAAATGTGTCTCAGGCGTATAAACTCATAGAATTTTGTGAACTATAAGTACTTTCACATATTACATATTGCATTCTTTGAGCAAAAGAATATAAAGAAGATACAAAGAATTGCTGTTTATCTTCAGCACAAAGGCCTGGTCTTCAGTTTACAGAGTCAGAGGAAGGAATATTGAGGATGACCAACAGGTCATTTACCGAGTTAGGCTTATCTTTAGTTGTCAGATTGCCTCATAGAGATCTTGGCCTTTTATCAGTTTGGGTTTTTTTTAGCGCTCAATTTTTCTGCTTTTCTCTTAACCCTGGATTAAGGTAGTGTGATAAAGTTCTCTTTTTGAGAACACTGTTTTTCTCTGACTTTTACTAAGTAACTCAGTTTCAGAAATGAAAAGTCATACCAAATAACAAATATTTTAACTGCAGTAAAGAATTAAATTGCTTTACATGTTCATAGCTTTTCCACTTTTGATTTTATGTGTTCATAAGGATATATTTTAATTTTTAGTGGATAAAGTAAATCTTTAAAGTATATTGCATTTCATACATTCCTAAAACTATTTCTGTAATTAGTGCCATCATATCTCATTGTAAGTTCTGTCCTATTCTAGAGAATCAAATTTTACCTTTAAAATCTTAGCTTTCACAGGCATGAAGAATTGTATCACGTGTATTTATGCTCAATGTACTGCTATTTATAAAATGTTCTGACATTTCTGTCAAGTGAAAAATACAACGAAAATATTAATTTACCATTAAAGAGTGGCAATGTTATATAATGATCAAGAGTGTCATTTACTAGCTGTTTCCTCATTCAGATTACTTGGTATCTTTTAAAGGCTCAGTTTCCTTATCTATAAAATGAGATTATAATTGTTTAGAATTGTTATCAGAATTTAGAAAAAAATCAGTCAAAGGACTTGTCTCACTTTGAAAGCACTAAATAAATGATAGGTGTATTAAATAACCAAGACATTCCATGTAGCTGCTTCGACTTTAAAAAGCAATTATAATAAGAATGGCTCTAGAGAGGACAAGCAAAATTCCTGATAGAATAACTTGAAGTTCAGTTTAGCTGCCTTTTCTTAACTATGAAAAGATGGATAAGTATCTGCCTTTAGTCATATTTGGTCAAAGTGTTTACTTTGCAGTGACTTTTAAACATTTTGTCTTCACCTAACACACATTAGTCTTCAAATTCTTAGTATATATTTTAGACAAGTAAAACTTGGTTTCATTTCTTTCCATACTCAGAGGGAGTCCCATAGAGTATTATTACCACTTGATGTATGCAAATAAGGTTGGCAAGCATGGCACAATTTGAAAATTAAACTGATGGTTTTTAAAACCTAGGATGGAGAGCCAGAGACTATAACTATTTTATGCTTGTACATTTTTGGCTTTCAAATTATATAAGCAAACATAGGTCCTTCATTTTTTATCTATACTTACATAGCTTAAATGATACTAAGGTCGTAATTTAAAATGAAATTTAAGTATCCGCTTCTAGTAAAATGTACCATGTCACTTACCAGGTCTGTTTGTTTAAATAGGAATTATATATTTTTGGTAAATATTAGACACTTGCAAAAAATAATGATTATTTAACATCTTGTATTCAGGCTAATTATATAACACTTTTACCTGGCCTGCATTATAGATGAGGAAACTTGAGGTGCTAAGCAGAGATTTTGTATATTCTAGACCTAAGGAAAAATTTTTTTTTAACATGGTAGTATAACATGAATGAGAAAGGAGGATTTGTGGGGAGAATGGGTCCTAGAGAATGCAGGACATCTTGCAGCATATTGTCCTTACTTTGGATATCTTACTAGAAACTATATTATCTTTCTATTGAGCATTATCATTTACTTATCATTTTTGTAATACTTACATGATTTGTATATTTTCGGGATTCTCCTGAGATTTAGACATGCCATAGGATTGACACCTGATAGCTTCATTGACCCGAGAAACCCATTTGCTGAACTAGACTAGTAGAATATTTTAGAGGAGAGATGATCAGGTTCAACAGCCTGAAAGTGACCCCACTTCACGCATGTACTCTTAAATTTGTGCTCTCATGGTTAGATCCAGATTTGAAACCACCTCTTGGTCTATATTTGCATCCCTGCTTTTCTTTTTAACTATTATTTAATATTCTATATAGTCAGTTTAGGTATTTAGCCTTTTTTGTCCTATATATTATTTAGTTATTTGTCCTGTATATTATTCTATAGCACATAGCAGTAAACTTACTTAACAGTAATAGAAAGATAATAAAATTCTTCCTTTTGAGAAAATTAATTTGTTGAAGAGGACAAGTACGCAAGCCATTTATAAATAGAAAACAGTTTTAATAAATATATGAAATTAGATACAATATTATATATATCACTGTGTATACGTACATACACAAAGTTGTACATACTGAGATAATGCTGAGGTGATTAAAGTGGCTGTTTCATAATTATATCAGTTTTCCTTTAAAATTTGCATTATTCTTTCCTAGCTATTTACCAGAAAAATTTGCAAATGGTGTAAGATCTTCCTTCTGACTTTTCTGTAAATAATTTTGATAATTCCTAACTTCCTGAGTACCAAATTGATTAAAATTTGAACTACCTATATAAAGTATACTTTTTATTTCTGTACCTTTCTAAGGGCTCTTCATCCCTGGCCATTTATCTTACTTCCAAAATTTGGAGGAATGAGTATGCTGACTCTTTTGTTCTAAAGATAGAAAGTTTAAGAAAGTTTACTTCTTAAGAACATGAAAAGAATCATTCAACAGCTTAAGAATAAGCATATGATTTTTGTTTTTGAGAATTTCTATTTCGAAAGGAATAAAGAATTCCGAAGCTCTGCCGTAAAAATCACACCATTTGGTTCTTAGAGTCTAAGTAAATATCTCAGTTGGATGAAATGCCAAATTAAAAGGATGCATGTCCTCTCTTGCTGCCATTTGAGAAACCCAGTCAAGATTAGTTTGGTTAGGCCAGAGAGATGATCCCAAAATGTTAAAATGGTTAAAGAGTATATACTTAGATTTGTACTTTAATTTGATGAAGAATTACATAGTGGATCTCATAAACTTTTTGCCACACATTTAATTTTTAAATGAAACCTAAAAAGTTTGTAGCTAAGCCATTTTTGACACGTTTAATGAAAATATCAAAACAGTTCTTAGCAATACAAAGTTACAATTTTTTTTAATAAAGATTTGTATTCTTATAATTTGGTTAAATAAATATGACCCAGGTTTTCACTTTTGAGCTGAGATCAAGCGTGAGAAGGAAATGTCTTAGAAAGTAAAATGTTAGCCTTAACGACTAACATAGGTATTTTAAAATCTCTTCTTATTAAAAATAGCTAGTCTCAGTCTAAATATAACTGGGACTCTCTATAGCAGAGGCCAGCAGACTTTTTCCTAAAAAGCGAAAGAGGAAATATTTTAGGCTTTACTGGCCAGGAGGCAAAATGGAGGCTGTTATGTAAGCGCTTACATAACCATATAAGATGTAATCATTTATAAAAACCACTGGTCTCTAGTGGTTCATTACAAAAATAGGCAGCTGGTCAGATTTGGCCAAAGAGCTGTAGTTTGCTGATCCCTGCTTTATAGCAGATCAGTCTTAGAGAAGGAAACCAAGCTACAGTATATGGTAAAATTCCTCTGTTGACAGATTATCAAAGTTTGAAACAAATCTGTGAATCACCACGTTAGATCTCCTTTAACTTTGTTTATAGCAGGAACACAGAACATTAAATGGAAACTAAATTGAAGAAAGAACTAATCAAACATATCTACTTTCTAATATGGTTTTAAAAAATAAAAGTAGTATGTACATCTCTTAGGGATTTTATATATTGGATTTAGAGACATAAACAGGTGCTCTTGGAATGAAAGAAAAGTGGTTTTTTTGTTTAGGGGTTTATTGTTTAGATGGTCTTCATGTAAACTGTTTTCAGCACACCAAATCCAACTTCTAGTAAACGATAGGATGGCCTGACAGTTCATCCTCTTGACAAACCCAAGAGGTTTTTACTCTCTAAAAAGAGACAAGAATCTAAGTAAGCTTTATGAAGAAGTTCTCAAGTAGTCTTGGATAGTTTTTATAGACTCAGTTAAGATGCTCTAAAATTTTTTTTCTATAAAGATTAAAGATACCACTTTTTAAAAATATGTTTCTTATTTGCATATTCAGTTCTATTTACCTATTTTGGACTATGGAATATGGCCTTCTTTAAAGCCAAAATTCTTTGTATACTGTAAATTTGCTGTCATCTAATGAATCATCATTATAATCACTTTTTCAGTATTTCTAGTGATACAAATTTATTCTTTATTAAAATTGCAGAGAAAAAAATAATCATAGAGAACTGAACTCCTAGGGAGTTAAAAGCTCTGTTATTCTTTACTTGCTTGTTATCCAGTCTTACAGTTAGGACAAATGAATCAGCTCGGGGCTTAATTACTTAGTTCCTAAAGAGCAGCTCAGCCCTGGGAGCTAATGTAGGTGTTCCAGTGGATGGTACTGATAATATGACTCTCTGCAAGTTCCCTGCATTCTGTAAGAGGTTAGGTTCTAATCTTTTTGTAAGATAAAAGGAATTAAGTACAATGTTTTCCTTCCAGTCTATCTTCAGTGAGCTATTTGTCTTTAATTTCCTCTTATACATTTAGTTGAATGACATATTCTCACATAATACCCCGAGTCACAAAGGGTAACAAAAGTATTTTAGATTTATATGATAAATGATAAAAGTAGTGGCCTTCATGCTTTAAATATTTGGTTCTTTGAAGTGAAGTCTTTGTGAGTGACTTTAGTTATTGTGTTCCCTTCACTAGATTTAATATCAGAGGAACCACAATAGGTGATAGAATAATGAGGTAATTCAGTATGTTCCTTCATTATTTTACTTTATGATGAATATGCTAGGTCTTCTTTTTTCCACAGCTAACCACTTTTCCTATTAACAGTTAATAATTCTTTGAACTTAACTGAACTCTAAGTGCTAAGCATTATAAATTGGGTTGCTTTTCAGAAACTATATTTAGCTGCATGCACTGCATGGGAATAGAATGAAAAGAAATTTCTTGTGTGCAGATGTAATTGATGTTCACTTCAAGTGTGTCATATGATAAAGTAACTGTAATCTGAAATTGTTGTTTTGTGGTTTGGTTATGTCCTAATCTTTTGTGATCCCATGGACTGACTGCAGGCTCCTCTGTCCATGGGATTTCCCAGGCAAGAATACTGAAATGCGTTGCCATTTCCTTCTCCAAGAGATCTTCCCAACCCAGGGTTGAAGCCACGTTTCCTGCAGGCGGATCCTTTACTCCTGAGACACCAGGGAAGCCCATAATCTAAAATGATGTACTTTAAATATTAGCTGATACTGATGTGTGACACTGAGTTACTGCACTGCATTCTTCAAGAAAATATTCAAAGCAAGTAGCTAATATTAACTAATTTGTTGAAGAATGCAATTTGTTTTTTTTTTAAAAACTGAGTTGAGGTAGCATTTAGCAGCTTTTTTGCTTGAAA
Source organism: Capra hircus (assembly GCF_001704415.2). NCBI lineage: Eukaryota > Metazoa > Chordata > Mammalia > Artiodactyla > Bovidae > Capra > Capra hircus. The sequence goes on from NC_030810.1 coordinate 119,499,822, forward strand.
TCAGTAACAAAAATGGACTTGAATCTAAGTCTCTTCATAGGTTTAAAATTCTGATTTTTTTTTTTTTTTAAGAAAGGGACTCTCACATGAATAACTTGGTAACTTAGTATCACGCATCAAGTGATACCTAGCCCTCAAAGACTTCTGCAGTTTGAAGACTAACAGGGGGATACATTTTAAAATGTTAAAAAGTTTAAGTTTCGGTTCCATTATTCATGTACCCAAAACCTGATTGACTGACGAAATCAACTTGTGCTTATTCAGTTCAGTTCAGTCCCTCAGTTGTGTCCAACGCTTTGCAATCCCATGAATCGCAGCATGCCAGGCCTCCCTGTCTATCACCAACTCCTGGAGTTTACCCACTGATGTCCACCCAGTCGGTGATGCCATCCAGGCATCTCATCCTCTGTCATCCCCTTTTTCTCCTGCCTCCAATCCTTCCCAGCATCAGAGTCTTTTCCAATGAGTCAACTCTTTGCATGAGGTGGCCAAAGTACTAGAGTTTCAGCTTTAGCATCATTCCCTCCAAAGAAATCCCAGGGCTGATCTCTTTGAGAATGGACTGGTTGGATCTCCTTGCAGTCCAAGGGACTTTCAAGAGTCTTCTCCAACACCACAGTTCAAAAGCATCAATTCTTCGGCGGTTAGCTTTCTTCACAGTCCAACTCTCACATCAATACATGACCACATAGCCTTGACTAGACGGACCTTCGTCGGCAAAGTAATGTCTCTGCTTTTGAATATACTATCTAGGTTGGTCATAACTTTCCTTCCAAGGAGTAATCGTCTTTTAATTTCATGGCTGCAGTCACCATCTGCAGTGATTTTGGAGCCCAAAAACATAAAGTCTGACACTGTTTCCCCATCTATTTCCCATGAAGTGATGGGACCAGATGCCACGATCTTCATTTTCTGAATGTTGAGCTTTAAGCCAACTTTTTTACTCTCCTCTTTCACTTTCATCAAGAGGCTTTTTAGTTCCTCTTCACTTTCTGCCATAAGGGTGGTGTCATCTGCATATCTGAGGTTATTGATATTTCTCCCGGCAATCTTGATTCCAGCTTGTACTTATTAGGTTGTTACAAAAGTAATTGTAGTTTCAAACCAAGAATTTTAATCATTATAACTAAGCTCAAACACATCTTTATTAATCAAAATGGGAACCATTAAACCAAACACATTTTTGCCGATGAGAACTAAGTTTGTTCTTGTAGCATAAAAATTGTGCCTTGGAATTCGACAGACTCTTGTAAAGCATTTTCTGCCACCTGCTGGTTGTGGAAGCATGTTGCCTAGAAAAAGTTGAGCTGCTTGAAGTTGATAGTTTGGTGAGCAGTCAGGTGAATATGGTGGATGAGGCAAAACTTCATAGCCCAGTTTATTCCGCTTTTGAAGCATTGGTTCTGCATCATGCAGTCAGGTATTGCTGTGGAGAAGAACTGGACTCAGTCTGTTGACCAGTGCCGGCTGCAGGCACTGCAGTTTTCAGTGCATCTCATTGATTTGCTGAGCATACTTCTCAGATGTAATGATTTTGCAGGGATTCAGAAAGGTGTAGTGGATCAGATTGGCTGTAGACCATCAAACAGCAACTGAGACCTTTTTTTTGGTGCAAGTTTGGATTTGGGAAGTGCTTTGGAGCTGCTTCTTTGTCCAGCCACTTGGCTGGTTGTCACGGGTTGTTGTTTAAAGTCCACTTTTCATCACATGTCACAGTCTGATCAAGAAATGGTTTGTCATTGTTGCATAGAATAAGAGAAGACAACACTTTAAAAGGACGATTTTTAAAAAATTTTCAGTCACTTACCAAGGCAGCCACTTACCAAGCCTTTTCACCATTCCAGTTTGCTTCAAATGCCTAATGAGTGTAGAATGGTCAGCACTGACTTCTTCAGCAGCTTCTCATGTAGTTTTTAAGAGGATCAACTTTGATGATGCTCTCAATTAGTTGTTGTCAGCTTTCAACAGCTGGCCACTTCAGTCCTCATCTTTGGCTTTCATCTCCTTTGCAAAATTTCTTGAACTACTGCTGCTTTGTATTTTGGTTAGCAGTTCCTGGGCCAGATGTGTTGTTGATGTGGCAGGTTATCTCCGCTGCTATATGACATATTTTGAACTTGAATAAAAAAATCGTTTGAATTTGCTTTTTGTCTAACATCATTTCCCTAGTCTAAAATAAATATAAAATCAACAGCAAGTAATAAGTTATTAGCAAAAAAAAAACATAAAGTGAGAGATGTTCATTAAAATGACGTGTAACATAACCCTGCAGAAGAATGTATTCCAATATCAAATGGCAAAGTTCAGTAGTGTAAAACCACAATTACTTTTGCACTAACCTAATAATTCTAGTGGCACATGTATGTTATTTATCATATGTTCCTAAAACATTAAACATAATATATAGTGACCATCGGAAATGTAAAATTAGAGTTCCTCTTGGGGAATACAGAATTGATGGAATAAGGCAAAAATATTTTAAGTATATAGAGATACTTGGTTAAGTCCTATTCTCATGAGGAGCCTCATATAAACATCTCAAGATTATTTTTACTTTTGTATTAGTGTTTCTAGGTTTTAACATAAAATATATATAAATGTAACTTTTTGCAAATTAATTCTATTGGTAATTACTACTTTCTAATTATATAATAGTAGAATAGGATTTGTTTCAGGCCTGTTTGGTTTTCTGATTTATAATTTGAATCCTAAGCACTCAATCTGATTTTACAGGGAAGATTGCAACTTAAAAGTACCATGTCACTCTCAAAGCTAAAACATTGGGTGGAGAACACTCTGTGTTATGACTGTTGCCAAGAATTGCTTATACTCCCTACTTCAGCCATATTCAGAGTATCTCCAAATGCACCTTATGTCTCCATATCTTTACTTACTCTGTGCCCCTCTAACTGAAATAACCTATTACCATCATCATCATTATGGCCATTTCATCTTTCAACATGCATCTTAAGCTGCTTTTTTTGAAACTTTCCTTAGCCTATACCTTGCATAATTCCAAGTAGGACTGAACGTTTCTTCTGTATGCCGTTATATATATTATGCTACCTATAACACTTTATTGCATATGTGTATGTGTATGTTTCCCTGTGTAAGATGTAAGTTCCTTTTAAGGCCAGCATACTACATACATGCATACATAAATGAAAGTTGGCTAAGAAGATTTTCTTTTTATTTAAAATTCTAGCTACCGAATTTTTATTCATATTTCCTTAAATGATTTGGCTTATTTTCTTCCTCTGCTTCCTAAAATGTGAAATAAATGAAAATCTATAAATTACTTTCTTAGGGGTCTGACAGCATTTGCACACATTTGATTACTTGCTAGAAAGAACTGAGTGTCACTTTTAATCATGGCTACAGTTTATTATGAAGAGGGAAAAACACATCAGAGAGAATCTAGAAGTATCCAGGCACAAGCTTCCAATGCTCTCCCACCCAGGATGGTCCATACAACGTGCTCCTTTTTCCAGCAGTAAAAGGCATTTGACACTAGTGTAGTGTTTCTGCCCAAAGAAGCCTGCTTAAGACTCAAAATCCACCAGTTTTATTGGAGGCAAGTCATATAGGCACCCTCTGCACCTAACCACAACCACCTGACTTCCAGACCCTGAAGGAAAGTAGATGTTCACCATAAATCACATTATTTGTACAGACCATCTTGGCAACCAGGTACGTCAGGGTTCATTGTCCCAGGCAGGCAGAACAATGGAGGAAACGTTATAAAGTCAAGTTTCCAGGCACCAGCCAAGGGCCAGCCTTGGAAACAGATTCTAAAGATAGCAGCATTGGGCCTGCTATCCTTTACTTTTATTTACTGATGCACTTTGAGGCAAAGAATTGAAAGTCTCCCCCACCAACCCACCTCCAAACACATACCACAGACACAAGAGGAGTAGAAACAGCAAGGTACTCTCCACTAGCTCATCCATGTCTCTTATATCTGGTATCTGTAAAAGATAGTGACTGAGATTCCAATCCAGAGAACTTTCTTATTGGTAACTGTAGACAACCTATAAATAAGGGCTCTAAAACACTTAAAAGTATCATTTTTAAAAAACACAAGTAGCATCTTTTCTAAGTTTTTATTCATAGATTCATATGGCCATCAAACTTTTTTTTTTAGTTGATAATTTAAAGGTAAATTTGAGCTTAACTCCGAAAAATCCAAGACTCTAAATTTGGAGGTTCAAGCCAGTGAGGTTTTCTCTCTAAAAACCACTAAGTAAATATGAGAAAAGTGTGTATATAGTAGATTTCATATACTGGTAATTAGAGTGACCATTCAGTGAGGCATAAATAAGTGAAATTAAACTTATTTTTTTGTTATAATATCATTTGCCTAGGAATGTTTCCTTGGCATATACCATAGCAACTTTGGATCTCATGCCAACGTTTTATCGCTGCTCTGAAAATAGAGACGTAGAAATGTAGTGTTTGTTACATAAACTCTCCTGTTGCAGAGGACAGCATAGGAGATAGGGACTGAGAATAATATCTGTGTGTTTATAAAAACCTAATATTTTGATCTTTGAATGGGAAACTCAGTGTCAAGTTTTGTAAGTAAATGCATACTCAGTTTATTTTAAGATGGAAGAATTTAGCTATAAATTAGGAAGATGGAGGTTACTGTTGCCTTAAGCATTCCGATACCCTACAGTGACATCACAAAGTTTGGAAAATCCTACATTGTCTATACCTCTCTCTGAAACTTATAAACCACATTAGTACAATAAAGCCTGTAAGAAAACCTGCAAAAAGGAAACCGTTTTAGCTGTTCTTAATTCATTTTTTATATATTTATTTGAACACAAACCTGTTATGTGAAAAGCCTCCAAAAATCCCACAACTTGGAAAACGCTTTTCAGATCATTCCAGTTTACAGTCTACAGTCTACAGTTCAGTTGCTCAGTTGTGTCCGACTCTTTGCCAACCCCATGGACTGCAGCAACTGTCCATTACGAACTCCTGGAGCTTACTCAAACTCATGTCCATCCAGTCGGTGACGCCATCCAACCATCTCATCCTCTGTTGTCCCCTTCTCCTCCTGCCTTCAATCTTGCCCAGCATCAGGGTCTTTTCCAATGAGTCAGTTCTTGCTTCAGGTGGCAAAAGTGTTGGAGTTTCAGCTTTAACATCAGGCCTTCCAATGAATATTCAGGATTGATTTCCTTTAGGATGGACTAGTTGGATCTCCTGGCAGTCCAAGGGAGTCTCAAGAGTCTTCTGAAACACCTTAGTTCAAAAGCATCAATTCTTTGGCACTCTGCTTTCTTTATAGTGCAACTCTCACATCCACACATGACCACTGGAAAAACCATAGCCTTCACTAGGTGGACCTTTGTTGACAAAGAAATGTCTCTGCTTTTTAATATGCTGTCTAGGTTGGTCATAACTTTGCTTCCAAGAAGGAAGCGTCTTTTAATTTCATGGCTGCAATCACCATCTGCAGTGATTTTCAGTTCAGTTCAGTTCAGTCGCTCAGTCGTGTCCGACTCTTTGCGACCCCATGAATCGCAGTACGCCAGGCCTCCCTGTCCATCACCATCTCCCGGAGTTCACTCAGACTTACGTCCATCAAGTCGGTGATGCCATCCAGCCATCTCATCCTCTGTCGTCCCCTTCTCCTCATGCCCCCAATCCCTCCCAGCATCAGAGTCTTTTCCAATGAGTCAGTTCTTCGCATGAGGTGGCCAAAGTACTGGAGTTTCAGCTTTAGCATCATTCCTTCCAAAGAAATCCCAGGGCTGATCTCCTTCAGAATGGACTGGTTGGATCTCCTTGCAGTCCAAGGGACTCTCAAGAGTCTTCTCCAACACCACAGTTCAAAAGCATCAATTCTTGGGTGCTCAGCCTTCTTCGCAGTCCAACTCTCACATCCATACATGACCACTGGAAAAACCATAGCCTTGACTAGATGGACCTTAGTCGGCAAAGTAGTGTCTCTGCTTTTGAATATACTATCTAGGTTGGTGACAACTTTTCTTCCAAGGAGTAAGCGTCTTTTAATTTCATGGCTGCAGTCACCATCTGCAGTGATTTTGGAGCCCCAAAAAATAAAGTCTGACACTGTTTCCACTGTTTCCCTATCTATTTCCCATGACGTGATGGGACCAGATGCCATGATCTTCGTTTTCTGAATGTTGAGCCTTAAGTCAACTTTTTTACTCTCCACTTTCACTTTCATCAAGAGGCTTTTTAGTTCCTCTTCACTTTCTGCCATAAGGGTGGTGTCATCTGCATATCTGAGGTTATTGATATTTCTCCCGGCAATCTTGATTCTAGCTTGTGTTTCTTCTAGCCCAGAGTTTCTCATGATGTACTCTGCATATAAGTTAAATAAGCAGGGTGACAATATGCAGCCTTGATGTACTCCTTTCCCTATTTGGAACCAGTCTGTTGTTCCATGTCCAGTTCTAACTGTTGCTTCCTGACCTGCATACAGGTTTCTCAAGAGGCAAGTCAGGTGCTCTGGTATTCCCATCTCTTTCAGAATTTTCCACAGTTGATTGTGATCCACACAGTCAAAGGCTTTGACATAGTCAATAAAGCAGAAATAGATGTTTCTCTGGAACTCTCTTGCTTTTTCCATGATCCAGTGGATGTTGGCAATTCAATCTCTGGTTCCTCTGCCTTTTCTGAAACCAGCTTGAACATCTGGAAGTTCACAGTTCACGTATTGCTGAAGCCTGGCTTGGAGAATTTTGAGCATTACTTTACTAGCGTGTGAGATGAGTGCAATTTTGTGGTAGTTTGAGCATTCTTTGGGATTGGCTTTCTTTGGGATTGGAACGAAAACTGACCTTTTCTACTTCTGTGGCCACTGCTGAGTTTTCCAAATTTGCTGGCATATCAGTGCAACACTTTCACAGCATCATCTTCCAGGATTTGAATCAACTGGAATTCCATTACCTCCACTAGCTTTGTTCGTAGTGATGCTTTCTAAGGCCCACTTGACTTCACATTCCAGGATGTCTGGCTGTAGGAGAGTGATCACACCATTGTGATTATCTGGGTCATGAAGATCTTTTTTGTATAGTTCTTCTATGTAATTTTGCCATAGGTCCATACCATTTCTGTCCTTTATACAGCCCATCTTTGCATGAAATGTTCCCTTGGTATCTCTGATTTTCTTGAAGAGATCTCTAGTCTTTCCCATTTTGTTGTTTTCCTCTATTTCTTTGCATTGATCACCGAGGAAGGCTTTCTTATCTCTCCTTGCTATTCTTTGAAACTCTGCATTCAGATGCTTATATCTTTCCTTTTCTCCTTTGCTTTTTGCTTCTCTTCTCTTCACAGGTATTTGTAAGGCCACCTCAGACAGCCATTTTGCTTTTTTGCATTTTAACTTTGTTGTTTGTATACATTTAGCATTCAGCCTTTTTTTCATTAACGTTTAATTTACAGTCAGAGAACATGGTTGATTTAGACCTATATTTTGAAATTCATAGAAACTGGCCTTGTGGCCTATTATGTGATAAATTTGTAAATGTTTCATGTGTGATTGAAAAGCATATGACTTTAATTTTTAATGTAGTATTTTATATGTGACCATGATATTATGTTGTTCAGTTGCTATGCTATGCCGTGTCCAGCTCTTTGCAGCCCATGTACTGCAGCATGCCAGGCTTCCGTGTCCACTGTCTCCTGGAGTTTACTCGATATTGTGTTCATTGAATCCAACCATCTCATCCTCTGTTGCCCCCTTCTTCTGCCTTCTATCTTTCCCAAGGTCTTTCAAATGAGTCAACTCTTCGCATCAGGTGGTCAAAGTATTGGAGCTTCAGCTTCAACATCAGTCCTTCCAGTGAATATTCAGGGTTGATTGGTTGGATCTCTTTGCTGTCCTAGGAGCTTCAGTCGTCTTCTTCGGCACTCAGCTTTCTTTATAGTCCAACTCTCATGTCTGTACATGACGGCTGGAAAAACCATGTCGTTGACTATATGGATCTTTGTCAGCAAGTGATGTCTCTGCTTTTCAATATGCTGTCTAAGTTCATCATATCTTTTCTTCCAAGGAGCACGTGTCTTTTAATTTCATGGCTGCAGTCACCATCCACAATGATTTTGGAGCCCAAGAAAATGAAATCTTGTCACTGTTTCCACATTCCCCCCGTCTGTTTGCCATGAAGTCATGGGACTGAATGCCATGAACTTCGTATTTTGAATGTTGAGTTTTAAGCCAGCTTTTTTCACTTTCCTCTTTCACCTTCATCAAGAGGTTCTTTAGTTCCTCTTCACTTTCTGCTTCAAGTGTTATCATCTGCATTATCTGAGGTTGTTCATATTTCTCCCAGTAATCTTGATTGTAGCTTTGAGTTATCCAGCGCAGCATTTTGCATGATATACTCCGCACATAATTTAGATAAGCAGGGTGACTGTATGCAGTGTTGACATACTCCTTTCCCAATTTTGAACCAGTTGCATGTCCAGTACTAACTGTTGTTTCTTGTTCTGCATACAGGTTTCTCAGGAGACAGGTAAAGGTGATCTGATATTCCCATCTCCTTCAGAATTTTCCGCAGTTTGTTTTGATCCACACAGTGAAAGGCTTTAGCATAGTCAATGAAATAGATTGTGTTTTGGAATTCCCTTGCTTTTACTATATTAGTTTCTTTTGTTGGTTGTAAAGAGAAAGATTTGGATATATGAAATCCAGGTTCATTACCAAATATAGTCAGATTAATTATAACTTTTTAAAAGATTGACAAAGATTTGTTTTAGTCACCTTGTCTTTCTGAACTTTAATTTCCTCATCTATGAAGTAAAAACAGACCAGATGATATCTAAGATCTCTTCAAGTGTTTATAACCCAGAAGTCTGTCTAACTAATGCAATTTTAATTATTTACTGAGAAAAGCTTGTGAGATGATTAACAACTGTCACTCTGAACCATTCATATCTGAAAGTGTTCTCATATATTCATTGAGTTTTCAAAAAGTATGTACAGAATCAATTTCAATCTACTTTCTTTAGGGTAGAGGGAAAAAGTAACTTTGGGATGAGGAGAAAACTAGCTCTTTTTATAGATATCATGTAGTAGCAATTTACTCATTTTACAAGGACTACTCATTATTATAAATAAAGAGGACTTCCCTGGTGGCTCAGACGGTTAAGCGTCTGTCTACAATGAGGGAGACCCGGGTTCGATCCCTGGGTCAGGAAGATCCCCTGGAGAAGGAAATGGCAATCCACTCCAGTACTATTGCCTGGAAAATCCCATGGACAGAGGAGCCTGGTAGGCTACAGTCCATGGGGTCGCAAAGAGTCGAACACCACGGAGTGACTTCGCTTTCACTTTACTATGATCCAGCGGATGTTGGCAATTTGGTCTCTGGTTCCTCTGCCATTTCTAAATCCAGTTTGTATATCTGCAAGTTTTTGGTTCACATACTGCTGAAGCCTAGCCTGAAGGATTTTGATCATAATTTTGCTAGCATGTGAAATGAGTGAAACTGTATGGTTATTTGAACATTGTTTGGCATTGCGTTTCTTTGGGACTGAAATGAAAACACTTTTTCCAGACCTGCGGCTACTTCTGACTTAAGGCTCACCATTAGATTAAGACTGTTAGTTGTGCTGTTCTAATTATCTCTATTGTTTGGTGCTTGACTTATAAAATAGTGAGAGAGATGTATTGAAGTCATTATGTCCTTATAGTTCTATCATTTTCTTTTTCAACAAGGTTTGAGGCATTTTATTGGGTGTATATATATTAAGTTGTTATTTCTTCCTAGTAAACTGAACTTATTATATATGTAGTAATCCTTTCTACCCTGACATTACTTTTTGTATTAGTCTATTTTATCTGATATTAATATAGCTATGCCTTTTTTCATTTGATTACTATTTGCACGATATCCTTTTGCCTGAAACCCTTTCCTTGTTCTCATACTTTAGGTATGTCTGAAACAGTTTCTTTTTCGCTCTGTCGGTCAATTTAGTCTCTTTAAGTTTATTATTATGGCTATTTTTGGACTTGTTTTCCAGCTTTTTTGGGGAGCAGAGTGAGGCTTCCCTGATAGCTCAGTTGGTAAAGAATCTGCCTGCAATCCGGGAGACCCTGGTTCGATTCCTGGTTTGGGAAGATCCCCTTGGAGAAGGAATAGGTTACCCACTCCAGTATTCTGGCCTGGAGAATTCCATGGACTATATAGTCCATGGGGTTGCAAAGAATCAGACATGACTGAGAACCTTTCACTTTTCACTTCTCACTTTCCAACTTTTTACTAATAATTTTCCTGTTACACCATTTTTTTTTTAAACTTTCCTGTCATTTTTAGGATTAAGATTTTTATCCTTTTTTTTTTTTTTTTTTTTCCATTTTTCTGGTTCACTGGGTTGGAAGATATGTAGCACATCTGTATGATACATGCGTGTGTTTTATATGTGGTGCACACATGTGTTATGTATGATGTGTGTGATGTATGTGTGATGGGTGTATATATGTATGCCACACAGCATGTGGGGATATTAGCTCCCTGACCAGGGACTGAACCCAGGCTCTTGACAGTGAAAATGCAGAGTCCTAACCACTAGACTGCCAGGGAATTCCCTTCAATGTTTTCATTCTAAGTTTATTCATTTCTTTAGAACTGTTTACTGTGTTGGACATTATCTGATTATATATACAAGTGTAGCATTTACTGTCACTTTTTATCTTCTAACTTGATATTTGTGCACTTTAAGCTTTTTTTCTGTTTTAGATCATTTCCTACAGTGGTAGGTACCCTAATCTTTGACCTAAATTGTAACAGTACAAGCTACATTGCTTGAGATCTAGATTTCACAATTATTCTTTATCAGGATGGGTAAGTCAAGCAAACATTAAGCAGGAAATTAGACCATATTGTAGAGCAAACTTTTTAAAAATTCACTTTAGTCACTTTTGGTTGCACTCAGTCTTCATTGCTGTGTAAGGACTTTCTTTCTTTGCTGCAGGCAGGGGCTGCCCTTTGTTCGAGTATGCAGGCTTCTTCATTATGGTGACTTCTCCTGTTATGGAGCACAGGGTCTAGATGCACAGGCTTCGGTAGTTGCAACTCATGGGCTCAGAAGGTGTATGGTTTGTGGCTCTAGGGCAAGTGGGCTTTAGTGGTTGCAGCACGCAGCCTCAATATTCGTGGCTTGCACGCTCTAGAGTTCCAGATCAGAAGTTGTGGCGTAGGGGCTTAATTGCTCGGCTGGCATGTGGAATCCTTCCATACTGGGAATTGTACCCATGTTCCCTGCATTGGCAGGCTGATTCCTATCCACTGCACTACCAGGGAAGTCCCTAGAGCAAACTTTAAAGTGAAATGAACACTTATGATTTGGTATCATCTTCACTAATTCTTAATTATTATCATCCCATTACTCATTCAGCTTTAATTTTGGCCTTACTGCTTTTTAAAAATGATTTGAGTTTCTGATTCTTGCTGTGTTGTATCTCTTTCCATTTATAGCTCCTAAGGCCTCTGCTTTATCAGCAAGGTTATTTCTGTTTCTTCTGCTACCTGATACTCTACTTATTCTTTTTTGTTTGTTTGTTTATTTTATTGAAGTATAGTTGATTTACAGTGTTGCGTTAGTCTCTAGATACCCTACTTTCTTAGAAAGAGATTTTTCTTTTCGGTTTCTTGCTGTTCACGTATTTTTAACTGATTGAGAGTCCTTTTTTTGTCTACTTTAGAAAAAAGAGAATTTCAGTCATATTCATTGTTTCATTTGAGAGCATTTGAACTCTCAACCCTTCCCATTTATCACTTCCCAATCAGAGAGATAACTGAACATGCAGCTTTCTCTGTGGAAGTTTCTAATTATGTCTAGCTTAAATTTTTGGATTCCCCCCCCCCTTTTTTAAATATATGTAACATAGGATAAAATTTTTAAAACACTTTCTAAATAGCCTATAGAGTTTTATAATACACCATTTTATGAAAAAGAAAACTTTATGTTATCAGACTACATAATTGTTATAGAATTGTTTTAGAAAGTATTATTAACAGTTTAGTGTCTGTTTTTCTGGATTCTTTCTATGTATATATACATTTTTCCTCTATGAATTATTTTTTAACCTATATTATAGATTCTTTAAGATAATGCTGATATTTTCCATATTCTTGCTTATGGGTCTTATCATTTTTAATGACATAAGTATTCCAATGTACAGATGTGCCATAATTTATTTAACCTATCCTTTCTGTGTATAAAACACTTAGATTATTCCAGTGTTTCTCAAACTGCTGCAGTGAATATATGTGTGTATGTGTATATATATTGTGAAAAAACATTTGCATATATTTTTATAGCATGCATTTATTAAAAGATAAGATCACTACATCAAAACAAATATATATTTTAGGTTTTAATGGATATTATTTAATTTCTCCTCAAAGATATATTGTACTGGAACAATAATATACTGCCAGTGGGATTATAAACTGCTGTAACCACATTGGAAAGTTGTTTGAGAGTATCTATTAAGGATAATCATATGCATATACTGTGGTCCAGCATATCTACTTCTGAATATATGCTCAAGATAAATACATACATGTGTTCATCAGAGCACTATTTTTGTCATCAAATCCTGTAAACAACTCGGTGTCTACCAACAGTTGCATGGACACATAAATCATAACGTATTTATGTAAAGTAGTATTGCACAGCAAAGAGAATGAATGAGCTACAGCTGAATACAGCAACGTGGGTGAGTCTTACAAGCGCAGTGTTGAGTTAAAGAAGCTGGACACAAAACACATCATGTGATTTTGTTTAATTAATGAAACAGGCAAAAATTAACCCATCATGTTAGAAGTCGGAATAGTGGAACATAATAGTAGAAATGGAGAATGAGGAGACTTCTGAATTCTGTTTATTCTCTGTTTCTCAGGACTTGTGCTGGTTATGTGGGCCTATTTTACATGCAGTGAGCTACACCTTTTTGACTATACCTTCCTGTATATGTTTCTACTTAAGTGAAAATTTACAGCCAAAGAGTGCTTTTTTAAAATATATAGAACCTTCAAGCTCCTACCAGTAGTGCCGGTTTTCCTGTGCTCTTGGCACTCTGATAGATGTAAAAAATTTTTTAAAATGTAGACAATACAAAAAGATGAATTTGTTTTATTATTAATGAGGCTAAGCATCTTTTTATATATTTATTAACAGTCTCTTCTGTAATTTCCTTGTTCATGTCATTATTTTTCTATTATAGTACTTATTTTTCATACTGATTTGTAGACACTTGATATATTTTGGATTTTTGTCTATTATGTTGCAGAATATAATGTTTTAAATAACAAGTTCAAACTAACAGTTATTTAGGGGAAAGTTTCTTCTAGTAATGAAATCAACCTTAAAGAGGGTCCATTGTTCTTCACTGTCTAGCTCTGTGACCCAACTGGGTTCTTAGAAGAGTAAAAATCAGCCTCATTAGCTCCATTCTGTACTCTAATATGAAGTTCATGTAGAATAGATTCTATTAGAAGATCCTTGTTTTATTCATAGTTATCAATATTCTTTCCTTGACTAGTTTGTTCTTTGCTGAGAACAAACACCCTTAAAGAAAATCTCAAAACATCCACTGCAATTATATGTTACCTTTAGTTCTCTTTTTGGTTTCTCTTTATGCCTTTGTATTACCTAATATGGAGAAGACAAATAGTATTGAATAGGTTTTGTTTTATTTATAGTAAATTGTATATTAATTTTGTCTATTATATTTTCATAAAATAGCTGTTTAAACAGTGTGCCGCATGCTATTTCCTTTACTCTCAACCAGTACCAAATTTCTAAATGATCTCTTAACTAAAACATTTTGTTTTAGTAACTCAGCTAGTTTGACGTAGTCTTACTGTTTTGTCTGCCTATGCTTTTGATTGGGGATGCCTTATTGAAATAATGTTGAGTTTAAATAATTTCTAGATTTCACTTGATTTTAATGTTGCTCACTTTCATTCTGTAGTGACCTGTGAATGTTTTATACTTATTTCTGTATTTTTCTTTTAATATGTAATTCATAGACGCTCTGCTGTTGCCCGCATTCAGGAGTTCTTCAGGCGGAGAAAAGAAAGGAAAGAAATGGAGGAATTGGATACTTTGAACATTAGAAGGCCACTAGTAAAGATGGTTTATAAGGGCCATCGCAACTCAAGGACAATGGTACCATATACTCATGACATTGTTTGGAAGAACTGCAGTTTCATAATATGAATTTTTTTCCATAATGCTTGTTTTTATATATGCCAGTGTGATTCTATTATATTTTATATAATTATCTCTGTATATAACATTTGTTGCACCTTCCCAGTTACCTCTTTACCTCAAACATAGTTCTTTTTGTCCTATAATATGTTGTGAAAGAGCATTATTTTTTATAAGAAAACTCTACCATACTGAGGAACTATTACAGAACTTTAAAAATGTTAGCTTGTATAGGTAACCATTGCTTCTTTTTTGCTCTCTCACACTTGCTATCTACTTTCCTAGTAGATTTTTTTTTTAGTTCATATTAGTTTCTTTTGTTGGTTGTAAAGAGAAAAATTTGGATATATGAAATCCAGGTTCATTACCAAATATAGTCAGATTAATTATAACTTTTTAAAAGATTGACAAAGATTTGTTTTAGTCACCTTGTCTTTCTGAACTTTAATTTCCTCATCTATGAAGTAAAAACAGACCAGATGATATCTGAGATATCTTCAAGAGTTTATAACCCAGAAGTCTGTCTAACTAATGCAATTTTAATTATTTACTGAGAAAAGCTTGTGAGATGATTAACAACTGTCACTCTGAACCATTCATATCTGAAAGTGTTCTCATATATTCATTGAGTTTTCAAAAAGTATGTACAGAATCAATTTCAATCTACTTTCTTTAGGGTAGAGGGAAAAAGTAACTTTGGGATGAGGAGAAAACTAGCTCTTTTTATAGATATCATGTAGTAGCAATTTACTCATTTTACAAGGACTACTCATTATTATAAATAAAGAGGACTTCCCTGGTGGCTCAGACGGTTAAGCGTCTGTCTACAATGAGGGAGACCCGGGTTCGATCCCTGGGTCAGGAAGATCCCCTGGAGAAGGAAATGGCAATCCACTCCAGTACTATTGCCTGGAAAATCCCATGGACAGAGGAGCCTGGTAGGCTACAGTCCATGGGGTTGCAAAGAGTCGGGTACAACTGAGCGACTTCACTTTCACTTTCACTCATTATTAATAGAAGCAATCAATTTATATTTCTTGTGTTTTTATGGTTAAAATTTTGGATGGGAATAACTAGGGATAGGAATGGAAAAAAATAGAAGACAAATAAATAGAATAGTAGTTCCAGGTAACAAGAAAATTGGCTCCCCTCCTTTGCTTTGTCAAAATAATCAAAGTCACAGCTGCACATAATATGATTTCAAAAATTCTGATCTGAAATACAAAGATTTTTGATGGTTCATTTTGTGCATCTGCTGAAAAACTCCATCATAATCATCTTAACATTTCCTTTGTTTCATTGCTTCATGAAAGTAAATATGTGTTTATATCTTTCCTTCTTGATTGTGAGAACTTCTGATAGCTAATAAAAAGGCTGGTAATTTTGTTCTTTTGGCATAAAGCAAAATACCAGGGGGAAAAATTCATTTTTTTCTATGAATTGTTTTTATTATCTTTTAAAGCTAAAATGGAACCAGTTTTGGAAAGTTCAGTGACATCTATATATAAATTTTCATTATGTTGTCCATAACCCAGAAATCTCATTCATTCATTTAGCAGTTACTAACTCAGCATCTACTGTGTGCCCAGGTACGCTTCAAGCACTATAAATATAATATTGAACAAAATAAAATACCTTTCATCATGGGGGACTTTATTTTCTTCCATTTTATCCCTACTAATAAATCTCTGTCATGGTCAATATACTAGAAGACAAAGACTCTCTTCAGTGTTTTATTTTCTAAGCCAATTAATTTTTAAAATATGAGAATAGAAAAATCTTTTTTTAATAACTTTGATTTGAAATCTCTTATAATTTTCTGTTTTTCTTAACCCTTAGATAAAAGAAGCCAATTTCTGGGGTGCAAACTTTGTAATGAGTGGTTCTGACTGTGGCCATATCTTCATCTGGGATCGTCACACTGCTGAGCATTTAATGCTTCTGGAGGCTGATAATCATGTGGTAAACTGCCTGCAGCCACACCCGTTTGACCCAAGTAAGATGACCTTTTAGAAGGCAAGGGTTCAAAATCATTAGTATGATTAATCAGCTTCAACGTTTTTCTAGTTGTAAGATTAAATACATAAGAATAATCCAAATTATCCTAGTAGGCAGCTACTAGGGTCAAGTATTGCTCTTCTTGGGTTTAAAACAAAAAATGTTTACAACCTGCTTTTGACTAAAAATAGAGGGAAATAGATTAAAAAGTTTATTCTTCTAATAGTTCTTCTAAGTTTTATCAGCTATAAGAGCTTCAGTTGATTGGACTTTTCCCTGCTTAACCAAATTGAACTTCCATGCCTGTTAGTCTTTACATATCAGAATTAATTTACCAGAACAAAAGAGCAATGACTTGTTCTTGCCTTCCATTTGAAATTCCCATGTTTCTCATAAAAGAACAGTAAATAGGAAAAAAATTTGAGTGATTTCAAGATGGCCTTAAAATTGTATTATATTGTATTTATGAAATCTTCAAAACAGTATTTTCAGTTAACAGTTAAATGTATCAGTACAATGTCCATTCTAACTCAATTTTGCTGAACATATACATCCATGCATATATACATTATACATTTATGTGAATTAACGCTGTTTCTAAGCTTTATATTAATGTGAATGATTTTTTTCTAGTTCTCGCCTCATCTGGCATAGATTATGACATAAAAATCTGGTCACCACTAGAGGAATCAAGGATTTTTAACCGAAAACTTGCTGATGAAGTAAGATTTTTGTCATATTTATTATAGAACATATTTCACCTTGTTCCTGAAATGCGTAATAATTTTATTTATGTATGTGTATATTTCTTGGTTGTGCTGTGCCTTCATTGCTGTGTGGGCTTTCTCTAGCTGCAGCAAATGGGAGTTCCTCTGTAGTTGCGGTGTGGGCTCCTCATTGCAGAGCTTGAGCTCTAGGCACGTGGGCTTCAGTGGCTGTGGCATGAGGGCTTAGTAGTTGCAGCTCCTGGGCTCTTGAGCACAGGCTCAATAGTTGTGGCACAAACGGTTGGTGGCTCCACGGCATGTGGGATCTTCCCAGGTCAGAGATCAAACCCATGTCTCCTTCATTGGCAGGCAGATTGTTTATCATTGAGCCATCAGGGAGGCCCCTGAAATGCTATTTTAAGAAGAACCAAAGCAAGTTAATTCACTTAATGAGGTCAAATTTTAAGAAAAAGAAAAGAATAAAACATGCCCACAATACTAGAGAGATAAAAACTGAAGTATTATTTTGATAATTAGAATGTTGATTATCGGTAGTAACAGATAAAGTTTATTATAGTAGACTAGATTGACTATTTTGGCTTGATGCAATGAAGAATAATTTTTTAAAAAGAAAAAACCTGTGCCCTTTTAAGAAAGTAGTTTTACTATAACTTTTCTCCATAATCATAGCCAAATGGGTAGCAGAACAAATGATCAGAGAATCTTTTACTTTATGATTTTATTTTAAGGTTTCCTCAGCTTCTGAAGCTGCTGTTAAATCAGTAGTTTTGAAACCTACATCAGAAGCTGTAGGTTTCTTGCAGGATTGGAAGCAGGAAGATGTATGATATGAAAGCTAAACTCTGGGTATTTCCTCAACTCCAAACAAAGTTTCCATTTATGGGTTTCGTTTAAGATTTCATACAAGTATTTCTTACAAGGAAAATAAAGATCCATTGCATTAATCAGCTACTAAGGAATTACTGAGCTTCTGTGAGGAGGTAAGTGCAGCTAAGGTTGATACTGCTACCTCTTAGCCCTTCATGGACCTCAGCCTTGTCATGGCAAAGGGGCTTCCATAACTCCGTAAAGCTATGAGCCATGCTGTGACAGCCACCCGAGAGAGAAAAAGAGTTCTGACAAAACGTGGTCCACTGGAGGAGGAGATGGCAAAGCACTCCACTATCCTTGCTGCAGGAATCTTATGAACAGTATGAAAAGGCAAAAGGATATGACACAGGAAGATGAGCCCCCATGTCATAAGGTGCTACAGGGGAAGAGCAGAGGGCAATTACTAATAGCTCCAGAAAGAATGAAGTGGCTGAGCCAAAGCAGAAATGTCACTCAGTTGTGGATGTGTCTGGTGATGAAAATAAAGTCCAGTGTTGTAAAGAACAATATTGCATAGGAATGTTAGGTTCATGAATCAAGGTAAATTGGACTTGGTCAAGCAGGAGAGACAAGAATAAACATCAACATCTTAGGAATCAGTGAATTAAGATGAACAGGAATGGGCGAATTTAATTCAGATGACCTTTGTATCTACTACTGTGGGCAAGAATCCCTTATAAGAAATGGAGTAGCCATCATAGGCAACAAGAGTCTGACATGCAGTACTTGGGTACAACCTCAAAAACTACAAAATGATCTTGGTTTGTCCCCAAGGCAAACCATTCAATAGCACAGTAATCCAAGCCTATACCCTAACCACTAATGCCAAAGAAGCTGAAGTTGAATGGTTCTGTGAAGACCTACAAGACCTTCTAGAACTAACACCAAAAAAAGATGTCCTTTTCATCATAGGGGATTGGATTGCAAAAGTAGGAAGTCAGGAGATACCTGGAGTAACATGCAAGTTTTGCCTGAAATGAAACAGGGCAAAGGCTAACAGAGTTTCGTCAAGAGAACACGCTGGTCACAAAGACACCTTTTTCCAACAACACCATAGAAGACTCTACACGTGAACATCACCAGGTGGTCTATAGTAAAATCAGATTGATACTTTTTGCAGCTGAAAATGGAGAAGCTCTTGACAGTCAGCAAAAATAAGACCTGGTGCTGACTGTGGCTCAGATCATGAGCTCCTTATTGCAAAATTCAGGCTTAAGTTGAAGAAAGTAGGGAAAATCACTAAGCTTTTCAGGTGTGACCTTAATCAAATCCCTTATTATTATACAGTGGAGGTGATGAATAGATTCAAGAGATTAGATCTGGTAGCATGTGCCTGAAGAACTATGGACAGAGGTTTGTAACATACGAGAAGCAGTGACCAAAACCATCCCCAAGAAAAAAGAAATGCAGGAAGGCAAAGTGGTTGCCTGAGGAGGCTTTATAAATAGCTGAGAAAATAGAAGTGAAGGGCAAGGGAGAAAGGGAAAGATATACCCAACTGAATGCAGAGTTCTAGAGAATAGCAAGGAGGGATAAGAAGGCCTTCTTAAATGAACAATGCAAAGATATAGAGGAAAACAGTAGAATGGGACAGACCAGAGAACTTTTCAAGAAAATTGGAGATAACATGGGAACATTTCATGTAAGGATGGGCACAATAAAGAACAGAAATGGTAAGGACCTAAGAGAAGCAGAAGATATCAAGAAGAGGTGGCAAGAATACACAGAAGAACTATACAAAAAGGTCTTAATAACCCAGATAACAACAATGATGTGGTCACTCACCTAGAGCCCCAGACATCCTGGAGTGTGAAGTCAAGTGGGCCTTAGGAAGCATCACTACAAACAAAGCTAGTGGAGGTGATGGAATTCCAACTCAGCTATTTAAAATCCTAAAATAGGATAATTCTGTTAAAGTGTTGCACTCACTATGTAAGCAAATTTGGAAAATTTAGCAGTGGCCACAAGACTGGAAAAGATCAATCTTCATTCTAATCTCAAAGAAAGGCAATGTGAAAAAATGTTCAAACTACCTCACAGTTGCACTCATTGCACATGCTAGTAAGGTTATGCTCAAAATCCTTCTAGCTACGGTTCAGCAGTATGTGAACCGAGAACTTCCAGATGTACAAGCTAGATTTAGAAAAGGCAGAGAGAAATTAGAGATCAAATTGCCAACATTTGTTGAGTCACAGAGAAATCAAGAGAATTCCAAGAAAACATTTACTTCTGCTTCTTTAACTATGCTAAACTGTAGGTTGTTATGAATCACAACAAGTAGTGGAAAACAACAAGTAGTGGAAAATTCTTAAAGAGATGGACCACCCTACCTGCCTCTGGGCTTTCCTGATGGCTCAATGGTAAAGGATCCACGTGCAGTGCAGCACACCCAGGTTTGATACCTAGGTTGGGAAGATACCCTGAGAAGGGAATGGCAACCCCCTCCAGTATTCTTGCCTGGAGAATTCCATGGACAGAGGATCATGGTAGGCTATAGTCCAAGGGGTCACAAAAGTGATGGACACGACTGAGCAACTAACACTTGGTACCTGTCTCCTAAGAAATCAATATGCGAGTCAAGAAGCAATAGTTAGGACCAGACATGGAACAACTGATGGGTTCAAAATTAGGAAAGGGATACATCAAGGCTTACTTATTTAACTTATACACAGAGTTTATCATGTAAAATGCTGGGCAGGATGAAGCACAAGCTGAAATCAAGATTGCCAGGAGAAATAACAGCAGGTGTTAACCCCTCTAATGGACAAAAGTAAAGAGGAAGTAACACTGGAGAAGGGAATGGCAAACCACTTCAGTTTTCTTGCCTTGAGAACCCCATAAACAGTATGAAAAGGCAAAAAGATAGGACACTGAAAGATGAACTCCCCAGGTCGGTAAGTGCCCAGTATGCTATTGGAGATCAGTGGAGAAATAACTCTAGAAAGAATGAAGAGATGGAGCCAAAGCCAAAACAACACCCAGTTGTGGATGTGACTGTGATGGAAGTTAAGTCCAATCCTATAAAGAGCAATATTGCATAGGAATCTGGAATGTTGGGCCCATGCTGCTACTGCTGGTGCTGCTGCTGCTAAGTCACTTCAGTCGTGTCTGACTCTGTGCAACCCCATAGACGGCAGCCCACCAGGCACCCCCATCCCTGGGATTCTCCAGGCAAGAACACTGGAGTGAGTTGCCATTTCCTTTTCCAGTGGATGAAAGTGAAAAGTGAAAGTGAACTCACTCACTCGTGTCCGACTCCTAGCGATCCCATGGACTGCAGCCTGGAAAGAGCTAATTGGAGTTTATTTGCCTCTTGGTGGGAAGAAGCGGTGATGCTGTGGGCTCCAGCCTCAGATATATGGCAGTGCCAGCTGCCCCCTACCCACCCTGTCCCCACTTTCTCCACTCTGCTGATTGATGCCTGCTCTTCAAAGCTTTCTGATCACAAAAGGATAACCCCCACCCACTGTGGCTCAATTCTGGGCCCATGAATCAAGGCAAATTAGAAGTGGTCAGACAGGAGATGGCAAGAGTGAACATTGACATTCTAGGAATCAGCGAACTAAAATGGACTGGAATGGGTGAATATAACTCAGATGACCGTTATATCTACTACTGTGGGCAGGAATCCCTTAGAAGAAATGGAGTAGCCATCATGGTCAACAAGAGAGTCCGAAGTGCAGTACTTGGATGCAATCTCAAAAACGACAGAATGATCTGTTCATTTCCAAGGCAAACCATTTCAATATCACGGTAATCCAAGCCTATGCCCCAACCAGTAATGCTGAAGAAGCTGAAGTTGAACAGTTCTGTGAAGACCTACAAGACCTTTTAGAACTAACACCCAAATAAGATATCCTTTTCATTATAGGGGACTGGAATGCGAAAGTAGGAAGTCAGGAAACACCTGGAGTAACAGGCAAATTTGGCCTTGGAGTACAGAATGAAGCAGGGCAAAGGCTAACAGAGATTTGCCAAGAGAATGCACTGATAGCAAACACCCTCTTCCAACAACACAAGAGACGATTCTACACATAGACATCACCAGATGGTCAATTCTGAAATCAGAATGATCATATTCTTTGCAGCCAAAGATGGAAAAGCTCTATACAGTCAGCAAAAACAAGACCGGAAGCTGATTGTGGCTCAGATCATGAACTCCTTATTCAGACTCATATTGAAGAACGTAGGGAAAACCACCAGACCATTCAGGTATGACCTAAATCAAATCCCTTACGATTACATAGTGAAAGTGAGAAGTAGATTCAAGGGATTAGATCTGATAGAGTGTGTGGTGAACTATTTACGGAAATTCATGGCATTGTACAGGTGGCGGTGATCAAGACCATCCCTGAGAAAAAGAAATGCAAAAAGGCACAGTGTCTGAGGAGGTCTTACAAATAGCTGAAAAAAGAAGAGAAGCTAAAAGCAAAGGAGAAAAGGAAAGAAAAGAAAGCCTTCCTCTGTGATCAGTGCAGAGAAATAGAGGAAAACAATAGAATGGGAAAGACTAGAGATCTCACCTTGTTTATTTAACTTATATTCAGAGTTCCTCATGCAAAAAGCCGGGCTGGATGACTCACAAGCTGGAATCAAGAATGCCAGGAGAAATAACAACCTCAGATATGCAGGTGATACCACTCTACTTTCCTCCATTAGGTAAAGTGAAAGTGTTAGTTGCTCAGTTGTATTCCCACCGCCCCCCCCCCCCCCAAGGACTGTCTATGTCCATGGAATTCTCCAGGCACGAATCTGTTGTGGATCACAACAAACTCTGGAAAATTCTTACAGAGATGGGAATACTGAACCCCCTGACCTGCCTCCTGAGAAATCTGTATGCAGGTCAAGAAACAACAGGTAGAACTGGACATGGGACAACAGACTGGTTCCAAATCAGGAAAGGAGTTTGTCAAGGATGTATATTGTCACTCTGCTTATTTAACTTACATGCAGAGTGCATCATGTAAATGCCGGGCCTGATGAAACACAAGCTGGAATCAAGATTGCTGGGAGAAATATCAATAACCTCAGATACACAGATGACACCACTTTATGGCAGAAAGCAAAGAAGAACTGAAGAGCCTCTTGATGAAAGTGAAAGAGGAGAGTGAAAAAGTTGGCTTAAAACTCAACATTCAGAAAACTAAGATCATGGAATCCAGTCCCATCACTTCATGGCCAATAGATGGGCAAAAAATGGAAACAGTGACAGGCTTTATTTTCTTGGGCTCAGAAATCACTGCAGATGGTGACTGCAACCATGAAATTAAAAGATGCTTGCTCCTTGGAAGAAAAGCTATGACCAGCCTAGACAGCACATTAAAATGCAGAAACATTGCTCTGCCTACAAAGGTCCGTCTAGTCAAAGCTATGGTTTTTCCAGTAGTCATGTATGGATGTGAGAGTTGGACTATAAAGAAAGCAGAGTGCTGAAGAACTGATGCTTTTGAACTATGATGTTGGAAAAGACTCTTGAGAGTTCCTTGGACTGCAAGGAGATCCAGCCAGTTAATCCTAAAGGAAATCAGTCCTGAATGTTCATTGGAAGTACTGATACTGAGTCTGAAACTCCAATACTTTGGCCACCTGATGTGAAGAACTGACTCATTGGAAAAGACCATGATGCTTGGAAAGATTGAAGGCAGGAGGAGAAGGGATGACAGAGGATGAGAAGATTGGATGGCATCACCAACTTCTTGGACATGAGTTTGAATAAGCTCCAGTATTTGGTGATGAATGAGGAAGCCTGGTGTGTTGCAGTCCATGGGGTCGTAAAGAATCAGAAATGACTGAGTGACTGAACTGAACTGAAAGAGGAACTAAAGAGCCTATTGATGAGGATAAAAGAGTCTCCTCTTTGAAAAAGCTGGCTTAAAACTCAGCATTCAAAAAACAGATTATGGCGTCCAGTCCCATCATTTCATGGCAGCTTGATGGAGAAAAGTGGAAGCAGTGACAAATTTTATTTCCTTTGGCTCCAAAATCACTGTGGACAGTGACTGCAGCCATAAAATTAAAAGATGCTTGCTCCTTGGAAAGAAAGCAGTAACAAACCTAGACAGTGTATTAAAAAGTAGAGACATCACTTTGCTGTCAAAGGTCCATATAATCAGAGCTATGGTTTTTCCAGTTGTCATGTACTGATATGAGTGTTGAACTATAAAGAAGGCTGAGCACCAAAGAAGTAATGCTTTTCAACTGTGGTGTTGGAGAAGACACTTGAGAGTCCCTTGGACTGCAAGGAAATCAAACCAGTCAACCCTTAAGGATACCAGTCCTGACTATTCACAGGAAGGACTGATGCTGAAACTCCAATACTTTGGCCACCTGATGTGAAGAGCTGACTCATTGGAAAAGACTCTGATGCTGGCGAAAATTGAAGGTAGGAGGAGAAGGAGGAGGCAGAGTATGAGATGGATATCATCACCAACTCAGTGGACGTGTATTTGAACAAACTCTGGGAGATAGTGAAGGAGCCTGGCATGCTGCAGTCCATGGGTTGCAAAAAGTTGGACAGGATTCGGCAACTGAACGACAGCAGCCCTCTCTGCAGAGAGTAAGGGGTGCAGTGCTAGAAATACTAGCAAAGTGGAAAACTCGTTCTCTAGGCCACGGTTGGCAGCTCATTGTGAGATTCCCACGTGTATTTTCACTCATTGTGTCAGTAGACCTGTATCAAGCCCTTAAGGCCCCTCTGTCCATGGAATTTTCCAAGCAAGAATACTGGAGTGGGTTGCTATTTCCTATTCTAGGCGGTCTTCTCAACCCAGCTATCGAACCCAAGTCTCTTTTGTCTCCTTTATCGGCAAGCAGGTGCCACATAGGAAGCCCCTATATCAGGTAGAATCCTGGATTTTAAAAGATGAACCCTTTCGTTTAGAGCCCAAAGACTACTGGGAAAAAGACAGACGAAGAACTAGCATACAGTGTGGTCAGTGTCAGAAATGTACACGTAGTCTTCTGGAAACTCGTAGAAAGGAATTTTCAGTTGGAGTAAATGGGATGGGAAGGTCTCCACAGAGGAAATCAGAATTGGACTGAGTTTACCAGGGAGACCAGGACCAAAGGAACATCTGAGAGAGATCAGCGTGATTCAGGTTGCTGTAAGGTGGGTGAGCCATCCGAGTGCTGACACCCAGAGGACACATAAGGCAGCTCAGCGGGCCCCGTAAGTGAGGCCGGGCTGTACAGGGCCCTGTGGGCACCCTCATGAGTTGACAATGTCATGTCACTGGGGGACTGCTGGTCAGGTTAGTGTCTTTTCTTCCTCTGCTGCTTTCCTTCCTTCCTTTCTGTTTTTCCTTTGCCACTCCCTTTGGTTTCCTCTTTTTTCCTTTGCCTATAATTATACATTAAATCCCTAGATGTTCATGGATGTTCTTGAGTCCTATTCTCTGTATTTAAGACACAGTTCACTGGTAACTCTCATCCAGAGGTTTATTATTGAAGTTAACTTTGAAGTTAATGTAACATTTTCCTTGAGGGGCCCAAATGACCCAGGGATAATAATTTAACAGTGCTGTCACTAAAAATATCAGTTCCACTAGAGGGAAAAAAATAATAAGCGGACACAAAGTAGACTGCTTTGCTTTTATAAACAAATTATAAGTAAAAGTAAATTGAATTCTTACATGTTTCAGGTAGCCTCAGGGTTTGACCTTTCTCTTTCTTCCAGTTAGAGTAGTGTTCTCTGATCTTACTCTGTTGATTACAAACTAAAGTAATTATTTGGCATTGAGCAGCCTCAAGATGGTAATATAGACCCATATAGATATATGTGAAGAATGAAGTAATTCCTGTTAATTCTTTACAGTTCTCCTAGTATCTAAGGAAAACATACAGTTACTCTATGATCTTTGACATGGTTATTTAACTTGCCTCATAGGTTATAACTCGAAATGAACTCATGCTGGAAGAGACTAGAAATACCATTACAGTTCCAGCCTCTTTCATGTTGAGGATGTTGGCTTCACTGAACCATATTCGAGCTGGTAAGAACTGTCGGTGTGCTATTAAAATCATTATTATATTTGAAAAAACATTATTTAAGATCGACGTTAAAGGGATTTATATTTAAGGGGGAAAAGGGGACTTTCCTGGCAGTCCAGTAGCTAGCGCTTGCACTTCCACTGCAGGGGCAGGGTTTTGGTACCTGGTTGGGAAACTTAAGACCCCACATGTTGCATGGTGCAGCCAAAAAATAGAGAGATTTTATTAATTTCCTTAAATTGCAAAATTAAGGCCAACTGTTTTTTAGCCTTTTTAACTTTATTTTCTTAAACACAAGAAGTTTATTTCTTGCTGGCGTTAGGTCCTCTCAGACTACATAGAAGGCAGCTTAACTTTTGAACTGAGTGGTATGAATTCTTGGTTTTAGTATAGTAATTTGTATCCCCATGAGCCAACTTTCTTGAACTGTCATAATGAAAAGATGACATCACTTCAAAACTTCTATCAGCTATGGTTTTCTTCTCAGAGTGGAATATCATACCATAAACCTTAAGATGTGTTATAGTAAGTACCTTTTGATGATACATTTGACCAAAATCAATCACAGCCCAGACAAAAATAAATGTATTACTACAAAGATTTGAAATAATAGCTCAATGTATTTTTCAAATTTTTGTTTGTTTTAAATGATAAAACATGGGGTTCAGTGCTTCAGATACAAAACTTCACATTACAATTAATTACATTATATTACAACTAATTTTCAAGAAGGAATGGAATAACCTGTGTTCATAACAATAGAAAGTATCCAGTATCCATTAGAAATGAAATGTTTATCACTTCACTGATAACACAAATTTCTTCATATGTTGAGTACTGTTTAATAACAACAACCATGTATAGAGTACCTTTAATGAATCAGGCAGCATACCAATCATTTCACAAATTTATCCTCAGTTAGCTCCAGCCCTCTACATAGTAGATTATTTTTAATAACTCACTGCAGGTCACACAACTGATAAACAGTAAAGCCTGAATTTGAAACTAGCTTCCAAGCACTTATTCCCCTTTTACCTACAAATTTCAGTTGCAGGAACATACTCAAGTCATGAATAAGACATGCAGTCCTCTGGATAAGTTGATTTAAACTGCTTTTCTAGTCCATTTCTTCCTTCTCTGTCCTCTCCATTCTCTGTGCTGCTGCTGCTGAGTCGCTTCAGTTGTGTCCAACTGTGCGACCCATAGACGGCAGCCCGCCAGGCTCCCCCGTCCCTGGCATTCTCCAGGCAGGAACACTGGAGTGGGGTGCCAGTTTCTTCTCCATCCTCTCTGGCCCTCTCTAAATCTGCAGGTACCTCAAACTCTTTCCTACCTCAGAATCTTTACAGTCATGCTGTCCCCTCCCACCCTCACTCTTTGTTAGGATAACTTCCGTCGTGGGTTTGATCCCTGGGTTGGGAAGATCCTCTGGAGAGGGAATGGCTACCCGCTCTAGTAGTCTGGCATAGAGAATTCCATGGACAGAAGAGCCTGGCGGGGTCCTTGGGGTCACAAAGGGTCAGACATGACTGAGTGACTTTCACTTTCACCTTTCTGTTTCAGACCTTCAGGTCTATATAAACGGCAGATTGCATATCATTTCCTCAGAGAGTGGGGAAGGGAGACATAAGTATTCCTGGTAGGAAAAAAGAGTATATAGCATTTGTCTTAAGTCCTGGAAGAGACTGTGGTGCATCTAAAAACTGAAAGAAGCTCCTTATGTCTGCAATTAAAGGAGCTGGAAAGAAAACTCTTAAATTGTCAACATCAACTATTGATGCAGAAAAAAGGAAGGAGTAAAAATTTCAAATGGTCAAAGCAACACAAAAAATAAACCTAAAATGAAAACAGAAAATGTTTGCAGTCCAACAGCATATTATCATAGTACTTCTTTTGACCCCCATGTTATTCACTGTGACATCTTTTGATCTGTTTTCTTCAATAAGAATCAGTACTCTTAAAATTCACTTGACTTCAGATTTGAGGAGGCACCATTTTATAGAACAGGAAAAACATTTGCTGATTATGATAACTAAATTTGCTTGTTCATATAAAGAGTTCGTCTGGTGAATGGCTCTTTCTGAGTTTGCCTATAGGAAACTGTTTCTCCTTTCATTTGTACAAGAATCTATTTTAAATGTGTGCTGATGTATCAATGGTTTGTTAACTCAGTTATTACTATCCTTCTTTGATTTTAGAATTAGATGCTTATAAAGGTTCTCTTTCTTCTGTTTGTTTTTTTTTTTTTTTTTTTTTTGCCAGCAATCAAAGGGAGACACTTTGTTGGCTTAGTCAACCTAATTCACCCTCTTGTTTCTCTTAAGTAAAATCATAGATAGGAAAAGGTAACCAAGAGTTGATATTTCTGCTGCTTTTATTCTTAAGATATCTAGTTATTTGATGAGTCAGCTACTCCTTTCCTCTCCTTTTCTTCATTGTCCTGTATTCCAAGTACAGTGATGCATGCTTTAAATCTCCTTTTCAAAACTACAAATACCTGGTTCCTATGCACTAAAGATGCTGATTCATTTTATCTGAATAGGATTTGAGCTTCTGTATTTTAAAAAAGCACCCAAAATTTTCTCATGAATGCTGTACTAAAGGCTTTTAGTTTAGGCAATTTCATGAGAGATAAAGGCAGTTCTGAGATTCCTAGAAGCTTTGACAGGCTTTGGAGAGATGGTGTGTGAACCATTCCAAACTCTTCTAGAATATGTTACAATCTACTCAGTTTACTCCCCTCTTTAAAATTCTCCTGTGCCTCCCCATGCTCTTAGGATAAAGTCCAAAGTGTTAACATGGTTTATAAAACCCTGAAGCATTAGATAGCCATATCTGTAGAGCTAACGTCACACTGAACGTACAGGCACTAACCCATTCATGTACAAGTTCACTCCATCAATTAGGGCAGCTTCACTCCAGAATACAGTCCATATTCATCTATCTTGGCCTCCCCGCTTCTGCTCTCACTTTCGTATAGTCTGATTTTCACAGCAGTCAGAGGAGACTTTTTTAAAATGTGGGTCAGTAAGTTCAGTCGCTCAGTTGTGTCTGACTCTTTGCGACCCCATGTCAGGCTTCCCTGTCCATCACCAATTCCTAGAGCTTACTCAAATTCATGTCCATTGAGTTAGTAATGCCATCCAACCATCTCATCCTCTGTCATACCCTTTCCTTCTGCCATCAGTCTTCCCCAGCATCAGGGTCTTTTCCAATGAGTCAGTTCTTTGCATCAGGTGGCCAAACTATTGGAGTTTCAGCTTCAGCACCAGTACTTCCAAGGAATATTCAGGACTGATTTCTTTTAGGATGGACTGCTTTGATCTCCTTGCAGTCCAAGGGACTCTCAAGAGTCCTCTCCAATACCACAGTTCAGAAGCATCAGTTCTTCGGCACTCAGCTTTCTTCATAGTCCAACTCTCACATCCATACATGACTACTAGAAAAACCATAGCTTTGACTAGACGGACCTTTGTAGGCAGAGCAATGTCTCTGCGTTTTAATGTGCTGTCTAGGTTGGTCATAGCTTTTCTTCCAAGGAGTAAGCATCTTTTAATTTCATGGCTGGAGTCACCATCTGCAGTGATGTTGGAACCCAAGGAAATAAAGTCTGTCACTGTTTCCATCGTTTCCCCATCCATTTGCCATGAAGTGATGGGACCGGATGCCATGATCTTAGTTTTCTGAATGTTGAGCTTTAAGCCAACTTTTTCATTCTCCTCTTTTACTTTCATCAAGAGGCTTTTTAGTTCTTCTTTGCTTTCTGCCATAAGAGTGGTGTCATCTGCATATCTGAGGTTATTGATATTTCTGCCAGCAATGTTGATTCCAGCTTGTGCTTCTTCCAGCCCAGCATTTCACATGATGTACTCTGCGCTTAAATTAAATAAGCAGGGTGATAATATACAGCCTTGACGCACTCCTTTTCCTATTTGGAACCAGTCTGTTGTTCCATGTCAAGTTCTAATTGTTGCTTCCTGACCTGTATTGAGATTTCTCAAGAGGCAGGTCAGGTGGTCTGGTATTCCCATCTCTGTAAGAATTTTCCACAGTTTGTGTGATCCATAGTCAAAGGCTTTGGCATAGTCAATAAAGCAGTAGTAGATGTTTTTCTGGAACTCTCTTGCTTTTTCGATGATCCAGTGAATGTTGGCAGTTTGATCTCTGGTTCGTCTGCCTTTTCTAAATTGAGCTTGAACATCTGGAAGTTCACGGTTCATGTACTATTGAAGCCTGGCTTAGAGAATTTTGAACATTACTAGAGTGTGAGATGAGTGCAAATGTGCGGTAGTTTGAGCATTCTTTGGCATTGCAATGAAAACTGACCTTTTCCAGTCCTGTGGCCACTGCTGAGTTTTCCCAGTTTGCTGGCATATTGAGTGCAGCACTTTTACAGCATCATCTTTTAGGATTTGAAATATCTCTACTGGAAGTCCATCACCTCCACTAGCTTTGTTTGTAGTGATGCTTCCCAAGGCCCCCTTGACTTCACACTCCAGGATGTCTGGGTCTAGCTGAGTGATCATACCATCGTGGTTATCTGGGTCGTGAAGATCTTTTTTGTATAGTTCTGTGTATTCTTGCCAACTCTTCAGCTTCTGTTCGGTCCATACTATTTCTGTCCTTTATTGTGCCCATCTTTGCATGAAATGTTCCCTTGGTATCTCTAATTTTCTTGAAGAGATCTCCCCTCTTTCTCATTCTGTTGTTTTCCTCTATTTCTTTGCATTGATCCCTGAGGAAGGCTTTCTTAGCCCTCCTTGCTTGTGGCTTAGTAAACCTTTTCTTTAAATGGCCAGAGAGTAAATAGGCTTTGTGGGCCATGTGGTTTCTGTTGCAGCTGCTCATTTCTGACACTGTGTTGCAAAAGCAGCCATAGATAATTATAGAGGAGGGCATAGGTGGGCCCTAATACAACTTTATTTACAGAAATAGGCTAAGGGAGGGTTTGCCCAGGGGCCATAGTTTGCTGACTCCCTTTTTTAAGAAGTACATTAGGTTATGTCACCCTTGCTTAAAATTCTCAGGGGCTTCCCACTGCTCATAAAATAAAACCTAGACTTCATACTCTGGTCTACAAGAGATAGACCTGCCAGCCACTGAGTCGATGTATTCTGCATTGGTTTTTTGCTTGCTACATTTTAGCCATAAGTGACTGATTTCCTCCTCAGACTCATAAAGCTTATTAGCATATTTAGGACCTTTTCACTGGCTGTTTCTCTGCCTTTTAGGCAGCTGTGTTCATCAGCTTCACTAATACTGGGACATACAGTTGAGGCCTCAGCTCCAGGTCACCTCCTTAGGAAAGTGCTCCCTAGTCGTGAAGTCGCTTGATGTGCACACCCTCCTCGCCAGTTACTCTCTAGTCATTCCCTGTTTTTCCTCAAGTACTTATTCTAACTTCATTTATTTGTTGCCTTGTTACACAGATTAAAGGGGAAAAATACATTGTCTTGTTTTCTGCTTTTCTTTTCTAGAAAGTGAGTTCATTAAGACCAGAGACCTAGTTTGTCTTATTCACATCTGGATAGCTAGTTCCTAGAACAACAGTGCCTAGCAACATAATAGTTGCTCAGTCAGTGTTTTTTTTTTTTTTTTTTTTGAATGAATGGGTGAGTGAATGAATAAACTTTTAGTATCAAATCTCTAGCTAACCAGGGGTACTGTATTGATTTTTTGTGGAATACAGGTTTCCTTCAGGTAATTGTTTTCATATCTCTGTTGTCCCCTCTCTCCAGCCCCAGCCAGCTTATTAATAGTATCTCATATTTTTCCTGATCAAAAATAATTTCAGAAAGAAGTATTTCTAAAAGAGAATTAAAGGAGCCTTACCACAAATGTAACCCTTACTTACAGCAGCAACTTGGCGTTGTCTTGCTTTTGAAAACAGTGGCTTTCTTTGTCATTGTTTCTAGTTCTCATTTTAAGGAGCACAGTGTTCTCAGCCCTCCTTGGCCTGTAATTGCCAACCAGAGATTTGTGAAAGTGTTGAACTGCTTTGCAGTTTTATTACCTCAGTAGTACTCTGTGGACAAAAAGATTTTATTTAATTTTGTTTTTAAAAATTGGGTTTATATTCTGAGAGAGATGATTCTGCAGAAGTTGTGTGAGAAAGATCTGGAGGAAAAAAAAAAACCATTCTGCCCCCTTCCTCATTCCAGAAGTTACTCTGTGACTATGTAAGAGACCCTAGGCCCTCACTGGACTTCATGTTGCTTGCTTTGGACTCTGTAGAATTCTGATGTCTGCTGTAAACTCCCTGATTTGAAGGCTGTGACATTTCATCTTAACCCTCCATTTCCCCTCTTCATTCATAATGTGACAGCCAAAAAGAACTGGGCCATCCTGCGCATTTTACAATATGCGGAGGCTGTTTAAGCACGTTCCACCAGTGTGACCGGTATCTCACTTAGGGTACTCTAGGTAAGCAGAACAGCAAGTTCATGTTTTTGTTCTCTCCCATGAAAGTATATCACACAATAAATACAGCATAATGTCTTTTATACTCACATCCCTTAGGTAACTTTTTATTGATCAGAAAGTCTTCCACTGTGTTTAGATTCCTTAGTGACCTGTGAAGATTTATTATAGTCTTATTTTATCTTCTACTAATGTATATTGAACACTTTTATATTAATAACTAAAACTTGTATAATTCAGGTTACAAATCATATACACATATATTATCTCCTTAGTTTGACATCGAAATACAGTTGGTATAGAGGGGATTTAATCTTAATTTACTTGGACAATTAAACATACATCCCTTCTGTATACTGGTGTTGACAATTTAGAATTCACTGGGAGTATTTAAGCCCCTGTGAATAATAAAATCCCAGGATTCCATCTTCTCTTGGTGTTGAGAAGCCTGAATTATTTCTACTGTGTCTAACCTTCACCCCTCCCAGGTTACCCTGGAGAAGTGTTTCTGTGATAGAAAGGGTTCCTTTCTAGTGGCAGTAGTGACTTGATACTGTTGCCTTCTTTATACACCCTAATGTAATATATCTTATCTTAGTAAAACTTCCATTCATTTCTTTGATGAGCCTTCATTGAACCTCTTGTACTGGGCCCTGAGGATGAAAGATGAAAAGAAACACTCCTGCCTTCCCAGGAGCTCAGTCTGCAAGAAGATGTGCAGGCAGACTAGTACTGTAACTAGAGTCATCATTGTATGGTACATATAGAATATTCTGGAACCTGAAGGAATGAGTTCATAATTCTGCAAGTTGGGTATCTGAGAAAGTCTGGGCAGTTTCACAAAGGGAAAAATAGTTGTATTGAGATGAGTAAGCATAACCTTTGTAGCTGAAAACTAGGTGAAAGTGTCCCAAGCAGAGGGATAGCAAATGTAAATCATGGAACTTGAGAGGACATGCCGTACTGGCTCACCAGTCTGTAATTGTGCACTCCCTAGATAAGCTCCTTGAGGACAGAGAAGAGACTGTGGCTGTTTTGGTCACCACTGTATCCTGGAACATAGCAAATATTGAAGAAATATTTTTATAATCAGAAATACGTGTGTTGTGTGCTAAGTCGCTTCAGTTGTGTCCACCTCTGCAGCCCACCAGGCTCCTCTGCCCATGGGGTTCTCCAGGCAGAAATACTGGAGTGGCTTGCCTTTTCCCTCTCCAGGAGATCTTTCTGACCCAGGGATTGAACCTGGGTCTCCTGCATTGCAGACAGATTCTTTAGTGTCTGAGCCACTAGGGAATGATTCCCGATTCTCTTGCACAGCTTCCATCTCACTCCCTTTGGTGACATCCTGACTCCTAGAACACAGTTTGAAATCATCGCAGTCGACCACTATAGATCTAGGTATTTACGGTTTTTACTTTGTAATCTTTTTTATCTTTAGAATTACGTGAATATTCTAAGTTAATAGTACTGTGTTTCCTTTATTCTTTGCCTCTAGAGGCAAAAATAACTTCTACACATCGCTGTGAGCTGATCTTTACATGATAATATTTTGAATTATACACATTTTAATTGGTTTTATTTAAGGCGTTGACAGCTATTTTGATTGTAATACTAAAGATTTTTTTTTTGTCTTCTGTCTGCGTTTCCAGACCGGCTGGAGAGTGACAGATCCGAAGGCTCTGGTCAGGAGAATGAGAACGAGGATGAGGAGTAATCAGCTCTTACTGGCAAGCACTTAGATGGTCTGAGATTTGCATAAGACATTTATTATATATATTTTTCCTTTACAGAGCTTTAGTGCAATTTTAAGGTTGTGGTTTTTTTGAGTTTTTCCCTTTTGGGGGGATAACCTAACATTGGTTTGGAATGATTGTGTGCATGAATTTGGGAGTGTGTGTAAAACAAAACTAGCAAAATGTTTTAAAAACTTTTTGCCATGTGTGAGGAGTGGTAGAAAATGCAAAGTGCAATATTTTCCCTAACCTTCAGATGTGGGAGCTTGGATCAATGTGGAAGAGGAATTTTCATTATAGTGAAAATATTGGTTCAAAGAAATGTCTATACTTGCCATTTGCATGTTTATTGCCTTCTAATTAAAGAAGTTGGTTGTTTTACGATATCCTGAATTTGACTTTTTATTTGATGCCTTGCTGTCTTGACCCATTTTCCAAATCTCTTCTAGATTTAATAACCTTTTCTGTTTTGACTTCTCTTTGACAGAATTACATACAAGACCTTTTTTTCATCTCTCCTTCCAAAGCGCTTTATCTCCAGTGATCATCTTTCATGATTAGTGGTCCGTCATTACCCAAGTACAGGGGTTAGTTCCTGTGCAATCTCAGAGCATCATGGATACTCACATAACATATTAGCACAAGCTTGTTCTAAAGAGTTCTGGCTTCTGGCCTTCCTGTCTCCACCTTCTAGATTTCAGCTGAAAATGCTGACTATCCAGTCTCCTAATTCCTGGTCCTCCTCCTCGCTGCTGTCCACCTTCACCCAACTTAAGCATCTACACCCAGGTCTGTCTTACAGGTTATGACCTGAAGCTGTTCCTATAGACTTAACCCTTCAGTAATTTTCTCTCCTATCCCCTAAACTGTCATGCTGCTGTCTCTGAGCCACAAATAGACTCACAGGTGTAGCCAGATTCCCATGTGGAGATCAGGGATGGCTCCTCCCAGATGACTGCAGACGCAAAGACACGTGTTGCTAAGAGAAGACAGATGGCTTTTTGGATAGAGGAAAAAAAACTCTAGTTGGCTCAGTAACTTCAGTTGGACTTCAATGTCTCTTAGTCTGGGCAGGACACATATGCATCTGTATTAGGAACATGCTAAGTGCTCAAAAGGGAAAGGAACTGGTCTCTAAAAGGGAAAGGAACTAGTCTCTAAACAGAGCAGCTGCATGGTTTTCAAAAAGAATTAGGGTCTATTCCTGGTTCGCAAATAGTTACGTGACCTGCGCAAGCCATCTGATTTCTCTAGGCTTCTGTGTCCTCCTCCTTAAAATGTCTATGGGCTTCTGTTTCTTGATCAAAGTGAAAGAGGAGAGTGAAAAAGTTGGCTTAAAGATCAACATCCAGAAAACAAAGATCATGGCATCTGGTCCCATCACTTCATGGCAAATAGATGGGGAAACAGGGGAAACAGTGTCAGACTTTATTTTTTGGGGTCCCAAAATCACTGCAGATGGTGACCGCAACCATGAAATTAAAAGATGCTTACTCCCTGGAAACAAAGTTATGACCAACCTAGATAGCATATTCAAAAGAGACATTACTTTGCCGACTAAGGTCCGTCTAGTCAAGGCTATGGTTTTTCCAGTGGTCATGTATGGATGTGAGAGTTGGACTGTGAAGAAGGCTGAGCACCGAAGAATTGATGCTTTTGAACTGTGGTGGTGGAGAAGACTCTTGAGAGTCCCTTGGACTGCAAGGAGATCCAACCAGTCCATTCTAAAGGAGATCAGTCCTGGGTGTTCTTTGGAAAGACTGATGCTAAAGCTGAAACTCCAATACTTTGGCCACCTCATGTGAAGAGTTGACTCAGTGGAAAAGACTCTGATGCTGGGAGGGATTGGGGGCAGGAGAAGGGGACGACAGAGGATGAGATGGCTGGGTGGCATCACTGACTCAATGGACATGAGTCTGAGTGAACTCGGGGAGTTGGTGATGGACAGGGAGGCCTGGCGTGCTGCAATTCATGGGGTTGTAAAGAGTCAGACACGACTGACCGACTGAAGTGAACTGAACTGAACTGAACATGGAGGTAGTCCTGTTTCACCCCGTAAGTCCCAGGGGCTGTGTTAGGAACACATGAAAGGTTGGAGGGCTTTACAGAATAACTGAAAAGATGACTGCAGCACACAAAATAACAGTTTCTTCTACTAAAACAGGAACAGAGAAAGGCTGGAAAACTAATAGAGCAGACTGGAGTACTCAGTAGGGTCAAGGGTGACTGGTATGAAAAGCAACAGGAGAGAATCAATGACTTCACTTCAGTGTGTTCACTTGGCGCAGGATATTGACAGTGAAGGAGGCTGGGCAGCTGGGGATGGAGGAATTCTGAACTTCTGATTCAATTTTGCTAGGAACCTAAAACTGCAACCCAAACATTAAAAAGTGGTATTTGTCCAAGGAATTAGATGCCTTAGTTTTATTGATTTTGTAGTTTTGTGCTGTATGTTACAAAGGACTTCTGTGGTGGCTCAGAGTCTGCCTGTCAATGCAGGAGACGCAGGTTCAGTCCTTGGGTCGAGGAGGTCCCCTGGGAGAGGGAAATGGGACCCCACTCCAGTATTCTTGCTGAGAGAATTCCCCCCAACAGAGGAGCCTGGTGGGCTACAGTCTGGGGGGGTCACAAAGAGTCAGACACGATTGAGCACATATCACCAATTGGTTATAAAGGAGCAGGGCAGGCCAAGCCAAGTAGTCAAGAAGACAGCAAAGAGAAAGGATTACAGAGACAGAGTTGATGGGTCCTGGCCACTCCCATGATGCACTGTCTGTTGGGGTGTGGGGGATGCCAAGATCGCAAGTTAGACTGTGGCTCTCAGTGTTCCATTTAACCACCCAGAAAAAGGAGTATGGCTTTGGGGCTGGCAGGTACAGGGTCAGATAAAGGTGCTGGGCTCTGTGCCTTGAGGTTGTACCAAGTCTGATCATCTCTACCATCCACCCTTTGACTTTGGTTGTGGCGTAGACCAAGCAAGAGAGCACTGCTCTTCATTAATCCTCCTTTAAAACTTAGAATTACAGTGTGTGTTGTGTATTTCCTGGTCACTTCCCAGTCATTTAAGAGTATTCCATGAATCTAGTTTTCTTGCAGTTTATTAAAAATACATGGGTAACTGTCCCTAGGTGACTGTGGTATGGATTGTGCCACAGCTGGCTCAGTTTCCTTCCTCTTTTCAGCCTGTGGGAAGGGAAGCTTGAGAAAAGGACACGTCTGCAGAAAAAGGGTACAGGTGAAGGAGGAGACACCCAGAGAAGTCCACAGTCAATAAGTACAAATTCACAATTTGCACAGCTCTACACAAGCCAAAAACCAGATATTTAATCAGGTAAACAAAATTATTCTAAATACACTTTTACTTGTTTATAAATATTGATTTCTAATGATCCTAAGCATTGGGCAGGGGAGGGGGGTGCTTCCCTGACGGCTCAGACAGTGAAGAATCTGCACCTTGCAGGAAACTCAGGTTCAATCCCTGGGTTGGGAAGATCCTCTGGAGAAAGGAATGGCAACCCACTCTAGTATTCTTGCCTGGAGAATTCCATGAACAGAGGAGCCTGGTGGGCTGCAGTCCATGGGGACACAGAGTCTGATATGACTCAGCAACTAACACTAAGCATTTTTTTAATCTTAAAAAAAAATCCAAAAACTTCAAGTGAACTGTACTTCTGAATCGGCGTGCTTTTGTCTTGAAGGTTGGATTTTAACCACCTTTGCATCCAGGAGTCCATTATCAGAACGCAGCATAGGACCCTGCTCCTTAAGCATCACTGACTGACCTGTTTCCAGCCACACAGGCTCTTTGCCCTGCACTCTCAGTGTGGCCTTGCCTGCTCAGGCCTGTGATCCTCCCCAGGACTGTCTTTTCCTCTGGGAAAGTCTGACTCACCTATGATTAGTGATATTTCAAAATGGTGGTGTCAAAAGGAAAAACATAAGTGGCTTTTAATTCTTAAGCTATTAATACTGCTCAGGGAATTGCTCTCTGAGGGAAATGAAAACAGCTTTGTCTGTTTTGTTCTAAAAATAACAATGAGCAGAACTGTGTTGTTGGTAATCATGCAGAGTTGGTTTTTTGAATTCCTTCCAGTGAAATCTGATCACTTCCCTTAGGCCTGCAGTTTTTTATAGTTCTGGCAAGCAGATATTCTAATCCCCAGATTCCTTGATTTACAATAGTTTTTTCTACCGACCCAATAAAGCCCCACTGGCCTGTCCTATTAATGATGACTGTCAACTATCCCTCATCTTCCTCAAGCTGCAGAGCTGGCTTTTTCCTTCTCTCAGTCACATGGCCAAGGACGCTTTGAGACTTTGGGCAATTCCCTGTACTTCCTGAGGCCTCCTTGGATTGTGTGTCCCCCTTCCCAAATCAGAAGGATGATCCAGCTCTGCCCCTTCTTGTAATCACACACGACTGTGCTCACAGCCACCTTCCTTTGCTTCAGGGTGAAAACTGATTTCTCCCCACTCCCGTGGAGTTGACCTGGGGTTCTCTGTATCCTGTGGGTGACAGCACGGTCTCCTGGCCCTGCACTGCCTCTCCCCTCCCCTCAGGGACTCCGAGGGCCACAGAGTCTGAACCCAAGCGCCAAGACCACTGCCAACCAGCCACTGTCACTGCAGGATGGGGCTGCCCTCAAGCCTGGTCACAGCTCA
Organism: Capra hircus; assembly: GCF_001704415.2. Classification (NCBI taxonomy): domain Eukaryota; kingdom Metazoa; phylum Chordata; class Mammalia; order Artiodactyla; family Bovidae; genus Capra; species Capra hircus. Next base: position 119,538,427 of record NC_030810.1, read on the forward strand.
GCAGAGTGCCCTCAAGAGAGGGCAGAGCTGAGCTTGCGCTTTGATTCCAGATGCCACACCAGCCTGGGGCTCCGTCATCTCCACTGGCCATTAATGGAAAAGCTCAGTTCACTCCTGATCTCAACCCCAAATGCTAGTTACCCTTTGCTCCCTCACCTCAGTGGCCTTCCCCTTTCTCACCATGCCCCTCTGTGCTGTTCAGCAAACATGGCAACAACCTTCAACACCGCTTATGTAGGGTAACTGCTGTCTTTTCAAGATTCTCAAGTCTTGTCATCGAGAGCCCCGTAAACCACAAGTACTACACCCACCTGCAGAGTGGAGAAAAAATAGCAGTGGCTCAGTATCAGCTACGCCCCAGGTACTACGCTAAATGCCTTAATCCACATTATCACCTAGGAGGGAGACCCTCTTGGATTCTGTGTCCCCACATAAATGTATCTAAATGCCACATATAAAATGAATACAAAGTTCATTTTACACATGAGAAAACTGCAATACACAAAGATTCAGTAGTTGGCCCAAGGACACTTACTAAGCCAGTGACAGTGTGGAATCTGAATCCAGAACTTCCCATAGCAAATCCTGTGTTATCCCCATTATATCACATTTGAGCTGATAGGCAATGAGATAAAACATTTGGAAGTGCCTAATAATGTCCAGCACACAACAGGCACTCAAGTATCTTAACATGTCAGATTCACAGGAGTAACTCAGTACACGCTAGTTTCCTTCTTCAACCTTTGTAGCCACATCACCTCCACAGTTCTTTCTAGACTGGAGATAGCTGGGGCTCAAGCTGAACCCTTGTCACAAATATATCCTGTGGTCCATCCAGAGACCTGTCTAATCTATACGTATTTCACGGACCAACTGTCAGGACAGAAGAATACTCATCTCATCAAACCTGAACAAGCCAGTAAGGTCTCTCACTGTTGCTGTTGTTCAGTTGCTCAGTCATGTCCCACTTTTTGCAAGCCCATGAACTGCAGCATGCCAGGCTTCCCTATCCTTCACTGTCTCCTAGGAGTTTGCTCAAACTCATGTCCATTGAGTCGGTGGTGTCATTCAACCATCTCATACTCCGTCATCCCCTTCTCCTGCCTTCAGTCTTTCCTAGCATCGGGGTCTTTTCCAGTGAGTTGACTCTCTGCATCAGGTGGCCAAAGTATTGGAGCTTCAGCACCAGTCTTTCCAACATATACTTTACGATTGACTGGTTTGATCTCCTTGGAGTCCAAGGGACTCTCAAGAGCCTTCTCCAACACCACAGTTCAAAAGCATCAGTTCTTTGGTGCTCAAGCTTCTTTATGATCCAACTCTCACATCCAAAAATGACTACTGGAAAAACCATAGCTTTGACTATATGTACCTTTGTTGACAGAGTCTCTGCTTTTTAATGTGCTGTCTAGGTTTGTCTTAGCTTTCCTTCCAAGGAGCAAGCATCTTTTAATTTCATGGCTGCAGTCACCATCTGCAGTGATTTTGGAGCCCCCAAAAATAAAGTCAGCCACTGTTTCCCCATCTACTTGCCATGAAGTGATGGGACCAGATGCCATGATCTTAGTTTTTTGAATGTTGTGTTTTAAGCCAGCTTTTTCCACTCTTCTTTCACTTTCATCAAGAGGCTTTTAGTTCCTCATCACTTTTTGCCATTAGGATGGTGTCATCTGCATATCTGAGGTTATTGGTATTTTTCCCAGCAATCTTGAAGCTTGTGCTTCATCCAGCCTGGCATTTGGCATGATGTACTCTGCATACAAGTTAAATAAGCAGGGTGACAATATACAGCCTTGATGTACTCCTCTCCCAATCTGGAATCAATCCGCTGTCCATGTCTAGTTCTACCTGTTGCTTTTTGACCTGCATACAGGTATCCCAGGAGGCAAGATGGTCTGGTATTCCTATCTCTTTAAGAATTTTCCACAGTTTGTTGTGATCCATACCATCAAATGCTTTAGCATAGTTAATGAAGCAGAAGTATGTGTTTTTCTGAATTCCCTTGCTTTTGCTATGATCAAGTGGATGTTGGCAATTTCATCTCTGGTTCCTCTGCCTTTTCTAAATCAAGCTTGTACATATGGAAATTCTCAGTCTACATATTGTTGAAGTCTAACTTTGAAGGATTTGGGGCATTATCTTGCTAGCATGTAAAATGAGTGCAATTGTGTGGTGGTTTGAACATTCTCTGGCATTGCCTTTCTTTGGGACTGGAATGAAAATTGACCTTTTCCAGTCCTGTGGCCACTACTGAGTTTTCCAAATTTGCTGGCATGTTGAGTGCAGGGCTTTAACAGCATCATCTTTTAGGATCTGAAATAGCTCAGCTGGAATTCATCAGCTCCACTAGTTTTGTTCGTAGTAACAAACTACGAACTACGCTCCAGGATGTCTGGCTGTAGATGAGTGACCACACAATCTTGGTTATCCTGGCCATTAAAGCCGTTTTTGTACAGTTCTGTGTATTCTTGGCACCTCTTCTTAATCTCTTCTTCTTCTGTTAGGTCCATACTGTTTCTGTCCTTTATTGAGCCCACCTTTGCATGAATTGTTCCCTTGGTATCGCTAATTTTCTTGAAGAGATTTCCAGTCTTTCCTATTCTATTGTTTTCCTCTATTTCTTTGCATTGTTCACTTTTAAGAGAGCTTTCTTATCTCTCACTGTATCAAAGCCCTTTTCCTCCCTCTCCTGTCCTGTCCACCCCAGGATTCCTTGTCCTATCGCAAATACTTGAGTTAGTCTCGACAGTTGCTCAGAGACTACACAGCAGCTCCTTAAATGAGAATCAAATAACATTAGCGACATTAGCACCATATGGCCCTTCTCTTACATTCCTCAACCCCATTTCTACAGCAGGGATTTAAGATCACACAGCTGAGCAGTGTAAGCAAGCTAGCTGGGTGGTCCTTAAAGGCAGAGAGCAGTGGAGACCTGGAGTTTAGAGGAGGTGTTCTAAGCCAGGAGCAAACAAGCCTTCAGCTTTATCCTCGACTCTTTGCCGCTGGGAACGGCCAGTGGCGCCACAGCCACACTGCTGCCACCTGGGGTCGAAGGCCCTGAATCGGTGCCTGGGAAAGGCCTCGGCAGTGACCTGTGTGCTTGGCAGTGTGGGACTTCGTGCCTTCCAGGTCATACTAGCCCCCGGCCCTGGTATCTGGGAGATAGCATGGGGGGTACTTAGTCAAGTGGTAACCTCGATGAAAGAAGCAGAGATGGGCAACAGTCCTACAGGTGGTCCTGTCAAAACTAGAAGATGCAGAACTGAGGTTTTTATGTTAAGTGGCCAAATGTCCCACCTATCACTCCCCACACTGCCCCCTCAGGAAGGCCTTAGATTGCTGCTGCACAGCTGAATAAAGCTAATGGGCCAGCGTTCAGCAAGGGCAGCTGGGGTTTTGACTTTGTGCACTAAGGACAAGTGTCCCCAAAACTGCCTCCCAGAAACCTCAGTGTACAGGGAGTGTATCTTTGTCCTCTCCCCACTTGCCTCCTTTTGCACTCCCTTCTCACTCAGGCTGAATAAGGAGTATTTGAATTCCTAAATATGCAGAATATGGTTCTAGCTGCTAGACATCCTCCAAGTCTTGGCCCAGTCACCTCCTATAGGGTGCTACCGCTAACTCATTCTAATTGGGAATATTCACCTCCCTATAGAGCCTGCAGTTCTTTCTAGAACCATTACTTGACTTTGCTGTTTATTAGCCTCAGTCTCCTCTAGGTCTCTTCCTACATTAGAGTGAGAACACTTTAATGTTATTACAGAGCCTAGCTTGATGCCTTGCACACGCTAGATATGCACTGCTTGGTAGATGAATGGACTTCAGTACAAAAGAGGAAATGCAGAGAAAGCTTTGGGGAAGCACAGTATTTCTAGATTGGCTTAGATGAGATCTAGTGTATCCCAGCTAGTCTGGGATCAGCCTATGACGACTTGGGAGGTCTCAGGATGCTCCTTTGCGCCCAGCCAAGTACAGTCCAGGGAAGGTACTTTCCAACTCCTGGCTGCTTCGTTGCACTCAAATGGTCTGATGGGGCAGATGGGGTTGGGGCGGGGGGGGGTCATCCTAGGTTCCTGCCCTGTTCCCACCCAGAGCATACCAGAATATGGTCCCTCTAGAAACTGGATAAGGACAAGTGGTAGGAAAAAATACAGAAAGCAAAAATGCCCTCAGATTTACGAATGCCAGCCAGTAGTGAGAGCAGAATCTGACTGATCTGCACATCACCTCAGCAGAATCCACAGGTGAAACTGCCCTCTGCTTCTTCCCTCTCCCATCCAGAATGCAGACTGGATGAATTTGATCACTGTGAAGGTAGCAGCCCCCAGGTCTAAGGAAAACTCTTTTGTAAACTACAGACAAAGGGACCAGCCAACCACTGGTCTCTGTCACGCAGCAAAGACACACTGCCTCCTGGAGAACTAGTTAGACCACAGTGAAACACTGCAAAGGTGATGCACTTTCTGGAACGGCTGCCTCATAACAGATGTGGGAGATCTCCTCAGAATGTATCCTCTGCTGACCACCTGGAATTCAGAAGTAGGGAAAGACCTGTACTTGGCTGCTGTCATCTAGGCTGAAGGGCAGGAACAGGTGGTTCAAGTCACCACAGCCACTGTTGCAAGCCCACACATTCAGCTGCCATCCCGTCTCAAAGGGGGCGGGGAGAGATCCCACATGCGTGTCAGTCCGTGGCCCCACTTTCCACCTCTGAGGACACGCCCTCTGCACCCATTTATGTGTCCTGCTGGTCGGCATCCTGTCAGGACTGTGCTCTAAACGGACACACTGGATCAGCCCACACATCAGGCCTGAAGTGTTTCACATGCCCATCAGACATGACACCCAGAAGCTGTGCAGATACTGATCCATGGGTCACTTTTTTCCCCCTAACAAATTCAGAGAACATCAAAGATCAGGGTTAGAAAGGACCCTGGCCACCACTCAGTCCATGGGACCACAAAGACTCAGACACGACTGGATGACTAAGCACACACACACCATTCAGTCCAACTCCACAATCCCCATCTCATTTTCCAGATGACCCAGAGGTGACAGGGAGTCCCAGTGGCCCGAGTAACTAAGGCAGAGTCAGGCCGGCACACAGTTCCTGATGCCAGGTCCAGAGTTCCTTCAAGTCTTTCTTAAAACATTCAGGGCAGGAAGTAGTAGCTGCTGGCCATGGGGGTTTTCCCTGGAGGCCAGCTAATCTAAACTACATCAGGCATCACATACGAAACCTATCCCATGGGATTTCCCTGTGTGAAGGGGATTCCCTCTAACGACAGCAGTAACTCTGCTTCCCGGCAGTGCTTGGCCCCGCGGCCCTGTTCAGGTGCGGAAGATGAAGGTGCTTCCTAACCAAATGGGTTTTCTTTCTAGAAATGAAACATCCGGTATCTGTTCCTTGCTCCTGTTGTTTACAGTGGTTTCTCCCTTCTTTTAAAATACTAAGGAACCAGTCCATAGGGAGGCCTATCCTCAGCAACCACAGACCCAGACCTGCTGCCTCTGCCCAGCAACCAGGGAACAGTCCCTACTAGAATCAGCAGATGGCCTGGAGGCAAGGCTGTAACCAGGACGCATGGGTCTGGGGCATTGTGCTCCTGGGTTCTCCTCTGGGGACCATTTAGGGTAGAACCAATGGCCCCACACAGCCCGCATCAGCCACACAGAGGAAGCGCCATCCTCCAAAGTGTCCCGAGGCCTCTGGTAGAGTGCATGGCTGGACTCCCAAGGACACCGGTTGTGAAGAAGAGGAAGTGGCCCCGTGGTGCTTTCCTGCCCAGCCGAGGCCTCTAGACCCCTCTAAACCCCACCTCCCACAGAGTCTCAGCCACACCTCCATCTGCTTTGTTTTGTGCTCTCGATGCCTCTGGTCCCATCCCTGGAATCCACAGGAAGCCCTCGTGTGGTCTCGCACAGACACGGAAGTCACTTACAGACACTGTTTTGGGCGTTTTTTCAGATGACTGCGTATCAGATGTTGCTCCCAGAGCCCCGGCACAGATGGTAACAGGCGTCCACCCTCATCTCTGCTCTGCAGCTAAAACATCCCCCTCTTCAATGCTCTGAAGCTGCAGCCTCTGACCTGTGAGAGTTCTGCTGCCGCGGCGGCCCCCAAAGCCAATTCCAGGGACAGTCCGAGCTGTAAGCAAGACCCCAGGCAAAGCCTCCTCCCCAAATAAGTTGATTTTGGCTTCAGCCTCTATGGCTTTGGCCAAGCTGGTTGCGTAACTGTCCAAGGACTTGTGCACATCAGCTTTCACGTGAAGAATAGGGTTCTTGGCAGCTTCTAAGAGAGAAGGCAGAAAGAAGGTTAGTGAGGGGCCAGGATGGACGGCTCCCCAGGACTGGCCTGCTGTTGCTTTACTGACCTGGGAAGGGGAGACAAACAGCTGAAGGCTGTGGGTTCTGGAGTTTAGAGTCCCTACGTGACAATTCCCTACTTACTATTTGAGAAATCTTAGCAGTCATTTAATCGAATTTCAGTTTCCTAATCTGTAAAGAGATCATGGCACACTCCTTATGTCATAGGTTTCTTGTGTTAATTAAACAGTTCTTCCTAAGGTGCTTTAGCTTAGGTCTGGCTCATAGGAAAGGCTTGATAAATACTTTCTATTGGGCTTCCTTGATAGCTCAATTGGTAAAGAATCTGCCTGCAATGCAGGAGACCTGGGTTTGATCCCTGGGTTGGGAAGACCCCCTAGAGAAGGGAAAGGCCGCCCACTCCAGGATTCTGTGGGGAATTCCACGGACTGTGCAGTTAGTTCACGGGGGCCCAAAGAGCTGTACACAGCTGAGCGAGTCCACTTAATTTACATCCGTAAAGGAGTTCTCTGGTCTTTCAGCTCCCTGGAATGCGCAGCGGTTTGGCCTGTAACTTCCACAAGCCTAAATGTTGCCTCTGGCCTTTCCACACCCACTCAGACATTCCTCAGAGCCATGGAGAACCTCAGGGTTTGAAGGACATTAGAAGTCAGGTGCCCTTTCCCCCGGGACTAAGATCCCTGACAACTTAAGTGAACAGGTAGGGGGGAGGGGCGGGCCCTTCAATTTCACATCCTGATGGCTTTTAACTTCACTGCCTGTTTTCCTTCTGACATTTTGGAGGGAACAGCTTATCCCCTAATCCTCATGTTGCTTGGAGTAGGCAACTTCCACACCACACTCCAAGAGGAGAAGAAGGGAGGAACACGTGACCTCTCCCTGCCCTGCCACTCACTCCTGGGAGGACTGATGTGGTCTTAAAAGTGCGTGCTCCTCGCCCTGTCTGCAAAGAAGAGTGCCTTCAGTATGCCGTCCTCCAACATGGAGGCTGATGGAGCGAGCTTGACCATATGTGGGCTGGGTGGATTGGGGAAGGCTTCAATCCATTTTTTTTTAAAAATTTGGGAGTAACATAAGACTCATGAGGCTGCTAATCCAAGCTCTGTTCTTGAGTCTACTTTCCCCATAAAACAGACGATTTGATGTCTGCCTCCTTGACATCCATCACAGGCCTTCCATTCATCTGGAATCGGGGTGGGGAGTGGTAGAAAAGATAGGACGAATTATGAACATAAACTCTGGTACGGCCGGTATTTATTTTCATAGCATTTCTGAAGAAATTACATCAAAGTCCCGGACCCCTCCATCACATCTCATTCAGAGGAAAAGAGATTCTTCCATCTGTGGGCAGCCTGGAGGGCACTTCTAGTCAGAAAATCTGGAAGGGAAACTAGACCCCAGTTCCAGAGGCAACTAGAGTGCTGAGGGTTGAATTCAGAACAGGTGGAGCCAAAAATGCAGGAGCTGGATTATAGCAGAACTCATTCCTCTCACAGGACCCAAGTGCCCCAGCACCCTCAAGAGGGCAAGACCACGGAGGTGGCAGCTTCCCCTGCCGTGAAGTTGGAGCACTTATTGGGCCGTTATTTTCATCTTCCACACGTGGATGCTGAGGCTCAGAGAGGCCAAGTTCAGATTCATAGACACACAGCATCCATAAGGGAAAGAAACTTTGGAGGCCCAGAAACTGGTGTATCTAGTCAGGTAACTTCCTGAGGGAGGACATGGGAATCAGCTGTGTGTATATGTGTGCGTGTGTGTGTGTGAGTGTGCACGTCTGTGTAGCCCACTGCTTGCCCAGCCTTAGACCCTGTTTGCTCTGAGAGTTAGAAGCCTAAGGACTCAGGTGAGAGAGGTCAGGTCAGGAGTGACTTGGAAATGGGCAAAGGTGGAGCCCTTAGAGTGCTGGGCGTGGGGGCAGGCTCAGCTGAGGAAGTTTCCTAAGATCTTTCACTTCCCCATTTCCCTGAAGCCATCAGCCACAGAAACCAAACCTTTGATTTGTTCCACTTCATCTTCAAATGTCACTGAGCTCCTCCTCTTGGGTGGGCACGTGCCATGGGAGAGAGGGTTGTCATCCGATGTGCAGTCTTCAAGCAGCATGACATCTGTTCCTAAAACCAAGGGCAAACTGTGTACCTCTAATTGGCAAAACCAAGTCCTCTCACGTTCTTTCCCACTCTCTCTAAACATCCCTTGCATTCCTCTCCCATTTATTCCAACCCACAACCAGGTGCATCCAACTGCCTTGCAGCTTTGTCCAGGACACATAGTGTCTCTCGTCCCATTTCAGGGAGTTTGCAGCCAGCCACTGGGGCTGCTTTTCAGGCACACCAAAAACAGCAATGTTATCCAAGTGGATGGGTTACAGAACTAACATACTCAGAAGTGCTGAGTCAGCCAGACCTGGATTGGGGAAGGGGAGTCAGGCTGAGTGGAGGAGGGAGGTATTATTAAAGGGCTTTCTGTTCAGAGTGATTTTTCTTACAGTTTGAATTTCTATCATTCTAGTTAAAATATGCTGGGCTAAATAAACATATGCTGAATGTGTAAAGTTCTTTAGGGATCAAAAAGGGATTGAAAAATATGCCCCTCAAAAAGTAGGGGGAAGGCAGAGAGGAAGGAAGCTCTATTAGACCTGGGTAGACAGGTGGGGAGGGCTGGGGAGGGGAGCAGGGCTGAGCAGAACCCTGACCCCACACTGGGGCAGATGTTGGGACCAGCCCTCCTCTGTCTTAGTCTCCAGCTTTCAACCCTTCAAAGCCTGGTGCTCAGCAAATTAGGAAGAAAGCAGAGCCAGGAGCTCCACATGTCCTCCCAGAACAAGCTGCACAGATGGGCTCCTCTGGCGGACTTCACAATATGGTGGTTCCGCACATGGGCTCCCGAGGTGGACAGATCTCAGGTTGCTTAGTCCCTCAGCAGCCTCCAAGGTGTATAAAACGGGGATAATTCTGTCTACCTCATAGAATTGCCATGAGAATTATGAGTTGGGGCCTGTGAAGCTGTGACGCAGTTCCTGGAGCACAGCAGGTGCCTAGTCCGTGCGGCTAAGACCAGGGAGGCTGAAGCTCACATTCCAATCTGCGTGACCCCAGAACCCAAGCTCTTTCTTCTGACTACATGTTCCCTTACTCCTTTTCGGCTGGTCACCTCCTATTCACTCTATAAGTTTTAACATCACTCCCCCAGAGAAATTTTTCTCATGCGCCCATCCCGAAGTGCTCTCCCCCCAGCAGGGACACATACCTGTCCGCTCTGTGTCCTCACGGCACTCGGCTTCCCCTCCCACAGCGCTCATCACTGTTATGACCTTTTTAAATAGCAGAACTACTGAGGTATAATTTGCACCCACACAATTTGCCTATTTAAAGCCACATGAGGGCCATTCACCAGCACATCTCTAGAACATAGGGCAGTATCTGCTCAAGGCAGGGGCTTGCCAAGTAAATATCTGTTTAGTGAATAAATGTCCCTGCCTCTGGATCCCTACTAGGTTGTCTGAGAAGAGGTTGAAGAGGGCCTGAGGAGCAACAGCGACCTTCCTCTCCTTCAAGTTACAAGAGGGACTTTGGTCTACAAGGGAGGCTGTGACCAGTTGTTTAACCCTCTGGGCTGCCAGTGGGGGCGCATTTTCAGGGAATGTTCTACCTCCAGGGGAAATGCTCCAAGACAGGAGGCCTGGTCTGGGTCCCTGCCCATGGCCCTTTACCCTAGAATTCCGCAATACAGGCTCAGATGAGGAAACACAGATCAAAGCAGAGAGGAGTTTCCAAAAGGTTCCTGTTGGGGAGATGGAAGAGCAGGGAGGGAAATATGGCTAGCCTGCTGTGTTGAGGTCTGGGCTGTAGAACCCTGGGTTCATGCCCAGCACGTGGACAGATGCCACCCTGGGAGGTGGTGCTTCATCAGCTCTGTGAATGACAGATGGAGGGACACAGCCCCTCCCCGTCGTCAGCCTCTCACCTCGTGCAGCGCCCCAGGTATGTGCTGGGGAGCACAGCAGCAGACTGTGATCTCACAAAGCCCAGTGCTGAGGGGAAGAGCCCTGGGCTGGCACCATCCCCCAGGCAGCAGCTGAAGGGAGGGTCTGGAGGATATTGATGGAGATACGTTTCATCAGAGAGATCAAGTTCCCCACAAGTAGATCTCAGGGCATATAAAGACATGACAAGGGATAGAGGGACAGTGCCAACTTCTGGGGCAAATGGGGAGCCTCAAAAGTTTAGAAAAAATTGAATAGCTTGTCTGAGATAACACAGCTCTCAAAAAGCCAATTCAAGACTGAAAACCAGGCAGGTGGACTCTGGAGCCTGCCCTGGCTGGGGTTTATTATAACTCACATAACAATTCATGATCATCTGGCATTTTAACTTTGAAAGCTTTCACTCAATTTGAATCTCACAACAACCCTGCCTGGCAGAGAGAACAGGAGCTGAGATTCCCATTATACAGAGGAAGAAACTGGGGCACAGAGGTGCAGAAAAGCAAAACGCCATGACTGGAAACCCAGACCCTTGCCTCTCACCCCGTGCACCCTGGGAGGCGTCCCGCCCGCCCACACGCTCCTACCTGGAACCGGGGAAATGCAGCAGGCGAGACGCTTACCTGAGTCCTGAGAGCAGCTGAAGCCAGTGTCCCCGGTGCTGCTGCTGTTCCCCAGGGGTTGCTCGCCTGCCATGAGGGCCGTGAGGTGTGGGGACAGGCCCAGGTCTGCAAAGCAAGGTCGGCACTGACCACACACATCCCCCCCTCTGTCCACCCTGTCCTCCCTGCAGAGGCTGCTCTGCGTTCACTGAAGACCCCAAGCTCTTGGCGGCCTTTCCCCGACTTCACCCCTCGTTCTCATCCCAGGGAGTCTGTGACAGCATTCACTGGGTCCTGCCAGAGGGGACGAGCTCGGGACAAAGGTCAAACACCAACAAGGCGGGTGGGAGAGCAAACTGGGCAGGCCCGGGAGATCTTCCCGTGACACAGCAGGCGGGTGCTCCTTTACCTTCCACGCCTGCCCGGAGACCAGGAGGTAGCGTTTTCAGAAGAGGCTGAAACCCCCAAGCAGAGAGGACGTCTGTGCGTTGGAAGGCGGGGGTGGGCGATGACACTGACCCAAGAAAGGGCTGAGGCTGGCAGGGGGCCTGGAAGGAGCCCCCGAAGCTTAGGGACTGCAGGCGCCGAGTCTCTGGGCAGGCAGGGCTCAGTGGAGACTCTACAGGAAGCAGTGGGTCCCCTCTACGGCTAGTCCCAGCTCAGGCTCCAGGCACCTGCCCTCCATGCTGGCAGGAGAGCAGACAGAGTGAACTGGGGGACTCTGGCCTTAGTGACACCAGGCACACGGCGACGTGGCAAAACTGAGGGAACAATGAGAGGCTGCCTAGTTAACAGTGGGACCCCCACCCCACTGCCTTACTCAACCTGGGCAGGAGGCCAGAGATCTCGTCCCCAGGGAAATCCAACCCGTCAGAGAGAAAAGCCTCCACAGACCCCAAGAGCGGGGCACCCTGTGAAACGGCCCAGCCCCTCCAGCCCTCAGTGTACATGCCATCTGCTCCACTGCCCAGGGTTTCCCGATCCCTTTCCAGGGCTGCCTTATTAACCATGAGGGACAGTGAAGAACAGGAGACATTTAAGGAAAAGCACTAACAGAGATGGGGGAACAAAAAAGGAAGGAATAAAAAAAGGATCTGCAGGAGACAATGCAGGGAGTTGTCTGCGGATGCAGGGAGTTTGTCTTAAGAAAACAAAATTCCAATTAGGTGTCCTCAGAAAATTAAGACAGTAATGAATCTATGAACAAAAGAGCTGGAGGCCACAAGGACCATGGAGATAACAAAAGGCGCTCCCAGCAATTAAAAAACCAGCACAAAAAGTCAGACTCCTCCCATCTCCTGAGAAAGACCTCCCCGCCAGGAAGGACCTGCCACGGCAGACCACCTGAGTCTCCGCACAGCACGCTTACAGACAGGAGAGGCCTCAGCCTATGCTGTCATCAGCGTTCTTCAAGGGAACAAGGTGACTCTCCTCCTTCAGAGCCAAGGAGGAGACAGTGGAGGTCGGGGTGGGCAGCCCACGCAGCCAGAGCCTCTCTTTTCATGAAACATGTGGAAAACATTTTCGCAAGGAGCTGCCCCCTCTCCTAGGGGTTGGTGTAGGGGGCTGGATCCAGAGAAGATTCCAAACGTGGTCATCCACCTGCAGGGTCTTGGCCTCAGAATATGACTATGTCTCAGCAGGAAGCCTGGCTTGAGGAGGGTGGCCTGTGGGGGAACACCCACTGCCAACTGGGACAGCTGAGGCCACAGTGGGCTTTGGACACATCTCTGAGGCTGCGGTGAAAGCTAAACACAAGTCCCGGTCTCCACCAGTGGGAGGACTCACTGGAACCAGGCCAGTGTGGCTCAGCTAAGAGCTCTGGAAACAGGGCAGCCAAGTGGTGACTCTGTTCTGTTTTTCCAGCATTTATCACTAGAGAATGGGCGCAGCACCCTGGAGTTTCTTCACATGAAGCAACAACACACTAGACTGGGCCCTGTCCAGACCTTTTTAAAAGAAAAAAAATTTCTTAAAGAAAGAAAGGAACAGGCACAAAGTAACAGAGGTCGGATCAGAAGCCTGGCGCTGCTGAGAGCGCCATGAGTGCCTTGCAGAGGCCACAGGTGCAGGAGAGCCATTCTGGGGTGGAACTGGCACTGAAGCAACCAGAAGCCCTCGCGGTGGCTCAGGAAAGGAACCTGGAGAAGCAAGCGGGGGGAAACTCACAGGTCCCGGGCCTCTCACCCTCCAGTCCAAACCTCATGAAGGCCGTGAGGTGGGCCATTTCCTCTAGCAAATGGAAGCCAGTGTCCTTTTCTCCACAAGATAACTGGGAAGGCTCTATCCCGTTTCAGGAGCTTCAAGCACCAGGTGGGAGTGGCATCTGGAGGGGCCGCCCTCCACGCCTGCATGTCGGGCCTGGTGGCAGTGCGGCCAGATGAGCTGCTGGCCCTTTCTCCTGAAATCCTCATCTTTGCTCCAACGCCTGCAGCCACCTATCAGCTTTGGATTTGTAGTGCGGCCTTCACTGGAAGGACTCATGTTGAAGCTGAAACTCCAATACTTTGGCCACCTGATGCGAAGAGCTGACCCATTGGAAAAGACCCTGATGCTGGGAAAGATTGAGGGCAGAAGGAGAAGGGGATGACAGAGGATGTGATGGTTGGATGGCATCACCAACTCAGTTTGGGTGAACTCCGGGAGTTGGTGATGGACAGGGAGGCCTGGCGTGCTGCAGTTCATGGGGTTGCAAAGAGTCGGACACGGCTGAGCAACTGAACTGAACTCCTAAGACCGAATGTCAGCATTTAGTGCACCTTTCAGCTGGAGAAGGCAATGGCACCCCGCTCCAGTATTCTTGCCTGGAAAATCCCATGGACAGAGGAGCCTGGTAGGCTGCAGTCCATGGGGTCGCTAAGAGCTGGACAGTGACTTCACTTTCACTTTTCACTTTCATGCCTTGGAGAAGGAAATGGCAACCCACTCCAGTGTTCTTGCCTGGAGAATCCCAGGGACGGGGGAGCCTGGTGGGCTGCTGTCTATGGGGTCGCACAGAGTGGGACATGACTGAAGTGACTTAGCAGCAGCAGCAGCAGCACTTTTCAGCACTAGAATCAATGTCCACTCCAGAGCTGACCTACCCACCATGAGGTGACCCTGCCTGGCAACCCTCAGGGAGGCCAGAGATCTCAATACCTCAGGGAGCGCCATGGTAATCTGCTAACGAGCCTTCACAGGCAGAAAGTATTGTAGTGGCCTGGTGAGAGTGGCACCCAGGGAAAACCTAAACCGATGCACTTTTTCAGTTTGGGGCTAATAGCATGAGAAAGCAAAACTCATGGATTATGGGTAAAATCCACATATGAAATCTTAATAAACATGACTGCCTATGTAGAACTCCTGGCATCTCAGGGGCAGTAGAAAACTCCAGGTGTTTGTGGAATGCCACTACACCTGCTCACAAGCACTGTGAGCAAAGTTTATAATTCCAGGTACTGAATCCTTTGGTGAGAACTTTCCAGGTGCTCATGCAAATAGAGAGGAACACAACCAAGAGAGGGCTTCTGAGTCTTTCCTTGCTGGCTTTGGAACGAATCTTATCACCCTTCTAATGCTGTGCTAACAGGAGAGAGCAAGTTCCTTCTCTGAGTGTAGGAGAGGTAGCCTGAAGCAGGCTGGGGCAGGGAAAGCCCACTGGGGTTTAGGCATCTGCTGCAGATGCAAGTCATGCCTACAGAGGGTGCCAGACCAGGGTCTGGTCACAGCCCTGGCTCAGCCAGAGGACAGGGACGCAAGGTTGAGGCCAGGGTTCTCCCTCCTAATCAGAAAGGCCATGGGTTTTCCTGGTATGACCAGAGTAGGGCTCAGGGATGGAATGGGCACTGCATTCTGCTTTTTTTTTTAAAGAATATAGCCAATGCTGTTGCCCACCTCCTAAAGTCAGGACATCTGGGGAAGAGACAGCAGGGATGCCCCCAGCTCTGATTCAAGGGAAGACCAACAATTCAGAACCCATCATCCCAAACGCTCTTCAGCCCAAAAACAACCCACAAGACTGCTTCTCCCTCAGTGACGAGACCGCTCACTGCCTTGAGCTTGCCAATGCAACCACAGCTGGTGTTTCCCATCTGTACTCACAGCCTGACAAGCTCATCTAGGATAATCCCAAGTGGCTCGCACAGAAAATCTTGGCCCCCAAAACAGATGTTTCTTTTTATTCCATCTACCCTCTCCTCCTCCATTCTCTTTCCTCATTCTTAACGTCACTGGGATCGAAAATGTTTATTTTCTTTTTTTTGCCCAGAAGATAATTGATTTTACAAAATCTGAACAAATAGGTTAATCAGTGAAATGAAACCAAACCCTGAATGTATTCCTCCTGGCTCACAAGTCATACTTGGAATCACAGTCTTCCCAGTAGCAAGGGGTGAGAAATTCAGGAACTAAAATACTGGGATCCCGAGAGATGTTTTTTTCTCCTATGGTCAAAATAAGGAGGGAGGTTCAAAAAGGGAGAGCATATATGTATACCTATATATATGTTGAGGTTTGACATAAAACAACGAAAGTCTATAAAGCAATTATCCTTTAATTAAAAAATAAATAAATTTTTTAAAAGTCCCAGAATTTCTTCCTTTCTCAAGAAAAAATACTCCGTTCGTCCATGAGGTGAATTAGTGATGCTGGTTTGCTGCCACATGGAACAGATCTCCTATCCTCACTACTCCAGAGCACTCATAGTCAAGAGCTGTAATGTTCACTCTCTTGGGAGGGGAGGTGGAAAGCCTATTTCCTGGAAATGAAAAATTAACTCAAGCAGTGAGCTGCCCAAAGTCACCTGGCAAGAGACTGGAACTGCACTCTGAGCCACGTGGCTCTTTTCATTAATATGATCTGATAAGTGCCCTCAGGGTCTCCCTTCTGATAGCTCATCCAGGTGACAATCTCCCTCAAACAACAGAGTGGTAACTTTGGAGGCAAGATCCACCAACGCATGCTACAAACAGTGGGTGAAGGCTGAAGGGGAAATAGGATATTTTCATAACCTCTAAGCATCTCCTCTGCTGTACTTATTAATGACAATGGAAAAAGTAGTGAATCTACAGTTCGGAAGCCTGCCAGACATCAACCTGACTGTATGGACTGAAAGTATTCCCCCCAATTTCTATACTGAAGCCCTAACTCCCAGTGTGATGGTATTCGGCAGTGGGTTCTTGGGGAGATAATTAGGTTTAGAAGAGGTCATGAGGGTGGGAAGACCAGAGAGCTTGCTCTCTCCTAACCCTCCACCACGGCAGCACAGAGCAAGAGGACAGCCAGGGAGAAAGCCCCGCCAAAACTCAACCATGTGCCACTCTAACTTCAGACTCCAGCCTGCTGAGCTGCGGAAAATGACTGCCTTTGGCTTAAGCCATGCACTCTCTGGTGTTCTGCTGTAGCAGCCCAAGCTAAGACAGCAACCAAGAGATCGAGAGCAAGAGTAGCGAGCGATAAGGCCTGCAGACACATGTGCCCCTGGTATGCTCGCTAGGAAGAGCACATCGTCCGCCGAGCATCCTGCCAAGACGGTGACCCTGAGAACACATCAGCTAGACACAGACTGAGGGGCCGTCTACAGATTCCCTGAACAGAACTCTACGAAAGTGTCAAGTCAGGGAAGACAAGGAAAGAACAAAGACTTGTTAAAGATCGAAGACGACAAAGGAGACGTCATGACTGAGTACAGCATGGGGCCCTGAACTGGGTCCTGGAACAGAAGAAGGGCGTCACTGGGAATATAGGTGGAGTCCGAGTCGGGCTTGTAGTTGTTAGTAGCCACGCACTCATGGCGCTGTGGTTAGGCAAGATGTTAGCGTGAGGAGAAGCTGAGGGGATGGGAATTCTCCTTCCAAATCTTCACTGAGTCTAAAATTATCTCAAAAGAAAAAAGCTTAAAAAAATGTATCCCAACTAGAGTAATTCTTTTGGATCTCATCAAAGGGCATGGGATTGTGTCCAGAAACTTAGCTCTGAAATCAATTATCAGATGGAGGAGCAGCTTTAACACATATCAGATAGCAACATTTCAGTGACAGAGTAGAGGCTTGCCCTGAAGACATCCTGAATTACTAGGGATGGTCCAGTAAGGAAAGGGCTTCCTGTGAGGAAAGGGCTCAAGGGGGAGTATGTCCAGTAGGAGCAGCCGAGGAGGGAAAGGAGCACTTCCAAAAGGACTCTGCTTCAAGGAACACTGAAAGAAGGTAGCCTAGTTCAATGCTGGAATTCTTTTTTTTTCTAGATAGAACTAACTGTATTTTCCAGGTCAGTGGGTCATGGCTGGGGTCATAGAACTCATGTCCTCTACCCTGCCCAGCTTGGGAAATCTGCTTGGGAATCACTGGGATGCTCCTTCCCCAAAGGAAACCTGTGCTTTAAGCCCCGAGGCTGCAGTCAGTCTGAGACCTCACCCATCAACCTGCCAGAGTGTCCAAGAGTAGGCTACACCTATGAGATAGTGGGCATCCCTTTGCTGACAAGTTTCCAAGTTACCTGTGATCCTATTGGAAATGCTGAAGAGCCTAGACGTCCTCTGCCGCTGTACAAATGGTTCCCGGTAATACCGATCCCCAAAGCACATGCCCAGGAGTTCCTTGCGCACCGTCTTGTTCCAGAGTCCATAGATCAGAGGGTGGCAGATGGCGCTGGTAAAGGACAGCCAAGTGGCCCAGGTCTCCAGGGTTGGGGAGACACAGTTCTTCCCCCAGAGGGCCTCAGAGGTGATGACAACCATGTAGGGGCCCCAGGTGACCATGAAGGCACCGATGACCACCAGGATGGTGACGAGGGCTTTGCACTGGTTGGCCGAATAGACCACACCCTGCAAGGTGCTCTTCCTGCTGCCCGAGGAGGAGGTAGAGGTGCTGGAGTTCTTCCTCCCAGTCCTCTGCACGCCCACCTCCACAGTGACCACAGCGCCACAGTGTACCTTGCGTGCTTTGATCCTGGCCACTCGGAAGATGAAGCCATAGCACACCAACATGACCAAGAAGGGGAGCAGGGCACACCAGATCTGCCAGAACGCGGTATAGCCAGGCTCCCGGTGCCACGCGGCCACACACATCCACTTGAACTCGTCAAACTCCACCGATGACCAGCCAAACAGAGGTGGCAGGCAGCCGATGAGGGAGTGAAGCCAGATGTAGGCAAGCACCATCACAGCCCGGTTGCCTGTGATCTTCATCGGGTACGCCATGGGATACAGGACAGCATAGTAGCTGGAAAAGGGATGGAGGGAGGTGAGAAGAGGCAAAACAGAGGAGAAACACACCAGGATGGATGCGCACTGCTTTCCTAGGTAGGGAGTTTGTTGGATTTCTCTCACTCCAGTCAGCCACAGGGTGAATACTTCTAAAAGTAGCACCTTCTCCCAACTCCCCTGGACAAGTCACAGACTGGCCACATCAGGCAGCCCCGTGGGACTCTTCATCAGAGAATGACTGTGTGCCAGGAAGGACACAGAGCTCAGGCAGCCCTGCCTCCAAGCCGCCACGCAAGCCCATTCATTTTGGGGGTGTGGCTAGTCATGAGGCATCTGCAGGAGTTCTAAGGAGTCATGCCTCAAAGCAAATCACTTTTGTGTTTCTAACATTAATCCTTTTAGATCAGTTTTCAGAGGGTTCTCAGAAACCAGAATAATTTCTAAGCATTATGGGGTTCATTCATTCAACAAACTGTAAGGCCTGCCACGTGCCAAGCCTTGCTCTATGCACTGGTGTGCGTGCGCTCACTTACTAAGCTGCGTCTGACTCTCTGCGACCCCGTGGAGCAGAGCCTATTAAGCTCCTCTGTCCATGGGATTCTCCAGGCAAGAATACTGGAGTGGGTTGCCATTTTCCTCCTGGCTATGCACTGGAAATACAGGTAAAAAGACGCAGAGGGAGATAGGCACAGAAGCAGAGTATGAGGCTCTAGAGTGGAAAGGGCTACATTTAATCCTCACAAATGTTTGTGCTAGACAGTATCGTTATCTTCATCTTACAGTTGAGGACCCGAAAGGATAATCTGTCCCAGATAAGGAAGAGGAAGAAACAAGATAAAAATCCAGGCAACCTGACTCTATAGTTCCCAACGCACAAGGCAGCAATTTCCTGCAAATCCTCTTGTTCTGGAATACACAGACCAGGGGTGGTTGCTAATCCCTTAGCTCTGTGAAGGAGGGAGGCCTAGAGAGTTACTGATTCATACTGATGGGGCCTTGGATCCAGAGTGCAGAATAAGGGCAGACTTCTGGAGGAGATGGCACATAAACATAGGTCTTAAGAGATCAGAGGCACTGGTCCAGGAGCAGAAGAGGCGAGCCCTGGCAAGGCGCAGAGATGCACATGAGCACCGCCTGTCAATGCAAGAGACAAAGAGATGCGGGTTTGATCCCTGGGTCAGGAAGATTCCTTGGACGAGAGAATGACATGTAGTTTTGCCATGGAGAGAGGAGCCTGGCAGGCCTCCGTCCGTGGGGTCACAGAGAGTCAGACATGACTGAGGCGACTCTGCACGCGTGCACTGGCTCAACAGGGAGGCTGCTGGTAGCTCAACCAGGCAGGCAAGGAGTGAAGGCGGAGCAGGGAGACAAGGAGCCAGGGGCGTGGGGAGCACTAAGCCTCGCTGTCCGGCTGAGTACTGATGCTTTAACCGGGATGAGTGGGAGTATTAAGACCACGGGGTTGAAAGTAGATCACCACCGTCCTGACTCTTTTTATCCAAAACAAATGCTGCTTATTGATGGGGCTTCTGCATGAGGCACCGTGTGGAGGGGCAGGGGTGACCACACTGACGCCACCTGGTATAGGCAGGACCGCAGGAAATGGCCACACATGGCCTGTGAAGCCACTTTTTCCACCAGGACCTTCCTGAGTCACCCCTAGGCACTAGCAGCTCAGCAACAGGGGCCACAGCCTGAATGCCACCAGCTGCCTAGATAAACTTCCGTGGAGGAGCCGCTGCCTCAGTCGACTCCTCTGTGTAGACTGTATAATCAGTGGCAAGACAGGCTGCCGGTCTCAAGCCTCGAGGCCCTGCCAAGGTCTAGCCTGGAAAGAGTGCTTCCGAGTGTGAGACCTGAGGAGAGGAGACTGTAATTACAGCATCGATCACAGAAACTCTGCATGCCGGCTATGGTGAAGCAAGTTCTGTCACGCTGACACCTGGGTTTGCATCTTGCAAAGGCCCTGAAGCCACATGAAAGAAGCATGCCTTTGGAGCTGAAATTCCTGGGTTCAGATGGTGAGTCTGCTGTCTACTAGCTGTGTGTCCCTGGGAGTTATCTAACCTCTCAGAGCTTCAGTTCCTTCACCTGTAAAATGGGAAACACTTAGGATGGGAATCAGGTCTTAACACTAGAGAGAGAGAGGTTGTCAGTAATTAGTCTCCAAGAGAGATTGGGAGGTCCTGCTATCCTGTTAAAGTCTTCAAATAAATTGTGGATGCAAATCTGGTTCAAGGACAGGATGTGCTGGAATGGGGGAAAGAGCTGGGTGGGGCCTCTCTTTAAACGGCAATAGGGACAAAGCTGGGTCTTTGTCCACTGACCTTTCCCTCTTCCTCCTTTTTGAAAAATTAATTAATTCTTTGGCTGGGTCAGGTCTTAGTTGCAGCACATGGGATCTTCACTGAGTCGTGCGGGATTTTTCATTATGGTACATGGACTCTAGTTGAAGTAGGTGGGCTCAGTAACTATGGCACAGGAGTTTGTGGGGGGTCTTCATTTTCTGGCCAAGGATTGAACCTACGTCCCCTGCATTGTAAGGCAGATTCTTAACCCCTAGATCATTAGGGAAGAACCCCTTTCCTTCTTGAAGACAGAATCTTCATTCTGTTCCTGCAGAACTGCTGTGACCACAGAGGACCTGTGGCTTTTCTGAGCACCAGGGGATGAATCAGGCCATACTGATGGTATCCTACCCCTTGCCAGGTGACCAGCTGAGGCACTGACCTGTGTAATAACATCTGGCAAATGAAATGTGAGGGGAGTTTGCAAGGGTAGGACTGGGGGCACTTCCAGGAAGGTTTTCTTCACTTTAAAAGAAGAAACAAAGCAGGGATTTCTACTTTCCTCTGCCCATTTAAAAATCATGCAGGCCCTCTGACCTCAGGCAATACTTCAGGGCAATACCTGGGTGTGGGAGGCCAGGCCTGAGGAATGTGAGTTGTCCTGGGCTCCTCAGATGAACCCTGTTCAACCAGTCATAAAAATCATTACAATTAATAGACTGCCCTCTGAACATGTCCTCTGGCTGTTCTCAACACCAGTCAGGATTATTATTCAATGGTAAAATGTCTTTGTATCACAGACTATCTAGAGTGTGGAGCATGAGCAATTCCACTAGGATGTACCAACGATTTCTCCCAGCTGAATCCCAGAGGCCCCTCAGCGTGCCCAGGCAGGGGGTTGGTGCTGGCTCCTGAGGGGTCAGTCCCCTAGAATCAGAAGAGCCCTTGAAAGGCCACAGTGATGCCTGTATAGACCCACACCCTCCAGGGGTTGCTTTGGTTTTAAGGTTTGGAGGGGCAAAATTTATATACATTGAAATGCACAAATCTACTACACCTTCATCAAGATATAAACATGCCAACATCTGTCCACAAACACACAAAAAATGGGTTTCACTGATTTGAAACTTCATTTTTTAAACTTAAGCTTCATTTAGGCCTAGTTTGCAAGCTCAAAGGAAAATATAGAACAAAGGCAACTCCCTATACTCTGCAGGTTAATATAGGCCAAAATGGAGGGTTTTTTCCTTTGTTTCTCATACTCTTAACTGTCTTCTGAAATGCTCTATCTTTTCTCCAACAACTCATCTTTAGACATGAGCCCAAGCACACTCTTGGTCCCAAAAGAGGCTTTTGTGATGTCATGTGTAACTCAAAAGTTGTAATGACCATAGGGGCTCCAATGCTTAGCTCTCTTACAACTAGACCAATCACTTAGAAAACAACCCCTGTTTTTATAAGATGGCTTCACTAAAAACACAAACAAAATCTAAGCCAACTACAGCTACCTTGGAGTGAATCTCCTGAGAGCACTAAGTAACCCTCCCACAATGCTAGTTACTTTCTTTTAAAATACTATTTTAGAGCTGAAGTTTCATTCACTCCAGTCCAGAATGAAAACACAAATATCCTAACAGGACCTTAAACCCTGACAACTTCAAGGCTAAGCCAGAGGTGACCACATTGGACTTATTCATAGGGAAAATCTTCCCAGGTCGAATGATGTTCCCCACCTGGGTCTGCATCCACACTGCAGGTTTAGGACACTGACATCTCAATGGTGAATTTCACTCCAGCCAACTATTCTTTTTATGCTCTACCTTTGCTCTCTCATCATGGAGCTACAAGATGGACTTTTTTGGCTCATCTGCCAACCAGGCTCATGGATTTCTTTAGGTACGGTTCGTAGGGTTCCTAACTGAGGACATGGCAATGTCTGGAGACAATGGGGGTTGTCACAACCTGGAGGTGTTACTGGCATTTACTGAGCAGAGGCCAGGGGTTCCCCTCAACACCCTACACGGAACAGTTTGTCACAACAAAGAATTATCTGGTGCGACGTGTCAACCGAGCTGAGACCGACAAACCTTGAACTAAATATACTGGTTGGAAGAGATGATGGACAATTGATTGCATACTGTATTAATGGTTAAGAGCCCAACCTCTGGCACCTTGGAACTGGACAAGTCACTTAATAGCCATGAGGACTTGGGCCAGTTTGCAAAACTGCACTCTGCTCATCTGCAAAGGGAGTCTGATAGAGTTGTTGAAGATTAGCTGGGATAAATGTTAGCAGCAGGGTGTAGTGCCTGGCTCGCGACTGGCATTTCAGTTGAGTGCATGCCCCTCACGCTTGTCTTCTTTGGCTTTCTTACGTTGCCCCCATCTCTTTCTTCTCCCCATCCTCTCTCACTCCTCCCTCTTCACCTGTCTTTTCCTACCACCACCTCTTGCCGGTTTCCCTCTGTCCCTCTCACTCCCCGCCCCTCCACCTCTTTCTCCCTTTTTCACACTCTCTTTTTTCTCTCTCACCCTACTCCCCACACACACTGTCATATACACAAGAGCCGCATCATTAGGTTTCCTACATAAAAGGCAAATGTGCAACCTCCAAAACCACTAACATCCAGGGGTGTTAGAAGGGGTATTTGAAATCCTGATCAGATGGCAATCATTTATATGAAAAGATCAATTAGCCAGTCCAGTCAATTTGTACTTTCAGCCACACAAGTGGCCAATAATAAAAAATAAATTGCACCTGCCAAGAAAATATTTGAAGACATCACAATTTATAGCACTATATATAAATATATTATAGTCAAAGATCTGGGCAAAGCACTGTGCTGGCCAAATCCATCTTGCTGTGCCTGCAGAAGGAAATGAACTATTTTCCAAAGACAACCAGGCCTTGGTGACTTGTTATCATAGTGAGGCAGAAGTCCTTTCTTAATTCATAGTTCTGTCCCTGAGTGACAGGGGGGCCAGGTTGTAGGGTCTGAGGCGCCTGGATTAAAGCTCTAGTGGGGTGACTGTGATGTCAATTTGTTCGTATACTTCCTCTGATCTCCAGCTATGTAACACAGACCATGCTTTTTCACCATGTTCTGCCTTGCTCCTTCCTCTGTGTTCTCACAGTATGTTAAACATGCTGGCATTATATATACATCATATGGTCCTGAAATTACCTGGCCACATGTCTCTCCTCCTACACTGTGAAATCCTCCATGTGCTTCTTCAGCTGCATATTCCCAGCACCAACTGTGTCAGGCATACATTAGGTACTCAATAAATTGTTTATCAAATGAATAAATGGAGTCTTTTATGTAGGAAACCTAATGATGCCGCTCTTGTGTATGTGACAGTGTGTGGGCGGGGGTAGGGTGGGAGAAAAACAGACAAGAGTATGAGAAAAACGGAGGGGGCCCTTGCAATCCGACTCACTGTTAGAACTTAGCTCAAATGCCATCTTTTCCCCACCCGTGGGCTCCAGAACCTACCATCAGATTCAGCGCCGGGATATGTGATCTAGTTTCCTGACCAGGGATTGAATCCAAGCGCCCTGCATGGGAAGGGCAGAGTCTTAGCCACTGGACTGCCACTAAGAGTCCTCACGCCACAACTAAAGAGTTTGTGTGCCACAATTAAAGATTTTGAAAGCAGCAAATAAGACCCAACACAGCCAAATACATAAATTTTTTTTTTTAAAGCAGTGGCAGCGGGAGCTGTGACAGCACTTATTTCTGCTCTGTGTTCACATTAGCGACCAGGGACTCCTGGTCGGCAGAGGCTACATCCTAGTCATGCTGTATCCTACTACCTGGAGATTTAGTACAGACCCTTTCACAAAGTAGATATCCAGCAAATATTCCCAGCATCAAAGAATAAAGCATTGAAAGAGGCAAATTTTCTCTCATTTGATGCATTTGGATGACATGATTTGAGAATCTGTCATGCTTGCTGGTGAAAAAAAGTTCCACTCTTAGCTTATTTAGGTCTCAGATCCAAGTAAGCAGCTTACAGCCTTGAAGAGCTGCCACTATTTACTGAACATCTATGTACACAGAGCTCTGTGAGAGGCACTGAAAACTATTTCCCCTACTTTGCTCTTGAGCTGTTGGCCCCCACTCCACCTTCCACAGGACCCAGGACCCAGAAATGGATATTCCAAAAGTAATGATTTAAAAAAAAAAAAAGAAATTCAAACAATAGTGAGATCCCATTCCATCCCACTGCCAACAAAATCTCATTTATGTCTGTAATGCTGATCATCAGTCTTGATTAGGATGCTGACAAGTGGCTACTGGAGTGAAGATCCATATAGCCTTCTGAAGGGGAGCCTGCCTTTCACACATCAAGAATCTTGAAAGTGTGTTTCCTTTGAAAACACAATTTCACAAACATACGTCTTCTTCAAAAGTGCTATTACATAAAATAGAAAGCTAACAGGGGACTGTAAAAATAAACTATAGTCCATCCAGAGGATGGAATACCATGTAACCATGTTCTCAAACGACATTTGCACATGGGAAAAATGCTCACAATCACATGTTAAGTGAAAAAGCAGGTCACAAAACCACAGTGCCTTGAGCCTGTTTTCTAAATTTATAGCATACAGCCAAAAATCCCTGGAGGCAAATATGCTAAAAATGTAAACAGTGATTGATTGATCGCTTATTAGTAGGATTATGGATACGTCTATGTCTATGGATATGTCTTGTTGCTATTCAGTCACTCAGTTGTGTCTGACTCTTTGCGATCCCATAAACTGCAGCATGCCAGGCTTCCCTGTCCTGCACAATCTCCTAGAGTTTGCTCAAACTCATGTCCATTGAAGCGGTGATGCCATCCAACCATTGCATCCTCCGTTATCCCCTTCTCCTCCTGCCTTCAATCTTTCTGAGCATCAGGGTCTTTTCCAAAGAGGTAGCTCTTCCGATGAGGCTTCAGGTGGCCAAAGTATTAGAGTTTCAGCTTCAGCATCAGTCCTTCCAATGAACATTCAGGACTGACTTCCTTTAGGATTGACTGGTTGGGTCTCCTTGCAGTCCAAGGGATCCTCGAGTCTTCTCCAGCACCACAGTTCAAAAGCATCAATCCTTCAGCACTCAGCTTTCTTTACTGTCACAGCCATACATGACTACTAGAAAAACCATAGCTCTGACTATACAGACCTTTGTCAGCAAGGTCATGTCTCTGCTTTTTAATATGCTATCTAGGTTTGTCATAGCTTTCCTTCCAAGGAGCAAGCATCTTTTAATTTCATGGCTGGAGAAACAACCCACAGTGATTTTGGAGTCCAAGAAAATAAAGTCTGTCACTGTTTCGACTTTTTACCCATCTATTTGCCATGTAGTGACGGGACTAGATGCCATGACCTTAGTTTTTTGAATGGTGAGTTTTAAGCCAGCTTTTTCACTCTCCTCTTTCACTTTCATCAAGAGGTTCTTTAGTTCCTCCTCACTTTCTGTCATTAGGATGGTGTCATCTGCATATCTGCGGTTATTGATATTTCTTCTGGCAATACTGATTCCAGCTCAAGCTGCATCCAGCCTGGAATTTCGCATGTGCTCTGCATAAAAGTTAAATAAGCAGAGTGCAATATACAGCCTTGACATATTCCTTTTCCAGTTTTGAACCGGTCCATCATTCCATGTCCAGTTCTAACTGTTGCTTCCTGACCTGCATACAGGTTTCTCAGGAGGCAGGTAGTAAGGTAGTCTGGTATTCCCATCTCCTTAAGAATTTTCCTCAGTTTGTTGTGATCCACCCAGTGAAAGGCTTTAGCATAGTTAATGAAGCAGAAGTAGATGTTTTTCTGGAATTCTCTTGCTTTTTCTATGATCCAACAGATGTTGGCAATTTAATCTCTGGTTCCTCTACTTTTTCTAAATCCAGCTTGTACATATGGAAACTGTCAGTTCACATACTGTTAAAGCCTAGCTTGAAGGATTTTGAGTATTACCTTGCTAGCATGTGAAATGAGTACAATTGTGTGGTAGTTTGAACATTCTTTGGTATTGCCCTTCTTTGGGATTGGAATGAAAACTGACCTTTTCCAGTCCTGTGGCCACTGCTGAATTTTCCAAATTTGCTGGCATATTGAGTGCAGCACTTTCACAGCATCATCTTTTAGGTTTTAAAATCGGTCAGCTGGAATTCCATCACCTCCACTAGCTTTGTTTGTAGTGCTTCCTAAGGCCCTCTTGACTTCACACTCCAGGATGTCTGGCTCTAGGAAAGTGATTACACCATCGTGGTTATCTAGGTCATTAAGACTTTTTTGTATAGTTCTTCTATGTATTCCTGCCACCTTTTCTTATCTTCTGCTTCTATTAGGTCCATACTATTTCTATCCTTTATTGTGCCCATCTTTGCAGGAAATGTTCTCTTGTTATCTCTAATTTTCTTGAAGAGATCTCTAGTCTTTCCCATTCTATTGTTTTCCTCTACTTTTTGCACTGTTCACTTAAGAAGGCTTTCTTATCTCTCCTTGCTATTCTTTGGTACTCTGCATAGAATGTATATACAACTCTGCATGGTATGTCTTATTTTGCTCTTTATATTTTCAGTATTATTTTTATTGTTGGTGGGGAAAGAACATACTTGGAGAAGGCACCTGATGGCTTCCTTCATTCTAACCCCTGCAGTTACAGAGAACCAGCAGGAGTCTGGCCTTGGGCCTAGTGGAGGCCTGCACCTTGGGTGGACCATCCAGGCACCACTTATTGGTTCAAAACCTGATGATTCTAAGGGAGCCAGGGGACTTGGGTTACCCAGTGATGACAGCCCTGGTGAGCAACCTCTGTGTTTCCCCTGACTCCACTGCTAGCTCTAGCCCCAATTCTGTAAATCAAACAGAATCTGAATCTCCCCTCTTTGTTTCTGTGCAGTTGAACCCTTGTCTGGGATGAACGAAGTGCCCAGTGGCAAAATCCTAAGAAAGATGATGACTCTATGGGTTGGAAACTTGTTGTCAAACCCTGTAGGACTTGCACAACCAAATCTGACAGCCCAACTTACTATCTGGAAGAACCTTCTAGGTAGAGCTGAGGGCTGTTTCTTGCTTTTAGAGCCATCCGTGCCACAGGAAGGGAAAGCTCAGATTTTCACTGTTTCTCCTGGGTAGCACTGTCTTTATTCCCTCAGTTGTCTTCCCTCCCCTGCTCTCATTTCCATCGAGGACAGGCCCCGGCACTGCAGAGGATGGAGGATATTTCCTCTTGAGGCTGCCCTGGTGCAGCTCTGGTCCAACCTGAGCTAAAGAAAGCAGGCAGCACTTTGGGGAAGAACTGATTTGGGGCCTCCTTTGCCATGCCACCTTCCTCAGTTTCTGCCTCATCTATCAGCTGAAAAGCAGAGGTTTCTAGAACTTTTTTAAGTATTGGAACTTCTTTTAAAAAATAAAACTATATGCAAGCTAGATCAGATAAAATCAGAGTTGCTTTGGTTGAGGGGATGAAAGAAGAGGAAAAACTCTGCTTTCTTACCCTCTCCAGCACAGCCCCTGGCACCCTCCAGAGGAACTGAAGCAGCTTGGAAGGCATGATCTCTGAGGATCCCCCTTGGCCCATACTCCTAAATCCTTCAGTTCTCTGTGAGGCAAGCTTACCGGTCGACAGCGATGATCCCAAGGGTGAGCATGCTGGCTGAGCTGATGAGCAGGTAGAGGAGGGCTGAGAAATTGCACCAGACCACACCGAAGATCCATTCCTTCCGAATGGAGCTGGTCACCACGAAAGGCAGCACCAGTACAGACAGCAGGAAGTTGGATAGGGTCAGGCTGAAGACAAACTTGTTGCTGAGGGTAAGGAGGTAGGACTTCCTGTACAAGGTGATCACGATGACCAGGTTGCCCAGGCAGACAAAAACGGTGATGATGACGATGGCGATGAACTCTGTGACGCCGCCGCCCCCTTGGTCACTGGCCTCCTCGGTGAGGTTACTCAGCTCCTTCCTGTGGCCGAGGGAGGAGTTGAGGCTCATGGTCAGTGTACCTCAGCAGGGGGTGGGCAGAGCATGCTGGACGGCTGGAAAGACAAGCCCCGGGGGCAGAAGAGGAGTCATCAAACCACAGCATGCGCACTTCACAGAGGGAAGCCAAGGCCCCCCGGATCCTCGTCAGTTGTCCTCATGCAAGCTCTACAGAGGCAGCCGGTTTCCTACAACCAACTCTTCACGTGACTCACTGTATCCCCTGGAACAATGCATTCCCCCAGTCTAAAACCTCCTATCCATTCTCCCCAGGACCAGCGGTTAAAAACGTTTAGTGTACTCAAGAATCTCCTGCAGTACCAGCTCAAAGAGCTGATTCTTGGGCTCCCCCACTAAAGATTCTAGTCCCAGAGAAAGAGGTACAGCCTAGGAGCCTGCATTTTAGACAAGCACGGGACAGGTGATCCTGACTCAGTCCACGTGGTTTATGTAGACTATTGCTTCTGGACCCCTGCAATGCAGTGTGGACCCTGAACCAGCAGCATCAACATTATCTGGTGCTTACTAGAGATGCAGAATCTCAGGCCCACCTCTGAATTACCAAATCAGAACCTGTGTGTTAATCCCATTCCTGGTTTGATTCCTGTGCCCATTAAAGTTGGACAATAAAATTATCATAGGGATTAGTCTGCGGTCTTTAAGCAGGGATTTAACAAGCACAGTTCATACCGAGACATTGCTGCTGTTCTCATCAGTCGTGGGGATAAAGGGCAAGGAGCCAACAATAAAGATACATGGATAAGAGGATAAGAGTTTGAGGTCTTTGCCCACAAATACCATTCTTGACAAGGGGCAGTCCCTGCTCTCAGGATGCTGGCTCAGATTTCGGTAAAAACTCAAGGTTGACATATTTTAACATCAAATCCTACAGACAAATGTTTCTCCAAAATTTTCATCTACTTTAATCGGCCAAAAAATCCCACAGATCATTTTCCCCACCTGCTTTTATTCCTGACAAAGAGAAGACACCAGAAGGGAAGGAAAGATCACTTTCCACGAGCCAGACAGCAAGAACCCTGGTGCCTAGACTGCCTACACAGCAGCGGCCCACGGTCTCCGCTTGACCAGAACCCTCTGTCCAGACACCTTTGGCCATAGGGAGCTGGCAGGTAAGGAAGGCAGTGCTCCCCCTTCCCAGCAGCCCTAAAGGTCAGTTTAAAAAGTCTCCCTTCACAGCAAGCCTCATTCATAGGTCACAACCACAGGTCCTGCCAGCTTGAATAGCATCCAAGTAGTTCTCATCCCACCTCCCCTTGACGGCCTTCAGATACTTCACACACGACTTGCTTTCTTTTCTCCAGATTAAATCTCTAGGTTCCTGATGTGACTTCTGGACTCTACTAAGCCAGACTTCCTCAGTGTCTCACCAATTTCAATGACCCTATTGATTTGTGGTCCTCTGAATTGAACATATCATTCCGGATATCTGGTAAATGGTGAGTATAAAGGGAAAATTTTCTCCATCATCAGGATAATCTTCTACTATTGTTCATTCTAAGAGTGCATTTTCTTTTAGCAACTGTTATCACCCTGTTGGACTTATACAAATGTGTGGTCAATTAAAACCCAAGGTTTGCTTATACACATATGAGTTTATGTAAAGGCATGTGTCCCCAGGCTTGAACTTATGGAATTAGTGTTTTTAAGCCTAAGTACAAAACATCATTTTATGCATTTTTGGTTCATATTTCCAGGCTGCTAAAATATTCTGAATTTTGATTCAGCTATGCAATATGTTAGGTACTCCAGTTTTGTGTGATAAATACACTTTATCATTACACCTTCTGTTTCTTTGTTAGCTTATTTTTGGATTTTATTCCTTGAGTTCTAAATTTTGTTCATTCTTAAAAGTAAATTATTAACTGGTTCAATCCCTGGGTTGAGAAGATCCCCCGGAGAAGGAAATGCAACCCATTCCAATATTCTCGCCTGGAAAATCCCATGGACAGAGAAGCCTGGTAGGCTGCAGTCCATAGTGTCGCAAAGAGTCAGACACGACTGAGCAACTAAGCACATCTCAAATAAAGGTCCTACAAGCATGTTATACTTAACTGTATAAGTGATAACACTACAGTAAAGAAAACAAATTCTGAGTTATTAGACAAATGACAAAATGGGAGAAAATACTTAAAACGTATATCACAGAGGACTAATCGTTCTAATTTATAAGGAATTCCTAAAAACAAAAAGGTAGAAAAGTGGGTAAAAGGCATTTTTTAAAAATGGCAACTACATGAGATAATGGATGCTCGCTAACTTTATGGTGGCAGCCGTTTGCAGTATGCACGTACGTCAAATCATCATGTACATCTGAAATGTATCAGTATCATGTGTCAAATACGTCTCAATAAACCTTGAAAAAAGACATACACAGAGAGTGCACAGAGAAAGGTACACTAAGTGTACTTAAATGCATGAAAAGATGCTCCGTTTCATTCAAAATAACAGGAACGGACACTAAAATTACACTGAAGTACTATTTCTTTCCTTTCAGGCCAGTAAAAATTCAAAAGTTTGGCAGCACTCTCTGCTGGGGAGGCTACGGGGAAGCAGGCATTCTCCTACCCTCCACGCGGGAATGCAAGTATAAGAACTGAAGGGAGGAGGATCTGGCAATACCTAACAAAGCTACACAGGCCCCTGACCTTTGATCTAGCAATTCCATTTCTAGATATTTATTCTGAAGATATAGGTTCATAATATAAAATAATAGAAACACAGGGTTATTTAATTCATTAAGGCAGTTATTAAAAAAAGAAAATGAGAAAAGGGGAGAAATAACAGATTTGCACATTAAATATACATAAATATATGTGACTCAGACAGTAAAGAATCTGCCTGTAATGCAGGAGACCTGGGTTCGATCCCTGGGTCGGGAAGATCCGTGGAGAAGGAAATGGCAACCCACTCCAGTGTTCTCGCCTAGAGAATTCCATGGACAGAGGAGCCATGGGGCTGCAAAGAGTTGGACACGACTGAGCAACTTAACACATTTTCACTCTTCATATTTAATTATGCAAAAAGAAAAGTAGGAAAGATAACCAGAAACAAAGATACACATGGAAGTAGACTTCTCTAAGTATGTTTTTACACTTTTGATTTTTCTCTTGAAAGGTAGATTATGTGAAAAATTTTTAAATTCTATCTACTTATTGTTGGCTATACTGGGTCCTTGTTGTGCGTGTCTTTCTCTAGTTGCAGAAACGAGGGGCTACTTTTCGTTGCAGGGTGTGGGCTTCTCTTGTTGCGGAGCACAGACTCTAGGGTGCTCGGACTTCAGCAGCTGGGTCACGTGGGCTCCTGGGCGCTAGAGCACAGGCTCCATAGTTGTGTGCAGCGTGCGGGATCTTTCCATATCAGAGATCGAACTAGTGTCTCCTGCATTCTTTACCACTGAGCCACCAGTGAAGTCCCACAGTTTTGATTTTTTGAATCATGTAAATATTTTACATACTAAGTTAAATAAAAATGTATATAAAAAGTAAATGTATCAGTTCAATTCCCACTAAACTGTTTGCTCCCTGGGAGTGAGGATAAACCACACTTTTCATAAAAACACAGTACTTTTTTTCATTGGCAACAACATGAATGGACATGGAGAGTATTACGCTAAGTGAAATAAACCAGACAATTACTGTGTGTTATCACTTATATGTGCAATCTAAAAAATGAAACTAATGAATATAATAAAAAAGAAGCTGACAGATATAGAGAACTAGTAGCTACCAAAGGCATATGAGAGGGAATTAATTAAGAGGTACAAACTATTAGGTATAAAATAAGCTACAATGAGGGGTGCAAATACAAGCAATGCCTGTGTTTATCTCCTGACCGTGCAGAATGGGGTGATGAGAGTGGAGACGGCTCAGGCCGCAGCGCAAGTGCCCTTTTGCAGGCATGTTCCACTCTTGTCTTTCCATCATCACAGGTTCACCCACCTGGATTCCGTCACTATTTTTTAAGCTCTTCAATAAAGTATAAATTGTGGCTCAAATGGTAAAGAATCTACCTGCAATGTGGGAGACCCAGGTTTGATCCCTAGGTCAGTAAGATTCCCTGAAGGAGGGCATGGCAACCCATTCCAGTATTCTTGCCCGGAAAATTCCAGGACAGGGGAGCCTGGTGGGATACAGTCCATGGGATCACAAAGAGCTGGACATGACTGAGAGATTAACACACACAATGAGGGGAGGAGTACAAAGGGGTAGGGAATTAAGAGGTACAAACTATTTGGTATAAAACAAGCTACAAGGATATACTGTACAATATGGGGAAAATGGCCAGTATTTTAAAATAACTATGAATGGAGTATAACCTTTAAAAATCATGAATCACTATTTTGTACACCTATAACACATAATACTGTACAGCAATTATCCTTCAGTAAAATAGAATAAACATGAATAAAACACAAATGTTTTAAATAAAAAGGGCAAATGAGGGAATGAACAGGAAGCACTTGATAAGTATAATTACTTTACTTGAGCAAAGCGTAGTGTTTTTCACTCATTATGGAAATCATTTCTGGAAACATGATGAACTCAGCTGATGTGAACATCTTTCCTGCTCCAAATCCATGGAAATGTTGGGTTAAATATGATCGAAAAGTTTTTAAAAAGCCAAATTTGAAAAAGAAAGGGAAATCCATAGGTAACAGAAAACAGAGAGAAAACTCGAAGTCAGTGTTGTAATCTCACAACTGTAGCCAAAAGCCTATTAGACCTAGTTCAAAACCCCTACGGCTGAGGTTTTTTTATGTCAGAGGATGACTGTGGGTCACAAGGCAGAGAACTGAAACCAGTACCCTGCATAAAGAGTGGGTTCTAGAAGGGCTGCCTCCTCCATGAAAAAGGGATTAGAAAAAATCCTCTTGTTAGCAAAGGAAAGTGGCAAAAATAGTCATTTATCTGAAGCTCTGGGTGGAGACTGAAGCTTTTTCCATGAGAAATCATACACTGAGTCATGTGCCATGCTGATGAGGGTACCAAATTTATAAATTATGTACTATCAATTCAGTTCAGTCACTCAGTCGTGTCCGACTCTTTGCAACCCCATGAATCACAGCACGCCAGGCCTCCCTGTCCATCACCATCTCCCGGAGTTCACCCAAACTCACGTCCATCAAGTCGGTGATGCCACCCAGCCATCTCATCCTCTGTTATACCCTTTTCCTCCTGCCCACAATCCCTCCCAGCATCAGGGTCTTTTCCAATGAGTCAACTCTTCGCATGAGGTGGCCAAAGTACTGGAGTTTCAGCTTCAGCATCATTCCTTCCAAAGAACACCCAGGACTGATCTCCTTTAGAATGGACTGGTTGGATCTCCTTGCAGTCCAAGGGACTCTCAAGAGTCTTCTCCAACGGAACAATTCAAAAGCATCAATTCTTCAGTGCTCAGCTTTCTTCACAGTCCAACTCTCATATCCATACATGACCAGTGGAAAAACCATAGCCTTGACTAGACGGACCTTTGTTGGCAAAGTAATGTCTCTGCTTTTGAATATGCTATCTAGGTTGGTCATAACTTTCCTTCCAAGGAGTAAGTGTCTTTTAATTTCATGGCTATAATCACCATCTGCAGTGATTTGGGAGCCCCCCAAAATAAAGTCTGACACTGTTTCCACTGTTTCCCCATCTATTTGCCATGAAGTGATGGGACCAGATGCCATGATCTTAATTTTCTGAATGTTGAGCTTTAAGCCAACTTTTCACTCTCCTCTTTCACTTTCATCAAGAGGCTTTTTAGTTCCTCTTCACTTTCTGCCGTAAGCGTGGTGTCATCTGCATATCTGAGGTTATTGGTATTTCTCCTGGCAATCTTGATTCTAGCTTGTGCTTCTTCCAGCCCAGAGTTTCTCATGATGTACTCTGCATATAAGTTAAATAAGCAGGGTGACAATATACAGCCTTGATGTACTCCTTTTCCTATTTGGAACCAGTCTGTTGTTCCATGTATGTACTATGCAAGCTAACAAATTCTTATTAAAATTAATGCTAGCAGAAATGGGCACAAAATGCCACTGTAGTGAATTTCCACACTCACAAAATAAACATTTAATGAAAGTGAATGCATAGCATTTGCCTTTAAGGAGAATCCACAAAACAAAAACCAGGGGAACTGATATTCCATGAACTTGAATTAATAGAAAAATATAAAGGAGACCATAAAATAAACACAATTAAAATCTTAAAAGAAAAAGAGGTAGAAACCATAGTGAAAAAATACGACATCATGAAAAACTAATAATAATTGTGAAAAAGAACCAAATAGAAATTCTAGAAATCAGAATTTTAACTAACAAAATTAAATACTGAACAACAGATTCAGCTAAAGAGAAAGATGGTGACCTGGAAGACAGCTCTGAGGGAACTACCCAGAAGGCAACAAAAAAAGCTTAAAAAACAAAAATATCCAACAAAAGTCAACACACATGAAGAACAGGATAAGCAGATTCAACATATGTTCAAAAGAAGCAGGATCTGGAGAGATTAGAGAGAAAGGGAGCAGATACTCTTGGGTGTCTACCCAGAAACCAGCTTCAGGTTTTTTAACCTTACTAGCAGACCTCTGTCTTTGTTTCAGTGTCCAGTCCTCCCCCAGTGACTCAGAGAAGGTGGACTGGATCCCTGGTTCTGAAAGTCAGATCTTGAGTGGTCTAAACTCTCATTGTTCTCCCTTTCTTCTTGAAAGTCAGTGGATATCTGGGAAAAGCTGCTTTGATCTCACAAAGACCCTAGAAGAGAAGTCTTTTCTTAATGGCCAGGAGAGCAGAGCTGTGACAGCCACCGTGGGATTATTACAGGCGCTGGGCCAAAATGCTGAGCATGGCAAGTAAGAAAGGCTTGATCTGGAATTGTTTAATCAAATCCTGAAGTCACCTTCACTGTGGCTTCTAATTATGCAAAGTAATACAATTATAAAATTATATTTAAAGCTATTTTCAGTTAGGTTTCTGTTAATTGATTCAAAAGCATCCAACTAACATTAGGGTAGACAGACACTGTCTACCTCAAGGTTGATGTATTATTTAGAGGTTTAATTGAACATTTTCTAGAATTAAAGAAACACATGAGTCCTTAGCACAAAAGAGCCTATCAAGTTCTAAGGATAAATTAGAAAAAGTTTACATCAAGGAACATCACAGTGAAAAATGACACCAAGATACAGAGAAAATGGTAAAAGCAAATTTCCCTATAAAGAAGTAATAATTAGATAAACAGCAGACTCTTCTTTTGAAGAAAACAGAAAATAGAGGCCAGAAAACAGTGGAATAATCACAGAAGTGCTAAAGAAAAGAACTCTTGCCTTATGGTTCTATAATACCATTCAAAAGGGGGCACAATATTCTTTTCAGGCAAACAGAGACTGAATGTTTACTGACTATGCCTTGTAATTGCTTTAAAAATACATTTCATGAAGGAAACTGAATCCAGAAATAAGAAGTAGGGTATAAGAATCAACTGTTAGAATGGAGAATGGTAAATACATTGATGGATCTAAAATAAGAACACCAAAAAAGTGAAATTTAAAAAGTTAAACATCAACACCAAGCTTTATAAAAATAAACTTGGGAGCTTTAAAACCAAGATGAAATTAAAACTCTAAACAAAATGGAAGCTCTTAAAGGTATGATTGTACTAAAAATATTCCTAACAAGTTAGTTTATACTCAGGCCAGAGACTTAGTTATGGCTGTTACCCAACACCTGGACAAGTGCCTGGCACATAGTAGGTACATCATTTGTTGATAAATGACTAACCTTCAAAAGTTTGTCATTGTTAAATATGAGTGTTAGCATAATAAATGTAGCCACTAAAGAAAGCTACAATCCAAAAGATTGTTAAAGCTTCCAATCCAAAAGATAGGTGGAAAAAAGGAGAAAGTACTGTTTGACATGGTTCCCCCCCAGTGGCCCTATTAGCAGGGACACTAGAGAACTCAGAATCAGAGAACCCAGAGTTGGCGGCCGTCCTTGAGATCATCTGGTCCAGTTCACCCTAGAAGGCAGAAGGGGAATGTGGTCAAAGAGCTGCCCAGGAAAATCCAAAACCCTAGCCTCTGGCACAAGCCCCAGCAAATCCCCCAAGAGTGTACTTTAACAAGACAGAGGATTGGGAATATCCCAGCCAGGGAAGGCTTCCTGGCAGGCGACCAGCCTACTCAGGGCTCAACAAGCCAGGGCATATTGAATGTAAGCAAACTCAAGAGTGACTCACATCACCACTCTCCTGGCCAGTGATGCTGCCAGGTGCAAAGGTGTTTCTGACTCCCACTCTTCCTACGTCCTGCCCTGAGCAAATACGTCACTTTGGGCTGCAACTCCAAGAAACAATATGACTAGAACACAACTGAGGCTTGAATAAACGTATCGAAAACCATCCCTGGGAAAGAGAGCTAGCCCACTGAGCCACGTCACCAAGAAAGGCTGGATATGTCCTTGTCTTTCCTATCATGGCTCCAAGCGTCACAGCCAGTCCTCTTTGGGAACCGCCTTTGGTTTTCTTGAATATTCCCAGAGACATACATCTGCTGGGTTAGATTACTGACAACAACCTCAAATCATTCAAAGCCAAATCTTGTCACCCGAGGGAGAGATCAAAAACCTTTTGTGTTAATAAACAAGGCAACACTATAGGATATTGAGACAGGTATCTATTGTGTTTTATAGACCAGCCTGCATGCTAATTCCCACGAAATAACTCTAGAAACGTCTTGCATTGCAAAAACAGAATTACTACAATATAAAGGTGGATTCTCTTGCTTTCCCTTATTTAACTGGATAAATTCAGATATGTTCTGGTTCCATCTCATATTTTTACCTAGAATTCTGATTTTCATCAACCTATAGTGGTCCTGTACTTGTTAGAGGTTGTGTGGCATGGTGGTTAAGTGTACAGACTCTAAAGACTACCTAGGATTGAAGCTCAGCCCTGTAAGAAAGAATATTACCTTTCTGAGGGGCTTAAGAATCCGTCTGCCAATGCAGGGGATGTGGGTTCCCTGGTTGGGGAACTAAGCGCCCATCTGCGGCAGGGCAATAACGCCACGCGCTGCAACCAGAGGGGCCTGCAAGGTCTGCAGCCCGTGCTCCACAACACAAGGAGTCCGCACGCCACAGCCAGAGGGGACCGTGCTCGACAGTGAAGAGCCCACGCGCCACAATGAAGACCGAGCACGGCCAAAGAGAAGAAAAATAAATACGAAGGAATTTTCCAAGAACACTATCTTCCTCACCAAATAGTCGTGAGGACCAAGTGAGCTCATTTACATCAAGTACCTAGGACAGGATCTGGCACACAGTGAGCCTTCACTTCATATTATGGCTCTACTTAAAGAGTTCGCCCTGACTCTGCTTTGGGAAAGGACCTTCCCATACTTTGAGGCCACGGTCACAGGACCTGGGACACTGGCTGGAACAGCTGGAGCACGGCCTAGCCTGTGGGCCTAGCATTGCTGGCCATCTTGGACACTACAAGGAAGCAGCTCACAGACAAAAAAGGGCAAGAGAATGAGAACGAAAGGGAGAGAGAAAGAGGAAGATGGGGAGAACACTGAGTCAGTCCATTCACAAATGCTGGTGAAATAACATGCGATTCTGAATCTTCTCGTTCTTCTCAGTTATTCGAGCCAGTGATTTTCTCCTTCACTTATGCCAATTTGACTAGGTTTCTGTCACTTGCAACTTGAAGAATCCTGACTGGTACTCTGATACACCATGATCTGATACAGCCCATCAAGACTCCACCTCTCTGGACACTGATACCAGGAACCTTCCCTTTCTCATGGTTAGGCCGACTCCTCAGGCACAGCTCTGCCTACCTCAGTCTCTTTCTTGAGAAATTTTCTTCTTGTCACAGACCATGCCACAGACCCATGGACCCTAGTATCATGGAGTTTCTTCATATGGAAGCGTAAGTAAGTTTTTCACCTCCCAGGAGATCCGTGATCCAGTCCACAAGCCACTACAAGGAAAAGGAGACCTCATTCACCTCTCAAATATCCATTACAAATGGGGCCATCTAAGCAACAGCCTGAGATTCCACAGGCCAAGGCCAAGGCCAAGGCTCAGGCGAGTGTTGTGAGATCATGCTGGTCAGTAGGAGGCAGACTCCTGGCACCGCTCTAACAACGGTAAT
The DNA here is from genome assembly GCF_001704415.2 of Capra hircus. Classification (NCBI taxonomy): domain Eukaryota; kingdom Metazoa; phylum Chordata; class Mammalia; order Artiodactyla; family Bovidae; genus Capra; species Capra hircus. The sequence continues at coordinate 119,576,940 of NC_030810.1, forward strand.
GGACACGACAAGATACACCTGACCTCTTTGAAAGTCTTCTCCAGAGAAAACAGTTTCTTTTAGGATATCTCTTCTGATATGCTTAAACAAACACAACTGGGGCAGTGGCTCATTCTGCGGCTTCCCATTTCTATGAAGAGGTGAGCAGCAGCCTATGGGACTGCCAGATGCCCTCATCTAAAGAAATCAAATGCCAGTAGGTTGGTGTATGATAGGTTCAAATAAACAACCCTCCAGGGAAGGAAATGTTTCCAAACACCACTTCAAATAAACTCAAGTGAAATCACTGTGATGTTATTTTGGCTATATTTTCAGATCTTCAACTCAGCACCTCAAAGCGTTTTACACATCAATCACCAACTGGAGCAGTTGAGGGGGTGGAGGTGGGGAAAATATTCAAATTAACAACCCTGTCTTCCACTGAGGCAACTGAGATAGACAGTGAACCCCCACCCCCATCCCACCCACAAACCAGACCACACAACTCGTTGATAGCCAGAAAGAGATCCCAGGATCCCTGGGTCTCCTTCCCTGCATTCTTTTGTCCTTCGCTGGCACACACATGAAAGTTGTTCCAAAGACGGTGGGTTGATGACTTGACCTCTGCAGCCCCAGAGGAAAGTGTCCACCCAGCCAGCCCAGGGTCTGTTACAATGCACAGTGCTTTGTTATTGTCCCCACAAGGGCACCATAAACCTAGTAATTTCCTCTTCCAAAACATCCCACTTCACCTGTGAAGCAGGTCTGAACCCTGGGCTGTTTGCGAGCATGTACCAGAAGATGGAAAAGAAGCTAGAGTCCGAACCCCAGTGACCCTGTGGTCCTTGGCTGAATTCTTGGTTTGCCAGTGGGAAAGACCTGGCTTTGGTCTCCTCTGTATATACATCAAACAACATCACCAACTCCAACAATTTCCTTTGTAGGGATTGAAAGTCCGGAGTCTAGGGCTCTTCACTGACCATGACCCTTTCCACAAAGGTGTCAGCCATAACTCTGTCTGATGTCTTTCCAAAACTAAGCTCTTGTTTCTCAGCAAAAACATTTCCCAAGGCTCAGTACTTGATCCATTCCTTCCTCTCTATGCCCTTGAGAATCTTACCCATTTCAAAAGTGTTCCTTAGTTATTATTAACTAATAACAATCAGTATTGGCAAAACAAAGTGCAACAGACAGCGTGATTTTGCACACGTCATTTCACCTCTGGAATAGCTTTTAGTAGGAACTGTCCTCCTCCCCGTTTCAGAGAAGCAGCACGACATATGGTTAAGAGCATGAGCTAAACTAGAGAGCCTGGGCTCACATCCCAGCTCCACTGCCTAATGGCTCTATGATCTTGACATGTTATCTGACCTCTCTGGGCATCAATTCCCCACTCTGTCAAATGGAGATAATACTCCTTGCTTAGGGGTAAGTACCTCATATGGTTGATGGACAAAAATCAATGAGTTAGTATTTGCAGAGTGCTTAAAATAGAATTTGGTACCACATAAGTGTTTGTTAAATGAATACAGCGGGGAAATTGAAGCTCAGAAAGGTTAAGTGCCCAGTTCAAGAGAATATTTGATAACAGCTCTCCAAGTTGGTCCTATGGCTATGAAACTACTTTCAATTTATCTACTCACCACAGCAGGTAAGATTCAACATGGTGTGGCCTCATCTAAATTCCAGTCTTTTCACCCACCAGCCCCTTTTTGTGCATTCTGCTCCAGCCAGCTATGCTTACATGCTGCCATTTCCAATTTGCTCTGGCTTCTGCCTTGAGTTGGAATGCTCTCCCTGCTTGCAGAATGAATTAATAAAGATTTATGAATTATAAAGTGTTACTGATCTATTGGTCTAATAACTTGATTGAGAGAGAGAAAGAAATAAACAAATAAATACGGGGGGGGGGTGAGGCTTTAAAGAGATTCAAAAATATACCAAGTCACAACCTTGAATTTGGCAATGATTTCTTGGATATGATGCCAAAGGTACAAGCACAAAAGAAAAACTGACAAACTGAACTTTATGAAAATTTTAAAAATGTGTATATCAAAAGATACCAGGACAGACTTTTGGACTCTGTGGGAGAGGGAGAGGGTGGGATGAATTGGGAGAATGGCATTGAAACATGTATACTAAGAAACGAATACGTAAGAAACGAATCACCAGTCTAGGTTCGATACAGGATACAGGATGCTTGGGGCTGGTGCACTGGGATGACCCAGAGAGATGATATGGGGAGGGTGGTGGGAGCGGGGTTCAGGGTTGGGAACTCATGTACACCTGTGGTGGATTCATGTCAATGCATGGCAAAACCAATACAGTATTGTAAAGTAAAAAATAAAATTTAAATTAAAAAAAAAAGAAAGAAAAAGATACCAGGGACAGAGCAACACACAGGTTGAGAGAAAATATTTGCAAATCATATCTAGGACTATAAATTAATATTCAGCATATATTAAGAACTCCTGAAATTCAACAACGAAAGTCTCCATATTCAAAAAAGATACATGACTAGCCAATAAGCACATGACAAGATGCTCAACTTCACTGATCCTTAGGAAAAGCAAAGCAAAACTATAAGGTATCACCTCACACTCATTAGAATGGCTACTGTCCAAACAAAACCCAGAAAATAATAAGTGCTGATGAGGATGTAGAGAATCCAGAACCCTTGTAGACTGTTGACGGGAATGCAAAATGGTACAGCTACTGAGGAAAACATTACAGCAATTTCTTAAAAAATTAAACACAGAATTACCATATGATCCAGCAATTCTGCTTCTGGATATATACCCCAAATAACTGAAAGCAAGATCTCAAAGAGAGGGGCTCCGCTGGTGGTCCAGTAGTTAAGAATCTGCCTGCCAATGCAGGGGACATGGGTTTGATCCCTGGTTTGGGAAGATCCCACATACCGTGGGGCAACTAAGCCCATGAGCCCTAATCCCGTGCTCTGTGACACAGAAGCCACCACCAGGAGAAGCCCACAGGCCACCACTAGAGCGAGGCTGCACAGACAGGCACTGCAGCCCCAAATAAATATACAAACAAACAGAAAAAGTGACTGACTGTGGAAAGGCCTCAAAGAGATATCTGTACACCATGGTTCAGAGCAGCATTATTTGTGGTAGCTAAAATGTGGAAGAAATCCAAGTGTCCACTGACTGTGAAACGATAAGCATAATATGGCATATCCACAGAAAAGAACATTATTCAGCCTTAAAGAGGAGAGAAACTTTGACGTATGATACGACATGGATGAATTTGGAGGACATTATGCTAAGTGAAATAAACCAGCCACAAGAAGACAAATATTGTATGATTCTACTTGTATGAGGTACTTAAGAGTAGTCAGAATCATGGAGACAGAAAGTAGAATGGTGGTTGCCAGGGGCTGGTAAGAGGGAGACAGGAGAGTTGTTTAATGGGTTTAGTTTTGCAAGGTGAAAAGAGTTCTGGAGATAGATGGTGACAATGACTATGCCATATAAATGTACTAAATACTACTGAAAGAAAGTGAAAAGTGAAGTCACTCAGTCGTGTCCGACTCTTTGCGACCCCGTGGACTGTAGCCTACCAGGCTCTTCCATCTTTGGGATTCTCCAGGCAAGAATACTGGAGGGGTAGCCATTTCCTCCTCCAGGGGATCTTCCTGACCCAGGGATCAAACCCCAGTCTCCTGCATTGCAGGCAGATGCTTTACCCTCTGAGCCACCAGGGAAGCCCCCAGTATTACTGAACTGTACACTTAAAAATGGCTCAGATGATACATTTTATGTTAGGTATATATATTTTACAGCTATTAAAAAGTTGGAAAAAATATACCAGGGTATCTTCTTTTTAACTTCTCTCCTCATGGGATTTAGAGAGTCATGAAATGAAGGAAGTCGGCTATCTTCCTGATGTCTCAACCACTGATGAAAAGAACTGCAGACAGTGTATAAACTGCTCCTGCAGTAGAGGAGGAAACATAAGCTATGTCTGCACCATATCATTCCTCACTAGGAACGAGTCCAGCAGCAACTTCCAAGGTAAACTCACTGAGTGAAACAATTCATCATGTTGCACTGTCCCCAGATCACATAAAGCAAACCTCACTGTTTGTTCATCAAGCTCCTCTGGTGCAGTTTTTGTTACGCATGTTAGAGAATATGAGGAACACTCAGTACTAAGCCAAGCTGGACTCTGAGCCATGGACTGTTGAATGTTTTCAAAGGGCCACTGGCCTCCCTCCCAAGCCTGGCCCAGCAACACTGAAAGCGGCCATCATCGTCCTTGTGTATGCTGGCCAACACAGATGGGGAGGGTTCACTTCAGCCTCCTAGAAAATCCACAAACAACCAGCTGAAGTCATGATGAAGACAACAGAAAGGCGCTTTAGGAAAAGGGAGAGAAACCAGTGGCGGGCTGACCACAGCTCTCTGGGGAAGCCTTAGCAGACTGAAGGTCAAGCAAGACCTCACTATGGAAATAGCTTTCTGAGCTGGACACCCAGCCTGGACCACACTACTTTCCCAGGTGGCAGAAGAGCAGAAATGCCAGCTTTCCCAGGGCAGGCTCAGGAAAGCCTCCACAGATGCTGGCCAAGGCCATCCTGCCTGGAGCTGGGACCCTAGCAAACCCCAAAGGCAAAGCTGGGTCAGGTCAGGTCAGGCCTGCTCAACTTGGTCCAAGTCAACCTGATGCTGCTGCTAGATGTTCCCGTGGTGATTCCCAGGGCAAATGGACCAAGGGTCTGGTCAGGAGCTGGGTCTCAGGCAGAGAGAAGCCAATACCACTCCCTGGAGTTCCTGACTGGTTACTCAATATCTCTACTTGAGTGGCACAGGTACCACAAGCCTAACATGTCCAAAATCAGACTTCAAATCCTTTGCCTCTCAAATCTGTTCTTTCCATGTCTCTTCAACTCAAGCTGTGGTATCTTCATCCTTCCAGTTGCTCAGACCCTAAACTCTGAGTTCACTTCTGACTCCTTACTTTCACTCACATCTCCTGCCTGATCCATTGGCAAATCTACTGGCTAATGGATCTACTTTTGAAATGTATCTAGTATTCAACTCTGTCTTTCTATCTCTGCTACCATCACTCTAGTCCAGGTTATGTTATGTCTTCTCTGCATTATTAAAATCACTTTCTCACTAAAGAGAAAGCATCTGCATCCACCATTGTCCCCACCCTCAACACAGCAACCAGAGTAAGCCTGTTAAAATAGAAGTCAAAACACATGAACAAGTCACTGCTTATTTAAAACCCCAAAAGTATTCCCCTATCACTTAGAATAGGCCCTGCATCATCTGGCTCTCCACTACTGGTCCAATTTCATAATAAAAATTACTTTTTAACTGCCATTACTATTTGTCAAACATATCAAGCATGTGTCCACCTAAGGGCCTTTGCACTTGCTGCTTCCTATGTCTGGAATGCCTGCCTTTATCCAAGGTATCATTGTAGGTTGCTCTCTCACTTCCTTTCAGTCTTCAAGTCACCTTTTCAGCAAAACCTTCCCAATCCACACAACCTAACATTTCATACCCCTCTCTAACATTTCACGGCCCCATTCCTTTTCTTTACTTTTCCTCCTTACTGCACGTGTATGTACTTATTTACTTATCTCGTTAATGTATCTCTCTCACACCAGACTGTATGCTCCAAGACAGTAAGAAATCTTGGGTCTGTACATTTTTGGGTCAGCACCTAGAACAGCACCTGGCAAATGACAGGTGCCCAATATATGTGATAAATGAAAGTGTGAATTAACAGTGGAACACTGGACACCTTTGCACACAAGGCGTTATCTTACCTTTAGAGAATTATTTTTGCAGATGTAGCAAACACTATTCATTATCCAGTCAATAACCATCCTCCCCTTTCTCCTGTCAGCAGATCCCTGACTTGATGTGGTGTACTATTAGTTTGATGCAAAAGTAATTGTGGTTTTTGCATTGTTAAAATATATCTTTTGATATTGAAATACATTCTAAATAACAGTCATATTATACATGATTTTAATGTGCTTTTATCTTTCTTTTTTTTTTTGCTAATGACTTATCAGTTGCTGTTGATTTTATCTTTATTTTAGACTATGGAACTCATGTTAAACAAAAAGCAAATTTGAAGGATTTTCTTATTTGAGTTCAAAATGGGTCATAAAGCGGCAGAGAAAACTCACATCAACAACACATTTGGCCCAGGAACTGCTAATGAATGCACAGTGCAGTGGTGGTACAAGAAGTTTTGCAAAGGGGACAAGAGGCTTGAAGACGAGAAGCACAGTGGCCAGCCACCAGAAGTTGACAACAACCGAGAGGATCATCGAAGCTGATCCTCGTACAGCTACACGAGAAGCTGTCGAAGAACTCAACGTCAACCATTTTACAGTTGTTCAGTGTTCGAAGCCAATTGGAAAGGTGAAAGAGCTCAACAAGTGGGTGTCTCCCGAGCTGTACACGCAAGCTCAGTTGCTTCAACCATGTCCAGCTCTGTGTGACCCTAGGGACTTTAGCCTGCCAGGCTCCTCTGTCCATGGGATTCTCCAGGGCAAGAACACTGGAGTGGATTACCATGCCCTCCTCAAATGAGGAGGGGAATGGACCTCAAATGAAGAGAACTGTTGTTTTTGAAGGGTTGTCTTCTCTTATTCTACACAACAATGAACCATTTCTCTACTGGGTTGTGATGTGTGATGAAAAGTAGATTGCATACAAAGACCAGCTCAGTGATTAAACTGAGAAGAAGCTCCAACGCACTTCCCAAAGCCAAAATTGCCCCCAAAACAGCTCATGGTCACTGTTTGGTGGTCTGCTTCCCATCTGATCCACTACAACTTTCTGAATCCCAGAGAAACCATGACATCAGTTCAGCAAATTGATGCGATGCACCGAAAACTGCAACACCCTCAGCCAGCACTGGTCAACAGGAAGGGCCCGTCCTTCCCCACAACACCCGACTGCAGGTCTCACAACCAACACTCGAAAAGTTGAATGAATTGGGCTAGGAACTTTTGCCTCATTCACCATATTCACCTGATCTCTCACCAACTGACTACCACTTCTCTGAGCATCTCAACAACTTTTTGCAGGGAAGACGCAAAACATGTCTGTATAACTGAACCACTTTGCTATACGCCTGAAACTAACACAATATTGTAAATCAGCTTGACTTCAATTTTTTTAAAAATGCACACATACTCACAAAACAAGAGCGAGAGAGACAGGACCTCCAGTAACAATTTCCCCTTCAAAAATGCACCACAACCCAAGCTGATCCTTGGAAATGCCTCATTCTAGAAACATGAGTTTTATGAGTTGGTGGGGTTTTATCACCTTAAAATGTCAAACTCTGTTTCAAACCTTTTTAGGCAAAATTCATGAAAATCTATCACACATTTTCCTATATTTGAAAATAAGGTATACAGATCATAATGATTTTCACGATGACTCAAATTCATTAAATACCAAGATAAATGGAATTCTGACCTCAGATTTCAGTGCTAATGGAATACTCTCTTTAGAAACTTTAGAGAAGACTGCTCAGCTTCCCAGTTACTCAGCTATGGGTTTATCCCTGTGAGTCTTTATTACATAATTGAAAACACAGTTGATTGCCTCAAGCTGGGTAAGGGCAATGTGATTTCCTTTTATATTGCGTTGGCCAAAAAGTCTGTTCAGCTTTTTTCAAAACATCTTACAGAAAAACCTGAACTTAAAACAAAAACAAAAACAAATCTCTTTTAATCAATTTATTTATTTGGCTTAAAGCGATGGGACTACCAGACCATCTTATCTGCATCCTAAGAAATCTGTATGTAGATCAAGAAGCAACAATCCCAATAGGACATGGAACAATGAACTGGTTCAAGATTGGGAAAGGAGCACATCAAGGCTGTACATGAACCGTGAACTTCTAGATGTTCAAGCTGGATTTAGAAAAGGCAGAGGAACCAGAAATCAAATTGCCAACGTCCTTTGGATCATCGAAAAAGCAAGAGAGTTCCAGAAAAACATCTACTTCTGTTTATTGACTATGCCAAAGCCTTTGACTGTGTGGACCACAACAAACTGTGGAAAATTCTTCAAGAGATGGGAATACCAGATCACCTGACCTGCCTCCTGAGAAATCTGAATGCAAGTCAAGAAGCAACAGTCAGAACTGGACATGGAACAGTAGACTAGTTCCAAATCAGGAAAGGAGTATATCAAGGCTATATATATATTGTCACCCTGCTTATTTAACTTATATGCAGAGTATATTATGAGAAATGCTGGGCTGGATGAAGCACAAGCTGGCATCAAGATTGCCAGGAGAAATTTCAATAACCTCAGATATGCAGATGACACCACCCTTATGGCAGAAAGTGAAGAAGAACTAAAAAGCCTCTTGATGAAAGTGAAAGAGGAGAATGAAAAAGTTGGCTTAAAACTCAACATTCAGAAAACTAAAATCATGTCATTCTGTCTCATCACTTCATGGCAAATAGATGGAGAAACAATGGAGACAATGACAGACTTTATTTTGGGGGGCTCTAAAAATCACTGCGGATGGTGACTGTAGCCATATTAAAAGCTGCTTGCTCCTTGGAAGAAAAGCTATGATAAACCTATACAGCATATTAAAAAGCAGAGACATCACTCTGTCGACAAAGATCCGTACAGCCAAAGCTATGGTTTCTCCAGTAGTCATGTCCGGATATGGGAGTTGGACCATAAAGAAGGCTGAGCACCAAAGAACTGATGCTTTCGAACTGTGGTGTCAGAGAAGGAGAAGACTCTTGACAGGACTTCAAGGAAATCAAACCAGTCAATCCTAAAGGAAATCAGTCCTGAATATTCACTGGAAGGACTGATGCTGAAGCTGAAGCTCCAATACTTTGGCCACCTGATACGAAGAGCCACCTCTTTGAAAAAGACCCTGATGCTGTGAAAGATTGAGGGCAGCAGAAGAGGGTGATGGAGGAGATGGTTGGATGGCATTGTCAATTCAGTGGACATGAGTTTGAGCAAACTTTGGGAGACAGTAAAGGACAAGGAAGCCTGGTGTGCTGCAGTCCAGACTGTAGCCTTTTTGTGGGGTCACAAAAAGTCACAAGACAGAACAACTGAACAGCAACAAACTTATTTGGCTGAGTTGGGTCTTAGTTTTGGCACATGGGATCTCCGCTGCGGCACACAGATTCTCTAGTTGTGGCACGAGGGCTTAGCTGCTCTGTGGCATGAGGGTTCTTAGTTCCCTGACAATGGTTCCAATTTGTGACCCCTTCACTGCAAGATGGATTCTTAATGACTGGACCCCCAGGGAAGTCCCCTAGAATGAACTTTTTGGTCAACTCAGTACCAAGTGTGCCTTGCATATTCTGTTTCTTTTTGAAACTTTCTCTGTAACTTATTCAAACTTTGGCTGCCGTTTTCACTATACAGAGACTATTTACCTGTAGCTTTTCTTGTCAAGCTTATTAAAGGTCTATGTAAAGTAGAAGCTGATATACTGAGGAAGGGCCTCAGTGCAAAGTTCTCCAGGTATGGCTTCTGTCAGACAGATGCCATTCCCTTCTGCACCTTTGGGGAAGGTCGATTTTCTACTTCTCAGCATTTTGCCAGATAAGTGACATGCTAACTGTATTTATATGGCCCAAATGAGTAAGAAAAACAAAGCCCCCGCCCCCAAAAAAAGAAAAAGGCCCTTGAAATAGCTCAGAGCTTTCCATTTAACTTTAATATTTTTTAAAATGATAAAAGGGAAACTACTGAATTTTTAAAAAAGATTGTCAAGTCCTATTGGATTTTATGCCACCACAAAGACAAATAGATAAGTGCAGATAAATGTTATATACTGAATGACTTATATTAGAATTTTCCAAAAGGCAAAATCTAAAAAACATGAATTTCTTGAAGAGACTATAGCTATATTTGCAGATAATATTTGCACAGATCTGCATAGCAAGGTAGAGATTATTTTTTGGTTACCTTGCTTCCCTCTTATTTTTATTTCCTCTATAAACTATCCTATCACACATTGTCTTAAGTCATGCATTCCCAAACTCTGGGTGGCTGTTACTTTCTGCAGGCCAAATAAATGATGCTGTGCACATATGTGAACTATTATTCTTCAATAATAAATTCTTCACAATAAATATGCTATTGTGGTCAATAACACTTGAATTCATCTTTTACACTGTTATTGATTCACATGAGCTCTCTGTAATTAAGCATTTTCTTTTTTTCTGACTGAAGTGGTACCAAAAGCACAGGTGGATCCACACAGCCTGGCAGAGCTTGGTGATCACTATCATAAGCCCTTGCTGACATTTATACAGATAGCATCTGAGGGTGCTTACATTGACCTTAGCAGCAAAAGTCTCAAGAAGCCTTTCTGGAATATCCCAACCTCACAATGACCCTGATCACCCTTTACATCTAGTTCTTTAATATTATCTTTTCAGGCATGCTTGTCTTAGCAAAAATTTTTATTTTAGGTGAGTATGCTTTCCCTTGCCGATGGATTATAAATTCCTCCTCAGTTTCCCCTTTGAATTCCCAACAGTACTCTGAATGTGGGATTTTATATCCCCCCTACTCACAGTAATATCTATTTTGATCTGATATTCAATAGAAAGAATATGTTTTTCAGACTCTTAACTAAACCTCGGTTTGAATTTCATGTGACTACATGCTGTCTCCTAATTCTCTGAGCCTCAATTTTTCCAAAAGATCAAAACAGTGGAATTAACCAACTTCATATGATTACCAACGAGAATATATGATAACATGTGTGAAAGCAGCTAGCAGAGTGACTGTCAGGAGATGGACTTCAAAAAATGTTTAAGAAAGCTACTTAAGACATGAAAAGAAAACGCAATTCTCCTTTTCCCATTCAAATTTTAATTAAAACCAAAGAGGTTTCATTTGACCACTAAGTGAATAAAAGAGAGGAGAGAAAGGCTGTTGAGAAAGACTGAAAAATGGAAACACGTCTGACTCCACTGGGGGCTCAGGGCTGACAGCTCAGTCAGCAGGAAAGCACTCAGCCAAGAACTCAGCTGCTTGGTAACCACTAAGGCTCAGTTCCAGCTGAGTCAGGCTCTCAGGCACCCAGGTGACCAGCTGACTGAAAAACATGCAATTTTAATTTACCTACATCTGTGGTGAGGGGTACTGATATTCCGGGCCACAACCCCTTCCCTGAGAGAGCAAATCTCATCTTTTAAAGCCAAAGATAGAGTCAAGATGGCTGGGAGGGTCTGAAAATGTCTAATTAGAAGACTCTAGATCATAATCAAACTCAGTTACTACCCCAATATTTCACAAGAGTGGTTCTCAAGGAGGGGTGATTTTGCCTCCACTTCCACTTCAAGGGATATCTGGCAATTTCTGGAGACGTCTTCGGTTGTCACATCTCAGGGGATGCTACTAGCATCTAAGGCCAAAGATGCTGCTAAACATCCCATAATGCACTGGGAAGCCTCTTGCTCACCTCCAACAAAGAATTATCCAGCCCAATATGTCAGTGGGGCTGAGGTTAGGAAAGCCTGTTCTATAGGAGTAACTGGGTTCATTCTACTTGTTCCTACGTATACTAACGAACAGATCAAGAAAAATAAAATTCCCTCCATAAACAAATTTACATACATGCTCCAAGAAGACAAGAGACAGAAGCTATGTTGAGAATAAGGCTGAGTTGATTACTTCTGTCACAAGATAACTAATGATTCCTATGCTAATTGGTTTTACCCTTTATTATTTGTTTTACTTATTATCTTCATTCCAGTTCAGTACAGTCGGTCAGTTGTGTTTGACTCTTTGCGACCCCGTGAACCGCAGCACACCAGGCCTCCCTGTCCATCACCAACTCCCAGAGTTCACCCAAACCCATGTCAATCGAACTGGTGATGCTATCCAACCATCTCATCCTCTGTTGTCCCCTTCTCCTCCTGCCCTCAATCCTTCCCAGTATCAGGGTTTTCAAATGAGTCAGCTCTTTGCATCAGGTGGCCAAAGTATTGGAGTTTCAGCTTCAGCATCAGTCTTTCCAATGAATATTCACGACTGACTTCCTTTAGAATGGACTGGTTGGATCTCCTTGCACTCCAAGGGACTCTCAAGAGTTTTCTCCAACACCACAGTTCAAAAGCATCAATTCTTCAGCACTCACCTTTCTCTATAATCCAACTCTCACATCCATACATGACCACTGGAAAAACCATAGCCTTGACCAGACAGACCCTTGTTGACAAAGTAATGTCTCTGCTTTTCAATATGCTGTCTAGGTTGGTCATAACTTTTCTTCCAAGGAGTAAGTGTCTTTTAATTTCATGGCTGCAGTCACCATCTGCAGTGATTTTGGAGCCCAGAAAAATAAAGTCAGCCACTATTTCCACTGTTTCCCCATCTATTTGCCATAAAGTGACAGGACCAGATGCCACGATCTTCGTTTTCTGAATGTTGAGCTTTAAGCCAACTTTTTCGCTCTCCTCTTTCACCTTCATCAAGAGGCTCTTTAGTTCTTCTTCACTTTCTGCCATAAGGATGGTGTCATCTGCATATCTGAGGTTACCGATATTTCTCCCGGCAATCTTGATTCCAGCCTGTGCTTCCTCCAGCCCAGCGTTTCTCATGATGTATTCTGCATATAAGTTAAATAAGCAGGGTGACAATGTACAGCCTGATGTACTCCTTTTCCTATTTGGAAGCAGTCTGTTGTTCCATGTCCAGTTCTAACTGTTGCTTCCTGACCTGCATACAGGTTTCTCAAGAGGCAGGTCAGGTGGTCTGGTATTCCTAACTCTTTCAGAATTTTCCACAGTTTATCATGATCCACACAGTCAAAGGCTTTGGCATAGTCAATAAAGCAGAAATAGATGTTTTTCTGGAACTCTCTTGCTTTTTCCATGATCCAGTGGATGTTGGCAGTTCCATCTCTGGTTCCTCTGCCTTTTCTAAAACCAGCTTGAACATCTGGAAGTTCACGGTTCACGGATTGCTGAAGCCTGGCTTGGAGAATTTTGAGCATTACTTTACTAGTGTGTGAGATGAGTGCCATTGTGCGGTAGTTTGAGCATTCTTTTGCACTGCCTTTCTTTGGATTGGAATGAAAACGGACTTGTTCCAGTCCTGTGGCCACTGCTAAGTTTTCCAAATTTGCTGGCATATTGAGTGCAGCACTTTCACAGCATCATCTTTTAGGATTTGAAACAGCTCAACTGGAATTCCATCACCTCCACTAGCTTTGTTCATAGTGATCCTTCCTAAGGCCCATTTGACTTCACACTCCAGGATGTCTGGTTCTAGATGAGTGATCACAGCATAGTGATTATCTGGGTCGTGAAGATCTTAAAAGCTCAGCAAACTAAGCTCATAATGCTAAAACTGAGATTATGGCTTAAAATGGTATTCCTTCTGAATATATTTTTCTGATGACTGTATCTGAGACATATGCCATATTATAAAGCCCTGAGGAACAGAGGAGGCCCCTTTCCTCCCTTACCACACTGCCACTTGTTCTGAGACACTCCTAACTTCCCCCTTCTCATTCCTCCCTCAGCTACCTCGAAAAAATGTTTACTTCATACCTATTGAGAGCTAAGCTCGACTTTGCAGCTGCACATAGCACTGAGCAAGATGCTAAAAACCTCTCCTCTCCTGGAGCTTACATTCAGGGAACAGGGGACACAGACAGCAAATAAATAAATAATGAATAAGTATAATTAACATGGCCATATGTTATATATGAAAATTGTCAAGAGTAAATTCTGGGTTCTCAGCACAAGGAAAAAAATTGTTCCATTTCTTTAATTTTGAATCTGTATGAGATGATGGACATTCATTAAACTTATTGTGATAATCATTTCATGGTGCATGCAAGTCAAATCATTATGCTGTATACCTTAAACTTGTACTGTGCTACATGTCAATTATATCTCAATCAATCTGGAAAAACAGGAAAAGAAAAAGAAAATAACTTGATAAAAAAACAAATAAAAATATTAAAAAATACACAAAATAATTCCAAAGAGTGGTGGGTGCTATAAGGATAAGCAAAATGGACTAACGGTGGATGAGCTGGGAGCGAGGAGTCAGCAAAGTCTCTCCAAAGAGCTAAGGATTTCAGCAGAGACCAAAAAATGATGGAAGGGAATTTCAGGTCACGGGAAGAGCCCTTCCAAAGTCCCTGAGTCAGAATGAGCTTGGGATGCTTGAGGAATAGCAAGGAAGCTGGAGAGGAGTGAGTGGAGAGACAGGCTGTGGAAACGGCAAGGGGCCAGATTACACAGGGCACTGTGGGTCATGGTAAGGAATGTGGATGAGACTCCATGTGGGAACAGAGGCCCCTGGAATGATGCATCTGATTCACGTTTTAGAAGGGTTATTCTGCTGCTGGGTGAAGAACGGACTATAGGGCCCATGCATGGAGGCAGAGACACAAGTCTGAGGCTGCTGCTATATCCCTAGTGAGAGATAAAGGCTTGGACCAAGGTTGTGGTAACAGGTGTCAAGAAGGGATCAGGTTCATTCATCTCCAACACTTGAGAGCTGAAAGAAGCTTTTGAAGTAACTCATTCTAATGTGTTATTTTACAGACGATGGACTGGAAGGCCCAAAGAGGTGACGTGAGTTTCTCATAGACATGCTACATTAGCTAAAGAGGCTTACCAGCAAACCTTGACCTTCAACCTTGATGTCAAATTCAAACCCTGACCTCCCTGGTGTCAGAAAGGAAAGACGCTGAAGAAAAGTAAAAGATACAATAATTTTCAATAATTTTAGATGAAAAATGCAAAGAAAAATGGAGATGAAAGAGAGAATTTAGGGAAAATTAATTTTGAGATAGGAGAAGGTTTCCTAAAAGACAGAAAACTTTAAGCCATAGTGAAAAGTCTTATAGACTTAACCACATAAACACTGGAGAAGGAAATGGCAACCCACTCCAGTATTCTTGCCTGAAAAAATCCCATGGACAGAGGAGCCTGGTGGGCTACAGTCCATGGGGTCACAAAGAGTCAGACACAACTGAGCAACCAACACTAACTCATGCTGCTGCTGCTGCTAAGTCACTTCAGTCGTGTCTGACTCTGTGCGACCCCATAGACAGCAGCCCACCAGGCTCCCCCGTCCCTGGGAGTCTCCAGGCAAGACCAATGGAGTGGGTTGCCATTTCCTTCTCCATTGCATGAAAGTGAAAAGTGAAAGTGAAGTCACTCAGTCGCATCTGACTCTTAGCGACCCCATGGACTGCAGCCCACCAGGCTCCACTGTCCATGGGATTTTCCAGGCAAGAGTACTGGAGTAGGGTGCCATTGCCTTCTCTGAACACTAACTCATAAACATTAAACAACCAAAGGTACAATAAGCAAACCCAGGAAGACAAAAAAGGCAAGATACTTGATTTATTAACAAGAAAAGGATTAACATTGTAAAAGACCCTCACAAATTGATGAAATCACCAACAATTCAATGGAAAAATTGTTAAGGGATCTGAAGAAGTATAAATCCATTAATGTGTGTTTTAAGAGTAGACTAAGAAGAATCTATCAGCATTTAAAATGCACACAACTTTGATATGGAGTAGTCTCCAAGATATACATTAAATTTTTAAAATTCTATAAGCAGAATGGGGTATTTAGTATGTTACTATAATAATTTTTTTAGGGAAAGAAAATTGATAATAAAATTGAATATTTTATTTATCTATAAATGCATGTGTATAGAAGAACACAAAAAAAGTGGCAAAATTAGTTCTTCCATGAAAGGGAAATAGAGGGCCAGAGTAGAAGGGAGGTATTACCATTTATAGCCTTTGAATACTACCTACGGGCGGGTCATGGTGGAGAGAGCTGACAGAATGTGGTCCACTGGAGAAGGGAATGGATGGCAAACCACTTCAGTATTTTTGCCTTGAGAACCCCATGAACAGTATGAAAAGGCAAAATGATAGGATACTGAAAGAGGAACTCCCCAGGTCAGTAGGTGCCCAATATGCTACTGGAGGTCAGTGGAGAAATAACTCCAGAAAGAATGAAAAGATGGAGCCAAAGCAAAAACAATACCCAGCTGTGGATGTGACTGGTGATAGAAGCAAGGTCCGATGCTGTAAAGAGCAATATTGCATAGGAACCTGGAATGTCAGGTCCATGAATCAAGGCAAATTGGAAGCGGTCAAACAAGAGATGGCAAGAGTGAACGTCGACATTCTAGGAATCAGCAAACTAAAATGGACTGGAATGGGTGAATTTAACTCAGATGACCATTATATCTACTACTGTGGGCAGGAATCCCTCAGAAGAAATGGAGTAGCCATCATGGTCAATAGAAGAATCCGAAATGCAGTACTTGGATGCAGTCTCAAAAATGACAGAATGATCTCTGTTCGTCTCCAAGGCAAACCATTCAGTATCACAGTTATCCAAGTCTATGCCCCAACCAGTAACACTGAAGAAGCTGAAGTTGAACAGTTTTATGAAGACACACAAGACCTTTCAAAACTAACACCCCAAAAAGATGTCCTTTTCATTCTAGGGGACTGGAATGCAAAAGTAGGAAGTCAGGAAACACCTGGAGTAACAGGCAAATTTGGCCTTGGAATGCAGAATGAAGCAGAGCAAAGACTAATAGAGTTTTGCCAAGAAAATGCACTGGTCATAGCAAACATCCTCTTCCAACAACACAAGAGAAGACTCTACACATGGACATCACCAGACGGTCAACATCAAAATCAGATTGATTATATTCTTTGCAGCCAAAGACAGAGAAGCTCTATACAGTCAATAAAAACAAGACCAGGAGCTGACTGTGGCTCAGATCATGAACTCCTTATTACCAAATTCAGACTCAAATTGAACAAGTAGGGAAAACCGCTAGACCATTCAGGTATGACCTCAATCAAATCCCTTATGATTACACAGTGGAAATGAGAAATAGATTTAAGGGCGAAGATCTGATAGATAGAGTGCTTGATGAAGTATGGATTGAGGTTCATAACATTGTACAGGAGACAGGGATCAAGACCATCCCCATGGAAAAGAAATGCAAAAAAGCAAAATGGCTATATGGGGAGGCCTTACAAACAGCTGTGAGAAGAGAGGTGAAAAGCAAAGGAGAAAAGGAAAGATATAAGCATCTGAATGCAGAGTTCCAGAGAGCAAGAAGGGATAAGAAAGCCTTCTTCAGCAATCAATGCAAAGAAATAGAGGAAAAGAACAGAATGGGAAAGACTAGAGATCTCGTCAAGAAAATTAGAGATACCAAGGGAACATTTCATGCAAAGATGGGCTTGATAAAGGACAGAAATGGTCTGGACCTAACAGAAGCAGAAGATATTAAGAAGAGGTGGCAAGAATACACGGAAGAACTGTACAAAAAAGATCTTCACAACCAGATAATCAGAAAGGTGTGATCACTCATCTAGAGCCAGACATCCTGGAATGTGAAGTCAAGTCGGCCTTAGAAAGCATCATTACGAACAAAGCTAGTGGAGGTGAGGGAATTCCAGTTGAGCTGTTTCAAATCCTAAAAGATGATGCTAGGAAAGTGCTGCACTCAATATGTCAGCAAATTTGGAAAACTCAGCAGTGGCCACAGGACTGGAAAAGATCAGTTTTCATTTCATTTCCAAAGAAAGGCAGTGCAAAAGAATGCTCAAACTACCGCACAATTGCACTCATCTCACATGCTAGTAAAGTAATGCTCAAAATTCTCCAAGCCAGGCTTCAGCAATACATGAACCATGAACTTCCTGAGGTTCAAGCTGGTCTTAAAAAAGGCAGAGGAACCAGAGATCGAATTGCGAACATCCGCTGGATCTTGGAAAAAGCAAGAGAGTTCCAGAAAAAACATCTATTTCTGCTTTATTGACTACGCCAAAGCCTTTGACTGTGTGGATCACAATAAACTGTGGAAAATTCTGAGAGAGATGGGAATACCAGACCACCTGACCTGCCTCTTGAGAAATCTGTATGCAGGTCAGGAAGCAACAGTTAGAACTGGACATGGAACAACAGACTGCTTCCAAATAGGAAAAGGAGTACATCAGGCTGTACATTGTCACCCTGCTTATTTAACTTATATGCAGAGTACATCATGAGAAACACTGGACTGGAAGAAACACAAGCTGGAATCAAGATTGCCAGGAGAAATATCAATAATCTCAGATATGCAGATGACGCCACCATTATGGCAGACAGTGAAGAGGAACTAAAAAGCCTCTTGATGAAAGTGAAAGAGGAAAGTAAAAAAGTTGGCTTAAAGCTCAACATTCAGAAAACGAAGATCATGGCATCTGGTCCTGTCACTTCATGGCAAATAGATGGGGAAACAGTAGAAACAGTGTCAGCCTTTATTTTTGGGGGCTCCAAAATCACTGCAGATGGTGACTGCAGCCATGAAACTAAGAGACACTTACTCCTTGGTAGAAAAGTTATGACCAACCTAGATAGTATATTCAAAAGCAGAGACATTACTCTGCCGACTCAGGTCCGTCTACTCAAGGCTATGGTTTTTCCAGTGGTCATGTATGGATGGGAGAGTTGGACTGTGAAGAAGGCTGAGCACTGAAGAACTGATGCTTTTGAACTGTGGTGTTGGAGAAGACTCTTGAGAGTCCCTTGGACTGCAAGGAGATCCAACCAGTCCATTCTGAAGGAGATCAGCCCTGGGATTTCTTTGGAAGGAATGATGCTAAAGCTGAAACTCCAGTGCTTTGGTCACCTCATGTGAAGAGTTGACTCATTGGAAAAGACTCTGATGCTGGGAGGGACTGGGGTCAGGAGGAGAAGGCGACGACAGAGGATGAGATGGCTGGATGGCATCACTGACTCGACGGACGTGAGTCTGAGTGAACTCTTGGAGCTGGTGATGCACAGGGAGGCCTGGCGTGCTGCCATTCATGGGGTCGCAAAGAGTCAGACACGACTGAGCAACTGAACTGAACTGAACTGATGCCTTATGTATACATCTATCTCCAAACAAGTAAACCTAAAAGTAATTAAATAAACTCAATCTCTTTTTCTGCATAATCCCCAGATCCCAATATACAAAAGGAATTTTGCTTAAATAAATGTTTAAAATATACACTTCCTCTGACCCAACAACTTCACTTCTAAGAATAACTTTTATCCAGAAATACTCTACAAACATAAAGCCTTATGTATAAGCATGTTCACTATCAGTTCAGTCACTCAGTCGTGTCCAATTCTTTGTGATCCAATGGACTGCAGCCCACCAGGCTTTCCTGTCCATCACCAACTCTTGGAGCTTGCTCAAACTCATGTCCATCGAGACAGTGATGCCATCCAACCATGTGATCCTCTGTCACCCCCTTCTCCTGTCTTCAATCTTTCCCAGCATCAGGGTCTTTTCAAATGAGTCAGCTCTTCGCATCAGGTGGCCAAAGTATTGGAGTTTCAGCTTCAGCATCAGTCCTTCCAATGAATATTCAAGACTGATTTCCTTTGGGATGGACTGGTTGGATCTCCTTGCAGTCCAAGGGACTCTCAAGAGTCTTCTCCAACACCACAGTCTAAAAGCATTAATTCTTTGGCACTCAGCTTTCTTTATAGTCCAACTCTCACATCCATACATGACTACTTGAAAAACTACAGCTTTGACTAGACAGACCTTTGTTGGCAAAGTAATATTTCTGCATTTTAATACACTGTATAGGTTGGTTATAGCTTTGCTTCCAAGTAGTGAGTCTTTTAATTGCAGGGCTGCAGTCACCATCAGCAGTGATTCTGGAGCCCCCAAAAATAAAATCTCTGTTTCATTTCCCCACCTATTTGCCATGAAGTGATGGGACCAGATGCCATGATCTTAGTTTTCTGAATGCTGAGTTATAAGCCAACTATTTCACTCTCCTCTTTCACCTTCATCAAGAGGCTCTTTAGTTCTTCTTCACTTTCTGCCATAAGGGTGGTGTCATCTGCATATCTGAGGTTATTGATATTTCTTCTGGCCATCTTGACTCCAGCTTGTGCTTCATCCAACCCGGCATTTCACATGATGTATTCTGCACAGAAGTTAAATAAGCATGGTGACAATATACAGCCTTGACGTACTCCTTTTGTGATTTGGAACCACTCTGTTGTTCCATGTCCAGTTCTAACTGTTGCTTCTTGACCTACATACAGATTTCTCAGGAGGTAGGTCAGGTGGTCTGGTATTCCCATCTCTCTCAGAATTTTCCACAGTTTGTCGTGACCCACACAGTCAAAGGCTTTCGCATAGCCAATAAAGCAGAAGTAGATGCTTTTCTGGAACTCTTTTGCTCTTTCTATGATCCAACAGATGTTGGCAATTTGACCTCTGGTTCCTCTGCCTTTTCTAAATTCAGCTTGAACATCTGGAAGTTCACGGTTCATGTACTGTTGAAGTCTGGCTTGGAGAGTTACGAGCATTACTTTGCTAGCATGTGAGATGACTGCAACTGTGCTATGGTTTAAACATTCTTTGGCATTGCCTTTCTTTGGGATTGGAATGAAAACTGACCTTTTCCAGTCCTGTGGCCACTGCTGAGTTTTCCAATTTTGCTGGCATATTAAATATAGCACTTCCATACTATCATCTTTTAGGATTTGAAATAGCTCTACCAGAATTCCACTAGGTTTGTTCCTAGTGATGCTTCCTTATGCCCACTTGACTTCGCATTCCAGGATGTCTGGTGCTAGGTGAGTGATCATGCCATTGTGGTTATCTGGGTCCCAAAGATCTTTTCGTGAAGATCTGGGTCATGAAGACCAAAATGTGGTCCACTGGAGAAGGGACTGAAATGGCAAACAAGTTCGGTATTCTTGCCTTGAGAACTCCATGAACAGTATGAAAAGGCAAAAAGATATGATACTGAAAGATGAACCCCCCAGGTCAGTAGGTGCCCAATATGCTATCGAGAAGAGTGGAGAAATAACCCCAGAAAGTAAAGAGGCAGAGCCAAAGCAAAACAACGCCCAGTTGTGGATGTGACTGGTGATAGAAGTAAAGCCCAATGCTGCAAAGAACAATACTGCATAGGACAGAATGATCTCTGTTCATTTCCAAGGCAAACCATTCAATATGTTTACTACTATAGCACTGATAATAGATGAAGCTAGAAAAAAATCTCAAAGCCCTTCAATAGGGAAATGTTTAAATGAATTCTGGTGAATCTATACTATAAAATACTATGTAGTCATTTAAAAGAATGAAGTATATCTATGTTATTGGCATTAGAAGACATCCAAGTCTGATTATTAAGTCAAAAAATTAAGTCATGGAGCATATAATTATATATGATCCCCATTTATGTATTTTTAAAGGCATATCCAATATACTAAGGTTGGTCCTAAAGTTGGAAATGCAAATAGTACTTTACCATGTTTTATAATATAATATCAATAAACTATATATTATGCATTCATATTCACCTCTGTTTCCAGGTTTGTTAAACTGGCTAACAAAAACTAGTTGGAAGTATTCTTTTGGTGCAGGACTAGAATCACAGAGATCAGTACTAGTACTGGCTGAATGAATGAAGTATTGAGTCATAAAGTCAATCCTTACTCCAAATTCCAGGTAGCACCACCTCCAATTTTGTTGCTGTTTGTTGCTCTCAAAGAAACACAGCAAGAAAACATCACTTCTGCCCTCCAGTTACCCTTTATTGCATCTCTGAATGGCAGCAAGTACTTCCTAAGGTTGCAAGCTGGCAGTCTGCAGGCTACAACGAGCTTACATACATGATTTAGTTGCCCAGCATACTTTGAAAACTGTTTTGAATTAGTTGCCAATTTTAAAAACATGGAGCTTTCTTCCTTAAAAATGTGTAACTTTCCACCGCCCCCTCCCCTAATTCAGATTAAGCAAAATGCTAGAACCTTGTCACACCTGCTCTCTCTTTACAGAAGGTATGTTCTACACACAGCCCCCACATAGCCATTCTGCACTCAGGCTTCCTGACTGGTCCCAGCAGAGTTTACATCACAGAACTGTACCTCCTTTGGGTGGGATTTAGATCAGCTCCAGTTCACCCTATTCTGTCTTTCACAGAACCCAGGCAACGAACTCCAACCCTCTAATCACATGGCCAGGCCTCATTTCTGACTCCCCCTGCATAGGGCTGCAACATAAAGAAAATGATTTGACTACTTGAGGCTTGGACTTAGTTTCTAAATGCCAAGCAGGCCTCCTTGTGAAAAGTTCCTATTTTTCCCATCAAGGTGGTGGTGTTGTAAGGCAAGGAAAATCCTGAGTTCAAGGACCCACCTGTGTTGGAGCCCATGTGAAAAGTACTGCTAAGTCAAAAGACCTGAGTACAATCTTGGCTCCTTACTTGCTGAGCAGAGTACTTTTCTTGAGTCTCAGTTTCCTCACCTGTAAAAGCTGCTAATAACACTCTAGAGGGCTGTTACATGAATGAAATTTAAAAGTGTGTATTAAAGTGCTTGGAAGCATCTTATAAGTATAAAACGAGTGTAGATTAAGACAGGAGAAGAGAGGCACTATGGAAGAAGTGACTGAAATGGGTGGTTGAATCTCAGTTAAAGAGAGTTGGATGAAGAGCTCCTGTCTGTGCGATCTGAGGTACTTCCCACCACCTCTCTCTGCTGGGGGCCTGGGAAATGCCTTTCCTCACCCATCTCAGTAGCCACGAGGGATTATGAGGGAAAGCCATCTAATATTTTTCGATGCAGCAGCTCTCCAAAGCTCATTTCTGGGTCCAGGTCACAGGTGGAAAAGACGCTGGGCTGAGTCACTGTTGGCTGGATGGGGAGGAAGCACAGCGATGCTCACTCCACCACCATCACCACCACCTTGAGCCTCCCCTCAAACACTAACGCTCCCATTATCTCAACTGGATACATCAAGGAACCTTTCCCTCCAAAACCACACCACCTTCACAGGGAGGAGGTGCTTTCAGGGCTCTTGAGAGCACTGACAACACAGATGAAAGTTACAATTAAAAAAAAAAAACAGTCTGAAAGATGTGAGATAAACTGATAACGCATCGCTGTGTGGTTACCCGAGCAGACCCGTAGACATTCTTATCCCGCATGCCTCTGTCCAAAGGTTTGGACCAGGGCTAAGCTCTGGTCCAGAAGGCGGGCCAAGTACCCCCAAACTAACCGAATCTCTGCTGGCAGACCTGGAGAGCAGAGACGCCTACCCGGCGGCGCCCAAGTGGGCCGGGCGACTTCTGGGCGCACCTTCCGCCCAGCTCGGGAGACAGCGCCCAGAGCCCCGGCCGAGGATGCAGCTCACCTGGTCCTCACGGATTTCGGCTAAGGGTCGAAGCCGCTTCGCCCCGCACACCTGTCCCTGAGGGGACCTTCAAGCCCCTCGGTCCAGGGGGCACGGGGCCGCACCGCCGCCCTCCCTTTCCGGGGGTCTGAGAAAGGGGCTTCCGGCAGCGAGGCAGAAGCCAGGCGGGCTAGTGGGAAGGGCCTCTCAGAAGCCCCGGCCTCAGGGCAGGGCGCGCCCTCAAGACCTTCCCACAGAGAGTCCCGGATCCGCGAAGCAAAGCGGGTGCGCGGGGAAGATAACTCCCTACCTCCAAGGCGCGCGGAGGGGAAAAAAGCGCCGTGGGGGCGGGGAGGCGCGGGGGCAGGGGGCGCGGAGACCCGTCTGGCCTGCACCCCCGCGCCCTCCCGCGCGGCACAAAGCACTCGGCCCCGCTCCATCCCTGCCAGCGCCCCACTTCCCGCCCGCGCCCCGGCGGGCACTCACCCAGAGGCCGCCGCGGCAGCTCAGGGCCGGGTCGGCCCGAGCCGCCTCCCCGCCTCCGTCGCCGCCGCGGCAGCAGCTTCCTTCCTCCCGGCCGCGCTCGGGGGCCGGAGGTTTCGGGTTTCAGCCCGCGGAGCCCCGCTTCGCTCCTCCCGCCGCCCCGCCGCCAGCACGGGTACCCGGCCAGAGCACAGACCGAGTAACTTCGCGGCGCTCGCGCCGCCCGCCCCTTCTCCGCCGTCCCGAGCCCCTCCGCCCGCGGGCCCTCCGAATCCCTCGCGCCCCGCACGGCCCCGCCCGGGCTCCGCGCGCCGCCGCCCCTGCCCACCCCGGAGCCGCCGCTTCCCATCCCTCACACCCCTTCCTTTCGCGTCCGCCCTCCCTCCCGGCCACTTTTCCATTTCTTCCCACGGTCGGCCTCAGCTGCTGCTCTTTGTCTCGCCCTTACCCTCTCGGCCCGTAAACCTTTGTGGTCCCTCTTCAGGCCCTCCCCGCATCCCGTTCCTCCGTCCCAGTTCCAGCTGTTAGGACGTCGCCTTTGCCATTCTCTCTGCATTGCACTTATACTTTCGGATTCTTCCCGTAGGCTCCGCACAGTCCCATTCTCCTCCTCCAGCCTCGCCGTGGACGGCTCCTGGCATCGGCTTTCCTGCTCACCTTTCGTTCATCCAGCGAACGTGCCTGAGCATCTGCCTGCTTCCAGGCACTGTCCCGCACCCTGGGAATATCACAGTGAATCCACCCGCGAAACCAGCCTTTGAGGATCCCACAGCTCCTGAGAGTGGGAGGGTGAATGTAAACAGACCTTTTCAAGGCTACTCTCTACCTCTGAGCCAAGGCCCGGGAGCAGTAACTACAATACACAGACCAGGGCGCTGCCGGTTCAGGGGACAAAACAGTTCTCATATGTGGTTCCCCCCCCAACCCTTCTCAGTTCCCATGTTCTGTAGCATCTCTAGCCTCATGCGTTTTCTGTGCAGCAGTCTTAATAAAAGGACAAAAAGTTGAAGCATACAATAAAACTGCTTTAAAAATGAAGGTAGGGAAGGAAGAAAGAAACGAAAGGAAGAGGAAAGGGGTAGCAAATGAATCAGGTAAGTAGTTATAAAGCCCGGTTCACCAAACTCCAGCAAAAAACTGATGCTATGCCCAGAACAGGATTCAAATAACTGAAATCCATCCATTTTGATAAATGTATTAGTTATTCCCTCGTCTACAAGTTGGCACTGTGGGAGCTGCTTCCTTATTAATATTAGGCCACTGAGTACCATTTTAGAATTATAATTTACTATCTAACACCTGCCAAACACCCAGCTTGTCTTCAGGGACAAAGGAGATAATAGGGACACAAAAAGCACATGGATGCCTGAATATTCCTATGGGACAGCTGCTTTATTTGGTCAAAAACTGGAAGCTGAAACTCCACACAGAATCTAGGTCACCAGCAAGCCAGATGCTTGAAAGACCTTAAAGCAGTCTGTTCTTGAGAGTATTTTAGACTTTTATTCTGAAATCCCTGTTTATTTTTTTAATTTGCATTGACTTAGGCACTGGCTAAGCGCTGTGACCTGGAGAGTCATTTAACCTTCCCGAATCTCAGCTCTCAGCTTATTCATCATATATAAAATAGGCCTACTCACACCTGCCTATCTGTAGAGTTAGAAAGACGAAATGAGATAATGGAAGTAAATCCTCAGTGCTATAGAGAGCTAAACCCTTTTGAAAGTTGGCATTCAAGAAAGATCTGGTAATATATGCCATACACTGGCATGGAGACAATGAGAATCAGAAACAGTTATGGCTCTTTCAGCTCTGTATCCACCCATGATGCAAAAGATGTCCTTCTCAAACTTACTCTATTTCATTTTGAACTCTCAACTGAAAACAGTTTTTTTCTCCTGCTGCTCATTATCAACTATGTTATTTACCACAAAGGCTTTTCCTACCATAGCTCATAAACTGAAAACTTACTGTGCATTCAAGAATAGAAACTGCTACCGACAAGTGCATTTTTTTCAATTGCTCTCTCAAGATGTTTTCCTTCTTCTAAAGCTAATAGTGAGCTATTAGCAATATTCAAACAGCAAAATGGAAAAAATATTTCACTATATATCACTGTATAGATTACAGTCATGTGAAAAACATGATATTGATTTTGTGCAAGGATTAATTTTTAAACAAAAGATATATAATAATTTTCTTCCTCCGTCAGTTTCATTAGCCATTTCATTTGGGGTTCCTCAAAGACTTCTGAGCGCCGAAGAATTGATGCTTTTGAACTGTGGTGTTGGAGAAGATTCTTGAGAGTCCCTTGGACTGCAGAGAGATCCACCCAGTCCATTTTGAAGGAGATCAGCCCTGGGATTTCTTTGGAAGGAATGATGCTAAAGCTGAAGCTCCAGTACTTTGGCCACCTCATGCGAAGAGTTGACTCATTAGAAAAGACTCTGATGCTGGAAGGGATTAGGGGCAGGAGGAGAAGGGGACAACCGAGGATGAGATGGCTGGATGGCATCACGGACTCGATGGACGTGAGTCTGAGTGAACTCCGGGAGATGGTGATGGACAGGGAGGCCTGGCGTGCTGCCATTCATGGGGTCGCAAAGAGTCGGACACGACTGAGCAACTGAACTGAACTGAACTGAAAGACTTCTGAACTAAGATAATGAGAGGCCTCATTTAAGTGAATCTTAAATGCTGACTGAAGAATCTACCTATGATGACTCATCAATGATATAAAATTTCCTTTTTTTATAGAATTTCGTTTATTTTTATTTTTGGCTGTGCTGGGCCTTCATTGTAGTGCACAGGTTTCTCTAGTTGAGGTGCACAGGCTTCTCAAGTTGTGGCATATGGGCTTAGCTGCCGGTGGCATGTGGGATCTCAGTTCCCTATCAGGGATCAGATGTGCGTCCCCTGCATTGGAAGGTGGATATTTTACCACTGTAGCTCCAGGAAGTCCTTATAATTCTTTTCAAGACGCACTTTACATAAGCTGTCAGAACAAACTGGAATATATCGTGTGTTCACGTGAATATTATTCCCTCAGTCTTTACACCAAATTCTTTTTACCCTTGACATCTCAGTTTAAATGTCTTCCCTGATCAGTCTAATAACATTTTCTAACCTCTGCTCTCAGAGCCACAATTTAAAATCTATCCCAATTATTATATATATACATTTCTGCTTATTTGTTTATAATATGCTACACTTGTAGACATAAATTCCATGATGTAGGAGCCCTGTTATTTACCTGTTTATTTACCACTCTAGGACCAGGGCCTAACCCAATAAAACATTTAAAATATATCAATGAAAAATAAAAATAAAGTATGCCTTCAGGGGCCTTGGTTCTCAAACTTTGGATATATAAGGAAGGATCCCCTGGAGATTTCTTATACAACACCAAAAGCTCAAGTGACAGAAGTTTGATATGTTGGATTTCAAAAAAATTTTAAAGCTTTATGCTTCCTAGAACACCATCAAGAAAACAAAAAGATAGCTCACAGAATGGGATAAATTATTTTCAAATCATATATCTAACAAAGGACATGTATCCAGAATATATAAAGAACTTCTACAACTCAATAATAAGATGGTAAACATATCCATGTTTTAAATGGGTGAAGCATCGGAACTTACATTTCTCTGAAGAAGATATGTAAATGGTCAATAATCACATAAAAAGCTACTGGACATCATTAGTCATTAGGGAAATGAATATCAAAACATCAAGCTTCCACCTTCCACTCACCAGGATAGCTATGATGAGAAACACAATAAGTATTGTGCAAGATACAGAGAAATTAGAACACTTGTACATTACTGATGGGATTGTCAAGTGATGCAATCAGTTTAGAAAACAGTTTGTTCCTCAGGGTGGTAAACATGAAGTTACCTTATGACCCAGTAAGTTCACTTCTGGATATCTAACCAAGAGAAATAAAAACATACAACCACACAAAAATATATGAACATTCATAGCAGCATTATTCATAATAGCCAAAAAGTGGGAACAACCCAAATGTCTGTTAATGGATGAACATATAGACAGAATGTGGCCTATTCATACAATGGAATATTATTCAGCCATAACAAGGAATGAAGTGCTGACATGCTAAGTGAAAGAAGCCAGACACAAAAGGCCACATATTGTGTGATTCCATTCAAATGCAATAGCTGAAATAGGTAAGTCTAAAGCCGATAAAGAAATTAGTTATTGCCTAGGACTAGAGGTGGAGTGGTTCAGTAGTGACTGCTAAAGGGGTTCAAGGTATCTTTTGGAGATGATGAAAATGTTTTAAAGTTTGATCATGTGATACTTGCAAAACTGTGAATATATTAAAAGAGTGAATTCTGCATTTTAAATGCATGAAAATTATGGTATGTAAATTATGTCTCAATAAAGCTCTTTTAGAAATCAAAAGAATCCCTTGGGGAATTTGTTAAGCTGCTGAGTTGCAGGCTGCATTCCAGAGATAGACTCTTCAGGAGTTGTGGGTAGCTGCTGTTTCTTGTTTAGCATCCAGTCCCTCTCTTGCAGGCAGTATACCCTCAAATTTCCTTTGGAAAACCATTGCTTCTTCCTGGAGTCAGCCAGGGGTTTTATATAAGGATTGACCTCTCCTCCAGCTCCAGGGGTGGACTTCCATCCTTCTCAACCACATGATTGGTTCAAGCATGGAGACCAGTCAGAATGAAGCCTCAAGGACATTTTGCTAAGAAGGAAGCCTCAAGGACATTTTGCTAAGAATACCGGGTGGAACCAAAACTTAGGAAACAGAGTACTGATTAGCATGTGCTAAGGGATGAGAAATAGGAGGATTTAGGTCATGACTAACCTATTAGATCCTGGATGAGGCCTTCCCTGAAGTTGATGTAGCCTTGAACCCATCATTTACAGGACCCAATAAATATTTTTTAATTAAGTCTATATGGGTTAAATTCCTCTGTTACTTGGAACAAAAAGCATATAACTCAATATGTGGTTCTCATATGACATTTTAGAAATCATGGGAGTATTTGGGAGTTGTCACAATGATTAGAGGGCACTCCTGGCATTTAGTGAATGTGGTCAAGGATACTAAACATCTTGCAGTACATGGGACCAACCTAGGCAAAAAGAACAATTCCTCTCACCTGTGATTTTTGAAGGACCACAAATGATAAAAAACAAAAAAAAAAAAACCTCTTTCACATCATTTTCTGTGTCTAGAATTAGACTATTTTAATCTGAGCATGAAGGTGTATTTGCTTTTTTGTTTTTGCA
Source organism: Capra hircus (assembly GCF_001704415.2). Lineage (NCBI taxonomy): Eukaryota > Metazoa > Chordata > Mammalia > Artiodactyla > Bovidae > Capra > Capra hircus. The sequence goes on from NC_030810.1 coordinate 119,605,872, forward strand.
TGGTTTCGTTATACACCAGTTTGTTCAGAAATGGTGTGCTGTATGGGCCTCCCCCATAGCTCAGCCTGCATTGCAGGAAATGCAGGAAGATCCCTTGGAATCTTGGGCACAGCAACCCACTCCAGTATTCTTGCCTGGAGAATTCCATGGACAGAGGAACCTGGTGGGCTCTAGTTCATAGGGTTACAAAGAGTCGGACACGACTGAGGCAACTGAGCACACGTGCACACATGCCATTACTGTGTAAGCCGAGGGAAGAGTGTACTCTGATTTCTTCAGATGTCACCAAGATTTCTTCATCAGTTTGGAAAATCACTGCTACTCATGGTATTGGGTTTACCAGCGCAAGTTAGGTGACCAATTCTGCATTTTCGTACCTCAGATTCACAGTGATCCTATCTATAATTGCAAGTGTCTGACCACTTCATGGTGTCATCTAGTAGGGTTAGCATATTGAAATGAGTAGAGTTTTGTTGTTTGTTTATTCATTCGTTCAACAACTGTTTTCTGAGTACCCACTTTATGTCAGTAAACAAGAAAGACAAAAATCCTTGAGTTCATGGAGCTAATATTTGGATGGAGAAGACACTATAGAAAAATAAAATATATTCTGTTTTCAGTAATGATAAGTGCTCAGAAAGGGAATAAAGCAGAGAAGGGAAAATGAAGTCTCAGGAGTAGGGATGGGGCATGAATAAGTTGGTTATGGAAAATTTCACTTAGAAGGCATCTCTTGAGAAAAAGACTTGAAGGAAGTGAGGGAGTCAGCCAAGTGGACATCTGGGAAAGAGTGTTTCAGGCATGGAGTGTTTCAGTGCAAAGGCCCTAAAGATGCAAACATCCTTAGGCGGTTAAAGGGAAAGTGAGACTAGTGTAGCTTGAGAAGCATGATTTAGAGTAGAAAAATAGAATCTGAGTTCACAGAGGAAATAGGAGGCCAGATGGCACAGCATCTTACAGATGCTTCGGCTTTTCTCCGGGTGAGGAAAGTTATGGATAGAAATATGATATAATCACTCATTATCATTGTTAACAATGAAAGTGGAAGTCGCTCAGTCATGTCCAACTCTTTGTGACCTGATGGACTATACAGTTCATGGAATTTTCCAAGCCAGAGTACTGGAATGGGTAGCCCTTCCCTTCTCCAGGGGATCGTCCCAATCCAGGGATCGAACCCAGGTTTATTGCATTGCAGGTGGATTCTTTACCAGCTGAGCCATAAGTGAAGCCCTCTTGTTAACATTAAGAGCATCATTTTAAAGTTTCAAAATTCTGTATGTAAGTAGATTATGTTATTATAAATTTCATTTCAGGGTACTAAAAGGTTATAATCAAATATTTGTTATTTGTGTAAAAAGGTGTGTTAGATTTGAGAAATGTTCCTCTAACAAATTGGCAGTTCTGGGATTGGACTCCAGGATTCTATATCTTGTCAGATACCCCCAGGTCATCCTGATGCATACAAGTAGGACCCATAAGTTGAGGAACAAGCCTTCAAACCTACAGCTTACTTCTTCTTTTGTGATATCTTATACGTAAGTAGTTTTCTTTTCTGCCTTTGAATTGTGTATGCTTACAGAAAATATTGGAGGAGTCTTACAAAAGTAGACATGAACACAATATGACTGATATAATAGCTCTAGCAAACTGAAAGCGAGGAAAGGAACAGAGAGCAAATGTCCCCAGAAATCGGTTTCACAGGGGCAGGCTTTATTCTGGTGGCATCTACCTGTGAGTGAAGCCATCCAAATGCATACACACTCACACACACTGCTATGGACTGAATGTTTGTGTTCCCCAAAATTCATTTGTGGGAGCCTAATCGCCAGTATTGGAGAAGGAAATGGCAACCTGCTCCAATATTCTTGTGTGGGAAATCCCATAACAGAGGAGGCTGAAGGGCTATAATCCATGAAGTCACAAAAGAGACACGAGTTAGTGACTGAACAACAACCCTCAATATTATGGTATTTGGATGTGGTGCCTTTGAGAGGTAGTTAGGTCAAGAGGATGGAACCCTTATGAATGGGATTAGTGCCCCCATAAAAGAGACACAAGAGAACTTGCTTCTTTCCTCTCTCCTCTCCACCTAGCAAAGATACAAAAAGATAGTCATATGCAAACCAGAAAGCAGATCCTCATAGACACAAGATCTTCTGATACCTTGATCTTGGACTTCCCAGCCACTCAATAAATATTATATGAACTATGTTCCACCCTGCTGCCTCTGCAGCTTCAGCATCTTTCAGTCGAAACTATATCCACAGGGTCTATCTCCAGGTGTAGTAGAATAGAGAAGCATCCAAAGAGCTCTGATATTCCAGTCCCAAACCAGTTTAGTAAATGGTAAAAAAGATTTCTGGTTAATATATAGTATATAGTTTCAAAATAAGTGAGCCTTCCCTAGTGTGACCTTTATTAGATTGTAATGTTAAAATACTTATTTTCTGAATTATCTGTTCATTAGTAATATTATTTACTAATGATCTTTTTGTTTTTACAATTTATTTATTTATAGATAATGCTAAACTGGGACAGTCTCTTTGCTAAATATCTCAATTTTAAGATTGATGATATTTTGCTAGAATAAAACTTCAGGTAACAATCCTCTCCACAAGCCAATAAAAGTATCTCTAGCTATCAATGTAGTAGAATACACAAGACAAAAACAATGAAATAAGTCTATCTTTGCTGACATGGGAAGTTGCCCATGCCAAGTAGTAAATTTAAAACGTCCAGAAAATATACAAGTAGTAAGATTCCATTTTTTGTAAACATGTTTGTGTCTGTGTGCATGTTTGTATGTGTACTAAAAGGAGTCTTATTGCTATTGTCTGAAAAGCAGGAAGAGTATACACCCGTTGACCTTAAAAATGAAATAGTGGGTTATTTTACCAGCAAAAACAAGCTTATTTGGGACTAGCAGAGAATTGTAAGTTGAGCAAGCCAGGGGAGCAGTAGCAGACAGGGTCAGACAAGAAAGAGATAAAAGAGAAGGAGGTATTTTTATGGGACATCACAGCTCATGGTGAGGACTTTGACTTCTACTAGGAATGAAATTGGGAAAAATCTGAACAGAGGATGATGTGTCTCGGACCAGGATGCTATCAGTGAAGGAAGTAAGAAAGAGTTGGATTCTGGCTGTATTTTATAAGTAGTACATGAAAGTTGCTCAGTTGTGTCTGACTCTTTGCGACCCCATGGACTACGTGTAGCCCACCAGGCTCCTCTGTCCATGAAATTCTCCAGGCAAGAATATTGAAGTGGGTTGCCATTCCCTTCTCCAGGGATCTTTCTGATCCAAGGATTGAACCCAGGTCTCCTGCATTGGTAGGCAGATTCTTTACTGTCTGAGCCACCAGGGAAGACCATTTTATAAGCAGAGGTAATATGAATTCTTTATCTATTGGATGTAGAGTTTAAGAAAAGGAAAAAGTGTCAAGGTTAACTCTAGGGCTATTGTGCTGAGCAGCAGGAAGGATGGAGTTGCCATCAATGGAGATGGAGAAGCCTGGAAGTGAAGGTAAGTGCTGGAGGCCAGAAACACAGTTTGGACACATTGAGTTTGAGATGTCTGTTGGTTTTCCAAACAGGGTTTTAAATTAACAATTAAAGACAAGTGTGAGCCACAGACATAAATTTGGAAATCTTCACATATAGATGGTTTTTAGGGCTACAAGATTGGGTATGTTAGTTTCCTAGGTCTGTTGTGATAAATTGCCACAAATTGGGTGATTTAAAACAAAAAGTAATTGTTGACTCACAGTTTTAGAGGTTAGGTATCCCTGAACAAAATGTCAGCAAGGCCATGTTCTTTGTGACCCCTGGAGAGGAGAATGCTTCCTTGCCTCTTCCTAGCTTCTGGGGGTTGCTGGCCCTCCTCGACATTCCTTGGCTTGCAGCTGCAGCATTTCAATCTCTCCTGATACCATCACATTATGCTCTCTCCCATGTTATCTCTATCTCTATGTCTCTTCTCTTCCTCAAAGGAAGATGGTCACATTGAATTAAGGACCCACCATATTCTAGCAGGATCTCATCTTCATCTTAACTGAAGATCTTTTTATTACATCTGAAATAAAAGAAGAGAAGTGAAAAACAACGGAAAAAAGGAAAGATATAAGCATCTGAATGCAGAGTTCCAAAGAATAGCAAGGAGAGATAAGAAAGCCTTCTTCAGTGGTCAATCCAAGAAATAGAAGAAAACAACAGACTGGCAAAGACTAGAGATCTCTTCAAGAAAATTAGAGATACTAAGGGAACATTTCATGCAAAGATGGGCTCGATAAAGGACAGAAATGGTATGGACCTAACAGAAGCAGAAGATATTAAGAAGAGGTGGCAAGAATACACAGAAGAACTGTACAAAAAAGATCTTCAAGACCCAGATAATCACAATGGTGTGATCAATCTCCTAGAGCCAGACATCCTGGAATGTGAAGTCAAGTGGGCCTTAGAAAGCATCACTATAAACAAAGCTAGTGGAGGTGATGGAATGCCAGTTGAGCTACTTTAAATCCTGAAAGATGATGCTGTGAAAGTGCTGCACTCCATATGCCAGCAAATTTGGAAAACTCAGCAGTGGCCACAGGACTGGAAAAGGTCCATTTTCATTCCAATCCCAAAGAAAGGCAATGCCAAAGAATGCTCAAACTACCGCACAATTGCACTCATCTCACGTGGCACCCCACTCCAGTACTCTTGCCTGGAAAATCCCATGGATGGAGGAGCCTGGTAGGCTGCAGTCCATGGGGTCACGAAGAGTCGGACACGACTGAGTGACTTCACTTTCACTTTTCACTTTCATGCATTGGAGAAGGAAATGGCAACCCACTCCAGTGTTCTTGCCTGGAGAATCCCAGGGACGGGGGAGCCTGGTGGGCTGTTGTCTATGGGGTCGCACGGAGTCGGACATGACTGAAGCGACTTAGCAACAGCAGCAGCAGCAGCAGATGCTAGAAAAGTAATGCTCAAAATTCTCCAAGCCAAGCTTCAGCAATATGTGAACCGTGAACTTCCAGATGTTCAAGCTGGTTTTAGAAAAGGCAGAGGAATCAGAGATCAAATTGCCAATATCCGCTGGATCATCGAAAAAGCAAGAGAGTTCCAGAAAAACATCTATTTCTTCTTTATTGACTATGCCAAAGCCTTTGACTGTGTGGATCACAATAAACTGTGGAAAATTCTGAAAGAGATGGGAATACCAGACCACCTGACCTGCCTCTTGAGAAACCTGTATGCAGGTCAGGAAGCAGCAGTTAGAATTGGACATGGAACAACAGACTGGTTCCAAATAGGAAAAGGAGTACATCAAGGCTGTATACTGTCACCCTGCTTATTTAACTTACATGCAGAGTACATCATGAGAAACTCTGGGCTGGAAGAAGCACAAGCTGGAATCAAGATTGCTGGGAGAAAGATCAATAACCTCAGATATGCAGATGACAACACCCTTATGGCAGAAAGTGAAGAGGAACTAAAAAGCCTCTTGATGAAAGTGAAACAGGAGAGTGAAAAGGTTGGCTTAAAGCTCAACATTCAGAAAACAAAGATCATGGCATCCGGTCCCATCACTTCATGGCAAATAGATAGGGAAACAGTGGAAACAGTGTCAGGCTTTATTTTTGGGGGCTCCAAAATCACTGCAGATGGTGATTGCAGCCATGAATTTAAAAGACACTTACTCCTTGGAAGGAAAGTTATGACCAACCTAGACAGCATATTGAAAAGCAGAGACATTACTTTGCCGACTAAGGTCTGTCTAGTCAAGGCTGTGGTTATTCCAGTGGTCATGTAAGGATGTGAGAGTTGGATTGTGAAGAAGGCTGAATGCCAAAGAATTGATGCTTTTGAACTGTGGTGTTGGAGAAGACTCTTGAGAGTCCCTTGGACTGCAAGGCGATCCAACCAGTCCATCCTAAAGGAGATAAGCCCTGGCTGTTCTTTGGAAGGAATGATGCTGAAGCTGAAACTCCAGTACTTTGGCCACCTCATGCGAAGAGTTGACTCATTGGAAAAGACTCTGATGCTGGGAGGGATTGGGGGCAGGAGGAGAAGGGGACAACAGAGGATGAGATGGCTGGATGGCATCACCGACTAGATGATCTTGAGTCTGAGTGAATTCCGGGAGTTGGTGATGAACAGGGAGGCCTGGCGTGCTGTAATTCATGGGCTCGCCAAGAGTCGTACACGACTGAGCGACTGAACTGAACTGAACTGAACCTTATTTCCAAATAAAGTCACATTCTGAAGTAATGGACTTCAACAAACCTTTTGGGAAACACAATTCAACCCATTATACTGTGGATGTGAGTGACAATATAGAAAAGAAGAGGACCTAGGACTGAACACTGCAACACTGAGGGGTTGAGAAATGGGGGACCTGTTCAGGGAGTCTGAGATAGGAGATGTCTTGAAAGACAAGAGAAGGAAGCACGTGTCAAGCAATCAATAGAACACAGGTCAAGGACGAGAAGCCTTGAGAATTCATCTGTGCGTTGCTTAGAGGTTCCTCTTGACCTTGACAAAGCATTTTGGAGGAGTGTGTGAGCCAAAGCCTGACTGAAGTGAGTTCAAGAAAAATGGAGGAGAGAAATTAGATGAGTATAGAAACTCATTTGAAGAGTTTTGAAGCAAAGATATCATGTTGCTTGACATGGGAAATGATTTCAAGAAAAGTTTTTTTTCCTGTTGCTTTATTAAATAAAGCAGAAAGAGCATATTTTATATTGATAGGAATAATCAATCAGATAGAATGAAAAAAACTGATATTGGAGACAGAGGTAGAATTGCTCAAGAAACATCCTTGAGTGGCAGGAGGGATGGGATCCAGGGTATCCATTGACTTAGGCAATGCCTGGAATGGGTCATCCTTGGAAGTGGTGGGAAGTGATGGTGAGAGTCCATAGACATTTTGTTCCAAGTGATTAAATTTTCTTAATGAAGAAGGAAGCAAGGTAAAAAAAAAAGCTGAAACTGAGAATGAGAAGTTGTAAAAATGTCATTCAGGAGTGTATGTGATCAAACACTCTGGTGTATAATTGTGGGTCAGCCTCAAAAGTCAATTAGTTTCAGGATACTAATTGAGTTTTAGTGGGAATTAAAAGTGGGACCTAGGGCTTCCCTGGTGGTTCAGTGGTTAAGAATCCACAATCCACCTTGCAATTCAGGGGACACCGGCTTGATATCTGGTCTGGTAAGATCCCACATGCCCAGGGGGAACTGAGCCCTTGAACAACATCTACTGAGGCTCTCATACCCCAGATTCTATGCTCAGCAACAAAACAAGCCACCAAAATGAGAAGCCTGCACACTGCAACTAGAGAAAGCCCCCACACAGCAGCAAAGACCCAGCACAGTCAGAAATAAATAAATGAATTAAAAAAATAAAGCAGGACCTATCAGGGCAGCTGTTTTTATTCAGGTGTGTGTGGATATAAAGTATTTCATCAAATCCAAGACGTCACTGATGTAAGATAAGATATGTCATGATTTTGAAGATATTTAAAGGTGGAGTTTTAAAAAAGAAATTTTTAGAATATTTAAAAAACTGATGAAACATTTCATATATGCTAATATATGCGGGTATGTTTGTATATTTATATGTATTAACATATGCCAATATGTATATACATGGACACATAGCAATACAAACACACAAATAATATACATATATCCCAGCTCTATTCCAAATCAATTTTCTGAACCCTTTTACTAAGGATACTCTGCGTCCGCCTTGAATACCCTGATTTAAAATGCTGAGGTCTTTTGGTTCTTTCAGACAAATTTCCCCCATATTGGTAAGTAAAATTTTTTTCTGCCACGTATTTCATTAGTTTTCCATAGGAAGTCCCTATTAAGATGTTATCAGTCATCACTCTGGTTACAAGTAGAGTGGAATTCTAGATTGCCGGTCAGTAAATGACCTTTAGGATCCAGCCAGAGAGTCTTTGGCAACTGCTCAAGACAACCAGGATTAACTGTGTCCACCCTCTTCAGTCTGCCGGCCCTCTCCCCCTCCCCAGCCACCACTCCCGCCCCACTTAAATCTGAAGGATTCTTCTGGACCTAATTCTGCACAGGTGTGAGAGGCAGAGATGTGGGGGGGGGGGGGGTAAAAAAGCCCAGGTTTCTCAGCTCCAAATCTGGGCTCCCATTTACAAAATGCAAATTTTGGGCAATTTAGTTAGTGTTTCCTCACTTCAGTTTTCTCCACTGCAATATGGAAATAGTAATAAAGTAGCTTGAGGATTTCTCCTGGGAGTTAAGCGTTGTCATACACACAGTGGTTTAAAACCTGAAAGCTGTGGAGTTGGACTACCTAGGTTGAAACCCCGTCACCAGCATTCAGTGACTATCAGGGCAAGTTACTCCCTTTTACTCCTCCTCAGCCTTATTTTCCTCCCGTGAAAAATGGGTTTGATAATAAGACCTATTTCACAGAGTCGTGCTAAGGATTGAATTATATGTTTGTAAGATGCCTTTGCAAGTTCTAGCTAGTTAAAACTACTTAATTAGGCTTAGCTATTACCACCTATTTTATTATCATTATTATTGCTATATTAGAAGCTGTCTTAAACTATAAGAACTGAACAGGAATATAAAAGATTACAATAATTCTTACTATTATTATAACTCTCCCCCCAAAATAGCATATGCTGCTGCTGCTGCTGTTGCTAAGTTGCTTCAGTCGTGTCCGATTCTGTGTGACCCCATAGACGGCAGCCCATCAGGCTCCCCCGCTCTTGGGATTCTCCAAGCAAGAACACTGGAGTGGGTTGCCATTTCCTTCTCCAAGCATGAAAGTGAAAAGTGAAAGTTAAGTCACTGAGTCATGTCCAACTCTCAGCAACCCCATGGACTGCAGCCCACCAGGCTCCTCCATCCATGGGATTTTCAAACCAAAAAGTTTTTGCCCAGGAAATAATTCAAGAATTTATGTAAAGGGTAAATCCCAAATAGATCTGAGATCTAAATGTCAGAAATGAAATCCAAATAAATTCTAGAAGAAAATGAGGATTAATTTCTTTATAATTATATATAATAGGAAAAACTTTCCTATGACACCATATCCAGAAATAATAATAATAATGAATTTTATTACAGAATTTAAAAAATGCTTTGTGTGTGTGAAAAATCACCGTAAGCAAAGTCAAAGAAAAGAATAACAAACTGGGGAAAAAATATTTGCAGCTCATGCCACATAAAAACCAATAGGTGACCATCAGGATCCTGGCAGGAATGAGAGTTCAGTTCAGTTCAGTCACTCAGTCGTGTCTGACTCATTGCGACCCCGTGAATCACAGCACGCCAGGCCTCCCTGTCCATCACCAACTCCTGGAGTTCACTCACACTCATGTCCATAGAGCCAGCGATGCCATCCAGCCATCTCATCCTCTGTCGTCCCCTTCTCCTCCTGCCCCCAATCCCTCCCAGCATCAGAGTCTTTTCCAATGAGTCAACTCTTCGCATGAGGTGGCCAAAGTACTGGAGTTTCAACTTTAGCATCATTCCTTCCAAAGAAATCCCAGGGCTGATCTCCTTCAGAATGGACTGGTTGGATCTCCTTGCAGTCCAAGGGACTCTCAAGAGTCTTCTCCAACTCCACAGTTCAAAAGCATCAATTCTTCGGCATTCAGCCTTCTTCACAGTCCAACTCTCACATCCATACATGACCACTGGAAAAACCATAGCCTTGACTAGACGGACCTTAGTCGGCAAAGTAATGTCTCTGCTTTTGAATATGCTATTTAGGTTGGTCATAACTTTTCTTCCAGGGAGGAAACGTCTTTTAATTTCCTGGCTGCAATCACCATCTGCAGTGATTTTGGAGCCCCCAAAAATAAACTCTGACACTGTTTCCACTGTTTCCCCATCTATTTGCCATGAAGTGATGGGACCGGATGCCATGATCTTTGTTTTCTGAATGTTGAGCTTTAAGCCAACTTTTTCACTCTCCTCTTTCACTTTCATCAAGAGGCTTTTTAGTTCCTCTTCACTTTCTGCCATAATGGTTGTGTCATCTGCATATCTGAGGTTATTGATATTTCTCCCAGCAATCTTGATTCCAGCTTGTGTTTCTTCCAGTCCAGCGTTTCTCATGATGTACTCTGCATGTAAGTTAAATAAGCAGAGTGACAATATACAGTCTTGATGTTCTCCTTTTCCTATTTGGAAGTAGTCTGTTGTTCCATGTCCAGTTCTAACTGTTGCTTCCTGACCTGCATACAGATTTCTCAAGAGGCAGGTCAGGTGGTCTGGTATTCCCATCTCTCTCAGAATTTTCCACAGTTTATTGTGATCCACACAGTCAAAGGCTTTGGCGTAGTCAATAAAGCAGAAATAGATGTTTTTCTGGAACTCTCTTTCTTTTTTGATGATCCAGTGGATATTGGCAATTTGATCTCTGGTTGCTCTGCCTTTTCTAAAACAAGCTTGAACATCAGTAATGGTAAGAAAACACTTTCCTGAGTTCTGTGAGGTATTATAGCAAATTATCAAACCTGAAGGAGAATCATGGAAACCCCTGAATTTATAATTGCTAGACAGAACTGTAGGTGGTCTGGACACATCATTTACGTCTGAAGCGAAGGCAATCCTGCGGGATCTGGCTAAGTCCAGATGTTACTGTCAGCATTGAATTGAATTCTCAGATACCCAGTCTGGAGCCAGAAAATCAGAGAATTGGTGGTGGTGGAAAAGATATCATGTATTTGGTATTGGGGTGGGGGAGAGACCTTCAATTACATATACTTTACTCTTTGATCTACAATAGTCCCATTTCAAGGAATCTAGCCAAAACTGTTGCGCTTCAAGGAATCTAGCCAAAATATAAAATGTTGCCTTTAAAATGATGCATTTAAACATCAAAATGTTCTGGATGTCTGTCAATAGGGGGACTGATTGAATAAGTTATGATTCGGCAGTACAAAAGAATGAGGAAAATCTCAATAAACCATTACAGAGTGGCCTATTTTAAAGGAATAATAGTATCCCTATTTTAATGTCAGCTGTGCCATATAACAGCATAATCACAGACATGATACCTTATCATATTCAGAGATTAAGGGATTATGGCAGGACACCTTTATGAAGAGTTCTTCCTCAACAAGCAAGCTTCCATAGCATGGCGATTAGGCGGGCAGGTTTTTTTAGGCAGGCTAGGGTCCGTAGGTCAGGAGTTTGAATCCCAGGCCAGGCAGGTAGGTTAGGTAGGTAGGCAGGCAGGAATGTGAAGTCAAGTGGGCCTTGGAAAGCATCGCTACAAACAAAGCTAGTGGAGGTGATGGAATTCCAGTTGAGCTGTTTCAAATCCTGAAAGATGACACTGTGAAAGTGCTGCCTTCAATATGCCAGCAAATTCGGAAAACTCAGCAGTGGCCACAGGACTGGAAAAGGTCAGTTTTCATTCCAATCCCAAAGAAAGGCAATGCCAAAGAATGCTCAAACTACCGCACAATTGCACTCATCTCACATGCTAGTAAAGTAATGCTCAAAATTCTCCAAGCCAGGCTTCAGCAATACACGAACCGTGAACTCCCTGATGTTCAAGCTGGTTTTAGAAAAGGCAGAGGAAACAGAGATCAAATTGCCAATATCCACTGGATCATCAAAAAAGCAAGAGAGTTCCAGAAAAACATCTATTTCTGCTTTATTGACTATGCCAAAGCCTTTGACTGTGTGGATCACAATAAACTGTGGAAAATTCTGAGAGAGATGGGAATACCAGACCACCTGACCTGCCTCTTGAGAAATCTGTATGCAGGTCAGGAAGCAGCAGTTAGAACTGGACATGGAACAACAGACTGGTTCCAAATAGGAAAAAGAATGCATCAAGGCTGTATATTGTCACCCTGCTTATTTAACTTCTATGCAGAGTACATCATGAGAAACGCTGGACTGGAAGAAACACAAGCTGGAATCAAGATTGCTGGGAGAAAGATCAATAACCTCAGATATGCAGATGACAACACCCTTATGGCAGAAAGTGAAGAGGAACTAAAGGGCCTCTTGATGAAAGTGAAAGAGGAGAGTGAAAAAGTTGGCTTAAAGCTCAACATTCAGAAAACAAAGATCATGGCATCTGGTCCCATCACTTCATGGCAAATAGATGGGGAAACAGTGGAAACAGTGTCAGAGTTTATTTTTGGGGGCTCCAAAATCACTGCAGATGGTGATTGCAGCCAGGAAATTAAAAGACGTTTCCTCCCTGGAAGAAAAGTTATGACCAACCTAGATAGCATATTCAAAAGCAGAGACATTACTTTGCCGACTAAGGTCCGTCTAGTCAAGGCTATGGTTTTTCCAGTGGTCATGTATGGATGTGAGAGTTGGACTGTAAAAAAAGCTGAGCTCAGAAGAATTGATGCTTTTGAAGTGTGGTGTTGGAGAAGACTCTTGAGAGTCCCTTGGACTGCAAGGAGATCCAACCAGTCCATTCTGAAGGAGATCAGCCCTGGGATTTCTTTGGAAGGAATGATGCTAAAGTTGAAACTCCAGTACTTTGGCCACCTCATGCGAAGAGTTGACTCATTGGAAAAGACTCTGATGCTGGGAGGGATTGGGGGCAGGAGGAGAAGGGGACGACAGAGGATGAGATGGCTGGATGGCATCGCTGGCTCTATGGACATGAGTGTGAGTGAACTCCAGGAGTTGGTGATGGACAGGGAGGCCTGGTGGGCTGCGGTTCATGGGGTCGCAGAGTCGAACACGACTGAGCGACTGAACTGAACTGAACTGAACTGAACTTCCTTCAACAAATCATTGCATAACAGATTACCACACATTTAGCAACTTAAAACAACACCTATATATTATCTCACAGTTCAGGAAGAAACACAGGTGGATCAGCTGGTTTCTATGCTCATGGGCTCACAATGTCAAGATAAAGATGTTAGCTAAGTTGGGATCTATTAGAGGCTTTGGGCAAAAATTTGCTTCCAAGCTCATTCAGGTTTTTGGCAGAATTCAGCTCCTTATAGTTTGGAGACTCATGTCCCCATTTCCTTTCTGGCTGTGAACTAAGCGCCACAATTCGTTTGCAGAGGCTGCCTGCATCCTGCATCTGTAAAGTCAGCCAAGGCATGTCAAGTCCTCCTCACACTCTAAGGTATCGCCTTAAACTCCCATTCTGCCACACAGGTCATTGCTTTTCAGGACACACGTGATTAGGTCAGTTCAGTTCAGTTCAGTTCAATCGCTTAGTCATGTCCGACTTTTTGCGACCCTGTGAACCACAGCATGCCAGGCCTCCCTGCCCATCACCAACTCCTGGAGTTTACCCAAACCCATGTCCACTGTGTCAGTGAGGCCATCCAACCATTTCATCCTCTGTCATCCCCTTCTTCTCCTGTCCTCAATCTTTCTCAGCATCAGGGTCTTTTCAAATGAGTCAGCTCTCTGCATCAGGTGGCCAAAGTACTGGAGTTTTACCTTCAACATCAGTCCTTCCAATGAACACCCAGGACTAATCTCCTTTAGGATGGACTGGTTGGATCTCCTTGCAGTCCAAGGGACTCCAAGAGAGTCCAAGAAGACTCTCAAGAGTCTTCTCCAACACCACAGTTCAAAAGCATCAATTCTTCTGAGCTCAGCTTTTTTTACAGTCCAACTCTCACATCCATACATGACTACTGGAAAAACCACAGCCTTGACTAGACGGACCATTGTTGGCAAAGTAACGTCTCTGCTTTTTAATATGCTGTCTAGGTTGGTCATAACTTTTCCTCCAAGGAGCAAGCATCATTCAATTTCATGGCTGCAATCACCATCTGCTGTGATTTTGGAGCCCATAAAAATAAAGTCAGCCCCTGTTTTCACTGTTTCCCCATCTATTTCCCATGAAGTGTTGGGACCAGATGCCATGATCTTAATTTTCTGAATGTTGAGCTTTAAGCCAACCTTTTTACTCTCCTCTTTCACTTTCATCAAGAGGCTTTTAGTTCCTCTTCACTTTCTGCCATAATGGTGGTGTCATCTGCATATCTGATGTTATTATTATTTCTCCCAGCAATCTTGATTCCAACTTGTGCTTCATCCAGCCTGGCATTTCGCATGATGTACTCTGCATGTAAGTTAAATAAGCAGGGTGACAATATACAGCCTTGATGTACTCCTTTTCCTATTTGGAACCAGTCTGTTGTGCCATGTCCAGTTCTAACTGTTGCTTCCTGACCTGCATACAGATTTATCAAGAGGCAGGTCAAGTGGTCTAGTATTCCCATCTCTTTCAGAATTTTCCACAGTTTATTGTGATCCACACAGTCAAGGGCTTCGGCATAGTCAGTAAAGCAGAAATAGATGTTTTTCTGGAACTCTCTTGCTTTTTCCATGATCCAGCGGATGTTGGCAATTTGGTCTCTGGTTGCTCTGCCTTTTCTAAAACTAGGTTGAACATCAGGGAGTTCATGGTTCATGTGTTGCTGAAGCCTGGCTTGGAGAATTTTGAGCATTACTTTACTAGCATGTGAGATGAGTGCAATTGTGCGGTAGTTTGCATTCTTTGGCATTGCCTTTCTTTGGGATTGGAATGAAAACTGACCTTTTCCAGTCCTGTGGCCACTGCTGAGTTTTCCAAATTTGCTGACATATTGAGCGCAGCACTTTCACAGAATCATCTTTTAGAACTTGAAATAGCTGAACTGGAATTCCATGGACTCCACTAGCTTTGCTTGTAGTGATGCTTCCTAATGCTCACCTGACTTCACATTCCAGGATGTCTGGCTCTAGGTGAGTGTGAGTGATCATACCTTTGTGATTATCTGGGTCGTGAAAATCTTTTTTGCACAGTTCTTCTGTGTATTCTTGCCACCTCTTCTTAATATCTTCTGCTTCTGTTAGGTCCAAACCATTTCTGTCCTTTATTGATTAGGTCAGGTTACCTGGATAATATTCCTATTTTAAAGTCTCCTGTGCCGTATAACAACATAATCATGGACATGATATCTTATCATATCCAAAGGCTGAGGGATTATGGCAGGACACCTTTGTGAAGCCCTCTTCCTTCAAATTCTACCACAACAAAGTAGAGAAAGAGTTTCAAGTGAGTTTAGAATATTTTGACTGTACTTCCCTAGTGGGATAAGCTCTAAGGATAAAAAAAAAAATCTTATAAAAATTTAACCTACTTTAATCATATTCTGTCAATAGTAATTTGGTATTGTTTGAAACAATTATACCTATCGTGTACGAAAAAGCAAGTAAGTAATTATGTTTATATTATGAAACATGAGATTTTTTAGTGATAAAAAGAAAGAGATTAAGTAAAAACTTGAAAAGATTAAGCAAAAACCTTAAAAGAGCAACTTGAATTGGAAATGTTAGCATGAATTTATAACTTTTTCCTCTTAAAAGGTGTATTTTCTAGCTCTTCCTATTCAAAAGGAACCCAGAAGCAATGAGCACTTTTGAATAATGAATACCCTGGCAACCAGATGGGGTCTCAGAATACCATTCCTCATTAAGGAAAACTAACACTCTTTGCCTTTTCATACTCTTCTTACTGTTCATGGTGTGATCAACCACTTAGAGCCAGACATCCAGGACTGCAAAGTCAAGTGGGCCTTAGGAAACATCACTAGGAACAAAGCTAGTGGAGGTGATAGAATTCCAGTTGAGCTATTTCAAATCCTAAAAGATGATGCTATGCCACACTCGATATGCCAGCAAATTTGGAAATCTCAGCAGTAGCCACAGGACTGAAAATGGTCAGTTTTCATTCCAATCCCAAAGATGGCAATGCCAAAGAATGCTCAAACTACCGTGCAACTGCACTCATCTCACATGTTAGCAAAGTAATGCTCAAAATTCTCCAAGCTAGGCTTCAACAGTGTGTGAACCAAGAACTTCCAGATGTACAAGCTGTATTAGAAAAGGCAGAGGA
Source organism: Capra hircus (assembly GCF_001704415.2). NCBI lineage: Eukaryota > Metazoa > Chordata > Mammalia > Artiodactyla > Bovidae > Capra > Capra hircus. The sequence continues at coordinate 119,621,752 of NC_030810.1, forward strand.
ACCAGAGATTAAATTGCCAACATTCATTGGATCATAGGAAAAGCAAGAAAATTCCAGAAAAACATCAACTTCTTTCATTGACTACCTTAAAGCCATTCACTGTGTGGATCATTACAAATGGTAGAAAATTCTTGAAGAAATGGGAATAACAGACCTCCTTACCTGCTTCCTGAGAAGTCTGTATCCAGGTCAAGAAGCAACAACTAGAACTGGACATGGAACAACAGACTGATTCCAAATTGGGAAAAGAGTACATCAAGGCTGTATACTGTCATCCTGCTTATTTAACTTATATGCAGAATACATCATGCAAAAGTGGGTTGAAAGAATCACAAATTGGAATCAAGATTGCTTGGAGAAACATCAATAACCTCAGATATACAGATGACACCTTCCTTACGGCAGAAAGTGAAGAGGAACTAAAGAACCTCTTGATGAAAGTGAAAGATAAGAGTGAAAAAGCTGGCTTAAAACTCAACATTCAAAAAATTAAGATCCTGGCATCTGGTCCCATCACTTCATGGCAAATAGATGGGCAAAAAATGGAAACAGTGACAGACTTTATTTTCTTGGGCTCAGAAATCACTGTGGATGGTGATTGCAGCCATGAAATTAAAAGATGCTTGCTCCTTGGGAGAAAAGTTATGACCAACCTAGACAGCATATTAAAAAGCAGAGACATCACTTTGCCAACAAAGGTCCATATAGTCAAAGCTATGGCTCTTCCAGTAGTTATGTATGGATGTGAGAGTTGGACTATAAAGACAGCTGAGCGCCAAAGAATTGCTTCTTTTGAATTGTGGTGTTGGAGAAGACTCTTGAGAGTCCCTTGCACTGCAAGGAGATCCAACCAGTCAGTCCTAAAGGAAATCAGTCCTGAATATTCATTGGAAGGACTGATGCTGAAGCTGAAACTCGAATACTTTGGCCACCTGATGTGAAGAGCTGACTTATTGGAAAAGACTCTGATGCTGGGAAAGATTGAGGGCAGGAAGAGAAGGAGACGACAGGGGATGAGATGGTTGGATGGCATCACTGACTCAATGGACTTGAGTATGAGCAAGCTTTGGGAGTTGGTGATGGACAGAAAAGAAAGAATCAGACACGACTGAATGACTGGACTGAACTGAACTGAACTGAAGGCTCTTTGCAGAAATGACTGTTCTGGATCAGATAATGTATAAAATGGGTCTGGAACATCTTGAAGAGGAAAAGAAAAGAGCTATCAAAGATTGATAAACCCGCTTCAAAAAAATACAAGGGTCAATCTAAAGAGACAGTTTGAGCATCAGAAAGAAAAATAATTGCAATGGGTTGGAACATAGCCAAACATATAAAAGTCTGAGTTTGTAGGTTTTTAAAAAATCTATTGGTCACCATTGGTGATTTCTACATAGCCAACTCATTCCTCTGAAAAATTAATAAATATGAGGAAGAAATCAAACACTGATTCTACTTTTCTGTAAGAATTGTATTTCAGTTTAACCCAAGAGTAGGTGAGAGAAGTTTTTCTTAATAGTAAAATTCCAGCAAATAAATACCCAAGAAAGGATAGAATTTTATTTAATTTTTTTTTTTTTGGTTTGCATAGTCTGGACGTTTAATCACTTTAAAACCTGAAACATGTTCTGTGTCCACCAGATAGAACCAACAGTGCTGGGCCTGCTTTATAAGAAATAAATCACTGTGCACCAACCTAGTATCTTATAAAACCAGCTGGGCTGGCTACAAGGGTGGGAGGGATGGGAGGGGAGGGGACACATCTGGGCAAATGGCTGGGTGCCTGGAGGGACTAAGGGAGAGAAAGAAAAGGGAGCTCCTAAAGCAGAGGGGACTATTATCCTAATTGGAGGGGTGCAAAAGCATCTCAGAAGAGGGGCTGGTGGCAGGACAGTTGGTGCTTTCAGAGCACAGTCATTAGGGAAAGGTTGATGGACAACTGATTGACCTTAATGTCACATAAAAAATGAGATGCAATATGCAATAAGAAGCACAAAGCCCCATATAGAACTATTCTGGTATAATATTATGATGGGGGATAGATGCTGAGCAGGGGTAAAGAGGACAAAAAACTGGCTATGCTAAACTGAAAGCAATAATTACTCATTTTGCTGATTGCCAGCTGAGAAAAAAGGCCCCAAAGAATAGAAGACAAAGTTAGGAACACTACCAACATTTTCCCACCTGCCTTATGATTTTTACCCTGAGTAGGTTTTCTAGCCACTTACTGTCAGTTTGTTGCAGTGCTAATTCCAAGTTGCCTCGTAAAAATTGGCTTTGGCTAGCATGAAGTGACACCGCAGCAGCAGCAGCAATGGAATATAAATCCTTACTACACTGAAAGCATCCTCTCAGATTAAAACATGAGTCTTTGAGAATCAGTACATTGCAGGGTAGAGAAAATTATTTTTTTTTCCCAATGAAAATATGAACTAGCTGAGAAGGCATAGATGTATTTTATTCTGCATACTTAATTTGTTCAGTTTTAGAACTCAAGATGGGAACTTCCTTGGTGGTCTAGTAGTTAAGACTCTGTTCTTCCACTTCAGGGGACAGGGCTTCCATCCTTGGTTGGGAAATTAAGGTCTTTGTGGCCAACAAAAGCCAAACAAAATAAAAAACCCTCAAGATTCACTAGTGTTGCTAGAATATTAAATGCTTACCTTTTTATTCTTATTGTCATTGTCATATATATATGTGTGTGTGTATATATATGACACGCACACATATATATATGTCACCTCCGCATATGGCCCTTGAAAGAGATATGATAGTGTAAATGGCAGTCCACATGTTGGGAGCCAAAAGACCTGGGTTCTGATCCTGACTCTGCCCCCCAACTTGCTGATAGTGGTGACTTCACAGTGAGATGGGATGAAGAGTCAAGTCAGAGGCTAGCAAGGGAAGCAGTTGAAGGGACCAAGATTTCCAATGCCGACAGTCCTAGTGACTCCTAAGAGAGCTGAAGAAACACCTGTGAGGCAGGTGCAAGACCCATGATGTTCCCTCTGGGCCACTGGAGACAGAGTCAGAGATCAGGACTGCTCCAGAGGGAAATCTCCCCAGGAAGAAGAGGCAGGAGCAGGGAGGATCCGCCTAAGTGCATGCCGAGAGATGGTTAAGAGCGAAGTGTTGGGGGCAGTAAGCTGCCTGCTAACTTTCACATCATGGTCGATTTAATTTTATCTTTGGTCTGTTTTCTCAGTATGGAAGGAGAGGAATGAAGCCTGGTTCCAATCAGTTGTCTCAATCAGACAGCTAAGAGTAGGTTTTGGGGCTTCCCCGGTGGCGCATTGGTAAAAAATCTGCCCGCCATTGCAGGGGACACAAGAGATTTGGCTTTGATCCCTGGGTCGGGAAGATCCCCTGGAGGAGGAAATGGCAGCCTGCTCCTGTATTCTTGCCTGGAAAATTCCATGGACAGAGAAGCCTGGCAGGTTACTGCGGGGGTTGCTTAGGGTTAGACACGACTTAGTAGGCAAAGCAGAGAAGAGTAGGTTTTAGACAGCTTAAACTCAGAAACCACATTTACTGTTTGAAGCATCTTTTCTTTATTCTTTTTATTTTCCCTGGGTTTGTTCTGGGACAGTCTTTTGAAAATACCTGTGAGACTTATTTCTATTAAGAAAATTGGAAAAGAGTAAAGGTGTTTCTCGTCCCTCAGGCCAGGGGAGCAGGGGACCCCCTAGTGGCCAATGATGGATCTGCAGAAACCCCTGCCTAAGACCTGGTGGGCTTGGAGCTAGATCTGGTGTTTGTAAAAGATTAGAGGGATGTTGGGAGGGTCAGGAGTAGAGGGAAGGGAGAGAAAGGGACAGGGAGAGAGGGAAGAAGGGAGAGAGGGAGAGCCTGGGAGGGAGACTGGTAGGGAGGGCATCAAGAATAGAAAAGAGAAGAAAAGATGAAGAAACGCCAGTACAGGCTTATAAAACATATGCTATATTCAGTAGTTATTTTTAGTAAATAAATAGTTTTAATTATCTTCTCCAAGTATTGTGCTAACTTGTTTCTCTATCCAGGTAAATTGTTGTTGTTCAGTCATCAAGTCTTGTCCAACTCTTCTCGACCCCATGGATTACAGCACCCCAGGCTTCTATGTCCCTAATAATCTCCCAGAGTTTGCCCAAGTTCATGTCCAGTGAATCCGTGATGCCATGCAACCATCCCATCATCCTCTATCACCCTCTTCTCCTTCTGCCTTCAATCTTTCCTAGCATCATGGTCTTTCCCAATGAGTCAGCTGTATAAATCAAGTGGCCAAAGTACTGGAGCTTCAGCTTCAGCATCAGTCCTTTCAAAGAATATTCCGGGTTGATTTCCTTTAAGATTGACTGGTTTGATGTCCTTGTTTTCCAAGGGACTCTCAAAAATCTTCTCCAGTACCACAGCTCGAAAGCATCAATTCTTCAGTGCTCTGCCTTCTTTATTGTCCAGCTCTCGCATCCATATGTGAATGCTGAAATGACCATAACCCTGACTGTATGGACCTTTGTCAGCAAAGTGATGTCTTTGCTTTTTAACACATAATCTAGATTTGTCATAGCTTTCCTGCCAAGAAGCAATCAGATTCTGATTTCATGGCTGCAGTCACCATCCACAGTGATTTTAGAGCCCAAGAAGAGGAAATCTGTCAATGCTTCCAACTTTTCCCCTTCTATTTGCCATGAAGTGATGGGACCAGATGCCATGATCTTAGTTTTTGGAATGTTGAGATTTAAGCTGACTTTTTCACTCTCCTCCTTCACCCTCATCAAGAAACTCTTTAGTTTCTCTTTGCTTTCTGCCATTAGAGTGGTATCATCTGCATATCTGAGGTTGTTGATATTTCTCCTGGCAATCTTATTCCAGCTTTTAACTCATCCAGCCTGGCATTTCCCATGATGTGCTCTGTGTATGAGTCAAATATGTATGAGTTGAATAAACAGGGTGACAATAAACAGTCTTATTGTAATCTTTTCTCAGTCCTGAACCAGTCAGTGTTCCATACAGGATTCTAACTTTTGCTTCTTGACCCACATACAGGTTTCTCAGGAAACAGGTAAGATGGTCTGGTATTCCCATCTCTATCTCTTTAAGAATTTTCCACAGTTCATTATGATCAATGTAGTTAAAAGCTTTCAGTTCAGTTCAGCCACTCAGTCATGTCCGACTCTTTGTGACCCCATGAATCACAGCATGCCAGGCCTCCCTGTCCATCACCAACTCCCAGAGTCCACCCAAACTCATGTCCATTTTGTCGGTGATGCCATCCAACCATATCATCCTCTATCATCCCCTTCTCCTCCTGCACTCAATCTTTTCCAACATCAGGGTCTTTTCAAATGAGTCAGCTCTTCGCATCAGTTGGCCAAAGTATTGGAGTTTCAGCTTCAACATCAGTCCTTCCAGGACTGATCTCCTTTAGGATGGACTGGTTCTCCTTGCAGTCCAAGGGACTCTCAAGAGTCTTCTCCAACACCACAGTTCAAAAGCAGCAATTCTTTGGCCCTCAGCTTTCTTTATAGTCCAACTCTCACATCCATACATGACTACTGGAAAAACTATAGCCTTGACTAGATGGACCATTGTTGGCAAGGTAATGTCTGTGCTTTTAAATATGCTGTCTAGGTTGGTCATAACTTTCCTTCCAAGGAGTAAGCATCTTTTAATTTCATGGCTGCAATCACCATCCGCAGTGATTTTGGAGCCCAAAGATTGAAACAGAGGAAGGTGATTTTCTGGAATTCCCATGCTTTCCCTGTGATCCAGTGAATGCTGGCAATTTGATCTCTAGTTCCTCTGCCTTTTCTAAACCCAGCTTGAACATATGGAAGTTCTTGGTTCACGTAATGCTGAAGCTTAGAGGATTTTGAGCATAACCTTACTAGCATGGAAGATGAGTGCAACTGTCCTGTGATTTGAACATTCTTTAGTACTGCCCTTCTTGGGAACTGAGGTGAGGATTGACCTTTTCCAGTCCTGTGGCCACTGCTGGGTTTTCCAAGTTTGCTGACATATTGAGTTTAGCACTTCAATAGGATCATCTCTTTGTATTTTAAATTCCATCACCTTCACTAGCTTTATTGACAGCAATGCTTCCTAAGGTCCTCTTGACTTCACATTCCAGAATGGCTGAGTGAGAGACTACACCATTGTGGTTATCCAGGTCTTTAAGATCTTTATTGCACAGTTCTTCTGTATATTCTTTCCATCTCTTCTTGATCCCTTCTGCTTCCATTAGGTCTTTACTGTTTCTGCCCTTTATTTTGCCCATCTTTGGATGAAATGTTCCTTTGATATTTCCAATTTTCTTGAAGAGATCTCTAGTCTTACTTTTTCTGTTGTTTTCCTCTATTTCTTTGCATTGTTCATTGAAACATTAGCACATTGAAATATTTTTGATTTATAAAAAGGGTAGATTTTTTTACAGAAAAATAGTATTGAAAAATTCTTCTAATTTATCATTTGAATAATGACCACATGTCATACCTAAGGTATAGACTTAACTGAATTTAAAATGTTCCATCACAGATGGCAGTGTTGTAATATAATCGTGCTGATGACAAAAATTTATTAAAATATAAATATTGCCAGTGAGGATGATCGATAACAAAATATACATTTAAGGTTGAATTATAAATATTTTCTTTTTTAGTCCTATCAGGGTACCTTTGTTACATATTACTCTTTATAACATGTAATGTCTAAAGTAGAGACCCTTTGTGAAAGGGAATTCCCACTGAATGACTTTCTTAATCCCTGCCCCTTATTCCTCCCTTATGGTAGATCCTGCAGAGAGGCAAACCTATTAATGAACCTATTAAAGTACATGGAGAGACTACTGAATGGACATTTCTGGAGGTGTGGTTGTCCTCAGACTAGCATTTGAATCTAGAGCACTGCTGCTAAAAGTGCACATTTGTAAAACAATCTGAAAAGCAATCTGGCAATATCTATGAAATTAAAATAACTATATGACCCAGAAATCCAGTCATCTGGGACTTTGACCCAGAAATCCAGTCATCTAGCCCGTGGAAATAAAAGCACTAGTACAGGCGGCTATACACACTTGAGAAAGTTTGTTACACTGCTGTCGGCTGTGACACAAAGGATAATGCCCATCCAAAGAGGAGAGGCTGAGTCAACTGTAGAATGACTCTACTATGGCTTATATCAGTCAACAAGAAAGCACTGTTGCTGTTCGGTTGCTCAGTCGGGCTGACTCTTTGCAATACCATGGACTGCAGCACGCCAGGCTTCCCTGTCCTTCATCAACTCCCGGAGTTTACTCAAACTCATGTTCATTGAGTCGGTGATGCCATCCAACCATCTCATCCTCTGTCATCTCCTTCTCTTCTGCCTTCAATCTCTCCCAGCATCAGGGTCTTTTCCAATGAGCTGGCTCTTCACATTAAGTGGCCAAAGTATTAGAGTTTCAGCTTCAGTCGGCTTCAGTCCTTCCAATGAATATTCAGGGTAGATTTCCTTTACGATTGACTGATTTGATCTTCTTGCAGTACAAAGGACTCTCAAGAGTCTTCTCTAACACCACAGTTTGAAAGCATCAGTTCTTCATCTCTCAGCCTCACATCCATACATGACTACTGGAGAAACCATAGCTTTGACTATACAGACCTTTGTTGGCAGAGTGATGTCTCTGCTTTTTAATACCTGTCTAGGTTTGTCATAGCCTTTCTTCCAAGGAGCAAGCATCTTGGAAGTCACCATCCACAATGAAGTCACCATCTACAGTGATTTTGGAGCCCAGGAAAATAAACTCTGTCATGGTTTCCACTTTTTGCCCATCTATTTCCCATGAAGTGATGGGACTGGATGCCATGACTTAGTTTTTTGAATGCTGAGTTTTACGCCAGCTTTTTCCACTCTCCTCCTTCACCTTCATCAAGAGGCTCTTTAGTTCCTCTTCACTTCCTGCCATTAGGGTGGTGTCATCTGCAAATCAGAGATCATTGATATTTCTCCTGGCAATCTTGAGTCCAACTTGGGCTTCATTCAGCCCAGCATTTCGCATGATGTACTGTGCATATAAGGTAAATAAGCGGGGTGACCATATACAGACCGGATGTACTCCTTTTCCAATTTGGGACCAGTCCATTATTCCATGTCTGGTTCTAACTGTTGCTTCTTGACCTGCATACAGGTTTCCCAGGAAGCAGGTAAGGTGGTTTGATATTCCCATCTCTTTAAGAATTTTCCACAGTTTGTTGTGATCCACAGTGAAAGGCTTTAGGGTAGTCAATGAAGCAGAAGTTGATGTTTTTCTGAAATTTCCTTGTTTTTTCTATGATCCAGTGAATGTTGGCAATTTGATCTCTGGTTCCTCTTCCTTTTCTAAATCCAGCTTGTACACTGAAATTTCTTGGTTCATATACTGTTGAATCCTAGCATGGAAGATTTTGAGCATTACCTTGCTAGCATGTGACATGGAACAACAGACTGGTTCCAGATAGGAAAAGGAGTATGTCAAGGCTGTATATTGTCACCCCGCTTATTTAACTTATATGCAGAGTACATCATGAGAAACTCTGGGCTGGAAGAAGCACAAGCTGGAATCAAGATTGCCGGGAGAAATATCAATAACCTCAGATATGCAGATGACACCACCCTTATGGCAAAAAGTGAAGAGGAACTAAAAAGCCTCTTGATGAAAGTGAAAGAGGAGAGCAAAAAAGTTGGCTTAAAGCTCAACATTCAGAAAATGAAGATCATGGCATCTGGTCCTATCAATTCATGGGAAATAGATGGGGAAACAGTGGAAACAGTGTCAGACTTTATTTTGGGGGGCTCCAAAGTCACTGCAGATGGTGACTGCAGCCATGAAATCAAAAGACGTTTACTCCTTGGAAGGAAAGTTATGACCAACCTAGATAGCATATTCAAAAGCAGAGACATTACTTTGCCGACTAAGGTCTGTCTAGTCAAGGCTATGGTTTTTCCTGTGGTCATGTATGGATGTGAGAGTTGGACTGTGAAGAAGGCTGAGCGCCAAAGAATGGATGCTTTTGAACTGTGGTGTTGGAGAAGACTCTTGAGAGTCCCTTGGACTGCAGGGAGATCCAACCAGTCCATTCTGAAGGAGATCAGCCCTGGGATTTCTTTGGAAGGAATGATGCTAAAGCTGAAGCTCCAGTACTTTGGCCACCTCATGCGATGAGTTGACTCATTGGAAGACTCTGATGCTGGGAGGGATAGGGGGCACGAGGAGAAGGGGATGACAGAGGATGAGATGGCTGGATGGCATCACTGACTCGATGGATGTGAGTCTGAGTGAACTCCAGGAGTTGGTGATGGACAGGGAGGCCTGGCGTGCTGCGATTCATGGGGTTGCAAAGAGCTGGACATGACTGAGCGACTGAACTGAACTGAACTGAACTGAAATGAGTGCAACTGTGCAGTGGTTTGAATATTCTTTGGCATTGCCTTCCTTTGGGATTGGAATGAAAACTGACCTTCTCCAGTCCTGTGGCCACTGCTAAGTTTCCCAAATTTGCTGACATACTGAGTGCAGCATAGAATCATCTTTTAGAATTTGAAATAGCTCAGCTGGAATTCCATCACATTGACTAGCTTTCTTTTCAGTGATGCTCTAAGGCCCACTTGACTTCGCACTCCAGAATGTCTGGCTCTAGGTGTAAGACCTCCTCAGACAACCGTTTTGCCTCTTTGCATTTCTTTTTCTTGGGGATGGTTTTGATCACCACCTCCCATACAACGTTACGAATCTCGTCCATAGTTCTTCAGGCTGTCTTTTCTATCAGATCTAATCCCTTGAATCTATTTGTCACTTCCACTGTATAATCATAAGGGATTTGATCTAAGATACAATTAGAATAATATCAACTGAGCTGGAAAAACTTTCACAATGTACAGCATTAAAAAAATAAACAACATGTAAAAATACATATTTCACAGAAGTATAAGAGTATAAAGGGGCTTCCTTGGTAGCTTAGCTGGTAAAGAGTCTGCCTGCAATGCAGGAGTCCTCGGTTCAATTCCTGGGTTGGAGAGATCCCCTATAGAAGGGATAGGCTACCCACTTCAGTATCCTTGGGCTTCTCTGGTGGCTTAGACAGTAAATAATCCGCCGGCAATGTGGGAGACCTGGGCTTGATCCCTGGGTTGGGAAGATTCCCTGGAGGAGGGCATGGCAATCCACTCCAGTTCTTGCCTGGAGAATCCCCATGGACAGGGGAGTCTGGTGGGCTACAGTTCATGGAGTTGCAAAGCGTCAGACACGACAAAGCGACTAAGCACAGCACAGCACAGAAGAGTATAAAACTATGTATTGTAAGATGTCTATAAAATAATCAATGGCCAGTCCCCCAATCCAGGAGGACACAAAAGGGCCAGACATGACAACCAAACAAGACAATTCCCCAACACTTCCATTATTATGTGATGGTATGACTATGGGGAAATGTATCGGCAATAGACACTAAACTGCAATAGTTTTTGTTTGTGGAGAGAGGTGAGCATAAGAAGAAGCTAAGGGTATTGTAAGAGAAAGAAATAACAAGATTATATTATTTAAAAATAACAAAATATAACAGGAAATATTTTATGCTTATATATATTAAGTAAAATAAAGTTGATATATTTATATATAATATATAAAGTATATAGAATATATTAAAACAATGAGACTGGAGCAGTATAATGGCAATTGAAAATGTAGACTATAAAATTCTATTTATATTATGGTAAATATGTAAAAATTAAGTATGCAAATGCAAAGTTCTAGAAGGTGATTAACATGAAATTTGATTTGTTTTTTTGGGAGACTAAGTTTCTTCTCAGATTTGTTATTTAATAGAGTCTGTAATTATGCATGTTTTCTTTTTTTAAAGAGGAAGGAAGAAAAAAACCCTCTGCTCTGGACTCTGGAGGGGAATGATTGCTTCCCTTTTATGGTGTGGTGAAGAGAGCTTAGGTTTTCCAGCTAGACGTTCTTGAAGCTGAGTTTTGATTCTACCACTTAGGAGCCTTGTGATTTTAAGTAAGATATTTGATTTCTCTAAGCTCTGGCTTCTTCAGCGATGAGATGGGAATAATAATTGTACCCACCTCCTTCACAGAGGGCTTGGTGTACTCCATGCCATGCAGCAAATGTTAAAAATGTTAGCTATTTGTGATAGATCAATTTATTGAGACATTACTTTGCATTTCCTTTTTCTTTTGACTACTATGGATTTGTCCAAAAGAAAAAGCTATCTGTGCTGACCTCTCAGCATTTTCCTTTCTCTGTTTGAAAAGGGCAGCCAAGGTTTTGAGCTCCTAGTTTCAAGGGAGATTTGCAGCATTTGGTGGGAGAGGGTAGGTGGAGACAGGCATAGGGATCCAGGGAAAGGACACTGAAAATTGGGGCTTCCCTGATGGTTCAGTGGTAAAGAATATGCCTGCAATGCAGGAGACCCAGATTCAATCCCTGGGTTGAGAATACCCCCTGGAGAAAGGAATGGCTACCCACTCCAGTATTTTTGCCTGGAGAACACTATGGACTGAGGAGCTTGGTGGGCTAGACTCCACAGGGTCACAAAGGGTGTCAGTATCAGTTAGGGGCAGAAACCCCCCACCCCCATCCTGCCCCCAGCCCCACTTCATCTTGCCTCTTCTGAAGCCCGAGGAGGAAGCCAGTTCTTAAAGGGATGGAACACCTGGGAGGCCGAATACAGACAGCAGAGATTCTGGAAACCTGCAGACTGGGGCTGTGGGCATATCAGGGTGAGCATGTGGGACAAGATCTGAGGCCTCCTCAAGCATTTTCTCCTTTCTAAAGTCTAGAACCTTACATCTCTGTATTATCCTATGGATAGTAGTGAATGGGACTGGGGTGAGGAGTCCTTTTCTTTTTGGTAACGGTCTGAGTTGAATTTAATTTGATTTAAAGAAAATACATAGGCTATATCAAATACCTGTCATATTTTTATTCTGTACTTGCCTATCCTTGACACTGAAGAAAAAGCCTGGAGTCAGTGACAGAGACATCAGGGGTGTAATAGATGGGGGATCTTACATGTCTGAAGCAAGGTTCTGGAGTGATGTCTTATGTTGTGTGGCAGATGGAAGGTGGAACATGGTGGCAGTCTTCACTTCCTGGTAGGATTAGGGTGAATTGGTGTCAGGCTGGCTTATTGACTTGGAGAAGGCAATGGCAACCCACTCCAGTATTCTTGCCTGGAGGATCCCATGGATGGAGGAGCCTGGTGGGCTGTAGTCCATGGGGTCCAATGAGTTGGACATGACTGAGCAACTTCACTTTCACTGGCTTATTGATTACCAGGAAAACTAGCTGAGGGGCATGCCTCTCTTTGATAAGCTATCATGGTAGAGATGTTCTGATCTAAAGATTAGAACAGTCACTAGCTAGGGCCAGGGGCAAGTATGTAGGAACATCATTCAGGTGAGTAGCATGTAGGTGAAGTAGTTGCTGGTCGAGCAAGGGATGTACAGAAAGCAAAAGAATAGTCATTTTGGGTGACCGGATCATACAGGCATGGACCTGAACAAAGTGGTCATCAAATATTCTGAGAAGATGCTTCCACCAGGGACCTAGTCTTTACCTGATTTGTCATCTGAACTGGCTTTGGATTCTTAGACTTGTAGGAGAAAAAAGAGCTAAAATCATTGGAAATTTCTAGAACTCTAGATTAGGGGTCAAGTAATAGTCCTCTGTAACTTTCCACATTTGCTTCACAGTCAAAAATATGGAGCTGTATGCTTGAGCATTTTAACCATTATAATAACTGATATTTGCATAGGAATGAATGGTCTATGAACGGCCATAATATTCATGAACAAGCTAAGGGAAGTTATATACTATCATTCTTACTGTTAATGCTATTATATTACAGAAAAAAAGATTCAAAAACATGATTTAAAGCTGTCAAACAGCAAGGACACAGCAGATCCAGAAAACTAACAGGTCTATAGATTCTAAATCCTGTGTTCTTTACATTATACCACACAGGTTTTAACATAACTTTCTCAGAACTCCACCTCATTTGGCCCAAATATTTTATTATTGTTAAGAAGCAAAAAGGCTTACTTCTTGACAAATGTAGTATATAGTCAAAGGTTAAACTAGTTTATAGCCTAGCTTAAGTAAACACCCTTGGTTTCAAACGCCCTGCCATCTATTTAGGGGGCAACCACTGGAATTTCCAGAAGTCTTCATACCAGATGTGCTTTTCAGGAAAAAAAGAGAAAGACAGTTCTAAGCGGGGAAGTTAATAGGAAAGAGACTGGGAGACTTAATGTGATATTGTAATCAAGTTGATTTGTTAATTGAGCTTTTGTTAGAAAATATTTATTAAACTGAGTTATGGTTATGCAGAAATCAATTAGCTCCAGCTCTATTAGTAAAAACTAATCATTTCTTTGTTGATGTAATAAGAGAGCCCAGTATAATCTGGATGTCTTTATTTGCTCTGCAGTTTAAGTTAGCTAATGTAGTTCTCTGAAACCCTCTGAGCACTTGCAACGGCTGGCCTTTATCTCTCCTTTACTAATGAATTCATTTTATTTCTATGTCATGCCATGATGAGAACAGGCAAAATTTCTTTTTCAAAAAAATATTTGGATGCAATTGCTTCTGCTCTTCTCTCAGCTCTTCAGATCTCATAGGTCTTCTATGTCCTCTCTCATTATCCCTAACTCTGATGAAATATTATCCCTAGTATGTCCTTCCCTCCTTTTTGAGCTCCCCAAAGTCTGGATGCTCTCATTCTATTCCTTCTTTTCTGCAGAACAGAACTTGGCATCCCTTATATATATATCTTATGTGAATATTTTCACATGACTAGTTGTGGACAGGGGAACTCCAGGGAATGTTGAAAGTAACACTGTTTCAATTGAGCTCTTTGGAATAGAGATTCACCTGAGTTTTTTCAAGCTCCAAGGAACCTGATGTAATGATACACATGAGACCAAGGAAAGAGCACTTGCAGCTCAGGAACTAAGTACTTCCTTTGTTTCTCCATGACTTAGTCTCTACCTTGAGTAATGGAGACCCCCTTTCTCCCTCTATGCCAGTTACTTGGATGTAATTCCCTGCTGGCAAAATACTTTTTGGCGTATGTGGTTCTGCCTTCCTCTCTTACTGCTAAGGAACTCGAGTCCTGCTCTCGGTCCTCAGATCGTGCCTGGATCTTCTGCCTGAACTGCACCTTCCTTCTCTTTGTGGTATGAGGTCCCCCGCCCCCCACCCCTACCCCTTCCGCCCCTGAACAAGAGTATCTCTGCTTGCCTATGTCGGACTTCTGAGGGGGCCTATTTGTCCTCCTCTGCTTTCTCACACCAACTCTCTCTGGAATTCATCCCAATCCTTGTGTTGACTCTGTAGGTCCATTTAATCCCGTCTGCCCTTCCTACCACTTACCAAGCCCTGGATCATCTGTCTATTTCCTTGAGTGGTCTGTTGAAATGACTGTCTCAGACAGGCTCCGAGGACATAAATATGAGTAAGACAGAGGTCCCTGCCCTTGAAGAGGTCACTCTTGAGGACTTTTGACAATATCTTCAACTTAGTGGATAGATCAATGGGAATTTGGGAGTTTGGAACTGGGAAAAAGAGAACTAGGAAGGCAACAGATGGACTTAAGGAAGTATAAAGGAGAGTTTGTGACATCAAGGTCACAAAAGTTGTGTAAAAACAGCCCTATATATCTATGGTTTATTTCAGTGTGGTTCATTTGGAAGGTAGAATTATACCACTAAGATACAAAAGCAATTATTTTATTGTTCATCCTTCTGATTGTGACTCACAAGATATTGGACAGAATAGAATATTTTTCACTCTATTATCTTATGTATTTAGATCCAGCCCAGTTCTCCCATATGTGTTACAGATTCTCTTTATGTGCACATAGGTGATTTACCATAGAGATTCTGGAAGAAAAATTCAGTTCTAAGCTGGCTTTTCCTGACACTTTGAAGGTTCCTGGGTCCCATTCCTCTTATCAGAGTTTGCTCTGGGAAAGCAAAACCAATTTTAAAAGGCCTTCCAAATTATTTTGTTTTACTAGAAATATGGTTTCAATGTTGAGATCTTAGAATAATTGGGTTGTCAGAAATATTTTTTAAAATGTTATAAAATTACTTTTCATAATGAGATTAAACTTTCATTAATTGCTTATTGATAGCACAGTCAAAACAAGCAACAAAAAAAATCCAATTGGTTTTTGAATAAGAATAAAGTATGTTGGTTACTAATTTTTAGAGAAGTGGAAATTGAAATTATGAGGGGAGGACTTCCCTGGGGATCCAGTGGTTAAGAATCCACCCTGCAATGTAGGAGATGTGGCTTTGATCCCTGGTCAGGAAACCAAAATCCCACATGCCACAGAGCAACTAAACCTGCGCTGCAACTACTGAGCACGTGTGCTCCAGAGCTCTGCACCACAGCCAGAGTGCGTGCTGCAGGGAAGGATGCCCCATACTGCAACTAAGACCCAATGCAGCCAAATACATTCATTTAAAAAACTATAATGAGGTACTACCTCAGACTGGTCAGAATGAACATCATAAAAAGTTTACAAATAACAGATGCTGAGGAGGCTGTGTAGAAAAGGGAATGCTTCTCCCTTGTTGGGAATGTAAATTGGTACAGCCACAATTGAAAAGAATATGGAGGTTCCGCAAAAAAAAACTAAAAATAGAGTTGCCATATGATCCAGCAATTCCACTCTTGGGCATAAGTGTGGAGAAAACTATAATTCGAAAAGATACATGCACCTGTGTGTCCACAGTAACACTAGTCACAATGGCCAAGACATGGAAGCAACTAAATGTCCATTGACAGAGGAATGGATAAAAAAGACGTGGTAAAAATGTACAATGAACACTGCTGCTGCTCTGCTGCTAAGTCGCTTCAGTCGTGTCCGACTCTGTGCGACCCCGTAGACGGCAGCCCACCAGGCTCCCCCATCCCTGGGATTCTCTAGGCAAGAATACTGGAGTGGTACTCAATCATAAAAAGAATGAAATAATGCCATTTGCAAGAACACAGATGGACCTAGAGATTAGCATACTAAGTGAAGTAAGTCAGAAAGAGAAAGACAGATGCCATTTGCTATCACTTCTATGTGGACTTTGTGGGGGAAGGCGAGGGTGGGATGATTTGAAGGAATAGCACTGAAACATGTCTATTACCATATGTGAAACAGATCACCAGTCCAGGTTTGATGCATGAAACTGGGCCCTCAAAGCTAGTGCACTGGGACAACCTGGAGGGATGGGATGGGGAGGGAGTGGGGAGGGGGTTCAGGATGGGGGACACTTGTACAACCATGGCTGACTCATGTCAATGTATGGCAAAACCACCACAGTATTGTAAAGTAATTAGCCTCCTGCTCATTTGTTCAGTAGGGTGACTAAAACCTGAACTCAGCCATGACTGAGGATGACAGAACTAGAGATAGAGATTTTTTGTGGTTTAATGTGGAAGTAAACCAAAGGTACAGAGTGATAAGAATGTTGGAGTGAGTTTCTCACATCACCTGCTCATCCACCTCCTAATTATGTCCCCTGAGAAGACTAGCAGACGTGTTTTCTACCAAGAACTGCAATGATGAAGAGAATCCCCATCATTGGAAAGTGCTCTGATGGTTGACCTCTGTACTTAGAGATGGATGTGGAAGATGTTTCATTGAAATAGACTCCCTGATTTCTATAGGGGTGTAGGGATGTCCAAGATAGGAAAAGCCAAATAGGTGCACTTAATTGACAGAGGCAATGTGAATATGATAAGTACAATAGGCAATGAAGACATCACCTCTTTTGTACCCTTCATTGCCTATTGTACTTATCAAGTCATCAGAATGAACTGGTTCACAGATCTTGGGCAGGGACAGATGATGATGGGTCCCTAGGTCAGGTGGTCCACTGGAGAAGGGGATGGCAAACCACTTCAGCATTCTTGCCTTGAGAACCCCATGAACAGTATGAAAAGGCAAAAACATATGATACTGAAAGATGAAGCTCTCAGGTTGGTAGGTGTCCAATAAGCTACTCAAGAAGAGCGGAGAATTAGTTCCACAAGAAATAAAGAGGCTGAGCTACAGAAGGAGCAAAGAGGCTGAGTCAAAGTTGAAGCAACTCCTGGTTGTTCCTGGTGGTGGAAGTAAAGTCCGATGCTGTAAAAAGTAATACTGCACAGGAAACTTGAAGTTAGGTCCATGAGTCAAGGTATCTTGGAAATGGTCAAACAGGAGATGGCAAGAGTGGACATTGACATTTTAGGAATTAGTGAACTAAAATGGAGAGAAACGGGCAAATTTAATTCAGATGACCATCATATCTACTACTATGGGCAAGAATCCCTTAGAAGAAATGGAGTAACCCTCAGAGTCAACGAAAGAGTCTGCTATGCAGTACTTGGGTGCATTCTCAAAAAAGAGAATGATCTCTGTTCATTTCTAAGGCAAACCATTCAATATCACAGTAATCCAAGTCAATGCCCCAGCCAGTAAGGCTAAAGAAACTGAAGTTGAATGTTCCTATGAAGATCTACAAGATCTTCTAGAATTAACACCAAAAAAGATATTCTTTTCATCATAGGAGATTAGGGTGCAAAAGTAGGAAGTCAAGAGATACCTGGAGTAACAGGCAAGATTTACATTCAGTACAAAATGAAGCAGGACAAAGGCTAATAGAGGTTTGCCAAGAGAATGCACTGGTCATTGCAAACACCCTCTTCCAACAACACAAGAGAAGACTCTACACATGGACATCACCACATGGTCAATACTGAAAGCAGATTGACTATATCCTTTGTAGTTGAAGATGGAAAAGCGCTATACAGTCAGCAAAAACAAGACCTGGAGCTGACTGTGGCTCAGATCATGAACTCCTTATTGCAATTTTAGACTTAAATTGAAGAAAGTAGGGAAAACCACAAGGCCATTCATATATAACCTAAACCAAATCTCTTATACAGTGGAAGTGACAAGTAGATTCAAGGGATTAGATATGACAGAGTACTTGAAGAACTATGGACACTGTATAGGAGGCAGTGATCAAAACCATCCCCAAGAAGAAGAAAGGCAATATGGTTATCAGAGGAGGCCTTACAAACAGCTAAAAAAGAAGACAGATAAAAGGTAAAGAAGAGGAAAGATATACCCATCTAAATGCAGAGTTCCAGAGAATAGCAAGGAGAGATAAGAAAGCCTTTTTAAGTGAACAATGCAAATAAATAGAAGAAAATAACAGAATAGGAAAGACTAGAGATCTTCTTAAGAAAATCAGAGATACCAAGGGAACATTTTAAGCAAAGGGGGGCACAATAAAGGACAGAAACAGTATGGACCTCATAGAAGCAGAAGATATCAAGAAGAGGTGGCAAGAATACACAGAACTGGACAAAAAAGATATTAATGACCTGAATAGCCACGATGGTGTGATCACTCACCTAGAGCCACATATCCAGCAGTGTGAAGTCAAGTGGGCTTTAGGAACCATCACTATGAACAGAGCTAGTGGAGGTGATGGAAATCCAGCTGAGCTATTTCAAAACCTAAAAGATGATGCTGTTAAAGTGCTGCACTCAATATGCCAGTAAATTTGGAAAACTCAGCAGTGGCCACAGGACTGGAAAAGGTCAATTTTCACTCCAATCACAAAGATGGGCAATGCCAAAGAATATTCAAACTACTGCACAATTGCACTCATCTCACACACTAGCGAAGTAATGCTCAAAATTCTCCAAGCCAGGCTTCAACAGTACTTGAACTGTGAACTTCCAGATGTTCAAGCTGGATTTAGAAAAGGCACTGGAGTCAAAGGAATTGGAGTCAAATTGCCAACATCACCTGGATCATTGAAAAAGCAAGAGAGCTCCAGAAAAACATCTATTTCTGCTTTATTGACTACACCAAAGCCTTTGATGGCGTGGATCACAACAAACTTTGGAAAAATGTTTCAAGAGATGGGAATACCAGACCACCTTACCTGCCTCCTGAGAAATCTGTATGCAGCAACAGTTAGAACTGGACATGGAACAACAGACTAGTTCCAAATCGGGAAAGGAGCACATCAAAGCTGCATATTGTCACCCTGCTTATTTAACTTATATGCAGAGTACATCATGCGAAATGCTGGGCTGGATTAAGCACAAGCTGGAATTAAGATTGCCAGGAGAAATATCAATAACCTCAGATTCGGAGATGATACCACCCTTATGGCAGAAAGCAAGGAAGAACTAAAGAGCCTCTTGATGAAAGTGAAAGAGGAGAGTAAAAATGTTGGCTTAAAATGCAACATTTAGAAAACTAAGATGGCACCAAGTCTCATCACTTCATGGCAAATAGATGGGGAAACATTGGAGACAGTGACAGACTTTATTATTTTGGACTCCAAAATTGCTGCAGATGGTGACTGCAGTCATGAAATTAAGATGCTTCCTCCTTGGAAGAAAAGTATGACCAACCTAGACAGCATGTTAAAAAGCAGAGACATTACTTTGTCAACAAAGGGCCGTCTAGTCAAAGCTATGGTTTGTCCAGTAGTTAAGTATGAATGTGAGAGTTGGACTATAAAGAAAGCTGAGTGCTGAAAAATAGATGCTGTTGAACTGTGGTGCTGGAGAAGAATCTTGAGAGTCCTTTGGAGTGTAAGGAGATCAAATCAGTCAATCCTAAAGGAAATCAGTCCTGAATATTCAATGGAAGGACTGATGCAGAAGCTGAAACTCCAATACTTTGGCCACCTGAAGTGAAGAAGTGACTCAGGGTCTCTCAAAAGACCCTGATGCTGGGAAAGTTTGAAGGTGGGAGGAGAAGGGGATGACAGAGGATGAGATGGTTGGATGGCATCACCAACTCGAAGGATAGGAGTTTGAGTAAGCTCTGGGAGTTGGTGATAGACAGGGAGGCCTGGTATGCTGCAGTTCTTGGGGTTGCCAAGAGTCAGACATGACTGAGTGACTGAACTGACTGATAGACATTGCCTTAGCATGTGTCACAGAGAACAAAGTTCCTTGAGGCTGGGGAATGCCATAGCTTACTCATATTTTTCATTGTAATATCTTTCTCCCAGTACTGTGCTTCAGATCCAAGAAATATAAATATTCACTGAATAAATAAGCAGATAGGTGAATGAATGGAAAGGTAGACAATATAAGTAAATGGATGAGTGAAAGACAGGAAAGCTGTTTTGAAATAAGAGCAGTCATGAGGAAGAGAGAATATGCTTGTTCCATGGTGATCCATAGGGCAAGACCAACTTCAAATAATATAAGTAACAAGGAAGTAGATTTTACTTCAAACAAATGACTCAGTGGTTAAGAAGCCACCTGCAATGCAGGAGACATGAGTTTGATTGATTTTTGGGTAGGGAAGATCCCTTGGAGAAAGAAATGGCAATCTACCCCAGTATTCTTGCCTGGGAAATCCCATGGACAGAGGAGCCTGGCAAGCTACAGTCCATGGAATCACAAAAGAGATGGATACCACTTGTTGTTGTACAAACTCTAAACAATAGAGCTTCATAAATGGTACAGGCTATTTAGAGACAGCGAGCCTCTGCTTAACAAAGCTTTTTGTTTTTGTTTTTTAAAGACATATACATTAATTTGATAAGCTTGCCAAGAGAGAACATGATGTAGCTTACAATTTATCTATGTGGTGGAGAACTTACTTGCCTCCCTGGACTCTTCCCAGTTTCCTTTTACTCTAGCCACACTGGCCTTCTTGCTCTTAAAATGTGACAAGTCCATTGCCTCCTCTAGACCTGATGCTTGGAATGTTCTGTCAGATTTTCTCATGGATCTTCTTTATTACTAGCAGGTCTATGCTTGAATGTTAAGTCCATTGATAGGGTTCTTCTGATCACTTCATCTACACAGTCTCCCGACCTCCCAAACACACACAAACACAAACACACACATACATGCACATTTTCCACTTAATTCACTCAACATTCTGCACAGAATTTATCCATATCTGAAATTATAAATTTTGTATTTACTTATTACCTGTCTTTTCTTTTTTCATTAGAGCTCCAAGATGAAAGAGATGTTGCCTTTTTTATCCACTGCTGTGTCCTTGTACCTAAAACTTTCTGGCATCATAATAGGTGCCCCAAAACGTTTGTGGAATGAGTTAATTTCTATAATAACCAGTTGATTGTTCTCAGAACTGAATCTTGATAAACTTGTAGACGATTTGATTTGGTGACTCTAACATACTTTGCTAATTTGGTTGAAAACATCCACCCTCCCCATCATCTCCATCAAGTCCCAGGAGTTATTCCATCCTAAGAACCAGCTTTATAAAGTAGACAGTGATTGCATGATGGCTCTGAATCTCTTTGGTTTTGGGCCTAGCCATTTGGCATGTGGGATTTTAGTTCCTCAACCAGGGATCAAATCCATGCACACTGTATTGGGAGAATGGAGTGTTAACCACTGGACCACCAGGGAAGTTTTGCATGATGGTTCTTAAATAGACACTGAAAAATACCCTGTTAATGCCTAAATATCTCTTTTTCTAATGTGTGCGTGCTTGATATTGTACTTTTAAAGATTCATTTTCTTATATCCTCAAAGAATTTTAGAGTCCCCTAACACATTTCTGGATTGGAGGCCATCGAGATAATTGGTTTAGTTTTTAGATTTTAGATTTAAAGTAACATACCCTTCTAATAAGAAGTCTTCATCATGTCTTTTCTAGGAAAATTTTGGAAGGGAACAAATGTTTTAGGACAACAGGTGGAAAAGCACGGACTCAGCTCTGGATATGGTGGCCTGGCACTTCTCTATCAAGGCTACCTCAAAGCCAGCTCACAGATAATGATATAAAAATCATTTATACTAAGATGTAAATGACCAATTAAGCCAATCAATGGCCTGTTGCCATATTGAAATGCAATTAAAATTTTAGATAAAATGTGACAGATGGATAACATTTTGAGGGGCAATGAGTCTTTCCTTGAATCACTGAAATCATATCTTAGAATTCCATTGTCAATCTCTGTTGTAAGTAAGGGGGTGAGTGCTCTTTTGTAATAAAATAAACCCTTGGCAAATAGCAGGTGATCAAATTTTGACATTTGGATTAATGAATTAACTGTGGTAACTGAAGTGAGAGAAGTTGACAAATCAACATGTTGGCTCAAAGCAAGAAGTGATTAAATCCAGCTCCAGGGTTCAGGAAAATCCTTCTGAAGGAGATGTATCATTCCAAGGATGATCATTCCAATCTAGTGAAAAGCACAGATGTTGGGGCTGCTGGGAGGAGAGCAAGATGGATTCCATCTTGAAGACTGTCAGCCATCTTAAGGCAGGATGTGGACTGGGCTTGAATCCTGTTTACCATCATTGAAGAAAAAACAGGAAACCCCTTCCTCACAGACAGCAAACAAAGATTGGAAGGAATGATCAGGTTGTCTCAGTTAGATTAATGATAGTGCCTGCCCCTGCATCTTGTAATTGTTAATTCTTCCACACCTGCATGTTGTAAAACTAATTACTAACATGTTTCCAGTCATGTGGGGGAGGATGGGGGGTCGGGGGGAGGGGGGGTCGGTATAAAACCAAGTCCTCCAAAATCATTTGAGTTCTTGTTGGGAACCGATTCCCCTTGGACATGCTGGTGTAATAAACTGTACTCCATTGTTGTGAGTGTCCTCTGAGCTGTGTTTGTGACTTTGGCTTCTACACTACAGGGACTGGGGAATCTATACTTTTAGAAAAGTTCCAGGTTGACTCTGAGGTGGGACAGGTTGGAGTATGACAGTTTCAAGCATATAAAACAGTAAGAGTAAGGTCGCAGTAGTAGGGAGGAGTGCAGGTGAGTAGACCTGAGAGGAGTTGCTGGAAATGAAGCCGGAAAGAAAAATCTGGGAGATCCTCTAACATAAAAGCGTATCATTTTGAGGCAGCTGAAACCAAATCATTAGTTAAGTGGTTTGCCAAGGATTGGGCTTCCCTGGCGGCTCAGGGGTAAAGAATCCACCTGCAAAGCAGCAGACGAGGGTTCAATCCCTGGGTCAGGAAGATTCCCTGAAGGAAATGGCAACCCACTCCAGTATTCTTGCCTGGGAAATCTCACGGACAGAGGAGCCAGGCAGGCTACATACACTCCATAGGGTCCTAAAAGAGTGGGACTTAGCGACTAAACAATTGCCAAGCATGCACAGAACAGCACTGCGACGGTGGATGTGGCACCAGATCTCCAGTGTTATTTCCACTATAACAGAGGCTTAGGTAATAGCTAGACCAGGACAGTCTTGAAATGTCTGAAGGATGAAATTTTTGAAAGACGTCTAAGTCAATAGTAGGTAGAGGTCCACTTGTCTTACCGCACTTGATGCTGAACCTCCTAAACTCTAAGTGATTTTAAAACTTTGTCCTCAACGGGAAAATATTGGGCATTTCCTCTACACCAATTCAGTAACACGCAAGGTAGTTCACTGCTTTGCAAGGTCTACCAGGATCACGTCGGATTCTCCAAACTGGGCTTCCCCTGAAGGGGCCAAGATGATGTCATCCAATGATGTGCGCGCCGCTAACCACTTCCTCTGCTGCCGAAGCCTCGCCCCTCAGCATTTTCCCCCCACCTTTTTCAGGTGCGTCGTGACGTAAGACGTGGGTCACATAACCTCGGCAACTGGTCCCGGAAGCAAAATTCGAGGGAAGAAGGAGGCGGAAAGGAGGGCCTGCGTCCGTGTCGCCGGCAGGGGGCGGGGTGGGGCGGAGCCGGGCATGGTAACCGCTCGGAAGTCTAGGCTGCTGGGTTGGAGGGAGGAGGAGGGACCGGTATCTGCCGCCGCTGCCGCTGCCGCCGGTGCTCCAACCTGTTCCGTGTGGCCCACGCTGGCCTTGCCGCGGCCATGATGATCCACGGCTTCCAGAGCAGCCACCAGGACTTCTCCTTCGGGCCGTGGAAGCTAACGGCGTCCAAGACCCACATCATGAAGTCGGCGGATGTGGAGAAGTGAGGCTCTAGGGCTGGGATCGGGGTGCGGGCCTTGGAGCTCGGCCTGGGCGGGAGGCAGAGCGAGGCCCGCGAAGCCCCAGCCCTCCTCTAGGGCGGAGGCTCGTGTCCCTCCGGACGGGACCTTTGAATTGACAACACCAGGAAATATTCCTGTCACCACTTCCTGTCCTTCGGTTCGGGTTCACCAGGCTCTGGGTTCGTGAAGCAGTCACCCCGCCGGGGTTTGAGTAGAGCATGACTGTTCTGGTGGACTGCCCCCTCCCGTAGGTCTCTACCTGCCAAAGCCGGTTCCACCTTTAGACTATTTCTGGGTGGCTGTGACCTGTTTTCTTGAGGGTTAATAACGGGGGTGGTATATATACTTGGTTTTTAATATGTCAGGTGCCATGCCAGGCGCTTGAGATATAGAAGATGAAAGTCTCTTCCTCGAGGAATTCACAGTCTTGTGAGAGAGACAGACAGTTGTACGGTGTGAATGATAGAGGTATACCTGCAGGGTTATTTGGGATTTTTTTTTTTTTTTCTCCTGATGGGGAGGAACAAGGCATCCGGGAAACTGAGATGCCTGAAATGGATCTTAATAAAGTCGGTGGGATGGGGTGGGGCTGGGCTCGTGTGTAGCGCCGCAGGGCCAGTGAAAGTGACAACTGTGATGCGTTTTGTGATGTCCGAGCTGAATCTTGACAAGGTTTGGGGAGGTCCAGGGGGACGTGGAAAGCCAGGGGAGTCAGAGAGAGTGGGAGGCATGAAGAACAGTTCCTGTGTGATTAGAGCATGAGCTATCAGAAGGGAAGAACTGCAGTGATAAGCCAGTGGCAGATAGACTCCTGAGCAGCGAAGATACCACTGACAGAACTTTTATGCCAGGTTGAGGAGTTTTGTTTGATTTCATCTGACTACCACCAGGTGTTATTTTATACTAAGGGACGGTATTATCAGATGTACACTTTGAAGGATCTGAACATGATGTGGCGGTTGGATTGGAGGGCTGCAGGACCGGGTAAAGAGACCAGTTAGAAGGGTAGAGAGGAGAGGAGAGGTTTTAGAGATTAAGTGATTTGATGGTCACTTGATAGGAGGAGTAAGGGTAAAAGGAAGAATCTATACTCTTGGCAAGATTTCTGGCTTGGGTTATGCATGGAAAGTTTTGCCATTGGATATGGTGAGAAATACAGGAGGAAGAGCAGTTGGGGGCAGGTGTTGGATGGAGGATGAGTTTAGTTTGTTGAAATATGGATTGAGTGTAGTTTATAAAGTGGAGATGTCTTAGGCACTTATCTTGGAGCTTAAAAAAGATGACTTATTTATGGTTTTATGTTTGGGAATCATCAATTGGTACCTGGAGGCTTGAGAGTGAATTAAGATTTTCTAGAAATCATCCAGAAGAAAAGGAAAAGGTCATGAGGTGAAAATCTAGGGAGCAATGACAGATTTAGGCAGAGGAGAGTGACCAGAAAGAGAGTTTGAAAGGATGTTTAGTATCATAATTAGTAAAAACGTAACTTTCTTGCAGAGTCACTAAGAAAAATTTTGTTTCATCCCACCCCAGGTTGAGTTATTCTCTGAGTTTTCCTCTGTGTATAACTTTCTGCTACATATTGCACCATATATATAATTGTGCTATATATTAGGCTGGTGCAAACCTGATTGTGATTTTGGATTGTGAATTTTCAATCATTGTAACTAGGCTCAAGCACATCTTTATTAATCAGAATAGGAACCATTACAATCATCACATTTTTACCTATGAGAAATGTTTGTTTATTTCTGTAGTTTAAAAATCTGTGCTTTGGGATTCAGCGATGAACTTTTGGTAGCATTTTCTGCCTCCTGCTGGTTGTGGAAGCATTTTCGCTGCAAAAAGTTGAGATGCTTGGAGAAGTGGTAGTCAGTTGGTGAGAGGTTAGGTGAATATGGTGGATGAGGCAAAACTTGGTAGCCCAATTCATTCAACTTTTGAAGCATTGGTTGTGCAACCTGCAGTCAGGCGTTGTGGAGAAGAATTGGGTCTTTCGTGTTGACCAGTGCTGGCTGCACCCTTTGCACTTTTCAATACACCTCATCAATTTGCTGAGCATACATCTCAGATGTAATGGTTTCCCCCAGATTTAGAAAGCTGCAGTGGATTGGACTGGCAGCAGACCACCAAACAGTGACTGTAACCTTTTTTTTCTGATGCAAGTTTGGCTTTGGGAAGTGCTCTGGACAACCACTGAGCTGATTGTTGCTGGTTGTTGTGTATTAATATTTAAGTGAATTAGGAAACTTTTGAATTAATAATGGCTCAGACGGTAAAGAATCTGCCTGCAGTAAGAGACCTGGGTTCGATCTCTGGGTTGGGAAGATCCCCTGGAGAAGGAAATGGTAACCCACTCCAGTATTTTTGCCTGGAGAATTCTATGGACAGAGGAACCTGGTGGGTTACAGTCCATGAGGTCATAAAGAGTTGGACACAACGGAGCAACTAACGCTTTCACTTTTCTTTGAATTAGTGAAATTTCCTTTAATGAATTAAGGCATGTTAATCCTGTAAAGGCTTCCTGTCTTCTTGGCCTTATAAATTTGTTGTTGTTCAGTTGCTCAGTCGAATCGGACTCTTTGTGACCCCCATGGACTGTAGCACACCAGGCTTCCCTGTCCTTCACTAACTCCCAGAGTATGCTCAAACTTGTCTCCATTGAGTCGGTGATGCCATCCAACCATCTTGTTCTATGTCGTCCTCTTCTCCTCCTGCCTTCAATCTTTCCCAGCATCAGGGTCTTTTCCAAAGAGTAGGCTCTTTGCATCAGGTGGCCAAAGTATTGGGGCTTCAGCTTCAGCATCAGTCCTTCCAGTGAATATTCAGGATTGATTTCCTTTAGGATTGACTGGTAAATCAATCTCCTTGCAGTCCAAGGGTCTCTCGAGAGTCTTCTCCAGCACCATAGCTCAAAAGCATTAATTCTTTGGTGCTCAGCCTTCTTTATGGTCCAGCTCTCACATCCAGACATGACTACTGGAAAAACCATAGCTTTGACTAGACAGACATTTGTCGGCAAAGTGATGTCTCTGCTTTTTAATATGCTGTCTAGACTTGTTATAGCTTTTCTTCGAAGGAGCAAGTGTCTTTTAATTCCTGGCTTCAGTCACCATTTGCAGTGATTTTGGAGTCCAGGAAAATAAAGTCTGTCATTATTTCCATTGTTTCCCCATCTACTTGCCATGAAGTGATGGGATTGGATGCCATGATCCTAGTTTTTTGAATGCTGAGTTTTAAGCAGTTTTTTCACTCTCCTTTTTCACCTTCATCAAGAGGCTCTTTAGTTCCTCTTTGCTTTCTGCCATCAGGGTGGTGTCATCTGCCTATATGAGGTTATTGATATTTCTCCTGGCAATCTTGATTCAGGCATGAGCTTCATCCAGCATTTTGCATGATGTACTCTACATATAAATTTAGAAGCAGGGGCTTCCCTGGTGTCTCAGCTGGTAAAGAATCCACCTGCGATGTCGGAGACCCTGGTTCGATCCCTCTGTTGGGAACTCCAGTATTCTGACCTGGAGAATTCCATGGACTGTATAGTCTGTGGGGTTGGAAAAAGTCAGACACAACTGAGCGACTTTCACTAGCACTAACTAGCACTAAGCAGGGTGACAATATACAGCCTTGACGTACTCCTTTCCCTATTTTGAACCAGTCTGTTGTTCCATGTTGGGTTCTAACTGCTGCTTCTTGACCTGCATACAGGTTTCTCAGGAGGCAGGTAGGGTGGTCTGGTATTCCCAACTCTTCAAGAGTTTTCGAGTTTGTTGTGATCCACACAGTCAAAGGCTTTAGCGTAGACAATGAAGCAGATGTTTTTCTGGAATTCCCTTGCTTTCTCTATGATCCAGTGGATGTTGGCAATTTGATCTCTGGTTCCTCTGCCTTTTCTAAATCCAACTTGTACATCTGGAAGTTCTTGGTTCATGTACTATTGAAGCCTAACTTGGAGGACTTTGAGCATTTGCTAGCATGTGAAATGAGTACAGTTGTATGGCAGTGTGAGCATTCTTTGGCATTGCCCTTCTTTGGGATTGGAATGAAAACTGACCTTTTCCAGTCCTGTGGCCACTGCTGACTTTTCTTTGACCTTATAAATAGGCATGCTGCAGCTGCTGCTGCTGCTAAGTCACTTCAGTCGTGTCTGACTCTGTGTGACCCCATAGACGGCAGCCCACTAGGCTCTGTAACCTGTAACCTGTAACCTGTTTGTTACAAAGAGTAAAATTTGCCATTAAAAATGGGGTTAAGATATTCTGTTTGGCCTGTGTTCAAGATACTCTGAATTTAGGATGTTTGAAGAAATGTAAGTTATTGGCAGGTATTCTTTTGACATGTATATAACTGGAGTATTTCAGAGGACTACCAGATTTTTTCAGATATGTTGGGAAAATCCACAGAATCACATCTTATATTAGGTTATATTTCATATGTTCTTTGCAGTGGTTGCAGCTTATTTATATCTAATCTTTTTATGAAATGTTTATTCTGATTATAATCCATCCTATTTAGTCTTTTAAGTATTTAATATTCTTTTTAAAAAATTTTGTTTTATTGTGGTAAAAACACTTAATATGAATTCTACCCTCCTGACAAATTCATAAATATAGAATGCATTATTATTGGCTATAGGGACAGTGTTGTACAGCAGATCTCTAGAAGTTATTCATCTTGCTTGCCTGAAATTTACACCTATTGATTAGCAACCTGTTTCTCCCTTCCTCCAGCCCTAGGCAACTACCATTTCACTCTTTGATTCTGTGAATAAGTGGACTCATGTAGTGTCTGTCTTTCTAGGACTGGTTTGTTTTACTTAGCATAATGTTTTTAGGTTCATACATGCTGTCACAGATTGCAGAATTTCCTGCTTTTAAAAGGCTGCATAATATTCCATTGTATATATAAACCATATTTTCTTTTCTCTCTTTTTTAAAAATAATACTTTTGCTGTCTGTCATGTCTATGGCATTTGCATGGGATGTTGATCTCTCTAGTATTTGTTATTTTCTATTTCCTAATAACAAAATAATAAATTTTACTTAAATTTATGATGAAAATTAATGGTATCAGGTATCACCCTAAAGATGTGCAACTTAAAATGTTAGATCACTGATATGTGCTTATATACATAAACACAGAGATCTGATGAATATACAGTGTGCCTGATTTTTTTCCTTACTGTTGTAGAATAAGCATTTTTCAACATTATTATATTCTCCTTTTAAATATTTTTAATGATTCTATAATATTTTATCATTTGGATAGACAATTGTTTGTGTGCTCAGTTGCTCGGTCATGTCTGTCTTGTGACTCCCTGGACTGTAGCCTGCCAGGTTCCTCTGTTCAAGGAATTTTCCAGGCAAGAATATTGGAGTGGGTTACCATTTCTACCCCAGGGGAATCTTCCTGACCCAGGGATCGAACCCGTTTCTCGTACATCTCCTGCATTGGCAGGTGGATTCTTTACCACTGCACCATCTGGGAAGCCCAGACAACAGTTTACATAACTGCTTATTTCCTTATCATTAGATTATTTCTTTACTATTATAAGTGAGATGATTATGTGTATTAATGTATGTAGTTTTTTTCTTCCCTGCACTGGGGATTATTTCTTTATTACAGATTTCCCCAAGATGATATTTTGAGTCAAAGAATATAAATTTGATTAAATTTTGGTACTTTTTTCTTAATTTTTGCCCCAGGGTGGAATGTAAATTGACATAGTTCTTCTGAAAATCTAAGCGAGCAAGTGCTGGTTTCCCTCAGTGGGTATATTTGCTTTTTTCATTATCACCTTTTAAAGCTTGCAACAAGTTGAGAATTTTCCTGGCAGAGGTGTTTTCCTATAAGAAACAGCAGCTTTAACTTTTTAGTTTTTAAAATTTTTTTTAGTGTTTTTTTCTTTACTTCATAGCCAAAATTAATATAATTGTTATGTGAGAACAGAAAATTCACCAGAGATAGGAAGCTTATGGAAACATGGGGCTGTGGTACATTAACTTCTCTTCTGGGCAGTCATGGTAAAATTAGAACCCATCTTCATTCTTAAAAGTGGCTTTGATGATCCAGGAATGAAGTAGATGTTTCTACTATCAATATTTTTTACATTTAAAGTTTAAATAATTTGTTTATGCATGTTTTTTACAATACTTGATTGGTATGTCTAGTTGGGAATAGATTTAAAGCAACTGGAAAGAGGATAATTGTGGTCTTGGGATATGCATAGATCTTTTGTTAGCTTTATGTAAAAATACATTCTGTAATATATTGTTTCACCTTACCTAACCTGTATAGCTATATAGCTTTCAAAAATCTGGAAGTCTTGGAAAAAAAAAAAAAAAGAAAACCTAATCTGCTGAAGTAGCTGTCATAGACCACTTGCACTAAAATCCTGTATTTCGTTCAAGATCCATTAGAACTTCATTCAAAGCATTTTTAAACTTTGGACTCTATTGCATACTTTATAACTGTATTAGAAATGTAAGGAAGGAGAAAAGATCCCTACAGTCTCTTTGCCCTAATAAATGAATTATTATTATTTTTCCTGTTCTCTTCTTTTTCATTATGCAGTTTAAAGACATGTGATTGTTTGCTTTTTCCAGCCTTTGATAGGTTAAAACAAAATAAAAAGGGATGAGGGTGTTTCAGGGGAGATACCTACATTTCTAGAGCAGCTAGAGGTATAAACCCTCAGTTGAACTTGAGGACCTTGTCTTAACAAGTTTGTTAAATATGATGATCTTTGATCAGTAGGAAAAGGTGAAATAACATTTTAAAGGTTTTATTTGTGAACAAAGTATATAATAGTTTTTGAAAAATTTCTGAAAGCAATAAAATTGAAAAATTGATATAAAAGCTAATTAGAAAATTGCTTCCATGGAGCCTCTGTGTTAGTTATGCTTTCAGGTTGCAAGGAAAAGAGAATCTCTGCCCCACCTCTCAGCCCCCTTCCCATCCCTGTCCACCTTGGTTGCCTTGAGTGCTGAGAATTTAATAGTACATGAAGAAATAATTAAACACAGGATTTAGCTTAGAAAATGAACAGTTCTTATGACCAAAACAACTATAGATGTCTCTAATCTCCTTATTATCCTTATTTTTTAGTTTCTCCTTTGCTCTGTCTGCTTCTCTGGCTGTTACTTAAAATGTTCACTCTCCCCTCACTACCTCATGGTTCTGTGTCATGCCGTATCTCTTGGTTTGTGCTTTATTTAACTGTCATCCAAACTTACGAAAAGAGGGATCAGAATAAATTTAATTGGCCATTATTCAATTCAGCATGACTGTATTGGGCAGAGTTCTCAGGCTAAAATTCAGGGATTCCTGCCAGCCCATAGATAATTGCCCTTGTTTGAGAAGCTGGACTTTCATCCCTAAACTGAAAGTCCTGTTTGTAACTGAGGTGATAGGGTTGTAAGGCATGGTAACCTATACATAAGGGGCTTCCCTGGTGGCTCAGTGGTAAAGGATCCACCTACCAATGCAAGAGACACAGGTTCAATCCCTGGGTCAGAAAGATCCCCTGGAGAAGGAAATGGCAACCCGCTTCAGTATTCTTGTCTGGGAAATACCAGAGACAGAGGACTCTGGTAGGCAAAAGAGTCGGACATAACAACTAAGCAACAACAACAAAAAACCTATCCATAGAGTTACTTTTCTCAGAAGTAACTAGTAGCCACTTAAAAGTCTTTAAAACAGGGATTACAAACTCAGCTTTCCAAAGAGTCAAGGGGACTGGTGAACCAGCAAGCTCATACCCCACGTAAAGAGAGAAGCCTCTGCTCTGTTCCAGCCAGTTGGTGTCATGTGGAAATACAGGTGCAGTATTGGCCAAATCTTCCTTTTTATTTTCCAAAGAGAAACCAAAAGTCCAGATTTCTCAAAATCTCTCAATTTTTATTGGCAACTCAATAATTTTGCCAGTTATTTCAAATATTAAAAAAGTATTCTGTGTAGGCTAGTTGTAACATATCTGTGAGTTAATAATTTGTGATCTTGGCCTCATAGTAGGTCTAATATAACTTTTCTTGTGTAATAAGACTAGCCAGTTGAGGTCCAAATTTTTATAAAGCAGGCCAGTATAATGGAAAGAGGCCTAGTTTTACCACTTACTACCTCTGTGATTACAGTTAGCTGCTTAAGTTCTCTGAGCCTTTCTTAGCTTGCAGGGTAGTTTTGAGGCTCAGATTCAATTCTCTCAGACTTGTCTTTGATCATCCTACCTTAAATGGTACCCCTGCATTGCTTTGCTTCAATTTTCTTGTATCACCTATTACTAGCTGACATTATATTATGTATTTTTTGTATGTTTGTTTATTACTTATCTTATTATTTAGCCCACTACCTAGTACAGGGCCAAAAAGGTATACACAAAGACAATGGATGATGAAAGCATTTCTAGACTTCACAACTGTATCATCTTATTAAATCATATATTATTTAACTCAACTTAGGAGTAGAAGGTATTCTATGGAGATCAAAAGGAAACAAAAGTGCCAAGAGTGATATAAAATAATCCTTCTGACTTTTGATTATGCATAGGTTAGCTGATGAATTGCATATGCCATCTCTCCCCGAAATGATGTTTGGAGACAATGTTTTAAGAATCCAGCATGGCTCTGGCTTTGGAATTGAGTTCAATGCTACAGATGCATTAAGATGTGTGAACAACTACCAAGGAATGCTTAAAGTAGCCTGTGCTGAAGAGTGGCAGGAAAGCAGGTGAGAACCTGGGCAGCTATGGGTTGAAATAGAAAAGAGTTGAAAAAGTATTCAGTTGTGATATTTTATTAGAATGAAGGGCTAGTATTATTATTAAATTTGATAGTTGAATCATTCTGCTGCTGCTGCTGCTGCTAAGTTGTGTCACTCGTGTCCGACTCTGTGCGACCCCAGAGACTAGAGTTCAGTTTTCTCATTGATAAAAGAGATTAATTACTACCCCCTTTTTAGTACTTCTTGAGTTAAATTGAATGATAGTTGAGGTGAGCTATGGAAGGTTTAGTTTTTTGAGCTTTCAGTGTTCTTTAGTGAAGACACATTACACTGTGTACTTCCTGTTTTTGAAGAAAAATGTTTGCTTATGATTTGCATTGAAAATCTAAGGAGCATTGAAATCAAGAAAAATGAAAAATGTATTTAATTTCATAATCAAATCGAGAGTTATTTATTTTGTTCCTGTTATGTATTAGGTTCTTTGAAAAGAGTATAAACCTTTAAACCATGTCCTTAGGCAGTGTACAGATTAATTGGGGAGACTACGGTATCAATTCATGACAGGTTAAATAACAATACATGTACAGAAAAGCTAAGAAAGATCTTATGTTAGTGAATTTTGACAACTATGTTTGTTTGTTAATAGGATATTTTATATTATGTATAGAATGTAATTTGGTGTGATGCATGAATACTACAGTCCATGGGGTCACAAAAGAGTTGGACACGACTTAGAAGCTAAACAACAAAATGAATACAGATGTTCTATATTCTGCCTCACTGAATCTGATCCTTCTCATTTTGGTATTTGAGGACGGAGGGTGAACACTCCAAAGAGGTTATTAAACCATATGATTGGACCTATACAACGGATTATAAGGGAACATTACTTGGAGAATCACTTAAGTTAAAGGTAAATCTTATGTTTTGCTTTTATGAATCATTGATTGCTTTGGATAGTCTCAATGTTAAAGCTTTCTAGTAATGGGTTATTTTATGCTGCTACTTTCATCCTGCTTACTTTGTATTGTGGGAGGCTTTAGAACCTAATGTGAGGGAATTTTCCTCATTGATTATCAGCACAAAATAAAAGAAGGCCATAGTGGAACAACTTTTATTAAAAATATGGTTGTAGTAGCTGGTGGATTGCCTTAATGTTGTTATGTAATATCAAGAAGCATTAAAATGTATTGTCCTTGATGTACTGTATTAGGTGACTTAGACAAACCCTGCTAGCTAGTAGCTTGCAGTTTTACAGATAAACGGATATGTGGGCAGGTAGGAATTTTGGTCAGACAACTGGGATTATTTTCCTGTCTGCACTATGTGTGAATCAGGTATGACTTTAGGCAAGTTATTCAGTCTGTCTGATTCTATGTTACCAGTAAATTGGATAAAACAGAAATATCTACCTTATAGCAGAATTTTGATGTAAAATTATCTGTGGGAGTTTTCAGTGAATTCTAAAACTCTGTATTGATGTTAAGCTGCATCTGTATGATACCTGCTTAACGAGAAATTCACTTCATGGTAAATGACACTAGGAATGTGGAACTGGCAGGCCTCGTATTGGGAGCTTAGCTACATAGAGTCACGGATACAGCAGAGACAGACAAATAATCTCTCCACTGCAGTCTGTTGGGGGAGGAAGGTTACTCTAGTCTGTTAATACTTCATAGATTAATATTCCCTCTTTTCATTCCTGATTGAAAAACTTTTCACAATGTGTAGACCATTTGCTATTTCATTGCAGAAAGTGAGGAAATGAGAATTTGTTTTACCTTATGCAATAATGATGATGACTTTCTTTGTGGGAGACAAGGAGTGTGAGAGCAGTAGGAGGTGAAAGGCATATACTCAGTACTCTTCATTGGCACTTCAGCCTGTCATCTGATTTGTTCTAAGGTGTTGCTGACAAATGTCAGTATGATCAACCACTCATTAGTGGTAAGGAGCTGAGGCTTTGGCAGACCTTAGTTCAAATCTCAGCACCAGTACTTAATAGCTTGGAAAAGCAATTTAATCTTTGCTAAGCCTTTGGGCTTCCCTGATAGCTCAATTGGTAAAGAATCTGCCTGCAATGCAGGAGACCCCAGTTCAATTTTTGAGTCAGGAAGATCCGCTGGAGAAGGGATGGGCTACCCACTCCAGTATTCTTGGGCTTCCCTTGTGGCTCAGCTGGTAAAGAATCTGCCTGCAATGCGGGAGACCTGGGTTTGATCCCTGGGTTGGAAAGATCCCCTGGAGAAGGGAAAGGCTACCCACGCCTGTATTCTGGCCTGGAGAAATCCATGAACTACATAGTCATGGGGCTGCAAGGAGTTGGACATGACTGAGCAACTTTCACTTATTAAATAAATAAATTGGATATACAGGAAGATAGAAGTACAAGGCTGCCTCTTCTATTGATACTGTGTTTTAGGAATAAAACATGCTTAGTGTGCATGCATTTTAAAAAGTTTTTTTTTTTTTTTAAAGCACATTGGAACATTTGCCCAGTTATTTTAGTATGATTCAGTATCTTAAATTTTCTTTTTCTTTTTTCCTTTCGATAAAAATATGTGTAACATAAAACTACTATCTTAGTTATTTTCAAACATATTAATTAGTGTTAAAGTATGCTGTTGTGCCACCAATCTCCAGAACTTCTTCCTCTTTAAAAACAGAAAATCTATACCTATTAAACATCAACTTCTCCATTTCTTCCTTCTTCAGCACCTGGCAACTGCCATTCTCCTTTCTGTTTTTGTGAATTTGACTACTTTAGATACCTCATGTAAGTGGAACCATACATTGCCTTTTCATGACTGGCTTATGTCACTTAGCACAATGTCCTCAAGGTTTATCCATGTTGTGGCATGTGTCAGACTTCCCATCCTTTTTAGGGCTGGGTAATATTCTGTTGCATGTATATACATTTTGTTCTTCCATTCACTTGCCAGTGAGCATTTGGGTTGCTTTTACCTCTTGGCTATGGTGAATAGTGCTGCTATGAACATAGGTGTGCAAATATCTCTTCAGAATTCTGCTTTCGTTTGTTTGAGTGTATACCCAGAAGTGGAATTGCTGGATCACATGGTAATAATTCTATTTTTAATTTTTTGAGGAACCTCTGTACTGTTTTCCATAGTAGCTGTACCATTTCACATTCCACCAGCAGTGTGTGCCTTTGACTGTGTGGATCACAATAAACTGTGGAAAATTCTGAAAGAGATGGGAATACCAGACCACCTAACCTGCCTCTTGAGAAATCTGTATGCAGGTCAGGAAGCAACAGTTAGAACTGGACATGGAACAACAGACTGGTTCCAGATAGGAAAAGGAGTATGTCAAGGCTGTATATTGTCACCCTGCTGATTTAACTTATATGCAGAGTACATCATGAGAAACGCTGGACTGGAAGAAACACAAGCTGGAATCAAGATTGCCGGGAGAAAGATCAATAACCTCAGATATGCAGATGACACCACCCTTATAGCAGAAAGTGAAGAGGAGCTAAAAAGCCTCTTGATGAAAGTGAAAGAGGAGAGTGAAAAAGTTGGCTTAAAGCTCAACATTCAAAAAACGAAGATCATGGCATCTGGTCCCATCACTTCATGGGCAATAGATGGGGAAACAGTAGAAACAGTGTCAGACTTTATTTTGGGGGGCTCCAAAATCACTGCAGATGGTGATTGCAGCCATGAAATTAAAAGACACTTACTCCTTGGAAGGAAAGTTATGACCAACCTAGATAGTATATTCAAAAGCAGAGACGTTACTTTGCCGACTAAGGTCCGCCTAGTCAAGGCTATGGTTTTTCCAGTGGTCATGTATGGATGTGAGAGTTGGACTGTGAAGAAGGCTGAGCGCCGAAGAATTGCTGCTTTTGAACTGTGGTGTTGGAGAAGACTCTTGAGAGTCCCTTGGACTGCAGGGAGATCCAACCAGTCCATTCTGAAGGAGATCAACCCTGGGATTTCTTTGGAAAGAATGATGCTAAAGCTGAAGCTCCAGTACTTTGGACGCCTCATGAGAAGAGTTGATTTATTGGAAAAGACTCTGATGCTGGGAGAGATTGGGGGCAGGAGGAGAAGGGGACGACCCGGGATGAGATGGCTGGATGGCATCACGGACTCAATGGACCTGAGTCTGAGTGAACTCCGGGAGATGGTGATGGACAGGGAGGCCTGGCGTGCTGCGATTCATGGGGTCGCAAAGAGTTGGACACGACTGAGCAACTGAACTGAACTGAACTGAGCAGTGTGTAAGAGGTTTTGATTTGCATTTCCCTAATGACTTGTGATGCTGAGCATCTTTTCATATGCTTGTTGGCCATTTGCATATAATCTTTAATATTTTGAGCTTTAAAAGTAAATTAAGTGGGAGAGGCGGGGGTAATGTGTTGACACAAACATTGGAAATGAGTGGAGTTTGTAAGATAAAAGGCAAGAAGAACACATATGAATACTGTATGCTTTTCGATAGTTGTTTACCACAGAAGCGTAAGTTAACAATTCTGATACTGTTTTAGTTTTGCAAGATGAAAAAGTTTTAGAGATCTGTCTGACAACAGTGTGAATATAATTAACACTATTGAACTGTACACTAATAAATGGTTTACATGGTAGATTTCTTGTTACTCATTTTTTCTTGCCAGCAATTAAAAAAAAGTTAAACACAATTATCATGTAACCCAGCAATTCCACTCCTAGGTATACACTCAAGAGAGAAAACTATATATCCACATGAAAACCTGTATGCAAATATTCATAGCCGCATTACTCATAATGTCTAAAACGTGAAAACTACCCAGATGTTCATCATTGGATAAGCAAAACTGGTATATCTAGACAGTGAAATATTATTTAGTCTTGAAAAGAGACAAAACAGTGATGCATACCTTGGAAATGTTATGCCAAGTGAAGGAAGCCAGATACAAAGTTACATGTATATGATTCCAGAAGGATTTGCAAAACAAATCTATAGAAAAAAACTAGAGTAGTGGCTTCCAGGAAATGCGGGAAGTGGGGAATGGAGAGAGATTGCTAGTGGGTATGACAGTTTCTTTTTTGGGGTGATGATATGTTCTGGAATTAGGTAATAGTGATGTCTACACAGTCTTGTGAACATACTAAAAACCAGTGAATTATAGTGTGGGAGTTGTATCTATTCTTCTTTTAAAAGAAAGAAATCACCGTAAAACATAGCAATTTCATGGTGTTTCCTAATGGGATGTACATATCCACACACACTATTTTCAGTAATTTTTGAAAAGGGAATTTAACACTGGGTTCTTAACATTTGCTATTAATTAACTTAATATGATAAATATAAAAGTACTTGTATCAAGTAATTTCCCTATTATAAACCTTCATCTGATGTGAGAGAGTGAGAGACGTTCACTTGAAGGATGTGACCAAGACTTACTTTTCTTGCAAGGTATCAAGAATATTTTTAGCTTGAATATTTGTACATTTTTAAGCCTTTTAAAAATTGTGAAATAACTTAGAAAAGTTCATGAAATATGAAAATACAGTTTAATGTAATCACAGAGTAAAAGAAATAGAACATTGTCATCACCTCCCCGCCACCCCCAGCCGGATTTGTCTGATCATAATCCTGTTTAAAAAGTTTTTCCTAGTATCTTTTTTTTAAAAATTTTTAATTTTACTTTATTTTACTTTACAATACTGTATTAGTTTTGCCATACATTGATATGAATCCACCATGGGTGTACATGCCTTCCCAAACATGACCCCCCCCCCCCACCTCCCGCCTCATAACATCTCTCTGGGTCATCCCCGTGCACCAGCCCCAAGCATGCTGTATCCTGCATCGGATATAGCCTGGCGATTCGTTTCTTGCATGATAGTATACATGTTTCAATGCCATTCTCCCAAATCATCCCACTCTCTCCCTCTCCCTCTGAGTCCAAAAGTCCGCTCTACACATCTGTGTCTCTCTTGCTGTCTTGCATACAGGGTCATCATTGCCATCTTTCTAAATTCCACAGTATCTTTTGATATGTTCAACCTTAATTTTATTTCCTTGAAATAAAACTAGTGTGCATTGTTTATAGCTTGGGCCTCGTTATCTTCAGCATTTAGAGTTCCTAGTGTCTGTGGGGTCGCACAGAGTCGGACATGACTGAAGCGACTTAGCAGCAGCAGCAGCAGCAGCAGCAGCAGTGTTTTTTGTTGTCTTATTTCTGTTGGTTCTGATTTGTGGTGTCTAGACTCCTAATATACCTTATTTTCTTTGAATCCTAGGATGATGATGTCTTCCTCCACAGAGTATTTTTATTTATTTCTCATAGGCATTCATAGTCAAGGTCTGCAGTCTGTTTATGTAAAGGATCAGATAGTAAATATTACAGGCTGTGAGGACCATAGAGTTATGTTGCAGTTACTCAGCTGTGCTGTTGCAGATGAAAGCAGCCATGGACAATATGCAAACAAGTAGGCACAGCTGTGTTTCAGAAATTTTAATTATGGACATGGAAATTTGAATTTCATATAGTTTTTTATTCATGAAATATTAAAAAAAATTTTCCCCACAGTCATTTGAAAAAATGTGAGAATGATTCTTAGCTTGCATTCATACAAAACTAGGTGGCAAACCACATTGGCCTGGAAGTCTTAGTTTGCTAAGCTCTTATATGGGATCAGAGCTTGAGGTTTCAGTTCAGTTCAGTTGCTGAGTCGTGTCTGACTCGTTGCGACCCTATGGACTGCAACACACCAGCCCTCCCTGTCCTTCGCCAACTACCGGAGCTTGCTCAAACTCATGTCCTTTGAGTCAGTGATGCCATCCAGCCATCTCATCCTCTGTTGTCCCCTTCTCCTCCTGCCCCCAATCCCTCCCAGCATCAGGGTCTTTTCCAATGAGTCAACTCTTTGCATCAGGTGGCCAAAGTATTGGAGTTTCAGCTTTAGCATCAGTCCTTTCAATGAAAACATAGGACTGATCTCCTTTAGAATGGACTAGTTGGATCTCCTTGCAGTCCAAGGGACTCTCAAGAGTCTTCTCCAACACCACAGTTCAAAAGCATCAGTTTTTTGGTGCTCAGCTTCCTTTATACCCCAACTCTCACATCCGTACATGACTACTGGAAAAACCATACCTTTGAGTATATAGACCTTTGTTGGCAAAGTGATGTCTCTGCTTTTTAATGTTCTGTCTAGGTTGGTCATAGCTTTTCTTTCAAGGAGTAAGCATCTTTTAATTTCATGGCTGCAATCACCATCTGAAGTGATTTTGGAGCTCCCCAAAATAAAGTCTCTCATCTCCCCACTGTTTCCCTATCTACTTGCCACAAAGTGATAGGGCTGGATGCTGTGACCTTAGTTTTATGAATGTTGTTTTAAGCAACATTTCACTCTCTTCTTTCACTTTCATCAAGAGGCTCTTTAGTTCTTCACTTTCTGCCGTAAGGGTGGTATCATCTGCATATCTGAGGTTATTGATATTTCTCCCAGCAACCTTGATCCAGCTTTTGCTTCATTTAACCTGGCATTTCACATGATGTACTCTGCATATAAGTTAAATAAGCAGGGTGACAATATACAGCCTTGATGTACTCCTTTCCTGATTTGGAACCAGTTTGTTTTCCATGTCCAGTTCAAACTGTTGCTTCTTGACCTGCATACAGATTTCTCAGGAGGCAGGTAAGGTGGTTTGGTATTCCCATCACTTTAAGAATTTTCCACAGTTCGTTGTGATCCACACAGTCAAAGGTTTTGGTTTAGTCAATAAAGCAGAAGTAGATGTTCTTCTGGAATTCTCTTGCTTTTTCTATGATCCAGTGGATATTGCCCATTTGATTTCTGGTTCCTCTGCCTTTTCTAAATCAGCTTGAACATCTGGAAGTTCATGGTTCATGTACTATGAAAGCCTGGCTTGGAAAATTTTGAGCATTACTTTGCTAACATGTGAGATGAGTGCAACTGTGCTATAGTTTGAACATTCTTTGTCATTGCCTTTCTTTCGGATTGGAATGAAAACTGACCTTTTCCAGTCCTGTGGCCACTGCTGAGTTTTCCAAATTTGCTGGCATATTGAGTGTAGCACCTTAACAGCATCATCTTTTAGGATTTGAAATAGCTCAACTGGAATTCCATCACCTCTGCTAGCTTTGTTAGTAGTGATGCTTCCTAAGGCCCACTTGACTTCACATTCCAGGATGTCTGGCTCTAGGTGAGTGATCACACCATCCTGGCTATTTGGGTCATGAAGATCTTTTTTGTATAGTTCTTCAGTGTATTCTGAAGAAGGAAATGGCAACCCATTCCAGTATTCTTGCCTGGAAAATCTCATGGCTGGAGGAGCCTGGTAGGCTACAGTCCATAGAGTCACAAAGAGTCGGACACGACTGAGTGACTTCACTTCACTTCACTTCACTTCAGTGTATTATTGCCACCTTTTCTTAGTATCTTCAGTTTCTGTTGGGTCCGTGCCGTTTCTTTTATTGTGCCCATCTTTGCATGAAATGTTCCCTTGGTGTCTCTAATTTTCTTGAAGAGATCTTTAGTCTTTCCCATTCTGTTGATTTCCTCTGTTTCTTTGCATTGATCATTGAGGAAGGCTTTCTTATCTCTCCTTGCTATTCTTTGGAATTCTGCATTCAAATGGGTATATCTTTCCTTTTCTCCTTTGCCTTTAGCTTAGTGGGCCTGTAATAGAAGATGTTGTGGCACTTTGAGATGTCTTTGCAAAATTGGGAACAGGGCAAGGAATTCTCCAAGGCCTCTGCACCTGGTGAATACTGAACAGTGTCACTTTTCTGGGCTCCAGTCCTCTTCCAGATCTCAGTCCAGTCCTTCTTCACTTCATTGGCTGTATAATGCTTTTAAGAAGTTTTTGTGTTTTTTTTTTTTTCATCCAGCTTTTTAAATTGCCTTTAGCTTACTTGGGCTTCCCTGACAGCTTAGTTGGTAAAGGATCTGCCTGCAATGCAGGAGACCCCAGTTTGATTCCTGGGTCAGGAAGATCTGCTGGAGAAGGGATAGGCTACCCACTCCAGTATTCTTGGGCTTCCCTTGTGGCTCAGCTGGTAAAGAATCCGCCTGCAATGTGGGAGACGTGGGTTTGATCCCTAGGTTGGGAAGATCTCCTGGAGAAGGGAAAGGCTACCCACTCCAGTATTCTGGCCTGGAGAATTCCGTGGACTGTATAGTTGATAGGCTCACAAACAGTCCGACACAAGTGAGCAACTTTCACTTTTACCTTTCACTTTCTGCAAGAAAGTTTGTCTAGATGATTTATTTTGACAATGCCAGAAGCCAGAAATGTTCAGTATCTCTTAAGTTTAGCTGTTTTACCTTTTCAGATGCTTGAATTCAGAGAGGAGATAAGTGGAGCTGAGGAAGAAAAAAGGCTGAGATATATAAAGTTTTAAACATATTTGTCTTTGTGAATGAAGAAAATAGTATGAAGAAGATAGTATATAGCTAAGCTAAATACTAAGAAGATAGTATATAGCTAAGTTAAATACTCTTACCTGGTGGCTCAGACGGTAAAGCATCTGTCTACAGTGTGGGAGACCCGGGTTCAATCCCTGGGTTGGGAAGATCTCCTGGAGAAGGAAATGGCAATCCACTCCAGTACTATTGCCTGGAAAATCCCACAGATAGAGGAGCCTGGTAGGCTACAGTCCGTGGGGTTGCAAAGAGTCGGACATGACTGAGTGACTTCACTTTCACTTTGACTTTCAAGCTAAATATAATGAATTTCTCTAATCCATGTGTTATCTAATTATTTTTTGTCTTTCTTTTTCAAACATTTTTTGAGAACTTACTTGGCAAAACAGATGGATTCATGTTCACCAATCACTTACTGAAGGCATATTTGAAATATTAGTGAAACGGCCATTTACTAATGAGATGTAATGGTTAATTTTTGGAAATCAGTTGTATCTATAAGGAGGATCTTTCAAATGTGTTCCTTTGAACTAAAACTAAATAAAAAGGAATTAAAAGTTGTATTTATTTAATACCAACTAAAGTTTTATGCTCTTAGGCAGTCCTAGGGGCACCGAGCTTTGTCTTAAATAAATCACAAACATGCAGGTGATGCAAGGCACTGGTCATATGCTGCCCTAAATCCCTATCCCTACCCCTCACCTTCTTTTCGCTCCCTTTAATTTCACCTCCATGTATGATCTCATGTCTGCTGGATGTTGAAACAAAATTGTAGAGAGCTAAAATATCATCTGTAAGTAAATATGGAAGAACTATGGACCTTTTTTTCACCTCTTGGGAATCAAACTGCCAGATTCTTTCATAGCACCCTTTCCTCCTCTGCATTACTTAATAGGGAGCTAAAACCATTTCCCCACAAAGTCTGTGTAATCACTTAGCCATCCATTATCATATTTTTCTAATTCTTATCCAGTTTTCTGAAACTACTCTATAAATTTCTTAATTCTATCCTTGAGTGAAAAAAAAAAAGACCTATTCACAGCTTCTAAATAAAGTACAATAATAGCTACCATATACTGAATACTTATAGTTTGACAGGCATTGCTTTGTTGTGTTTATTCATGATACAACTTTTTTAAAGAGTTGGAAAGCTGAACATTTTATAGTAAAAATGAATGTATTTGAATAGTATCACAAAACATACTTTCATGTTACTGTTAAGAGATACTTGGATTTAGTGAATTACTGATGTGACCCACCTTGAGATTGTTGGTTCTTTTGTTGGGTTATATATGTTTGTGTCTGGTAGCTGTAAAATAATACTTAAAAAAAAAAAAATAGCCAGTATCCTCTAAAGCTCTTTGGAATGCTAGGAGTTTTCCTTAAAATTTCTCTAAAGTTCTTATTTATCTCAATATTTAAAACACTTTTGTTTGTAGACTTGGAGATAGATCTAAACTATGTAACATCATTCTTATAGGAAAGATTTTTTTTAAGTTCCAAAAAATGTCTTATAAGTAGACTTTTATAGCACCAAACTGCTTTGAACTTCTATGATAGTAGTAGTTTATTCATCACATTGACTAATTTGCAGATAGTTAATTTTCTCATAGTCACAATAGAGCAGTTGATTTTACTGTGTTCTATTTCATGATTTGAATGAGATGATGAATTTTGACTGTATTTGTTATGAAGCTATAATATTGGACATTTTCTGTTCTTTGGGGACAAGGTATATATCTCATTTTGTGTGTCTGCCTATAACATCAAAATTTAGAACCATGCTCTGGCTATGCAGAAAATATTGGTAGGAAAACTGTTTAATTTTTTTTTACGAGCCCATTCTTAAATTTTTTCTTTCAGGTTGTACCTACAACAGATCATATAGATACAGAGAAACTGAAAGCCAGAGAACAGATTAAGTTTTTCGAAGAAGTTCTCCTATTTGAGGATGAACTTCATGATCATGGAGTTTCAAGCCTGAGTGTGAAAATTGTGAGTACTGTGAATTTGTTTGAAATTAACTTCTTTCATTTTTGCTATTGGTTAGAAATATGACTCACTTCAAAACACAGTCTTAACATGATGTCATATAGAATTTCACTTGAATCTAGGATACATCTTATTAACATCCATTATAAAATTCACAAAATGTTAGCATATTGCTAAGACTTTAGCAAAGCATTTTTTTTTTTTGTAGGCCCATCTGGTTACTTTGTGGTTTGTTTATTGTTTAATTTGAATGGAAATTAAAGCTTAATTTCCTTTTGTTACTGAAGTTTCTTTTCTATCATCTGTTTGTTTTTGGCTGTGCTGCGTTTCCGTCG
The DNA here is from genome assembly GCF_001704415.2 of Capra hircus. Taxonomy (NCBI): domain Eukaryota; kingdom Metazoa; phylum Chordata; class Mammalia; order Artiodactyla; family Bovidae; genus Capra; species Capra hircus. Next base: position 119,666,150 of record NC_030810.1, read on the forward strand.
CTCCATGCAGGCTTTTCTGTGGCTGTGGTGAGTGAGGGCTCCTCTCTGCTGTGGCGCACGGTGGCTTCTCTTGCTGCAGAGAGCAGGCCCCAGGCGTACGGGCTTCAGTGGTCGCAGCTTGTGGGCTCTAGAGTGCAGGCTTAGTAGTTGTGGCACAAGGGCTTTTTTAAAAAACAAAACTAATGTATTTATTTTAATTGGAGGATAATTACTTTACAGTATTTTGATGATTTTTGCCATACATCAGCATGAGTCGGCCGCATGTGTCCCCCCCACCCCCATACTGAATCCTGCTTCCACTTCCCTCCCCACCCTATCCCTCTAGGTTGTCCCAGGGCACTGGTTTTGGGTGCCCTGCTTCATGCATCAAACTTGCATTGTTTATCTGTTTTATATATGGCACTGTATATGTTTTAATGCTATTCTCTCAAATCATCCTACCCATTCCTTTTCTCACTGAGGCCAAAAGTCTGTTCTTTACGTCTCTGTTTCCTTTGCTGCCCTGCATGTAGGATCGTTGGTACCATCTTTCTAAATTCCATATATATGCGTTAATATACAGTATTTGTCTTTCTCCTGACTTACTTCACTCTATATAATAGGCTCTAGGTTCATCCACCTCATTAGAACTGACTCAAATGTGTTCCTTTTTATAGCTGAGTAATATTCCATTGTGTCTATGTACTACAACTTCCTTATCCATTCATCTGCTGATAGATGTCTAGGTTGTTTCCATGTCCTAGCTATTGTAAATAGTGCTGCAGTGAACACAGGGGTACATGTGTCTCTTTCACTTCTGGTTTCCTTGGGGTATATGCCCAGCAGTGGGGTTGCTGGGTCATATGGCAGTTTCATTCTCAGTTTTTTAAGGAATCTCCACACTGTTCTTCATAGTGGATGTACCAGTTTGCATTCCCACCAACAGTGTAAGAGGATTCCCTTTTCTCTACACCCTCTCCAGCATTTATTGTTTGTAGACTTTTTGATGATGGCCAGAACATAAAATTAACTGGACCAAAAAAAATGCTGAGTGCCAAAGAATTAACATTTTTGAACTGTGGTGCTGGAGAGTTCTTAGATAGCAGGGAGATTAAGCCAGTCAATCCTAAAGGAAATCAACCCTGAATATTCATTGGAAGGGCTGATGCTGAAGCTCCAATACTTTGGCCACCTGATGCAAATAGCTGACTCATTGGAAAGGACCCTAATGCTGGAAAAGATTGAGGGCAAGAGGAGAAGGAGGTGACAGAGGATAAGATGGTTGGATGGCATCACTGACTCAATGGACATGAGTTTGAGCAAATTCAGGGAAATAGTGAAGGATAGAAGAGCCTGTCGTGCTGCAGTCAGTGGGATCACAAAGAGTCGGATATGACTTAGTGACTGAAAAACAGCAATAATAATTCTAACTGGTGTGAGATGATACCTTATTGTGGTTTTGATTTGCATTTCTTTAATAATGAGTGATGTTGAGCATGAGTGATGTTTATTAGCTATCTGTCTGTCTTCTTTGGAGAAATGTCTATTTAGGTCTTTTGCCCACTGTTTGATTGAGTCGTTTGTTTTTGTGGTATTGAGCTGCATGAGCTGTTTGTATATTTTGGAGATTAATTCTTTGTCAGTTGTTTCATTTGCTATTGTTTTCTCCCATTATGAGGGCTATCTTTTCACCTTGCTTATAGTTTTCTTTGTTATGCAAAAGCTTTTATGTTAGGTCCCATTTGTTAATTTTTGTTATTATTTTCATTACTCTGGGAGGTGGGTCAAGAGGATCTTGCTGTGATTTATGTTGGAGAGTGTTCTATGTTTTCCTCTAAGAGTTTTATAGTCTCTGGTCCACATTTAGGTCTTTAATCCATTTCAAGTATGTTTTTGTGTGTGGTGTTAGAAAGTGTCCTACTTTTATTTTTTTACATGTAGTTGACCAGTTTTCCCAGCACCTTTGTTGAAGAGACTGTCTTTTCTCCATTGTATATTTTTTCATTTTTTATCAAAGATTAGGTGTCCATAGATGCATGGATTTATCTCCAACCTTTTATTCTGGTTTATATTTCTGTCTTTGTGTCAGTACTGTACTGTCTTGATGGCTGTAGCTTTGTAGTGTAGTCTGAAGTCAGAAAGGTTGATTTCCATTCTTCTTTCTCAAGATTGCTCTGGCCATTTGAGGTCTTTGGGCACATGGGCTTTAGTTTCTCCATGGCATGTGAAATCTTCTCAGACGAGGGATCAACCCCATGTCCTCTGCATTGACAGGTGGATTCCTATACACTCTACCAGCAGGGAAGTCATATATCTTAAATTTCACATTTCTGAATTAAAATGACTTTGAAAGGATCTGCAGACATTCAGTGGATGTCATTTTAAGAAGTCACCTATGTGTCAGAATTTCAGTGCACCATTAAGTTACAGTTTAGTCTCTTTTTCTCTCTTTTTTGTATTCTCTTCTATCAGTAGAGGACAGACTACTTCCATTAACAGTGTTATTGGTGGAATGTGCTTAAAAAGAAAATAGACTCTTAGCAGTTATTCATATCTGTTTACTATTAGGTTGTAATTGGATTTCTAACACTTTCCAGAGACACTTCAACTGAAGCTTGTCTTATCTTAAGACCCAGCTAAATAGTCACCTCCTCTGAAAAGCCTTCCATAGCTCCCTTCAGTTCAGTTCAGTCGCTCAGTTGTGTCCGACTCTTTGCGACCCCATGAATCGCAGCACGCCAGGCCTCCCTGTCCATCACTAACTCCCAGAGTTCACTCAGACTTGGGTCCATCGAGTCAGTGATGCCATCCAGCCATCTCATCCCCTGTTGTCCCCTTCTCCTCCTGCCCCCAGTCCCTCCCAGCATCAGAGTCTTTTCCAATGAGTCAACTCTTTGCATGAGGTGGCCAAAGTCCTGGAGTTTCAGCTTTAACATCATTCTTTCCAAAGAAATCCCAGGGCTGATCTCCTTCAGAATGGACTGGTTGGATCTCCCTGCAGTCCAAGGGACTCTCAAGAGTCTTCTCCAACACCGCAGTTTAAAAGCATCAGTTCTTCAGCGCTCAGCCTTCTTCACAGTCCAACTCTCACATCCATACATGACTACTGGAAAAACCATAGCCTTGACTAGACGGACCTTAGTTGGCAAAGTAGTGTCTCTGCTTTTGAATATGCTATCTAGGTTCCCTTAGGCAGAGTCAAATATTCCATCACCATACTTCATTTTTTTCTTTTAAATTATTTATTTATTTATTTACAATCTTGTATTGATTTTGCCATACATTGACATGAATCCACCATGGGTGTACATGTGTTCCCCATCCTGAACCCTACTCCCACCTCCTTCCTCATCTCATCCCTCTGGGTCATCCCAGTGCACCAGCCCTGAGCACCCTGTATCATGCATCAAACCTGGACTGGCGATTGGTTTCACATATGATAATTTATGTTTCAGTGCCATTCTCCCATATCATCCCACCCTCACCCTCTCCCACAGAGTCCAAAAGACTGTTCTATACATCTGTGTCTTTTTTGCTGTCTCACATACGGGGTCATCGTTACCATCTTTCTAAATTTCATATATATGTGTCAGTATACTGTATTGGTGTTTTTCTTTCTGGCTTACTCCACACTGTATAATATGCTCCAGTTTCATACACCTTATTAGAACTGATTCAAATGTATTCTTTTTAATGGCTGAGTAATATTCCCTTGTGTATATGTACCACAGCTTTCTTATCCATTCATCTGCCGATGGACATCTAGCTTCCATGTCCTGGTTATTATAAACAGTGCTGCAATGAATATTGGGGTACATGTATCTTTCAGTTCTGGTGTCCTCAGTGTGTATGCCCAGCAGTGGGATTGCTGGGTTGTATGGCAGTTCTGTTTCCAGTTTTTTAAGGAATCTCCACACTGTTCTCCATAGTGGCTGTACTAGTTTGCATTCCCACCAAAAGTGTAAGAAGGTTCCTTTTCCTCCACACCCTCTCCAGCATTTATTGCTTATAGACTTTTGGATAGCAGCCATTCTGACCGGCATGAAATGGTACCTACCACATTGTGGTTTCGATTTGCATTTCTCTGATAATGAGTGATGTTGAGCATCTTTTCATGTGTGTGTTAGCCATCTGTATGTCTTCTTTGGAGAAATGTCTATTTAGTTCTTTGGCCCGTTTTTTGATTGGGTCATTTATTTTTCTGGAATTGAGCTGCAGGAGTTGCTTGTATACTTTTGAGATTGTTTGTCCGTTGCTTTGTTTGCTATTATTTTCTCCCATTCTGAAGGCTGTCTTGTCACCTTGTTTATAGTGTCCCTTGTTGTGCAGAAGCTTTTAATTTTAATTAAGTCCCTTTTATTTATTTTTGCTTTTATCTTCAATATTCTGAGAGGTGAGTCATAGAGGATCCTGCTGTGATTTATGTCAGAGAGTGTTTTGCCTATGTTCTCCTCTAGGAGTTTTATAGTTTCTGGTCTTATGTTTAAACCTTTAATCCATTTTGAGTTTATTTTTGTGTATGATGTTAGAAAGTGTTCTAGTTTCATTCCTTTACAAGTGGTTGACCAGTTTTCCCAGCATCACTTGTTAAAGAGATTATCTTTTCTCCATTGTATATTCTTGCCACCTTTGTCAAAGATAAGTTGTCCATAGGTGCGTGGATTTATCTCTGGGCTTTCTATTTTGTTCCATTGATCTATATTTCTGTCTTTGTGCCAGTACCATACTGTCTTGATGACTGTGGCTTTGTAGTATAGCCTGAAGTCAGGCAGGTTGATTCCTCCAGTTTCATTCTTCTTTCTCAAGATTGCTTTGGCTATTTGAGGTTTTTTGTATTTCCATACAAATTGTGAAATTATTTGTTCTAGTTCTGTGAAAAATACCATTGGTAGCTTGATAGGGATTGCATTGAATCTATAGATTGCTTTGGGTAGTATACTCATTTTCACTATATCGATTCTTCCAATCCATGAACACGGTATATTTCTCCATCTATCAGTGTCCTCTTTGATTTCTTTCACAAATGTTTTATAGTTTTTTATATATAGGTAGATATATTCCTAAGTATTTTCTTCTTTTTGTTTCAATGGTGAATGGAATTGTTTCCTTAATTTCTCTTTCTGTTTTCTCATTATTAGTGTATAGGAATGCAGGGGATTTCTGTGTGTTGATTTATGTCCTGCAACTTTACTGTATTCATTGATTAGCTCTAGTAATTTTCTGGTGGAGTGTTTAGGGTGTTGTATGTAGAGGATCATGTCATTTGCAAACAGTAAGAGTTTTACTTCTTCTTTCCCAATCTGGATTCCTTTTATTTCTTTTAATGCTCTGATTACTGTGGCCCAAACTTCCAGAACTATGTTGAATAGTAGTGGTGAGAGTGGGCACCCTTGTCTTGTTCCTGACTTTAGGGGAAGTGCATTCAATTTTTCACCACAGAGGATAATGTTTGCTGTGGGTTTGTCATATATAGCTTTTATTGTGTTGAGGTATGTTCCTTCTGTTCCTGCTTTCTGGAGGGTTTTTATCATAAATGGATGTTGAATTTTGTCAAAGGCCTTCTCTGCATCTATTGAGATAATCATGTAGTTTTTATTTTTCAATTTGTTAATGTGGTGTATTTCGTTGATTGATTTGCAGATATTGAAGAATCCTTGCATCTCTGGGATAAAGCCCACTTGGTCATGATCTATGATCTTTTTATTTTTAATATGTTGTTGGATTCTGTTTGCTATAATTTTGTTGAGGATTTTTGTATCTATGTTCACCAGTGATATTGGCCTGTAGTTTTCTTTTTCTTTGTGGCATCTTTGTCTGGTTTTGGTATTAGGGTGAGGGTGGCCTCATAGAATGAGTTTGGAAGTTTACCTTCCTCTGCAATTTTCTGAAAGAGTTTGAGTAGGATAGGTGTTAGCTCTTCTCTAAATTTTTGGCAGAATTCAGCTGTGAAGTCGTCTGGTCCTTGACTTTTATTTGCTGGAAGATTTCTGATTACAGGTTTGATTTCTGTGCTTGTGATGGTTTGTTAAGATTTTCTATTTCTTCCTGGTTCAGTTTTGAAAAGTTGTACTTTTCTAAGAATTTGTCCCATTTCTTTCACGTTGTCCATTTTATTGGCATATAATTGCTGTTAATAGTCTCTTATGATCCTTCTTATTTCTGTGTTGTCTGTTGTGATCTCTCCATTTTCATTTCTAATTTTGTTGATTTGATTTTTCTACCTTTGTTTCTTGATGAGTCTAGCTAAGGGTTTGTCAGTTTTATTTATCTTCTCAAAGAACCAGCTTTTGGCTTTGTTGATTTTTGCTGTGGTCTCTTTGGTTCCTTTTACATTTCTTGCTACCCTGATTTTTAAGATTTCTTTCCTTCTACTAACCCTGGGGTTCTTCATTTCTTCCTTTTCTAGTTGCTTTAGGTGTAGAGTTAGGGTGTTTATTTTACTTTTTTCTTATTTCTTGAGGTATGCCTGTATTGCTATGAACCTTCCCCTTAGCACTGCTTTTACAGTGTCCCATAGGTTTTGGGTTGTTGTGTCTTCATTTCCTTTCGTTTCTATGCATATTTTGATTTCTTTTTTGATTTCTTCTGTGATTTGTTGGTTATTCAGCAGTGTGTTGTTCAGCCTCCATATGTTGGAATTTTTAATAGTTTTTCTTCTGTAATTGAGATCTAATCTTACTGCATTGTGGTCAGAAAAGATGCTTGGAATGATTTCAATTTTTTTGAATTTACCAAGGCTAGATATATGGCCCAGGATGTGATCTATCCTGAAGAAGGTTTCATGTGCGCTTGAGAAAAAGGTGAAATTCATTGTTTTGGGGTGAAATATCCTATAGATATCAATTAGGTCTAACTGGTCTATTGTATCATTTAAAGTTTGTGTTTCCTTGTTAATTTTCTGTTTAGTTGATCTATCCATAGCTGTGAGTGGGGTATTAAAGTCTCCCACTATTATTGTGTTATTGTTAATTTCCTCTTTCACATTGTTAGCATTAGTCTTACATATTGCAGTGCTCCTATGTTGGGTGCATATATTTTTATAATTGTTCTATCTTCTTGGATTGACCATTTGATCATTATGTAGTATCCATCTTTGTGTCTTTTCACAGCCTTTGTTTTTAAATCTATTTTATCTGATATGAGTATTGCTACTCCTGCTTTCTTTTGGTCTCTATTTGTGTGGAATATCTTTTTCCAGCCCTTCACTTTCAGTCTGTATGTGTCCCTTGTTTCAAGATGGGTCTCTTGTAGACAACATATATACGGGTCTTGTTTTTGTATCCATTCAGCCAGTCTTTGTCTTTTGGTTGGGGCATTCAACCCATTTACATTTAAGATAATTATTGAAAAGTATGATCCCCTTGCCATTTACTTTATTGTTTTTGGTTTGAGTTATACATTGTTTCTGTGTTTCCTGTCTAGAGAAGTTCCGTTAGCATTTGTTGGGGAGCTGGTTTGGTGGTGCTGAATTCTCTCAGCTTTTGCTTGTCTGTAAAGCTTTTGGTTTCTCCTTCATATCTGAATGAGATCCTTGCTGAGTACAGTAATCTGGGCTGTAGGTTATTGTCTTTCATCACTTTAAGTGTGTCCTGCCATTCCCTCCTGGCCTGAAGAGTTTCTATTGAAAGATCAGCTGTTATCCTTATGGGAATCCCCTTATGTGTTATTTGTTGTTTTTCCTTTGCTGCTTTTAATATTTGTTCTTTGTGTTTGACCTGTGTTAATTTGATTAATATGTGTCTTAGGGTGTTTCGCCTTGGGTTTATCTTGTTTGGGACTCTCTGGGTTTCTTGGACTTGGGTAATTATTTCCTTCCCCATTTTAGGGAAGTTTTCAACTATTACCTCCTCAAGTATTTTCTCATGGTCTTTCTTTTTGTCATCTTCTTCTGGGACTCCTATGATTAGAATGTTGGAGTGTTTAACATTGTCCCAGAGGTCTCTGAGGTTGTCCTCATTTCTTTAAAATCTTTTTTCTTCTCTGTTTCATTTATTTCTGCCATTCTATCTTCTACCTCACTTATACTATCTTCTGCCTCTGTTATTCTACTGTTGGTTCCCTCCAGAGTGTTTTTTATCTCATTTATTGCATTATTCATTATATATTGACTCTTTTTTATTTCTTCTAGTGAATCAGTGAAGTTGCTCAGTTGTGTCTGACTCTTTGCCATCCCATGGACTGTAGCCTACCAGGCTCCTTCATCCATGGAATTTTCCAGACAAGAGTATTAGAGTGGGTTTCCATTTTCTTCTCCAGGGGATCTTCCTGACCCAGGGATCGAATCCAGGTCTCCTGCATTGCAGGCAGATGCTTTACTGTCTGAGCCACCAGGGAAGCCCTAGGTCCTTGTTAAACCTTTCTTGCATCTTCTCAATCCTTTTCTCCAGGCTATTTATGTGTAACTCCAATTTGTTTTCAAGACTTTTGATCATTTTCACTATCGTTATTTGGAATTCTTGATCAGGTAGATTCCCTATCTCTTCCTCTTTTGTTTAGTTTGGTGGGCATTTATCCTGTTCCTTTACCTGCTGGGTATTCCTCTCTCTCTTCATCTTGTTTATATTGCTGTGTTTGGGGTGGCCTTTCTGTATTCTGGCAGTTTGTGGTTCCTTTTTGTTGTGGAGTTTCCTTGCTGTGGGTCAGGTTGGATGGGTGGCTTGTGAAGGTTTCCTGGTTAAGGAAGCTTGTGTCAGTGTTATGGTGGGTGGAGCTGGATTTCTTCTCTCTGGAGTTCAGTGAAGTGTCCAGTAATGAGTTATGAGATGTCAGTGGGTTTGGTGTGACTTTGGGCAGCCTGTGTATTGAAGCTCAGGGCTATGTTCCTGTATTGCTGGAGAATTTGCATGGTATGTCTTGTTCTGGAGCTTGTTGGCCCTTGGGTGGTGCTTGGTTTCAGTGTAGGTATGGAGATGTTTGATGAGCTCCTATCGATTAATGTTCCTGGGATTCAAGAGTTCTCTGGTGTTCTCAGGATTTGGACTTAAGCCTCCTGCCTCTGGTTTTCAGTCTTATTCTTACAGTAGCCTCAAGACTTCTCCCTCTATATGGCACTGATGGTAAAACATATAGGTTAATGATGAAAAGTTTCTCCACAGTGAGGGATACCTGGAGAGGTTCACAGAGGTACATGGGGAAGAGAAGAGGGAGGAGGGAGATAGAGATGACCAGGAGGAGAAGAGGGGGAATCAAAAGGGGCGAGAACAAGCTCAGCAGCAATCACTTCTCTGTGTGCTCTCTGCAGTCTGGATCCCTCAGAGATGTTCATTGTGTTACACAGAGAAGAGAAGAGGGAGGAAGGAGACAGAGGTGACCAGAGAGATAAAGGGGGAATCAAAAGGAGAGAGACAGATCCAGCCAGTAATCAGTTCCCTAACTGTTCTCCACAGCCCAGAACATACAAAGAGATTCACAGGTAGAGAAGAGAAGGGGAAGGGAGGAGATAGAGGCGACCTGGTGGAAAAAAAGGAGAGTCAAAAGGCAGAGAGAGCCATCAGGCCAGTGATCTTGCTCCCAAGTAAAAATGGGTACTGAAGATTGGGTTCTTAAAGGTACAAAATTTATAACAAATATCAAAAAGCAAAAATTAAATATATAGAGTAGAGGTTAGATTCTCAAAAATATAATATTAAAAAAAACACAACAAAGTCACAAAAATTATAAAATATATATATATGAAGTTTGCTTTAAAAATAGGGTCTTTTTTTTTGCAAGGTAATAGGTTATAAAAATGAAAACTAAAGGAGTAATAAGGGACTTAAAATAAAAATTTTCTCTTTTTTTTAATTAAAAAAATGGTAATAGTAAAAATATATTTAGGACTTTCTCTGGAGCTGTTGTGGACAGTGTGGGGTCAGTTCATTTTCAGATAGTTCCTTGATCTGGCTTATACTTTGTAAGATCTATAGGCCCCTTCCTATGTAGTTGGTGCTAACTACAGGGTTTTAATCTATTGCACTGGTCACTTCCAAAGAAGTTCCCTCTGTTTATTTTAGCTTCTTCTGTTTGCTGGTCTCTTCAGTGTCTAATTTCCACCCTGACACAAGATTGGGGGGGTGGTGGTCACTTTTTTTAGGCTCACTTGTTCAGTCGTGCTGTGGGGAGGGAGGAACACTGCAAACAAATATCACCGGGGTGTGTGGGGAGTGCTTGCAGTATCTTGGCTGCACTGGGTTTGCCCCGGCTCACGGCGTGTATGCTTTCTCAGTCTGCACTGTTCAGGCTCTAGGTTGCTCTGCTGGGGAACTGTCTGAGGCAGGCCCAGGGTTGCATGCAGTCCCCAATTCTAAGCTGCTCAGGTTCAGGTTCTTGGGTACTCCACAAAGGTGCAGACTTGGTTGGGCCTGCATTTTATGCCCATCGCAGGTCTGAGCAGCTCGGGTGACCAGGTGCTTGGTGAGTGCAGTCACCCTCAGTTGAAGGCTGTGACTTATCGCCTCCCCTGTCCCTGCCGCTTGGTTTTCTGGGTGTACAACGGGCGCGCCTTCTCAGCTGTGCCGTGTGTCTCTTCTGGGGAGCTCATCTCTGGCTGCTGTCCTCCTGGTGGATGTCGACCATCCAGAATCCCAAGAAGTCTTGGTTAGCAACAAAGTCTGCTTGCAGTTTGGTAGGTGATACCTCTCAGGGGCTGCGATTGCCCCCTTCCAGCTCTGGCTGCCCTCGCCTGCCTGTCTCTGGTGGGGGAAGGGCTGGTCCAGAGCTGGCTAGCTCTGCTCAGTCTTCTGTTCTGTGAGTGGGCCTGGCGGTGTCTTCAGTTCAGTTCAGTAACTCAGTAGTGTCCGACTCTGCAACCCCATGAATCACAGCATGCCAGGTCTCTCTGTCCATCACCAACTTCCAGAGTACACTCAGACTCTTGTCCATCGAGTTGGTAATGCCATCCAGCCATCTCATCCTCTGTCATCCCCTTCTCCTCCTGCCCCCAATCCCTCCCAGCATCAGAGTCTTTTCCAATGAGTCAACTCTTTGCATGAGGTGGCCAAAGTATTGGAGTTTCAGCTACAGCGTCAGTCCTTCCAATGAACACCCAACTAATCTCCTTTAGAATGGACTGGTTGGATCTCCTTGCAGTCCAAGGGACTCTCAAGAGTCTTCTCCAGCACCACAGTTCAAAAGCATCATTCTTGGTGCTTAGCTTTCTTCACAGTCCAACTCTCACATTCCATACATGACCACAGGAAAAACCATAGCCTTGACTAGATGGACCTTTGTTGGCAAAGTAATGTCTCTGATTTTGAATATGTGATCTAGGTTGATCATAACTTTCCTCCCAAGAAGTAAGCGTCTTTTAATTTCATGGCTGCAGTCACCATCTGCAGTGATTTTGGAACCCCCAAAAGTAAAGTCTGACTGTTTCCACTGTTTCCCCATCTATTTCCCATGGAGTGATGGGACCAGATGCCATGATCTTCGTTTTCTGAATGTTGAGCTTTAAGCCAACCTTCTTGCTCTCCTCTTTCACTTTCATCAAGAGGCTTTTTAGTTCCTCTTCACTTTCTGCCATAAGGGTGGTGTCATCTGCATATCTGAGGTGATTGATATTTCTCCTGGCAATCTTGATTCCAGCTTGTGCTTCTTCCAGTCCTGCGTTTCTCATGATGTACTCTGCATATAAGTTAAATAAGCAGGGTGACAATATACAGCCCTGATGTACTCCCTTTCCTATTTGGAACCAGTCTGTTGTTCCATGTCCAGTTCTAACTGTTGCTTCCTGACCTGCATATAGGTTTCTCAAGAGGCAGGTCAGTTCAGTTCAGTCACTCAGTTGTGTCTGACTCTTTGCGACCCCATGAATCGCAGAACGCCAGGCCTCCCTGTCCATCACCATCTCCCGGAGTTCACTCAGACTCACGTCCATCGAGTCCGTGATGCCATCCAGCCATCTCATCCTCGGTCATCCCCTTCTTCTCCTGCTCCCAATCCCTCCCAGCATCTGAGTCTTTTCCAATGAGTCAACTCTTCTCATGAGGTGACCAAAGTACTGGAGCTTCAGCTTCAGCATCAGTCCTTCCAAAGAAATCCCAGGGTTGATCTCCTTCAGAATGGACTGGTTGGATCTCCTTGCAGTCCAAGGGACTCTCAAGAGTCTTCTCCAACACCACACTTCAAAAGCATCAATTCGGCGCTCAGCCTTCTTCACAGTCCGACACTCACATCCATACATGACCACAGGAAAAACCATAGCCTTGACTAGATGGACCTTAGTCGGCAAAGTAATGTCTCTGCTTTTGAATATACTATCTAGGTTGGTCATAACTTTCCTTCCAAGGAGTAAACGTCTTTTAATTTCATGGCTGCAGTCACCATCTGCAGTAATTTTGGAGCCCAAAAAAATAAAGTCTGACACTGTTTCCACTGTTTCCCCATCTATTTCCCATGAAGTGATGGGACCGGATGCCATGATCTTCATTTTCTGAATGTTGAGCTTTAAGCCAACTTTTTCACTCTCCTCTTTCACTTTCATCAAGAGGCTTTTGAGTTCCTCTTCACTTTCTGCCATAAGGGTGGTGTCATCTGCATATCTGAGGTTATTGATATTTCTCCCGGCAATCTTGATTCCAGCTTGTGCTTCTTCTAGTCCAGTGTTTTTCATGATGTACTCTGCATATAAGTTAAATAAGCAGGGTGACAATATACAGCCTTGATGTACTCCTTTTCCTATTTGAAACCAGTCTGTTGTGCCATGTCCAGTTCTAATTGTTGCTTCCTGACCTGCATACAGATTTCTCAAGAGGCAGGTCAGGTGGTCTGATATTCCCATCCCTTTCAGAATTTTCCACATTTTATTGTGATCCACACAGTCAAAGGCTTTGGCATAGTCAATAAAGCAGAAATAGATGTTTTTCTGGAACTCTCTTGCTTTTTCCATGATCCAGCGGATGTTGGCAATTTGATCTCTGGTTCCTCTGCCTTTTCTAAAGCCAACTTGAACATCAGGAAGTTCATGGTTCACGGATTGCTGAAGCCTGCCTTGGAGAATTTTGAGCACTACTTTACTAGCGTGTGAGATGAGTGCAATTGTGTGGTAATTCGAGCATTCTTTGGCATTGCCTTTCTTTGGAAGTGGAATGAAAACTGACCTTCTCCAGTCCTGTGGCCACTGCTGAGTTTTCCAAATTTGCTGGCATATTGAGTGCAGCACTTTCACAGCATCATCTTTCAGGATTTGAAATAGCTCAACTGGAATTCCATCACCTCCACTAGCTTTGTTCATAGTGATGCTTTCTAAGGCCGACTTGACTTCACATTCCAGGATGTCTGGCTCTAGATTAATGATCACATCATCATGATTATCTGGGTCGTGAAGATCTTTTTTGTACACTTCTGTGTATTCTTGCCACCTCTTCTTAATATCTTCTGCTTCTGTTAGGTCCCTACCATTTCTGTCCTTTATCGAGCCCATCTTTGCATGAAATGTTCCCTTGGTATCTCTGATTTTCTTCAAGAGATCTCTAGTCTTTCCCATTCTGTTGTTTTCCTCTATTTCTTTGCATTGATTGCTGAAGGAGGCTTTCTTATCTCTTCTTGCTATTCTTTGAACCTGTGCATTCAGATGCTTATATCTTTCCTTTTCTCCTTTGCTTTTCACCTCTCTTCTTTTCACAGCTATTTGTAAGCCCTCCTCACACAGCCATTTACCTTTTGTGCATTTCTTTTCCATGGGGATGGTCTTGATCCCTGTCTCCTGTACAGTGTCTCGAACCTCATTCCATAGTTCATCAAGCACTCTATCTATCAGATCTTCGCCCTTAAATCTATTTCTCACTTCCACTGTATAATCATAAGGGATTTGATTTAGGTTATACCTGAATGGTCTAGTGGTTTTCCCTGTTTTCTTCAATTTGAGTCTGAATTTGGTAATAAGGAGTTCATGATCTGAGCCACAGTCAGCTCCTGGTCCTGTTTTTCTTGACTGTATAGAGCTTCTCCATCTTTGGCGAGGCAGGTCAGGTGGTCTGGTATTCCCATCCCTTTCAGAATTTTCCACAGTGTATTGTGATCCACACAGTCAAAGGCTTTGCCATAGTCAATAAAGCAGAAGTAGATTTTTTCCTGGAACTGCTTTTTAGTGATCCAGCGGATGTTGGCAATTTGATCTCTGGTTCCTCTGCCTTTTCTGAAACTAGCTCGAACATCTGGAAGTTCACGGTTCACGTATTGCTGAAGCCTGCCTTGGAGAATTTTGAGGATTACTTTACTAGCATGTGAGATGAGTGCAATTGTGCGGTAGTTCGAGCATTCTTCGGCACTGCCTTTCTTTGGGATTGGAATGAAAACTGACCTTTTCCAGTCCTGTGGCCAGTTCTGAGTTTTCCTAATTTGCTGGCATATTGAGTGCAGCACTTTAACAGCATCATCTTTCAGGATTTGAAATAGCTCCACTGGAATTTCATCACCTCCACTAGCTTTGTTAGTAGTGATGCTTCCTAAGGCCCAGTTGACTTCACATTCCAGAATGTCTGGCTCTAGGTGAGTGATCGATCACACCTTCATAATATCTGGGTCGTGAAGGTCTTTTTTGTACAGTCCTTGTATTCTTGCCACCTCTTCTGATATCTTCTGCTTCTGTTTGGTCCATACCAGTTCTGTCCTTTATTGAGCCCATCTTTGTATGAATGTTCCCTTGGTATCTCTCATTTTCTTGAAGAGATCTCTAGTCTTACCCATTCTATTGTTTTCCTCTATTTCTTTGCACTGATCACTGAGGAGGCTTTGTTATCTCTCCTTGTTATTCTTTGGAACTCTGCATTCAAATGGGAATATCTTTCCTTTTCTCCTTTGCTTTTCACTTCTCTTCTTTCACCGCTATTTGTAAGCCCCCCTCAGGCAGCCATCTTGCTTTTTTCCTTTTTTTTCTTGGGATGATCTTGATCCCTGTCTCCTGTACAATGTCACGAACCTCCGTTTATAGTTCATCAGGCACTCTGCCTATGAGATCTAGTCCCTTATATCTGTTTCTCACTTCCACTGTATAATTGTAGGGGATTTGATTTGATTTAGGTCATACCTGAATGATCTAGTGGTTTTCCCCACTTTCTTCAGTTTAAGTCTGAATTTGAGAATAAGGAGTTCATGATCTCAGCCACAGTCAGCTCCCGGTCTTGATTTTGCTGACTGTATAGAGCTTCTTCTCCGTCTTAGGCTGTAAAGAATATAATCAGTCTGATTTCAGTGTCAACCATCTGGTGATGCCCATATGTAGAGTCTTCTCTTGTCTTGTTGGTAAAGGGTGTTTGCTATGACTAGTGCATTCTCTTGGCCAAACTCTGTTAGCCTTTGCCCTGCTTCATTCTGTACTCCAAGGCCAAATTTGCCTGTTGCTCCAGGGGTTTCTTGACTTCCTACTTTTGTGTTCCAGTCCCCTGTAATGAAAAGGACATCTTTTTAAGGTGTTAGTTCTAGAAGGTCTTGAAGGTCTTCATAGAACTGTTCAACTTGAGCTTCTTCAGCATTAGTGGTTGGGGCATAGACTTGGATTACTGTGATATTCAATGGTTTGTCAAGGAAGTGAACAGAGATCGTTCTGTCGTTTTTGAGATTGCATCTAAGTACCAGTTTATTAAGGGTATGTTAAAGAATACAAATGAAGAGATACATAGGGTGAAGTCTGGGAAGATCCTAAGCCTGAATCCATGATCCTCTCTGAATCCCATGCTATTGGGATTTTATGGAGACTTGTTCTCATACGCATAATCAATTATTAATTCCGTTTCCAGCCTCTCTCTCCTTCTCTGGAGAATGAAGGGGTTCTGAAAACTCCAAGCTTACAATCATGGCTTGGCCTTTTTCGGACCAGCTTCCATCGAGGAGCCTTTCCAGAGTCACCTCAGTAGAACAAAAGTATTTGCTTGTACTTCTCTTATCAGTTGGGAATTTACAGGGGTTTCGAAGTCCTGTTTTGGGAACCAGGGGTAGAGACTGATGTATGATTCTGTATTATCTCACAGATAGCATGCTAGATAATTATCAGTATTACCTCATTTAATCCTCATGAAAATTCTATGCAGTGAATACTTATCCTTGTTTTTGCAGATGTTAAGTCACTTGCCCTACGTAAGTCATACAATGGATGAGTTTGTCTCTCTGACTTTGTTCATAATCTTCTAGCATTTAGATCATGAGTATAAGGACTAGCTTTAGGAAAGAGAGATGCTTCTTCCCTAGTGATCAGAGAAAAGGGGAACAGCATTAGATAAGTCTGCCTCCATGCCAGTGATTCCTAAACCTGGAATTTAATCAGAATGCCTAGTTATGTTGGAAATTTAGTTGTTTTTTAAACTGTAGGACAAAGGATATTTCTTGTTTGACAGCACATCGAGCACTTGCCACATGTCTGTTGACGGAAAGCTGGACAGACAGATGCAGAAACGGAGGGGACAGGCCAGGAAAGGCTCTTCAGAGGAAATGGCCCTTGATCTGAGCTTGAGGTGTGTAAGTTTCTCCAGCTAGGCTAGAGAGGCATCTAGCAGTTGAACACAGTGACACTGATGTATTTTCTGAGTTAATATCTTCAGGCTGTCATGTTCAGGCTAATATAAGAAAATTATGATGATCATTTCCAAAGTCCTTGCTAGGTTCTTTCCACTTAGAGCTCACTTAAGAAGGTTGTTTAATTGGCCTTTTTCCATAGAGTTTTTCCTTACTTAAAATCTACATTTTCCCCAATATCTGTCAAATAAAATGTGAACCATCAAAGATTATTTTCAGTTTCTCGAAGTTTTCCAAAGAACTTTAAAAAAAAAAAAAAGCATATATATTTTAAGGACTATCTTAGGTCTTTTCTTATTGCTAGACATTCGATTGGGGGTGTGAAACATATAGATATCTCACTTTCAAAATGTTCTTAGCATCATTGGTAATAGAGTTCATTGCTTTTCTTTAGTGTTTTAACCTTGGCTGAAAAACTACTAAATAGTTATTGTTTTAGAATCACAAATCTAGTTGGTTATGAGTGTTTGTTTTTTAGTTTCCATAATAACTATAAAACATTCTGAAAAGAAATGTGGAAGATACTTATATAAACAAAGTAACATACTTTAGAATCTTGATGTTGTTGGATTGAGCCTTTTAGGTTGCTCTTAGTTTATTAAACCGTTTCAGGTTTTAAAGTGTTTTCACTTAAAATTTCAGTTCTAAACATGGACAATTTTTATTTAAAAAGAAATCATAATTTCGTTGTGGTGCATTTCCCCAGTGGCAAAGAGTGGATTTAGAGCTCTGTGCACCATGAGTCCTGGAATGTTTGGATTTATTTCATTGAGTTTATTATGAGTTTTGATAGCTTTGTGTGGCTGGCATTACCTATACATAATTAGATGTTGCAGAAATTAATCTTCTTTTGTGTTTCTAAATTAGTTTCTCTCAGCAGTGTTTGTTTTTAGTTTAGAATTTTGTGTCTTAACCTACTGTTCTTGTTAGGGCTTTCAGCTTGTGGGACTGGGCTGTCACAGAGATCTTTTTTGTCAAGAGAAGTTCTTTTTTTGTGCTGTTAGTTTTTAGCTTTCAAAGAAAATTAGTTTCCTATCTGCCAAAGAGCTGACTCATTGGAAAAGATCCTGATGCTGGGAAAGATTGAAGGCAAAAGGAGAGGGGGCAGCAGAGGATGAGATGATTAGATAGCATCATCAACTCAATGGACATAAATTTAAGCAAGCTCTGGGAGATAGTGGAGGTCAGAGGAGCCTGGTGTGCCTGAGGACCCCATGGGTCACAAAGAGTTGGATATAACTTAGTGACTGAGCAGCAACAACAATCTGCCAAATACTGGCAGTGCTGTCATGTTATGTATGCATGTCATGTTGGCTTTTACAGCTAATGGTTAATTCCATTCTGAGTCAGGAGTGAACATTGTCTACCTTCTGCTTCCCTGTTTTGTTTTTGTTTGTTTTTTTTGGCTGCACCGTGCAGCATGTAGGATCTTAGTTCCCTGCACTGTATGTGCGTGCACTGTCATGTTCCATTCTTTACAACTCCATGGACTATAGCCTGCCAGGCTTCTCTGTCCATGGAAATTTCCAGGCAAGAATGCTCGAGTGGGTTGCCATTTCCTTCTCCAAGGGGTATTCCCCACCCAGAAATTGATCCTGTGTCTCTTGCATCTCCTGCATTGGCAGGTCGATTCTTTACCACTGAGCCGTTTGTTAGTTCCGTCACCAGGGATTAAACCCACACCCCCTGCATCCCTGCACTGGAAGTGTGGAGTCTTCCACTGGGCTGCCAGGGAAGCCCACCCTTCCATGTTTCATTTAGAGTCCAAGTATAATGGGCAGAGGCATAGCTTTCACCTTTGTGTACAAAGAATTCTACGGTGCCTGTGCAGAGGTAACTTTTGTTGGACATGTAGTCCCATAGAATTGTTATATTTTACAGACACAGGGACCAAGAGACTGTTTCTTTACATCCCTTGTTTTTGTAGGTGAAAGAGAAGACTTTGGGTGGTTTGGTAACTGGGTGGTTCTCAACCTTATCAGACCCATTGCTTCATTTTTTTTTTTTTAAACCAAGTACTTTAACCTTTTACTATCCTGAAAGAAATTCATAGATAATATAAGCCACCTTCTTTCTAAGAAATCAACATTATGCCCTATTTATAAGATAAAAAGGAAGCTTTGAAATTGATTTAGAATAAAATGATGAGTATTTCTCTTTGTAAGTGCACAGTATAACTGCATAAGTAGTCAGATACTTACATTGCATATGAGTCACTGTGAATATGGCAGCTGCAAGTGTAGACTGACAGATATGCCAAATGTCAGTCAGTGACTCAGATAACCCCCATCAGTGATGTAATTTTTCAAAATGGTGAACAACTCTTAGTGAAGTGTCAGATCCAAGTATAATATTCTCTTGATTTACAAGGTAATTGTCTGCCTTGGAAATTGAGTGATTTTATGTTTAAAAAATATAAAATGGAATAAGGTTCAAAGGTCAGATAATTAATTATAAGTTGATTTTTTTTCACCTACATGAATGCCACGTGAGATATTTGGCAGTTTTGTGGGAAGCAGAATTGGACTTTGTTGTAAAGGATTGACCTGGGCACTATCAAACATTAATGTGTCTGGTCTTTAACTGCTAAATGTTAGTATTGGCTGCTCATTTTTGTGACAGTGAAAAATACCCTCAAATTTTCAGATGTCCCTTTGGAGAGAACTACTGTCTTAAAATATACAGTTGAATTGTAGAATTGGAGATAGAACTTGAATCCCTTAGATTCTCCATGGTACCATGCTGAAGTGATACTTCAATTTGCTTCATGTGTTGTGCCTGGATGATTGTTAATAATTTTGAAATTTAAAAAATGTTGCAAATGAGTCCAACTGCACTCTGCCAGGTAATGATATGCTTCTCAACCAATTGAAATATCACATTATCATAGGTCAGGGTCTTTCTTCAGCTCTTCATTCCTGTAAGCCTTGCTTTTTAAAGTCTGTTGTTAATCTGCAGAAAACAGTTTGACTCAGAGCTTTTTCTCCACCAAATAGCTTCTGGCCTGCATTTCATTCAGTCAGTAGTTAACAACTTTTTTAGGCAGTAGAGACATTGTGATGAATGAAGCAGTTATTCGCACTGTCTTAGAACCTACAGTCAAGTGGAGAAGAGATAGGCTTTAAGCAAGTAAGCGCATAAATGAGTATAGTTAAAGATCTGCTCATTTATGATGGAGAACTATGAGAAACAATAACAAGAAAAATCTCGGTGACTATGGGACAGTGGGAGAGGCATTTACTCTGAGATTTGAAGGATAAGTAAGCATTAACTAGGAGAACAACTCCAGGACAGGGAACAGGATGTTGAAAGGTCCTAGGGCAGGAGAGCTTGGCCTGCCACTGGTGGCTCTCCAGGCAGTAAAGCTACTTTTGTTTCTTGGGTTATCTTGTTTCTTTCATTAGCATTACCCTGTGCTTATCTGGAACTATTTCATGCTTCAGTACTTTTGTTTTTATTGTACCTGCTATTTCCTTTTTCTAGAATTCTCCTTCCCACTCCAGCTTTTCATTTCATGATCAGCTCTTCTCTGACTTTCTCCAGCAGACTTATCTACTTCTTTATTTGAGCACTTATTGAACGTTGTATATGCCTCTGTTACAGCAGCTACCACATCATTTTGTCTGTTTTCCTCTTTGATAAACTTCTTAAGAATTGAGATTGTACTTCATTTATATACCTGCAAGGCCTACTAACTCCAGGAGATGGTGATGGACAGGGAGGCCTGGTGTGCTGCAGTTCATGGGATCGCAAAGAGTCGGACATGACTGAGCAACTGAACTGAACTGAACTGAAGGCCTACTATAATAAGAATGTGACACTTAGTAGACAATAGAATTTGTTTAGTAAATGGTCAAATATATTTACTGTTTTAAAATTAATCCTTTATTATAAAACTTCCATATTCAAAAGTAGATGCAGTTCTCTTTTTTATTTAAAAAAATTTTATTGGAATTTAGTTATGTACAGTATGCTGCTGCTAAGTCACTTCAGTCATGTCCGACTCTGGGCGACCCCATAGACGGCAGCCCACCAGGCTCCCCCATCCCTGGGATACAGGTTACAATATAATGATTCACAGTTTTTAAAGAGTATGCATCATTTATAGTCATTATAAAATATTTTTTATAATCCCCATGTTATATGACATATCCTTGTTGCTTACTTTATACCTAATAGTTTGCATCTCTTGATACCTTACCCCTGTGTTGCCCCTTCTCCATTCCTTTTCCGCACTGCTAACCACTTGTTTGTTCTCTGTGTCAGCGAGTCTGCTTCCTTTTTGTTATATTCACTACTTTGTTGTGTTTTTAAAATTCCACGTGTAAGTGATATCATGTAGTATTTGCATTTTCTCTGTCTGATATATTTCACTTAGCATAATGCCCTCCAAGTCTATCCTTGTTACTTCAAATGGCAAAATTTCATTCTTTTTTATGGCTGAGTAGCATTCCATCATATCCATATCTTCTTTATCCACTCATCTTAGGACACTTTAGATTGTATCCATATTCTTGGCAATTTTAAATAATGCTGCTTTGAACATTGGAGTGCATGTATCTTTTCAAATTAGTGTTTGTTTTTTTCAGGTATATACCCAGGAGTAGAATTTTTTGGTCATATGGTAGTTCTATTTTTAATTTTTTGAGAAACCTCCATACTCTTTTTAACAATAGCTGTACCAGTTTACATTCCCAGCAACAGTACATGAGGGTTCTCTTTTCTCCACATCCTTGCCAGCATTTGTTATTTGTGTTCTTTTTTAATGATAGTTATTCTGACAGATTTGAAGTGGTATCTCACTGTGGTTTTGATTTGCATTTCTTTGATGATTAGACAAAATTCTATAATGAATCAGTATATATTTGTCATGTACCAATTCTTGTCAGTCTTTAAAATTTTTAAAAATTTTTTATTGCAGTAACATGGATTTACAGCATTATACAAGATTAGTTATTTTGTAGAAATATTATATTTCTACTTCTGCATACCCTACAATGTGCTCACCACCAAAAATTTACTTTTCATGTGTCACCATATGGTTGACCTCCTTTAACCATTTTGCCCTCCCCCCCACCATTACCCTTTTAATAACTACTACTCTGTTCTCCGTATCTGTGTGTTTCTTTGTTTGGTTTATTCACTTATTTTGTGTTGTGTTTTTATTAGTTTTTTTATATTATACATATAAGTGAAATCCTACAGTTTTTGTCTTTTTCCATCTGACTTATTTTGTTTAGGCTTCCCTGGTAGCTCAGATGGTAAAGAATCTGCCTGCAAAACAGGAGACATGGGTTTGATCCCTGGTTTGGGAAGATCCCCTGGAGAAAGGAATGGCAATCCACTCCAGTATTCTTGCCTAAAGAATTCCATGGACAGAGAACCCTGACGGGCTACGCTTTATGGGGTCACAAAGAGTAGGACAGGACTGAGCAGCTAACACTTTCACTTTTTTTACTTAGCATAATGCTCAGCAGTAAGGAATTTACCTGCCAATGCAGGAGATACATGTTTGATCCCTGGGTCAGGAAGATCTCCTCAAGAAGAAAATGGAAACTTATTACAGTATTCTTGCTTGTGAAATCCTGTGGACAGAGGAGTCTGGCGGGCAATAGTCTATAGGGTCGCAAAGAGTCCGATAAAACTTAGTAACTGAACAACAATAGCAACATGGCTATTGATAGATAAGGGTTTAGTCTTGCCCTGTTTCTTTTATGTTCTGGTGATTTCCTATGATATTTTTCTTAGTTTCCTCTTTCCTTGTTCAGTGTCTCTGTTGTGTGTGGCTACCCTGAAGTTTGTATGAAATAAAGATAATAGTGCTTTTCCTACTGATAACATCTTACCTTCTTTAATCTGTGGAAGTTTTGTCCTTTTCCTCTTCCCTTTTTATGTTTTTGTCTCTAATTATCTACCTTTTTAAAAAATTATTTATTTTACTTGGAGGCTAATTACTTTACAATATTGTGGTGGTTTTTGCCATACATTCACATGAATCAGCCATGGGTGTACATGTGTCCCCCATCCTGAAACCCCCGGCCACTTCCCTCCCCATCCCATCCCTCAGGGTCATCCCAGTGTACCAGCCCTGAGCACCCTGTCTCATGCATCGAAACTGGACTGGCGATGTATTTCACATATGATAATATTCATGTTTCAGTGCTATTCTCTCAAATCATCCCATCCTCACCCTCTCCCACAGAGTCCAAAAGTCTGTTCTTTACATCTGTGTCTCTTTTGCTGTCTCACATATAGGGACATTGTTACCATTTTTAAAATTCCATATATATGTGTTAATATATTGTATTGGTGTTTTCCTTTCTGACTTAGTTCGCTCTATATAATAGGCTCCTGTTTCATCCACCTCATTAGAACTGATTCAAATGCATTCTTTTTAACAGCTGAGTAATATTCCATTGTGTATATGTACCACAACTTTCTTATCCATTCATCTGCCAGTGGACATCTAGGTTGCTTCAGTTTTCTGGCTATTGTAAACAGTACTGCAATGAACATTGGGGTACATGTGTCTCTTTCAGTTCTGGTTTCCTTGGTGTGTATGCCCAGCAGTGGGATTGCTAGGTTGTATGGCAGTTCTATTTCCAGTTTTTAAAGGAATCTCCACACTGTTCTCCATAGTGGCTGTACTAGTTTGCATTCTCACCAACAGTGTAAGAGGGTTCCTTTTTCTCCATACCCTCTCCAGCATTTATTGTTTGTACACTTTTGGATAGCAGCCATTCTGATTGGTGTGAGATGGTACCTCACTGTGGTTTTGATTTGCATTTCTCTGATAATGAGTGATGTTCAGCGTCTTTCATGTGTGTGTTAGCCATCTGTATGTCTTCTTTGGAGAAATGTCTGTTTAGTTCTTTGGCCCATTTTTTGTTTAGGTCACTTATTTTTCTGGAATTGAGCTGCAGGTGTTGCTTGGTATATTTTTCAGATTAATTCTTTGTCAGTTACACATTTGCTATTAATTTCTCCCATTCTGAAGGCTTTCTTTTCACCTTGCTTATAGCTTCCTTTGTTGTGCAAAACTTTTTAAATTTAATTCGGTCCCATTTGTTTATTTTTGCTTTTATTTTCATTACTCTGGGAGGTGGGTTATAGAGGATCCTGCTGTGATTTATGTCAGAGAGTGTTTTGCCTATGTTTTCCTCTAGGAGTTTTATAGTTTCTGGTCTTACGTTTAGATCTTTAATCCATTTTGAGTTTATTTTTGTGTATGGTGTTAGAAAGTGTTCTAGTTTCATTCTTTTACAAGTGGTTGACCAGTTTTCCCAGCACCACTTGTTAAAGAGATTGTCTTTTCTCCATTGTATATTCTTGCCTCCTTTGTCAAAGATAAGTTGTCCGTATGTGTGTGGATTTATCTCTGGTCTTTTCTTTTTTTAAAATATAAACTTATTTATTTTAATTGGAGGCTAATTACTTTACAGTATTGTATTGGTTTTGCCATACATCAACATGCATCCACCACGGGTGTACACATGTTCCCCATCCTGACCCCACCTCCCTCCCCATACCATCCCTCTGGGTCATCCCAGTGCACCAGCCCTGAACATCCTGTATCATGCATCAAACCTGGACTGGCAATTCGTTTCACATATGGTATTATACATGTTTCAATGCCATTCGCCCGTATCATCCCACCCTTGCCCTCTCCCACAGAGTCCAAAAGACTGTTCTGTACATCTGTGTCTCTTTTGCTGTCTTACATACAGGGTTATTGTTACCATCTTTCTAAATTCCACGTATATGCGTTAGTATACTGTATTGGTGTTTTTCTTTCTGGCTTACTTCACTCTGTGTAATAGGCTCCAGTTTCATCCACCTCTCTAGAA
The DNA here is from genome assembly GCF_001704415.2 of Capra hircus. NCBI lineage: Eukaryota > Metazoa > Chordata > Mammalia > Artiodactyla > Bovidae > Capra > Capra hircus. The sequence continues at coordinate 119,690,461 of NC_030810.1, forward strand.
CTGATTCAAATGTATTCTTTTTAATGGCTGAGTAATACTCCATTGTGTATATGTACAACAGCTTTCTTATCCATTCGTCTGCCAATGGACATCTAGGTTGCTTCCATGTCCTGGTTATTATAAACAGTGCTGCAATGAATATTGGGGTATACGTGTCTCTTTCAATTCTGGTTTCCTCAGTGTGTGTGCCCAGCAGTGGGATGCTGGGTTGTATGGCAGTTCTGTTTCCAGTTTTTTAAGGAATCTCCACACTGTTCTCCATAGTGGCTGTACTAGTTTGCATTCCCACCAACAATGTAAGAGTGTTCCCTTTTCTCCACACCCTCTCCAGCATTTATTGCTTGTAGACTTTTGGATAGCAGCCATTCTGACTGGTGTGAAATGGTACGTCATTGTGGTTTTGATTTGCATTTCTCTGATAATGAGTGATGTTGAGCATCTTTTCATGTGTTTGTTAGCCATCTGTATGTCTTCTTTGGAGAAATGTCTGTTTAGTTCTTTGGCCCATTTTTTGATTGGGTCACTTATTTTTCTGGAATTGAGCTGCAGGAGTTGCTTGTATACTTTTGAGATTAGTTGTTTGTCAGTTGCTTCATTTGCTATTTTCTCCCATTCTGAAGGCTGTCTTTTCACCTTGCTTAGAGTTTCCTTTGTTGTGCAGAAGCTTTTAATTTTAATTAGGTCCCATTTGTTTATTTTTACTTTTATCTCCAATATTCTGGGAGGTGAGTCATAGAGGATCCTGCTGTGATTTATGTCAGAGAGTGTTTTGCCTATGTTTTCCTCTAGGAGTTTTATAGTTTCTGGTCTTATGTTTAGATCTTTAATCCATTTTGAATTTATTTTTGTGTATAGAAAGTGTTCTAATTTCATTCTTTTACAAGTGGTTGACCAGTTTTCCCAGCACCATTTGTTAAAGAGATTGTCTTTTCTCCATTGTATATTCTTGCCTCCTTTGTCAAAGAGAAGGTGTCCATAGGTGCGTGGATCTATCTCTGGGCTTTCTATTGATCTATATTTCTGTCTTTGTGCCAGTACCATACTGTCTTGATGACTGTGGCTTTGTAGTAGAGCCTGAAGTCAGGAAGGTTGATTCCTCCAGTTCCATTCTTCTTTCTCAAGATTGCTTTGGCTATTCGAGGTTTTTTGTATTTCCATACAAATTGTGAGATTATTTGTTCTAGTTCTGTGAAAAATACCATTGGTAGCTTGATAGGGATTGCATTGAATCTAAAGAGTGCTTTGGGGACTATACTCATTTTCACTATATCGATTCTTCCGATCCATGAACACGGTATATTTCTCCATCTATTAATGTCCTCTTTGATTTCTTTCCCAGTGTTTTATAGTTTTCTATATATAGGTCTTTTGTTTCTTTAGGTAGATACATTCCTAAGTATTTTCTTCTTTTTGTTGCAATGGTGAATGGAATTGTTTCCTTAATTTCTCTGTTTTCTCATTTTTAGTGTATAGGAATGCAAAGGTTTCTGTGTGTTAATTTTATATCCTGCAACTTTACTATATTCATTGATTAGTAATTTTCTGGTGGAGTGTTTAAGGTGTTCTATGTAGAGGATCATGTCATCTGCAAACAGTGAGAGTTTTACTTCTTCTTTTCCAATCTGGATTCCTTTTATTTCTTTTTCTTTTTGATTGCTGTGGCCAAAACTTCCAAAACTATGTTGAATAGTAGTAATGAGAATGGGCACCCTTGTCTTGTTCCTGACTTTAGGGGAAATGCTTTCAGTTTTTCACCATAGAGGATAATGTTTGCTGTGGGTTTGTCATATATGGCTTTCATTATGTTGAAGTATGTTCCTTCTATTCCTGCTTTCTGGAGGGTTATTATCATAAATGGATGTTGAATTTTGTCAAAGGCTTTCTCTGCATCTATTAAGATAATCATATGGTTTTTATCTTTCAATTTGTTAATGTGGTGTATCACATTGATTGACTTGAGAATATTGAAGAATCCGTGCATCCTTGGGATAATACCCACTTGGTCATAATGTATGATCTTTTTAATATGTTGTTGAATTCTGTTTGCTAGAATTTTGTTAAGGATTTTTGCATCTATGTTCACCAGTGATATTGGCCTGTAGTTTTCTGTTTTTGTGGCATCTTTGTCAGGTTTGGGGATTAGGGTGATGGTGGCTTCAGAGAATAAGTTTGGAAGTTTGCCTTCCTCTGCAATTTTCTGAAAGAGTTTGAGTAGGATAGGTGTTAGCTCTTCTCAAAATTTTTGGTAGAATTCAGCTGTGAAGTCATCTGATCCTGGGCTTTTGTTTGCTGGAAGATTTCTAATTACTGTTTTGATTTCTGTGCTTGTGATGGTCTGTTAAGATTTTCTATTTCTTCCTGGTTCAGTTTTGGAAAGTTACACTCTTCTAAGAATTTGTCCATTTCTTCCAAGTTGTCCATTTTATTGGCAGTCTCTTATGATCCTCTGTGTTTCTGTTGTGATTTCTCCATTTTCATTTCTAATTTTGTTCCTTTGATTCTTCTCTCTTTTTTTCCTGATGAGTCTGGCTAATGGTTTGTCTATCTTATTTATCTTCTCAAAGATCCAGCTTTTAGCCCTGTTGATTTTTTCTGTGGTCTCCTTTGTTTCTTTTTCATTTATTTATACCCTAATTTTTATGATTTTTTTCCTTCTACTAACCCTGGGGTTCTTCATTTCTTCTTTTTCTAGTTGCTTTAGGTGTAGAGTTAGGTTATTTATATGATTTTTCTCCTATTTCTTTTGGTAGGCTTGTATTGCTATGAGCCTCCCCCTTGGCACTGCTTTTACTGAATCCCATAGGTTTTGGGTTGTGTTTTCATTTTCATTCATTTCTATGCATATTTTGATTTCTTTTTTTATTTCTTCTGTGATTTGTTGGTTATTCAGAAGTGTGTTTTTTAGCTTCCATATGTTTGTATTTTTAATAGTTTTTTCCCTGTAGTTGACATCTAATCTTTCTGCATTGTGAGGAAAAAAACTATTAAAAAAAATAATTATCCGCTTTAAGTTTTTAACTTTGTTACTAAATTGAGATAACTATAGTTATTTTCCTGCCTTTTTTTTTACTTTTTCTAGCCTTTATATTAGAATAAAATATTTAAAAACCTATTCTGATAAAGAATTTCAATGTTATGATTCTATCTGTTTATCACCTTGCTCAAAGTTTTGTGTATTTTTGCCATTTTGTTTGTAGTGAAAGAGCTCCTTTTAACAACTCTTATAAGACAAGTCTGATATTGATGACCTCCCTCATCATTTGTTTGTCTGAAGTATTTCTTCTTCATATCTAAATGATAACTTTGCAGGATAGAGTATTTTTGGGTGGCAGTTTTTATCTTTCAGTATTTTGAGAACGTCCTTTTGCCCACTCCTGGCTTTTGGGGTTTCAGCTTGAAGAGCTACTAACAACCTGATGGGGGATCCTTTGTAGTTACTGTCCTTTCTTTCCATGGTATCTTTAAAAGTTTTTCTCTGTCATTGACTTTTGACAGTTTTAATATTGTATCTTGGGGAAGGTCTTTTGTGTTGAAGTGATTAGGTATTCTCTGAGCTTCATGGGCTTGTATGGCAGTTCCTTCTCCAGGTTTGAGAAGTTCTCTGCTGTCATTTCTTTAAATAATCTCTGTTCTCTTCTGCCTGTTTTTTCTTTTATGATTCCCATCACGCTGATGTTGCCCTTCCCCCCAAAGTTGCATAGCTCTTGTAGAATATTCTTATTTTTTAAGTGTCTTATTTTTCTTTGCTCTTCTACTTGTATTGTTTCTAGCTATCTGCCATCGAGCTCACTAATTCTCTTTCGCATATGGTCTGCTCTATTTCCAGTGTCTTCTAATGCATTCTTCATCTTGTTTATTGAGTGATTCTGCTCTGGAATTTGTTTTTTTTTTTTTTTTTTAGTTTCAGTTTCTTTGGTAAAGTATTCCTTCTCATTTTTAAAAATTTCTGAGCACATTAAATTGCCTTTCTGAGTTTTCTTTTTTTTAAGTTTTATTTTTATTTGGAGGATAATTATTTTACAGTATAGTGATGGTTTCTGCTGTCCATCAAGATGTATGCCACAGGCATACACATATCCCCTTCCCTCTTAAACCTCCTTCCTACCTACCCCTCCATCCCATCTTTATAGATTGCCACAGAGCACCAACTTTGGATTCTCTGCATCATACAGCAAATTTCCACTGGCTATCTGTTTTACATATGGTAATATATACGGTTCAGAACTACTCCGTCAAGTCTTTTCACCCTCTCCCTCCCTCCTACCCTCTCCCTAATGCTTACGTTTCCTTTGCTGCCCTGCAGATAGAATCATCAGTACTGTCTTTCTAGATTCCATATAGATACATTAATACTGATATTTGTCTTTTTCTTTCTGAGTTAACTTCACTCAGTATAATAAGCTCTGGATTCATCCACCTCATTAGAACTGACTCAAATGTGTTCCTTTTATGGCTGAGTAATATGCTATTGTGTATATATACCACAGCTTCTTTATCCAGTCATCTGTTGATGGACATCTAAAGTGCTTCCATGTCCTGGCTGTTGTAAATTGTGCTGCATTGAACATTGGGGTATATGTGTCTTTTTAAATTATGGTTTTCTCAGGGTATATGTCTAGTAGTGGGATTGTTGGGTCATATGGTAGTTTTATTCCTAGTTTTTAAAAATTAAATTTATTTATTTTTAATGAAGGATAATTGCTTTACAGTTTTGTGTTTGTTTCTGCCAAACATCAACATGAATCAGCCATAGGTATACCTAAATCCCCTTCCTCTTGAACCTCTTTTCCACCTCCTTCCCCATTACATCCCTCTAGGTTGTTATAAGCTTCACTTTGAGTTCCCTGAGTCATACAGAAAATTCCCTTTTGCTATCCATTTTATATATGGTAATGTATGTTTCCATGTTACTCTTTCCATACATCCACCCTCTTCTTCCTCCTCACTCCCCATGTTTATAAGTCTCTTCTCTATGTCTGTGTCTCCATTGCTGCCCTGCAAATAATTTCCTCAGTACCATCTTTCTTTTTTTTTTTTTTCAGTACCATCTTTCTGTGTAGTGACTGACTTCCCTGGTGGCTCAGATGGTAAAAGCGTCTGCCTGCAATGCAGGAGACCTGGGTTCGATCCCTGGGTCAGGAAGATCCCCTGGAAAGAAAGATCCATCTTTCTATAGATTCCATATATATGTGTTAGTATGCAATATTTGTGTTTCTCTTTGACTTACTTCACTCTGTATATATAATAGGCTCTAGGTTCATTGACCTCATTAGAACTGATTCAGATGGATTCCTTTTTATGACTGGGTAATATTTGGTTGTATATGTATACCACAACTTCTTATCCATTCATCTGTCAATGAACATCTAGGTTTCTTCCATATCCTAGCTATTGTAAATTGTGCACTGCAATGAACTTTAGGGCACATGTGTCTTTATCAATTCCAGTTTCCTCAGGGAATATTCCTAGTAGTGGGATTCCTGGTTCATATGGTGGTTTTTGTCCTAGTTTTTAAAGAAATCTCCATGCTGTCTTCCATAGTGACATATTAGTTTACATTCCCACCAACAATGCAAGAGGGTTCCCTTTTCTCCATATCCTCTCCAGTATTTATTATTTGTAGATTTTTTGATGATGACCATTCTGACTTGTGTGAGGTGATATACCTTTGGGTAGTTTTGATATGCATTTCTCTAAGAATGAGTGATTTTGAACATTTTTTCATCTCTTTATTATCCATCTTTATGTCTTCTTTGGAGAAATGTCTGTTTAGGTTTTCTGCCCACTTTTTGATTGGGTTGTTTGTTTTTCTGATATTGAGCTGCATGAACTGCTTGAACTTTTTGGAGATTAATCCTTTGTCAGTTGTTTCAGTTGCTATTGTTTTCTCCCATTCTGGGGGTTTGTGTTTTCACTTTGCTTATAGTTTTCCTTCATTGTGCAAAAGCTTTTAAGTTTAGTCAGGTCCCATTTGTTTATCTTTGTTTTTATTTCATTACGCTGAGAGGTGGGTCATATAGGTTCATTCTGTGATTTATGTTTTAAGAGTGTTCTGCCTGGTTTCCTCTAAGAGTTCTATAGTTCTTGGTCTACATTTAGGTTTTTAATCCATTTCTGGTTTATTTTTGTTTTTGGTGTTAGGAAGTGTTCTAATTTCATTCTTTTACATATAGCTTCCCAGTTTTCCTAGCACCATTTATTGAAGAAACTGTCTTTTCTCTATTGTATGTTTTTGCCTCCTTTGTCAAAGATAAGGTGTTCATAGGTACGTGGATTTATCTCTGGGCTTTCTATCTTGTTCCATTGGTCTATATTTCTATTTTTGTGCCACTTCCATCCTGTCTTGATGTGTGTAGCTTTGTAGTATAGTCTAAAGTCAGGAAGGTTGATTCCTCCAGCTTTCATTCTTCTTTCTCAAGATTACTTTGGCTGTTTGAGGCCTTTTGTCTCTCCATACAAATTGTGAAATTGTTTGTTCTAATTCTGTGAAAAATATTATTGGTGGTTTGATAGGGATTGTGTTAAATCTATAGATTGCATTTGGTAGTATAGTCATTTTCACATTATTAATTATTCCAATCCAAGAACATGGTATAGTATTCCATCTGTTTGTGTCATCTTCAGTTTCTTTCATCAGTGTCCCATAGTTTTCTGAATATAGGTCTTTTGTCTCTTTAGGTAAATTTATCCCTAAGTATTTTATTTTTTGTTACAGTGGTAAATGGGATTGTTTCCTTAATTTCTCTTCCTGATTTTTCATTGTTAGTATATTGAAGTGCAAGAGATTTCTGTGTCTTTAATTTTGATCCTCTGACTACTATATTCATTGATTTTTATTGTTGTTCAGTTGCTCAGTCATGTCTGACTCTTTGCAACCCCATGGACTGCAGCATGCCAGGCTTCCTTGTCCTTCACCATCTCCTGGAGTTTGCTAAAACTCATGTCCCTTGAGTCAGTGATGACATTCAACCATCTCATCCTCTGTCACCCGCTTCTCCTCTTGCCCTCAATCTTTCCCAGCATCAGGATCTTTTATAGTGAGTTCACTCTTTGCATCAGGTGGCCAAAGTATTGGAGCTTCAGCATCAGTCCTTCCAGTGAGGATTCAGGATTGATTTCCTTTAGAATTAACTGGTTTGATCTCCTTGCAGTCCAAGAAACTCTCAAGACTTCTCCAGCACCACTGTTGGAAAGTGTCAGTTCTTTGGCTCTTAGTCTTCTTTATGGTCCAGAGCTCACATCTGTACATGAATACTGGAAAAGCTATAGCTTTGACTAGATGGACCTTTGTAGGCAAAGTAATGTATCTGCTTTTTAATATACTGTCTAGGTTTGTCATGTTTTTTTTTTTTTTTCCAAGGAGCTAATATCTTTTAATTTCATGGCTGCAGTCACTGTCTAGTCATTTTGGAGCTAAAGATGATAAAGTCTGCCACTGTTTCCATTTTTTGCCCCTCTATTTGCCATGATGTGATGGGACCAGATGTCATGATTTTAGTATTTTGAATGTTGACTCTTAAGCCAGCTTTTTCACTCTCCTTTTTCACCTTCACTAGAGGTTCTTTAGTTCCTCTTTGATTTCTGCCATTAGGGTGGTATTATCTGCATGTCTGAGATTATTGATATTTCTCCCAGTAATCTTGATCCAGCTTGAGCTTCATCCAGCCTGGCATTTAGCATGATGTACTCTGCATATAAGCTAAATAAACATGATGACAGTATACAACCTTGACATACTCCTTTCCCAGTTTTGAACCAGTCTCCATGTCCAGTTCTAACTGTTGCTTCTTGACCTGCATATAGGTTTCTCATGAGGCAGTTAAGGTGGTCTGGTATTCCCATCTCTTAGCATTTTCCAGTTTGTTGTGATCCACATAGTCAGTGTCTTTAGTGTAGTCAATGAAGCAGAAGTAGATGTTTTTCTGGATTTTTTGGTGGCATCTTTAGGGTTTTCTATGTAGAAAATCATGACATATGTAAACAGTGAGAGTTTTGCTTCTTTTCCAATCTCGATTCCTTTTATTTCTTTTTTCTTCTCTGATTGCTCTGGTTAGGACTTCCAAAATTCTGTTGAATAATGGTGACAACAGTGGGAAACCTTGTTTTGTTCCTCATTTTAGAGGAAATGATTTCAGTTTTTCACCATTGTGAACAATATTTGCTGTGGATTTGTCTTATATGGCTGTTATTATGTTGACTTATGTTCCCCCTGTGCATACTTTCTGGAGAGTTTTCATCATAAATGAGTGTTGGATTTTGTCAAAGAATTTATCTGCATCTGTTGAACTAATTATATGGTTTTTATTTTTCAGTTTGTTAATATGATGTATCATATTGGTTGATTTGTGAATACTGAAGAATCCTTCCATCCCTGGGATAAAGCCCACTTGATTATGATGTATGTTCTTTTTATTATGTTGTTGGATTGTGTTTGCTAGAATTTTGTTAAGGATTTTTGCATTTATGTTCATCAGTGATACTGGCCGATAGTTTTCTCCTTTTTGGAGCATCTTTGTCTAGTTTGATATCAGAGTGATGGTGGCCTCTTAGAATGAGTGTGGGAATTTTCCTTTCTCTGTAGTTTTCTGGAAGAGTTTGAGTAGAATAGGTGTTAGCTCTTCTCTAAACTTTTGGTAAAATTCATCTGTCAAGCCGTCTGGCCCTGAGCTTCTGTTTGTTGGAAAATTTTTGATCAGAATTTCAATTTCCATGTTTGTGATTGGTTTGTTCCTATTTTGTATTTCTTTCTGGTTCTGTTTTGAAGGGTTATATATACTTCTGTAAGAGTTTGTACTATCCGAAATGCAGTACTTGGGTGCAACCTCAAGAATGCCAGAATGAGCTCTGTTCATTTCCAAGGCAAACCATTCAGTATCACAGTAATATAAGTTTGTGCCCCAACCACTAAGGCCAAAGAAGCTGAAGTTGAATGGTTCTTTGAAGACCTTCTAGAACCAAAAAAAGATGTCCTTTTTGTCATAGGGGACTAGAATGAAAAAGTAGGAAACCAAGAGATACCTCGAGTAACTGGCAAGTTTGACCTTGGAGTACAAAATGATGCAGGGCAAAGGCTAACAGAATTTTGCCAAGTGAATGCACTGGTTATAGCTAAGACCTTCTTCCAACAACACACGAGACAACTCTCCACATGGACATCACCAGATGGTCAGTACCAAAATCAGATTGATTATATTCTTTGGTTCCAAATTGGGAAAGGAGTACATCAAGGCTGTATATTGTCACCCTGCTTATTTAACTTATATGCAGAGTACATCATGTGAAATGCCAGGCTGAATGAAGCACAAGCTGGAATCAAGATTGCTAGGAGAAATGTCAATAACTTCAGATTTGCAGATGACACCACCCTTATGGCAGAAAGTGAAGAATTAAAGAGCCTCTTGATGAGACTGAAAGAGGAGAGTGAACAAGCTGGCTTAAAACTCAGCATTAAAAGAAATAATAAGATCATGGCATCCAGTCCCATCACTTCATGGGAAATAGATGGGGAGACAATGGAAACAGTGACAAACTTAATTTTGGGGGGCTCCAAAATTGGTGCAGATGGTGACTGCAACCATGAAATTAAAAGACGCTTGCTCCTTGGAAGAAAAGTTACAACCCACATAGACAGCATATTAAAAATCAGACACATTTCTTGGCCAACAGAGGTCCATCTAGTCAAAGCTATGGTTTTTCCAGGAGTCATGTTTGGATATGAGAGTTGGACTGTAAAGAAAGCTGAGTGCCAAAAAATTGATACTTTTGAACTGTGGTGTTGGAGAAGACTCTTGAGAGTCCCTTGGACCGCTAGGAGATCAAACCAGTCGATCCTGAACAAAATCAGTCCTGAATATTCATTGGAAGGACTGATGCTGAATCTGAAACTCTAATACGTGGCCACCTGATGCAAAGAACTGAGTCACTGAAAAGACCCTAATGCTGGGAAAGATTGAAGGCAGGAGGAAAAGGGTACAACAGAAGATGAAATGGTTGGATGGCATCACCGACTCGATGGACATGAATTTGAGCAAGCTCCAGGAGTTGGTGATGGACATGGAAGCCTGGTGTACTACAGTCTGTGTGGTTGCAAAGAGTTGGACCAGATTGAGCAAAAGAACTGAACTTGAAAAATTTGTCCATTTCTTCCAGGTTGCCCACTATATTAACATATAGATTTTGGTAGTAGTCTTTTATGATCCTTTTGTATTTCTGTGTTGTAATTTTACCTTTTTCATTTCTAATTTTAATGATTTGAGTCTTCTTTCTGTTTTTCTTGATGAGTCCAGCTAACCATTTGTCAATTTCAATTATCTTCTCAAAGAGCCAGCCTTTTAGTCTTACTGATCTTTGCTATCGTCTCCTTCATTTCTTTATAATTTATTTCTCCTCTGATCTTTATGATTTCTTTCCTTCTAACTGGATTTTTTTCATTCTTCTTTTGTTAGTTGCTTTAGGTGTAAGGTTAGGTTGTTTGTATGATGTCTCTGTTGTTTCTTGAAGTAGGCTTGTATTGCTATAAACGTCCCTCTAACTGCTTTTGCTCCATCCCGTAGGTTTTGAGTTGTTGTGTTTTCACTATCATTTGTTTCTAGGCCTCTTATGATTTTCTTCATTTCTTCAGTGATCTGTTGGTTATTCAAAAGCGTATTGTTTACCCTCCATATGTTTATGCTTTTCCTAGTTTGTTTTTTTTTTCTGTAGTTGATATCTAGTCTTACAATGTTGTGGCCAGAAAAAAATGCTTGAGATGATTTTGATAACTTACGGTGAATGATGTTGGATCCATGATCTCTGAAGAAGATTTAGCTTTAGAACCAAGGACCAAGCTTGATCACTCAGAGCTGTTGTTCGCAGAAGTTTTATTACAGTGAGAAAGGACAGAGAAAGCTTCTGAGACAGACATCAGGAAGGGGATGGAGAGTGCCCCACTGACTAGGCTTGTCAAGGCTTTACACACTTTTACCAGACTAACTTCCACAACATAAACCTTAAATTAACAAGCTTAGAGGTAACAATAGAAAAATCTTGCCAGACTGGCTCCCACAGCTAGGTTTTAAGATGACAGGATTAGTCAGAGGGTTCTTGATAAGAAGGAGAAAGTGTCCTGGAGCAAGATATATTGTTGTTATATAATCATTAGTACAGAGTTTAAGGAAAAACATACCCTTGAGCAAGATGAGTTGTTTTGTTTAGATCTGGGCTTAAACAAAGTTAGTCTTAAAGATTGTTGTTGTAGTAACAGCTCAGAGTTTAAGATAAAAAGTCTTATGTGACTAAGACAAAGCAGTGTAGAAAAGAAAAACTTTCTCCTCCTTGAGGGCCCTGGACCCTTTTCTCCTTCTCAGGAGCCCCAGACTCCTTCTTATCAACCTACCAAAGAATTAACTCTCTCAATTCCAGTTTTGTTTTTTTTTTTAACCAAGGTTTGATTTATGGCCCAAGACATGTTCTATCTTGGAAAATGTTCCATGTGCACTTGAGGAAGAAGTGAAATTGTTCTGTTGTTTTTGGATGAAATATCCTGTAGATACCAATTAGGTCCAACTGGTCCAATGTATTGTTCAAAGCTTGTTTTTCCTTATTTTCTGCTTATGATCTGTCCACTGGTGTGAGAGGGGTATTAAAGCCCCCCAGTATTACTGTGTTACTGTTGATTTCCCCTTTAATAATTAGTTGTTAGCATCTGCCTTATATATTTAGGTGCTCCTTTTCTTGGGTTGATCCCTTGATTATTATGTAGTGTCCTTTGTCTCTTGTAACAGTCTTTATTTTAAAGTCTATTTTATCTGAGTATTGCTACTCCTGCTATCTTTTGATTTCCTATTTCATGGAATATCTTTTTCCAGCCCTTCGCTTTCAGTCTGTGTTTATCCTTAGGTCTGAGGTGGGTCTCTTGTAGATAGCATATATAGTGGTCTAATTTTTGTATCCATTCAGCCATCTGTTGTCTTTTGGCTAGAACACTTAGCTCATTTACTTTTAAGGTAATTATTAATATGTATGATCCTATTACTATTTACTTATTGTTTTGGGTTTGTTTTTTAGGCCTTTTCTTTTTGTGTTTCCTATCTAGAGAAGTTCCTCTAGCATTTGTTGAAGAGCTGGTTTGGTGATGCTGAATTCTCTTAACTTTAGCTTGTCTATAAAGCTTTTGATTTCTTCTTTGAATCTGAATGAGATCCTTGCTGAATAGAGTAATCTTGGTTGTAGGTTATTCCCTTTCATCACTTTAAGTATACCCTGCTATTCCCTTCTGGCCTGCAGAGTTTCTGTTGAAAAATCAGCTGTTGGCCTTATGGATATCCCCATATGTTATTTGTTGCTTTTCCCTTGCTGTCTTTAATATTTGTACTTTGTGTTTAATTTTTGTTAGTTCGATTAATATGGGTCTTGGCATGTTTCTCCTTGGGTTTGACCTGTATGGTGGAGAAGGAAATGGCAACCCACTCCAGTACTCTTGCTTGGAAAATTCCATGGATGGAGGAGCCTGGTAGGCTACAGTTCATGGAGTTGCAAAGAGTCAGACACGACTTCACTTTCACTTTCACTTATCCTTTGTGGAACTCTCTAGGCTTCCCGGACTTGGGTGGCTATATCCTTTCCCATTTTAGGGATGTTTTCAACTAAAACATCCTTAAATATTTTCTCTTGCCCTTTCCTTTTGTCTTCTTCTGGGACCCCTATGATTCGAATGCTGCTGCTAAGTCACTTCAGTCATGTCCGACTCTGTGCAACCCCATAGACAGCAGCCCACCAGGCTCTGCCATCCCTGGGATTCTCCAGGCAAGAACACTGGAGTGGGTTGCCATTTCCTCCTCCAATGCATGAAAGTGAAAAGTGAGAGTGAAGTCACTCAGTTGTGTCCGACTCTTAGCGACCCCATGGACTATAGCCCACCAGGCTCTTCTGTCCTTGGGATTTTCCAGGGAAAAGTACTGGAGTGGGGTGCCATTACTGGGGTGCTAAATGTTGTCCCAGAAGTCTCAGAGATTATTCTCATTTCTTTTTTATTTTTTCTTTAATGCAGTGTTCAGTGGTGTGTTTTGGCGTGTCTGTGGGATCAGTGGAGAAGGCAATGGCACCCCCTTCCAGTACTCTTGCCTGGAAAATCCCATGGATGGAGGAGCCTGGTGGGCTGCAGTCCATGGGGTCGCGAAGAGTCGGACACGACTGAGCGACTTCACTTTCACTTTTCACTTTCATGCTTTGGAGAAGGAAATGGCACCCCACTCCAGCGTTCTTGCCTGGAGAATCCCAGGGACAGGGGAGCCTGGTGGGCTGCCGTCTATGGGGTTGCACACAGTCGGGCACGACTGAAGCGACTTAGCAGAAGCATGGGATCAGTATGGCTTTGGGGAGCCTGTCTGCTAATGTGCCAGGGTTGTGCCCCTCTTTTGCTGAAGGATTGGCATGAGGTGTCCAGTACTGGAACTTGCTGGGTTTTAGGTGGGGCTTGGTCTTAGTGCTGAGATGGAGGCCTTTGGGAGGGCTCTCACCTATTCATGTCCATGGGGTCAGGAGTTTTGGTGATCCAAAGTCCCAGGAGTCAAGTCTCCTGAATCTGGGGTTCAGGTCCAGTCCCTTACAATACCATCAAGATTTCACAGTCCACATAGCACAGAAGACAAATGCCTAGACTAATTGTAAAACAGCCCTTAACAGCCAGGAACACCCAAAGAGAGTCACACGCTGACATAGGAAAAAGGAGAAGGAAGACGAAGAAAAGGGGGTGAAGAAAGGCTATGAAGAGGAGTCAAAAGACAGCAATCAAGCTAATAATCAACCCCCTAAGTGAAAATTGATACTAAAAATTAGTCTCTTAAAGATACAAAATTAAAAACAAAAAATAAACAAAAGTCAGAAACATGGAATTTATTTTAAAAATAGAGTGTTTTTTTATGGAAAAAGTAGGTTATAAAAATAAAAGTTAAAGAATTAATAAATAACCCTATTAGGACAACATGAGAAAATAATTTTTTTAAAGGGGGAAAAAAACCAAATATATATAGAGAGAGTGGTGGTGAGAGGAATGTCCAAATGATTCTTCCATTTTCCTGCTCCAGTCAGTTTGCCTACCCAGAAAGTCCTCCAGTATTTCTAGAAAGGTCTTGACCTGTTGTGGGCATCTTCCCTTGCTCCAGTTTGTATTTATTCTCAAAATCTACAGTTGCCTTTAAAGCTTACGGTCTCAGGCTTAGAGTGGAAATGTAAACCATTGCACCTGCCACTGCCGGGGAAGTTTCTCCCTCTTCCCTTTGCTTATACAGCCACTGGGGTTCTGCTTTGGTTTGGAGCCCACCTCTCCTTATAAGGTGTCTTACCTCTGGAAAAGGTCAGTTTTCATTCTGATCCTAAAGAAGGGCAATGCCAAAGAATGTTCCAGCTAGTGTACTATTGAGCTCATTTCACATACTAGCAAGGTAATGCTCCAAATCCTTCAAGCTAGGCTTCAACAGTATGTGAACTGAGAATTTCCATATATAAAAGTTGGATTTAGAAAAGGCAGAGGGACCAGAGATCAAATTACCAACATCCACTGGATCAGAGAAAGCAAGAGAATCCCAGAAAAACATCTACTTCTGTTTTATTGACTATGCAAAAAACCTTTGACCTTGTGGATCATAACAAACTGTGGAAAATTCTGAAAGAGATGGGAGTGCTGGACCACCTTACCTATCTCTTGAGAAACCTTTATGCAAGAAAAGAAGCAACAGTTAGAACTGGAACATGGAACAATGGACTGGTTCAAAATTGGGAAAGTAGTATGTCAAGGCTATGTATTGTCACCCTGCTTATTTAACTTACATACAGAGTATATCATGTGAAATGCTGGGCTAGATGAATCACAAATTGGAATCAAGGTTGCTGGGAGAAATATCAACAACCTTAGATATGCAGATGATACTATCCCAATGGCAGAAAATGAAGAGGAACTAAAGAACCTCTTGATGGAGGTGAAAAAGCAGAGTGGAAAAGCTGGCTTAACACTCAACATTAAAAAAAACAGATCATGGCATTTAGTCTCATCACTTCATGGGAAATAGGCGGACGAAAAATGGAAATAGTGACAGACTTTATTTCCTTGGCTCCAAAATCTCTGTGGACGGTGACTGCAGCCATGAAATTAAAAGAGACTTGCTCCTTGGAAGAAAAAGCTGTGACAAACCTAGATAGCATATTAAGTATAGTCAAAGGTATGGTTTTTCCAGCAGCCATGTAAAGATGTGAGAATTGGACCATAAAGAAAGCTGAATGCCAAAGAATTGATGCTTTCAAACTGTGGTACTGGAGAACACTCTTGAGAATCCCTTGGATAGCAAGGAGATCAAACCAGCCAATCCTAAAGAAAATCAACCCTGAATATCCCTTGGAAGGACTCATGCTGAAGCTGAAGCTCTAAGACTTTGGCCACCTGATGTGAAGCGCTGACTCATTGGAAAAGACCCTGATGCTGGGAAGAATTGAGGACAGGAGGAGAAGGGGGCCACAGAGAATGAAATGGTTGGATGACATTACTGAATCAATGGATGTGAGTTGGAGCAAATTCCGGGAGACAATTAAGGACAGGGAAGCCTGGCATGCTGCAGACCATGGGGCTGCAAAGAGTAGGACACGACTTAGCGACTGAACAAAAACTGCTTGTAAGTCTCTCTCCATTGTCTGTCATTCGCCTAGACACAAAGGGGTGAAAATAGGAGCTTATTAGGGCTCACTTGCTCAGTTGTGCTGGGATGGGGGAGGGGTACAGCAGATGTTGTTAGGGTGTGTGAGGAGTGCTCACCACAGCTGGTTCTTGCTTGGTCTCTGCAGGAGGTCCCCAGTCTGAGGCAAGTTGTGCGCTTCCCCAGGGGAGTTGGTCTTGGTCCTTGGCAGAGTCGTGCTGCTCAGGCTCCCAGGAAGACGTGGGTAGCAACCCTTAGCCGCTCACAACTTGGCGGTAGTTGCAGTCTCTGGGGTCGGGACCTTATTGGCCCTCTACCTTCCACCTCTGGCATTTGCACCTGCCTCTCTGCCTCTGGGGCCATAGACCACTGCCATCTTGCCCCCATTTGGCATTCACCTGGATTGTGTCCTTTTTTCTGTGAGCGTGCAGAGCTAAAGCGAAGCATTATAGTTTTCCCATGGGAATGATCTTTTGCTTCTCTGACATTTTCCCAGGTCTGTCTCTGCCGTGTCATGTTAACGCCCCCAGAGTATCTTCATGGCAGTCAACCCTGATCCCTTCCCTGAGGACCAATCCCCAAGGGCTGTGCCTCTGCACCCAGCCCCTACTCAACTGTGGGGAGATGTGAGTGTGAGCTGCTTCTTGGCTGGAAAGTGCCAACCAGTGCAATCTCTGTGGTGAATTTTCTCCAGTTTGCCTTCAGAGCACTTGGCTTGCTGTGTTCCCCTCTGAGGTTCTGAAGCTTCCCCCTGACCCCGCCTATGAGGGGGTTTCCTAGTGTGCAGAAACTTTTCCTCTTTCATAACTCCCTTCCGGGGGCTCAGATCCCCTCCCGCCCAGAACTCCTTTGTCTCCATTTTTGTTTTTATCTTTTGCCCTGCCTTATTCTGAGGAGATTGGTTTGCCTTTCTGAAAGTCTGGGGCCCTCTGTCTGCGTTCAGAAGATGTTCTGTGGGAATTATTACACATGCAGATGAGTTTTTTGATATATTTGTGGGGGAGAAGGTCATCTCCCCGTCCTATTCCTCTGCCATGTTAAAGGTTCCTCCTCTGAGTTTTCTTAAATCTCATTAAGTTTCTTCACAATAGCTACTTTGAATTCTCTATCAGTTAGATTGAAATATTCTGTGACTTTAAGTTTGGTTTCTGGAGATTTGTCATTTTCTTTTTGTGGTGTAGTATTACTATGGTTTTTCATGGTGCTTGGTGAAGTGCTTCTCTGCTGGTGTGTTTAAATAACAGGTTAAAAGTGAGAGTGCTTTCTTTTGTTGTCTGTTAGGTGGCACTATTGACTTCTGTCCCTCTTGACTTCCTTGGTGGCTCAGATGGTAAAGTGTCTGCCTATAATGCAGGAGACCCGGCTTCAGTCCCTGGGTCGGGAAGATCTTCTGGAGAAGGAAATGGCACCCCACTCCAGTATTCTTGCCTGGAGAATCCCATGGACAGAGGAGCCTGGTGGGCTGCAGTCCGTGGGGCTGCACAGAGTCGGACACGACTGAGCGCCTTCACTTTCACTTTCAGGTGACACTGTAACACAGGTTTCGGTTTCTCTTGGCTGTGCTTCTTCTGTTATATTTGAGAACTGGTGCTTTCTGTGCTTTGTGAGAGGTATGGCTCTGTGCCTTCTTTGGCTCTTCTTGTGCCTCTGGATTAGCTACTGCTTTGCTTCTGTTGGAGCTGCTGTGTCATGGGGATGGTGGGCTTTCCCTCGTGTCTGGGATCCCCTGAGACATAGGCTCTGCTCTGGGAGGAGGATGGGGAAGCAGGAGGGGAGCAGGGTTGTGCAGTCACCTCCACCATGTTGGGTGTTGTAAGTGTCTTGGGCTCTGCCATTGCAGACTGGGGGGCAGGTCTTTGAGTATGTCAGCTGCTGGAGGGACAGAGTCCCAGGCCCCACTGCTATTGCTTCCCTGTCGCCTGTGCCCACAGGAGCTCCCACACTCAGGACACCAAAGTCATGTGTGCTGCTTCCCTGGCTGCTGGGGTTTCTGAAGCTGTGGGCTCAGCTGTCACAGACCTAAGGCTGGGATTGCAGGCACGGACTCCGCTGTTGCTTTGGTTCTGCTTCTTCCATATGTTCCAGTACACCCACCAGTAGATGTATAGATGTGTGGAATTCTCCAATGACCTAATGAGTTGGGCACAGGTATACTTTTGCTGAGTTGTGGATGTTTTGCAGGTTGTAGATTGAAGGGGAGAAACAAAGGTAACCTTGTTTCTGACAGCATTCCTATGAGGTTTAAAGACCTGAAGACAACACACCCTATCCATCCCCTCCCTTCCTGACACCAGGACCCACACTCCACTTATTCTGACTTTCTCCAGTGGTAATACTGGAAAACGGAAACGTGCAGATGTGACACAGGTCAGAGATGTTAAGAACATGCTATAATGATCTCGTAAACCAGACCTTGGCAGTCTAAGATAGTAAATACTCAATCGGTTGCGTTGAATTAGACCATACCATTAAAGGCCTCTTGTCTTTATGTAAAGTTAATGAAAGATGAGTAGCAACAAAGAACTAGGTTGTTTTCTCATTTTTATATTACTGATATTGTCATTTACTATAAGTGTCTTCTTTTTATGGTGTACATTATAATTTTCATATTATTTAGGTACATTTTAAGTGTTTAACCTCATTTTCTTTTGACCTAGAAAAACTATTTTTCTATTATAGGAAGCTGTTTATGTTATGTTACATAATATAAACAGGTTTTCAGCTTTGGTTGGAACTAGGGCAAAAAACTTCTAGTTGAGAGAGTTTGTGCCTTAAAATTTTTTTTCTTTTAGCAGATTAATACAATTTTAATTTTCATTAAAATGTTGATATACTTTTTTTCTTTTCCAGAGAGTAATGCCTTCTAGCTTTTTCTTGCTGTTGCGATTTTTCTTGAGAATTGATGGGGTGCTTATTAGAATGAATGACACAAGACTTTACCATGAGGTATCTCTTCTTATCTAGTGAATATACTAGTTAATATTGGGCTTGTCCATGTTGTTATGTTGTCAGTCTGAGAGTTTGGAATTCAGCAGTGCTTTATACTATATGGTCATCCATCTAACCTTGAAGATTGAGTGTTTCGCATTCACTGTTGACTGCGCAGTTATCAAAACATTACATCTTCTTTTCCAAAAGTTCTAGTAGCTGAAAATGTTTTTCTAAAAGACATTTCCATTAAGGGGAGCCTAATGCTTTTTTAAAAGAATTGTGTTTACTCTGTTTAATCTGTTTAAGAAAACTATCCCTTAACTCTTACTTTTTTTTTTTTAATAGTATGTGTGGTTTATGTGCTCTCCTGATATTAGAAATATCAATCACATAGCCTCCAGAAATTTGTGTCATCCCATCATTTTAATAGTTGTTTTAATGCTTGGAAATTCTGTATTCTATTTCAAGGAATTGTTAACTTACAAGATTCTTAAAAAATAAGAAAGTATAGGGAGGCTTAATTGAGTAATGAAAATTAATTGAGTAATAAAAATTCTTCTAGTAGCTTATAGCAGCCTATCCTTTTTTAATGAATTTTTGACATCAGATTTGTGATCATACAGAATGATAAATAAAAGAAGAGACCACCAGAATGACAAATGAGAGAAGAGACCACCAGTATCAGTCATGGTAGTTGTAGTAATAGTTAACTTTTCTAACAATCCTGTAAAATAAATATTATTATTATCTCTGCTTTATAGTTGAGGCAACTAAGGGAAAGAAAAATTAATTAAATTGCCTAAGTTATACAATTAATAGGGCTTCTCTGATAGCTCAGTTGGTAAAGAATCCACGTCCAATGCAGAGACTGGAGTTCAGTTCGTGGGTTGAGAAGATCCACTGGAGAAGGGATAGGCTACACACTCCAGTATGCTTGGGCTTCCCTTGTGGCTCAGCTGGTAAAGAATCTGCCTGCAATGCAGGAGACCTGGGTTCCATCCCTGGGTTGGGAAGATCCCCTGGAGAAGGGAAAGGCTACCCACTCCAGGATTCTGACCTGGAGAACTCCATGGACTGTACAGTCCACGGGGTTGCAAAGAGTCGAATGTGACTTTCACTTTTTTTCATACAATTAACAGGTGGCAGAACTGGGATTTGAACCCAGTAAGATAGAATTGGATTGGTATTTTCCGTTTTTTTTTTTTTTTTTTTTTCGGCCACACTGTGTGGCCTCTGGGATAGCTCCCCAACCAAGGATTGGAACCCCCACCCCGGCTACCTTCAGTGGTAGAAGCTTGGAGTCTTAACCACTAGATCACCAGGAAAGTTCCTGGATCTTTTTCTTTTCAAAAGTGATAGCAAAGTACTAAAAATAAGCTACATTTTCAGTTCAGTTCAGTTCAGTCGCTCAGTCATGTCTGACTCTTTGCGACCCCATGAATCGCAGCACGCCAGGCCTCCCTGTTCATCACCATCTCCCGGAGTTCACTCAGACTCACGTCCATCGAGTCCGTGATGCCATCCAGCCATCTCATTCTCGGTCGTCCCCTTCTCCTGCTGCCCCCAATCCCTCCCAGCACCAGAGTCTTTTCCAATGAGCCAACTCTTCTCATGAGGTGGCCAAAGTACTGGAGTTTCAGCTTCAGCATCAGTCCTTCCAAAGAAATCCCAGGGTTGATCTCCTTCAAAATGGACTGGTTGGATCTCCTTGCAGTCCAAGGGACTCTCAAGAGTCTTCTCCAACACCACAGTTCAAAAGCATCAATTCTTCGGCATTCAGCCTTCTTCACAGTCCAACTCTCACATCCATACATGACCACAGGAAAAACCATAGCCTTGACTAGACAGGCCTTAGTCGGCAAAACTCCCTCAGAAAAAAATGAAATTTGCATTTTTAGAAATGTTTGCACTTTAGCTCAGAAATGTTTATTTCTTTTCAGGGTTTATCCTCAAAAAGATTCTTATATACAGTAACCCACAAATTTTAATTAGGCAGATGTATAGAGGTGTGTGTGTGTGTGTGTGTGTGTGTGTGCGTGTGTGTGTGTGTATATATGTATTCATGGAAATGCTATTGTTTGTAACAGTTCAAGGATCTGGAGTGGGTTGCCATTTCCTTCTCCAGGGGATCTTCCTGACCCAGGAATCGAAACCCAGGCTTCCCACATCTAGTCAGACACTTTACCTTCTGAGCTACCAGGGGAGCCCCAAAGGAAAGAAGGAAAGTGCTTTAATAACCATTGAATGAATATTGATTAAATGGCCATTTATATCCTGTTAACCTGCAACAAATAGACTGCCAGATATTTCTCCAGCAAAATTCGATTTATTCAGGATCAGTAGAAAATTGCAGTTTGGGATCTGTAACCATGGTGAGCCATGTGCAAGTCCCTGCATGGCAAGGGAAGGAGAATACTTTTATACACTAGAAAAGGAAGGTGGGAGGGCTATAGGAAAGAGAGTCCATGGCTTTCCGTTGGCTGATTCCTTCCCAGAAACTAAGAGGAATCTTGCTTTTTTTTGTTGGGCTTTGCTATGGTTGCAGGATGTGAGAGCTTCCTGTTTTAGTCTCCAAACTGTATTTAATTGAGGTTTCTATTTTTAATTTTTTGCAATTCATATAGTAGAAAATATACAACCATTAAAATTAGTGGTTGATTTGAAGAGATGGACAAATTAATATTGACTTTTAAGGTGCAAGTATGAATATAGGATTTTCTGGAGAGATTTCTAAATGTTGAGGATAGTGTTATCTATAGAAGTTGTGATTGTTGATGATTTATACTATGTTTATATTATTTGATTTTTTTTTACAATGAGCATCAATCTTTTTGTTGATATAGAAGATTGAAACTTAAAGGGAATGTAATCTTGTGATTTTTTTCTCTTATTAAATAATGTTTTACCAAAAAACAAATTGTAATTGTTTTCTAAAACCTCCCTTTAAATGTCTTAAATGGGAAAATTGAAGTATAGAAAAAGTGACTATAAATAAGCAATTTAACAAATTTTTAGAAATAGGAAAGAATAAAACTTGTTTAAGCTTTTCTTTATTTTTGAATATAAGGGTAGCCACAGTTATGTAGGTAGATGCTAGTATAACTTAAGGAAAAGGTGTGGGTCCAAACTTGAAATGATATTTAAATCTCTTACATATTTCGTTACAAATATATACATTTTCTTTCAGAGTAAAACCTTGGCTTGTGTTTCTCTTACATGACAATTATTAAATATGTTTACATACGTATATCTGATATTACTGTAATTTATACAGGTTGGAATTAATAATTCAGAATTCTTGAATTAGTTATCTCACTGTAGAATAGATGGTCTCATCAGACTTAATGCTACTTTTACAACCTGTTCTAAAATGTAGGCAATTCTATTTAATAGGAAGGATTTTGTAAATCAATATACATAAATTTATTGCTATTTTTTTTTATTTTTAAATATAGGCTGACAAGACCTACATGTTACGAGAATATACATCACGAGAGAGCAAAATTGCTAATTTAATGGTACAGTATTTAAATATCAATTTTTAAAAGTTAAGTTTTAATGTTTTATTTTAGGTATGGTATCCTCCCATGTCCCACCCATCCACCAAACCTGTATCCCTAAATCCATTCATTTACCTAATAGGTAGGTAAATCCTGCTGAAGTGTATTTTTTCTGGTACTCACCTCAATTACAGTTAGAGTTGTTAGGTATATTAGTCATCATCCAACCCAATTTCCATTTGTATTCTGGAAAAACTGAGAGCCAAAGGTGTGACTTACTCTAGCTCTTTGAACTGGTAGTGGAGCTGCAATAGGATGTTCTTTCTACTACTTATTTTGGGGGGCATAATACCCCCCTCCTTTTTTTGCTCCCCTGGAGTTTGTAAAGAGCTTCTGCAAGTCTATAGGAGTTAATAATGGCTTGTTTAAAAAGTGATACCTTCCCGCTAAGTTGATATTTTTTAAATTCACCCTTAGTGCTTATTTCTATCTGTATGCATTGGGTTGGCCAAAAGGTTTGTTTGAGTTTTGATGTTAAGATGTTATGGAAAAATCTGAATGAACCTTTTGGCCAACCAAATAGAATATATATGAGTTAGAAAATTTACTTAGAGTCTATTGGAGACTACATATTGGCATCTAACTAAAGACTGGTGCTTTCAGGATACAAAAATAACTGGAAAAGGGAATTGGAATAAGATATATTAAATTCTTAGAACATTTAATGGTGCATTATAAGTGACATCTCCCTATGATTTTTGAGGAAACCCTCTAGTAACAGACTAAATGAGTCAGTAACAAGAGATATTATTAGGAGTACCTAATGATGTTCCTTATATACATATATTGTACCTCATTTTAAAATTGTCATGCTTTAGGAATGCTTGAACCAAAGCATTTCCAAAATTATCATTGTAGTAACTTCATGTATGCTAATATGATTTATGTATTTCCTAGCATGTTTCACCTTCCCTCTTCACGGAACCTAATGAAATATCACAGTATTTACCAATAAAGGAGGCAGTTTGTGAGAAGCTAATATTTCCAGAAAGAATTGATCCTAACCCTGCAGGCTCAAAAGAATGTACACCTGTGGAATAGAATGTGTTATGACATATATTCACTGTGGAATCTGACTGGCTATTTGGAGGGGGGTATTTTTATTTTGAGAATTAATTGCCTTGTCTATGTGCAGATTTTCTGTAACCTTAAAGGAAAAAAAAAATAAAGGATTGTTGCAGGCAGATTCCACTCAACTGCTGTTTGTACCCTGTCTTCAAATCATATTCCAGGAATTTATATTCTCTGAAATTAAGTTCAGATTTCTAAATTGTAACAAAGCAGAGTCTCACTAAGAAGAAGGTGATGTGTGTATGTCTCTGAAGGAGTGAGCACAACCTGCGTCTATCATGAAACGCTATCTTCTACCATGAGGAGAGGTTATTTTAAGTCACTCAATCATAGCACCTTGTTGCTTTCATTGGATTCCTCATCACATACATTGATATAGTTTAGTAGCTCTTTACTTAGGAAATTGATCTGTGCCCAGGAATTTAAAAAAAAATTATCCCTTAAATTTTAAGTTGGCTTTTGAAGTTTAAAGAAAGTCAAACATAGAACCAAATAAACTATATTTTTGGATAGCATAAGGTGTTATGTCGATGGAAACACACAAACGTGGTTTGCCACTAATAGCTAGGGTGTCAGAGCTGTCTCCTTCCATCTTTAGGTGCTTTTTCTGTATTTGGTACTATTTGTACTGACATGTATTCTACTTCCATCTTCCATTGGATATTGAATTTGATATTAGTCCTAAAAAGTTTGAATTAAAGTGGATTATTTTAAGTAAACATTGCATCAACCCCTAAAGCAATCAGATTAATTTTCTGCTTAAAATATTTGAAGAGTAGCTGTGGAAGAGGAGGAGGAGGCTTATTTTAAAGTCTAAAAGCCAGTTTTTCATTTTTTTAAGATTCATGTTTATAATGTTACAGGGGATCCAGGAAAGTGTAATTAATTAGGACAATGCCTCAGTAGTATGGAAAGTACACAGAGGTAAATTAAAAATCCATTTGGTTATTTTGATGATGACCTTTGAATATTTTATATTCTTTTCTGCCTTTCTGAATGATCTCCATAAAGTAGAAAGTAGTTATAAAGCACCATGTAAGAAATTATTTTAAATGGATTTTAAAAAATATTTTATTTACAGAGCAGGGGAAAAGAATTACCCTCCCCCACCAACTGTTTCTAGTTTGAAATAACTATTGTACATATTTCCACTTGATGCATAAGTCATTAAAGAAGAATATTTAAGTATTAGAAAGACTCTTCAGGTATTAGCCTGAAGATAAATTTTAGGGAAACAAATACAATTGGATATTCATCATTGCTCAGACTCTGGTGTGTTGTGTGTATTTTTTTTTTGCTGATTTTATTAGCTAAATTTAGTCACAAATAATTTGTGTATTTGTGTTCTGCTTCATCAACCTGCAAGGTATAAAAGAATCAGGATTTTTTTGGCTATGAGAAAACACATGACATACTCACTGTATATTAAATATATCTGTACTTAGTGTTTCCTCCTAGGACAGAAAAGTGTATATTTTGTACTCTGCTTTCTGTTTATTTGCCATGCAGATTTGAACAGAACAGACTCTTTAGTTATACGAATTATAAAAAATGGAAAGCTTAAGAATATTCATGAGTTGAATTAGTTGAGGTTTCTGGGTAACAACATATTATACATATATTTTTAACTTAATTCAGATATCTTAGTCACAAAATAAGTCTTAGATTACTTATTTTGAGAATCCATTATTAAAAATTGTAGAATTGATCTTTTTTAGAGGGTGGGAGGTGGGTAGGATGAGGTGAATGGATAAACTTATAAAAACTTCATTAGCTTATTCCTGTGGAGAATACCAAGAAAACTTGTATTTGCCCATTGCTAAACAAGACCTATACCATTTTATATTTATTGTTCCAAGTGTCTTTTTGTAAGAATAGAATAAATAATAAGTAATTACTGATCTGTGTTTTGCTATTTCATTTTTTGCTATTTCAGTTTTTCTTGAAACTTAATTAAAAATGGTTTGGTGTACCTTTCTTGTTTGTGCTTTATATATATATTTAAATATTTATTTATTTGACTACATTGGGTCTTAGTTCTGTGGCACTTGGGCTCCAGAGTGTGTGGGCTTTAGTAGCTGTGGCATGCGGCCTTAGTTGCTCCAAGACATGTGAGGTCTCAGTTTCCCGACCAGGGATCAAACCTGTCTGTGTCTTCCGCACTGCAAGGCAGAGTCTTAACCACTAGATCACCAGGGAAGTACCACACTATAAATGTTTGTGGTAATGTATCATTCCATTTCATTTTAAGTACTATACATCCTATATGGTATTAGATACAGGGATCACAATATTGAAGAAGATAGTCAGCCCTCTGCTGGTTCGACATCTGCAGATACAGCCAACCATGGATCAAAAATACTGAAAAAGAATTTCCAAAAAGCAAACCTTGAATTTGTTGTGTACCTGCCAGCTATTTACGTAGCATTTACTTTGTACTTAAAACTATCTACATAGCCTTTACATATTATAAGTATTTAGAGATGACTTAAAATGTATGGGAAGATACGTGTTAAGTGAAGTCGCTCAGTCATGTTCAACTCTTTGCGACCTCATGGACTGTAGCCTACCAGGCTCCTCTATCCATGGGATTTTCCAGGCAAGAGTACTGCAGTGGGTTGCCATTTCCTTCTCTAGGGGATCTTCCCAACCCAGGGATCAAACCCAGGTCTCCCGCATTGTAGACAGATGCTTTACCGTGTAAATACACCATTTTGGAGTGTGAAGTCAAGTGGGCCTTAGGAAGCATCACTACAAACAAAGCTAGTGGAGGTGATGGAATTCCAGTTGAGCTACTTCAAACCCTAAAAGTTGATGCTGTGAAAGTGCTGCACTCAATATGTCAGCAAATTTGGAAAACTCAGCAGTGGCCACAGGACTGGAAAAGGTCCGTTTTCATTCCAATCCCAAAGAAAGGCAATGCCAAAGAATGCTCAGACTACCACACAATCGCACTCATCTCACACTCTAGTAAAGTAATGCTCAAAATTCTCCAAGCCAGGCTTCAGCAATACATGAACCCTGAACTTCCAGATGTTCAATCTGGCTTTAGAAAATGCAGAGGAACCAGAGGTCAAATTGCCAGTATCCACTGTATCATCAAAAAAGCAAGAGAGTTCCAGAAAAACATCTATTTCTGCTTTATTGACTATGCCAAAGCCTTTGACTGTGTGGATCACAGTAAACTGGAAAATTCTGAAAGAGATGGGAATACAAGACCACCTGACTTGCCTCTTGAGAAATCTGTATGCAGGTCAGGAAGCAACAGTTAGAAATGGACATGAAACAACAGACTGGTTCCAAATAGGAAAAGGAGTGCGTCAAGGCTGTATATTGTCACCCTGCTTATTTAACTTCTATGCAGAGTACATCATGAGAAATACTGGGCTGGATGAAGCACAAGCTGGAATCAAGATTGCCAGGAGAAATATCAATAGCCTCAGGTAGCAGATGACACCACTCTTATGGCAGAAAGTGAAGAAGAACTAAAGAGCCTCTTGATGAAAGTGAAAGAGGAGAGTGAAAAAGCTGGCTTAAAGCTCTACATTCAGAAAACTAAGATCATGGCATCCGGTCTCATCACTTCATGGCAAATAGGTGGGAAAACAGTGTCAGACTTTATTTTGGGGGCTCCAAAATCACTGCAGATGGTGACTGCAGCCATGAAATTAAAAGACAATTACTCCTTGGAACGAAAGTTTTGACCAACCTAGACAGCATATTAAAAAGCAGAAAAAAAAAAAGAGACATTACTTTGCCAACAAAGGTCCATCTATTCAAGGCTATGGTTTTTCCAGCAGTTATGTATGGATGTGAGAGTTGGACTATAAAGAAAGCTGAGTGCCGAAGAATTGATGCTTTTCAGCTGTGGCGTTGGAGAAGACTCTCGAGAGTCCCTTGGACTACAAGGAGATCCAACCAGTCCATTCTAAAGGAGATCAGTCCTGGGTGTTCGTTGGAAGGGCTGATGCTGAAGTTCCAATACTTTGGCCACCTGATGCGAAGAGCTGACTCATTGGAAAAGGCCATGATGCTGGGAAAGATTGAAGGCAGGCAGGGAGGGGGACAACAGAGGATGAGATGGTTGGACGGTATCACTGACCCAATGGACATTTTGGGTAAACTTTGGGAGTTGGTGATGGACAGGGAGTCCTGGTGTGCTGAGGTTCATGGGGTCACAAAGAGTTGGACACAACTAAGCAACTGAGCTAAACTGAACTGAGCACCATTTTGTATAAGGGACTTGAACCATCCTCTGATGTTGGTAGGGGGAGGGAGGCCTGGAATCAATCTTCTGGATACCAAGGGATGACTGTGCTGCTCATTATGTCTTCATGGATTTAAAGACTAATGGAGGAGGCGAAGTAAAAGTAATTATAAATTTTTGTAATTTCAGTGATGGAAATAATACCGTTTTAAGAGATTAACAAAATCACCTTTGGTAGAGGTAGGTAGAGTTCTACCTGGAAGAGGATGTAGAAAGCCTCAAGAGAATGCCACTCCTATCTTAACCAGGAGAAAAAACTAGATAATTTATGTACTAAGATTCAAGATGCTAGGAAGAATTGAAGGCAGGAGGAGAAGGGGACGACAGAGTCTGAGATGGTTGGATGGCATCACTGACTCAATGGAAATGAGTTTGAGCAAACTCTGGGAGATAGTGAAGGACAGGGAGGCCTGTGTGCTGCCGTCCGTAGAGGCACAAAGAGTCAGACATGAGTGAGCGACTGAACAACAACAATCTATATAATTACAATTTTTCATGAGCACACCAGACAGGTAAGGTTGCAAAGAAGAGGCAACTGCATCACAAAGTGATAAGCCCTTAAGAGGTGGACCATACCAGTTGTTCATCTTAGAGCGTGAGAGAAAGAGGTGGCCACTGTACAGACAGGTAAGAAACCAACTGAGATTTCAACAAAGTCTGGAAGGCTAATTATGGGCTAGTGTGTCTGTTTGGAAGAGCTAAGAGTCTCAAAAAAGAGACATCATACACTTAAGGGCCTACCCCAGTGCTTACTGCAAATGGGAAGGACAAGGGACCAGAAAGTCCCTGTCAGTAGTTCAGGCATGCAGGAGACTACTGCTGAGGGATACATATGAAACCCTGCCCATTTACCCAAGACCCTTCTTTTGAAGGATGCAAAAGACTCAAGCTGCTGGGGGAACAGCAACAAATATCACCCCCAAGGCCCCAGCAAAATCCAGTATTTGGGGGAGAGGAATAAAAGCAAAACCCATCTGCTTCTGGGAGAAGAAATAGGAAATGCTCTGCCTTCAGGACCCAACCATTATTGCTGGAGAAGGAGTATAAGCAAGTAACCTCTGACCTCAGAGGAGGAACAGAAAAACCTGGCCCCAGGACGCCACATGGATAACAAAAAAAAGAAGTCTACTACCACTGGGAGATGGGCATGAAATTTACACAACAGTAGAATTCACATCATTTTCAAGTGTATCCAGAACAGTCACCAAGAACATTCTAGGCCATAAAACAAACCTCAACCAATACATAAAACACTGCAAATCATGTGGATTATGTTTTCTGACCATACCAAACTAGCAAAAACCAGTAACAAAAATCTGGGAAATACCCAAATAACCTCTGATGGAAGAAGTAAAGGGAGCAAATACCATGATCATAGAATGAAAGACTTAAGATATTAATATGGCCTATGGAATATTCCCCAGATTGGCTTACAGCATCAATGCAATCCCATTCAAAGTCCTAGTGCTTTTTTTCATTAGACATTTATAAGATAGGATTCTAAAATATGTGAAATTCCGAAGAATCTAAAATAGCCAAAACAATTTGGAAAAAGAATAAAGTTGGAGGACTCAAAATACCTGACTTCAAAACTTAGCCTTGAGGTACAGTAGTCAAGACTATATGACAGTTTTTTAGAATAGACATGTCATAGAGTCCAAGCTTGCTCTGCTCGCCACACGACAGACCAATAAGTATAGATGAGATGTTGAGGCAAGGAATAAGACTTGGGAAAGCTCGCAAACTGAGAAGATGGCAGTGTCTCAAAACAGCTATCTTATCTGGGTCTAGGTGCCAGGTTCTATTACAGAACAGAGAGTGGGAAGGTGAAGAAGTAAAGTAAAAAGGCCATTTACTCTTGCAAATATTTCCTGGAATGGCCACCTCTGGGGAAGGGATGTGTTAACTTCTTCCTTCTTGCTTCCATCCATCCACAGGTAGACATGTTCCTGAACAAAGGCATTTTGGCAGAAGAGCAGGGTTCCCTGAAGCAGGCCACTATGAACAGTATCCTTTTAGTGAAAAAAAAAAACAAAAACAAAAAACAAAGCTTAAAGAAACGGATCCAACATGAAGTCAAAATTGGCTCTTCCCTGTAACAGACATACAGATTAATGGAACATAATAGTAAATCAAGAAAGAGACCTACAGATCTACCTTGAACAAAGATGCAAGCATAATTAAATGGAGAAATGATAGTCTTTTTTGTGATATTTAAAAATTTTTTATTGACATATAGTTG
The DNA here is from genome assembly GCF_001704415.2 of Capra hircus. Classification (NCBI taxonomy): domain Eukaryota; kingdom Metazoa; phylum Chordata; class Mammalia; order Artiodactyla; family Bovidae; genus Capra; species Capra hircus. Next base: position 119,720,194 of record NC_030810.1, read on the forward strand.
ATTTACTATGCTGTGTTGTACAATAAAGTGACCAGAAAGTTGGTATATATATCAACTTTAAAAAGTAGTCACAGCCTAGAAGTTGAGGGTTATGTTATATTTGGTGGGAATTTTTATATCTTCAAGCCCAGGAGACAGCATCTCAAATAACCTTGAGAGAACTGTTCTAAAGAGGTGAGGGGAGGAGTCAGTTTATATAGAAGCTTGCAACAAGGGGCAGATAGTCTGAACATCAAAAGATTATTGTTAATTAAGGAAAAACACATCTCAAGGAGTTTAGTGCTTTTCTACATGTGGGGAGATGCAAGCATCTGGACCTACTGAAATCCTTCCTTTCATATGCACCTCAGGTATCTGGGGCCAGCATCCTGCAATTTGATTTTTCAGCTGCCATCTATGGGGTCACAGAGAGTCGGACACGACTGAAGTGACTTAGCAGCAGCAGCAGTTCCTTGCTCACAGTAGGGAGTGGCGGCAGCTCGTGGCAGCTGCCAGAAAGCAGGCAATGTTCTTCCTGGGTTCAAAAATTCACATTTGGAGGGCCAATATCGTTGATGGCTGTGGTATTCTTGTTCATCCTTACTGCAGGAAACACTCCGTTCTGCAGTCCCTCTCCGTAGTCAGAAATTTGATCAGTATTTGGGAGACATTTCATGACCATTTTTTGTCCCACAGCGCTGGGAGGCTCATATCAGATCAGGTGAAAGTTCTTGTTGATATGTCACTCCAGATGTTAATTTCCAGATTAAGCCCATTGATAGGTAACAAAAGATTCTCTGGATCTTCTATCTTCTTACCTGTTAGGATCCAGGAGATATTTTGCTTGTTGCTTTTCCCCATACCTAGAATCACACTATTACAATTATTGATGTCATACAGAACTATATCTCTGTTAGTTGTTTCAAGTTGCCTAGTCATCATTACATTTATTGGTGATGTGATTACAACTGTAAGAGACAATGATCTTATAAAATAGATATAAGTAATGTAGCTAGTAATGTTGACGAAGTGTAGCAGAGAGACAACGGTATACACAATTTGGAAACAACGATTAGTATAACTGCTGCTGCTGCTGCTAAGTCGCTTCAGTTGTGTCCAACTCTGTGCAACCCCAGAGATGGCAGCCCACCAGGCTCCTCCGTCCCTGGGATTCTCCAGGCAAGAACACTGGAGTGGGTTGCCATTTCCTTCTCTAATGCATGAAAGTGAAAAGTGAAGTCACACAGTTATGTCTGACTCTTAGCGACCCTATGGACTGAAGCCCACCAGGCTCCTCCATCCATGAGATTTTCCAGGCAAGAGTACTGGAGTGGGGTGCCATCGCTTTCTCCGTTGGTATAACTAGTTGTAGTCTAGTTTCAGTAAGCCATCAAGTTCAAAGGAGAGCCAGCTGGAGAAACCAAATTTTGGCAAGATCAGGTAGAGAGAAAGATAAATGTTTTATCTTTGTTTAAAAAGGCATGCTTTATCAACTTGTTGCAGTCATAGTGTTGCAGGAAGGGGGACCCCTTTGAGGGCCCAAAACTGGGCTCTTGTCTAACCCTTGGAAATGAACTGTCTGAGGAGACACATGTGCTGACAAAGCAAGAGATTTTACTGGGAAAGCACCGGCATGGAGAGCAGGAGGGGAAGGGAACCCATAGCACTGCTCTGTCACATAATTTGCAGATGGGATTACTTTCCGGGTTGTCTTTAGCCAGTCATTCTGACTCAGAGTCCTTCCTGGTGATGCACACCTTGTTCAGCCAAGATGGATACCACAGAGAAGGATTCTGAGAGGTGGTCGGACATGTGGTGTCTCCTTTTGACCTTTCCCGAACTCTTCCAGTTGGTGGAGGCTTGTTAGTTCTGTGTTCCATACCAGGACCTCCTGTCATAAAACAACTCATGCAAAGTTACTATGGTGCCTGGCCAGGGTGGGTGGTTTCAGTCAGTGTACTTCCCCTAACAATAGCATAAGAGAACTGTTAAGTACAAGAACAGATTCATGTACTATGTTTTCCAAAGTCAAAGTTATCTTTATCAGTTCATTCAGTCCCATGTAACTGATTCCTTTGATCCACATGAAGTAATCAGGTTTTCCATTAGAGTTTGTCATTTGTTACTTTAGGCATTACCTAAAGGCTATCAGAAACTTAGGTCTGTTTAAATAGGTTCTTTTTATGAGTCTTCTTGAAAATCTTCATTTTGTAAAAGCAGTGTAAATTATAATAGTCTACAGAGGACAAAACTTAAAATAGCATGATTAAAGATTGGAGCACAATGTAATTGGGAAACTTAGATATTTCTGCATATATAACATTTTAGGATGATCACTAGAATTGTGACTGTTAATACTAAATTAGGACATATCAGATGTTAGGCATTTCATATAAAGTTTGGGGATATCTATATTAATAACATTTATCCATACATTATAACCTAAAGTTTACCTCCAATCACTTAACAATATTTCTGAATTAAAGATACCAATTAAACTTAGTTTAACATTTTTCTCTGAGATGTCTCAGAGAGGTTTCTTTGAAGCATCCCAGAGTTTCTGGAGGCTGGCTATAAGAGCTTTAGTTAGATTTTAATATTTTGGAAATTTGTTAGGAATATAAAAAATATTTTTAAAAAACAACAGGATCACTGAAACAATACTTTATTTAACCAAAATCACAAAACAGTGAAAAGAAAAACAAATATAGATCACTTAAGGGAACAGAAACTCACACGATTTGTTATCAGAAGTAAACACTTCTAACAGCAGTTCTAACAAATTCCAGTCCTACACTAGCTCACTTAACAAAGTCCATTTAGTTAACTTTATTATTATTATTTTTTCCTCAGTATATATCTGCAAGTTTTTTATTTTATTTTATTGTTTTATTGTAGAATAGTTGATTTACAATATTGTATTAGTTTCTGATTGATGGCATAGTGGTTCAGTTTTATATTTTTCTTTTTTTAATTTTACTTTAGTTAATCTTGACTATGTAAAAAACCTTTTCCTCAGGGTTCCTTTCCACAATTGCCTAGACTGTCTCTCATTTTCTATCCAAGTAAAATCAAGCAGCTCATTCTTTTTTCTCAATAAAATGTAGTGCCATTTCTCATACCTGCTTTAGTGAAAACACCCATTCTACTTTTTACTGTATACTACAGAGTTACTGTATTATTCCTAATAGCTGTAATTACATGTTTAAGTTAGACTTCACAATTCTTAAAACCTAAATTTTTAGTAAAGCTAAAAAGTAAGCAATTATGTAGCTCGGTGAGCACAAACACCAGTGATAGTTTCTAAAAACATTTGTTTTCTTGTAGAGAACATCTCAGGATGACACCAAATATTTTCATTAATAATCCTAAGTACCTTAAAGTTTCTCAGTTTGGTAACTGATATCAGTATCTTTTAAACTATTTAATAAACATTCATCACATAACACAATTTTAGAACTTTAAGTCAGCAAATATCTGGAAAGATCGTTTTAAGTAGACATTTCTGAAATATAATTATTTTAAAGAGTTTATACCAAAGTTCTTATCTCATTTACATTTGGAATTTCATCATGTTATTTTTTCTTCTAAGATATCTAGTAAGGTCTTATTAAACTTACAATAATCTTAACAACATTTCTTATATTAAATAGATCAATAGACTTAAATATTAATGTCAGATATCAACTCAATATTGAATATTTCCCAGTTGACATGAACTTGATAGCCATTTTGGCCAGTTGCTTTAAATTTATTAAATATAATAAATAAATTTATTAAAATTTAATAGAGCTTTTTATAAATCCAAGTCTAATACTTTGTAGAGGTAGGAATAGCTCACTTGTATAATGTGTACGCAGACATAAACAGGCAAACTAGAGATCACATTGCTCCATTTCAAAGCTTAGCTAAGAATCAGGTATTACAACAGAAACTTGCTAGTTTACAAACAGTTGGAATACATTAAAGTTGCTTGCTCTGATAACTAAGGCTTACTATTTGTAAGGTTTGACTGAGGGGGGATTCCCAGCGGTTTGAATTTTAAAACCACCAGTTTTTTCCCCTTGGATTTAGGTTTTGCCTGCTTGAGTTAATTCAGGTCCTTGTGGCCTGTATTTATATTTCTGATTTTTAGACATTTACAAGAGAAAGACAGTTGCTTTCAGTTCCTCAAAGAATTCTGTTACCTAAAGATATTAAAATCAGTGGCAAGGTTTTTAACTAAACTGAAATGTATTTTATGAATTTTAAATGCATCTAGATTTTTACAGCTTAATTTATCATGTCTTCACAGGTTTGTATGAGGCATTCAGCAAACACCTTTGTAAGTTTATAAATTAAACCCAAAGCAAAATCACTATTTTTATTAGCCCTTGTATGCTAGTTTCCAGTTTTTATTTATTTTGTACTGTTCAGGTAACTCTATTGATTTCCTCAGTATGTTCAGTTAATATTTCTTTAGTGACAATCTATATGCCTTGTCTTATAATAATGGTAGGTAGTTAGAATAGGAAAAAGGAGTCCCAAATGGCAGAGGCTAAAAGACAAAGGGAAAAGCCCATGAAAAGGGAACAAAGTAAAAATCTATGGACTGGGGTGAGACCCTCAGTGAAACAGACACGCCTCCTTCCTTAAGCAACCTGGCGGTCCCCCACTCCTGGGAGGTCACCGTATTGATGCCGAACTTAGTGCAGACAGCCAATCTCCCTACCGCACTGCAGCCCAGAACTCCGAAGCTCAAACGATCACCAGGAATACATGCTGGGGAACTAGCGCCCCGTGAAACATGTCTATCCCACAGTGTAGTTACTAAGCCCATTTAAATATACCCATTTATATACTTTTATCAAAATTCTGTTAACTTTTACACCTTTAACTTTCGTTTTATTAGGATCCCATCAACAAGCTTTGATCTCAAAGAGGAGTTTTAGTTTTGTTCCCTGTCCATTTTACTTTACATAAAAAGCTCTGGAATCCCCAGAGTGAGGTTGAGCCAGGAAGTTCAGGCCCTTTGGCCTAACTGTCTCAAATAGTTAAATAGTGTAAAATTTTCCAGTCCCTTAAATATATAACTTAAAATTGGGACTTGGGCTTTTAATGTTGGGGAACAGTAGGGTGTCCTTTTTGGCCCATTTAACCTTAGGTAGGGGGCACAAGTGGTCTCTGCTGGTATCAAGGCTCCAGATCCTTGTAGAGTTCAGGTAGAGGAGGGGAATCTGCTCTGGGTCCCTTCATGGGTCAACAAACTGTTGACTTTAAACAGTAGTCACAACCTAGAAGTTGAAAATATGTTTTATCTGGTGGGAATTTTTAGGACTTCAAGCCCAGGAGACAGCATCTCATGTAACCTTGAGAGAACAGTTCTGAAGAGGTAGGGGGAGGAGTCAGGTTATATAGAAGCTTGCAACAAGGGGCAGGTAGTCTGAAGTTAAAAAGATTATTGTTAATTAAGGAAAAACAGATATCTCAAGTTAACAAATTGAGTGTTTTTCTATGTATGGGAAGATGCAAGAGTCTGGGTCTACTGAAATCCTTTCCTTTCAGTTATCTGGGGCAAGCACCCTGCGGTTTGATTTTTCATGTCCTAGGGAACAGCAGCAGCTTGTGGTGGCAGCTCCGTGGGGCTGGGTAGCAGGCATTGTCCTTACTGAGCTCAGAAATTCACACATGGGGGCTAGATTCCATGATGTCCCTGACATCCTTGTTTATTGATGCGACAGAAAATGCTCCATTTCTCACACATACACAGACACAGACACAGACACAGACACAGACACACACACACACACACACACACACACACACACACTGTCTTTCAGATTCTTCCCTGTGCTATATAATAGGTCTTTGTTATTTATCTGTCTTATATGAAATGAAGTCTTTTCAACAAATGACTCTGGAACAATAAGACATACACAGGCAAAAAAAAAAAAAAAAAAGGCAACAAAAACTTAACCTTATCTCATACCAAGTACAGAAATTAAATCACAGACATCAATGTAAATCTAAACTTGTGAAAGTAAATAAAAATCTTTGTGACTTTACGTAGGCAAAGACTTCTTCAATAAAACACAAAAAGCACTGAACATAAACAGAAAAAAATGATAAAACAACCTTCGTTAAAATGAAAAACTACTCTTTGAAAGACATTGTTGAGGATATCAATAGATAACTCACATACTGGAGAAAATATCTGTAAGACAATTATCCGACCAAAGGACTTATATCCAGAATATATAAAGAACTCAACTCAATAATAAGATAAATGCTCCAACCAAAAAGTATGGGTGGTAAATAAGTATATGAAATGATGCTAAAAAACATCAGTTATGGGACTTCCTAATGGTCCAGTGGCTAAGAATCCACCTTCCAATGCAGGGGATGCGGGGGATGTGGGTACTAAGATCCCACATGCTGTGGGGCAACTAAGCTCTTGTGTTGCAACTAGAAAAGCCTGAACATCACAACAAGAAGCCCCCGTGCCTCACAACTAGAGAAAGCCCACGCAGCACAGCAAAGACCCAGGACAGCCAAAATTCCTTAAAAAATCATCAGTTATTAGGCAAATACAAACGAAAATTTCAATGAGGTATCATTATGCTTATTATAATAGAGTCTGGAAACTATTCTGAGGACTTGGCATTTAAGCTAAAACCTGAAGGATGAAGATAATTTAGCTATGTGATTTGTTTGGGGGTGGGAAGAGCATTTTAAGAGAGGAACAGTATGAGAAGAGTCCTCCAGGTAAGAAAGACTGCAAATTTATGGAAGTGGAGAGACCTGGGTTGTTTGAACACAAAGTGCGGTTAAAGAAATTGATTAAGTCCAGATCATTTAGGAGTTTACAGTTCATGTTTAAGGAGGACAGATTTCAATGCAGTGAGAAACAATGAAAAGTATAGATGCTAGTGATCTGATTTATATTTTACATTTACTTTAGCTGTGACATGGGGATTGGTTGAAGATATGAAAAGGCAAAGCAGAGAATCAATTAAGGAGGCTGTAGCAGTAAGACAGGTGAGGGGTTGATGCCAGTTGAACTAGGGTTACACTGTGGAGGGACCTATAAAAATAAAAATGAAGTCTAATATACACCTTCTATTTCTGTAACTCAGCTTGCTCCTTGCATTATCATGTTGATCATGTAGTTTCAGGGAAATGGAAACTTACAATGTTAAGAACTGAAGCTTATCTTCCCCCTGCTTTGCAACTGCTCAGCCCTTGTAATCTTGCTTAGCCATGCTTGTCTGTGAAGGTCAGGCAGTTCCCCGACGCCTCCCCAACCTGCATGTCTAAAGTATCCAATAGAAGATATAGAATGCAAACCTGGAATTGGGACAGCTAAGAGTCAGAAATGACTGAGTGACTTCACTTTCACTTTTCACTTTCATGCATTGGAGAAGGAAATGGCAACCACTCTAGTGTTCTTGCCTGGAGAATCCCAGGGAGAGCAGAGCCTGGTGAGCTGCCATCTATGGGGTCGCACCAAGTCGGACATGACTGAAGCGACTTAGTAACAGCAACAGCAACAAAAAGGAGCTGTATACCCAACAGTCTGGGCTCAGAAATTGGGATGTTAACTCCTTTGGGCCCGCTGGCTTAATAAACTTGAGTTCTCCAACTCTCTGAGTGTTGCTTGGTTTCTCCACAGCCAGTTTCTGCAATACCACCAGTGCATATTAAGAAAAATGGACTCAAAGTTGAATTTATTGGGTTTTCTAAAGAACGAATTGGAGGAATTAAGGAGGATGTTTAAGTTTTTGTCTTGACTTAGTAGGGAGATATTAGTGCTAGTACATGTGATGGGGACAGAAAGGAGGGACAAGTTTAGAGGAATGAAATTTCTGTTTGAACACTTGAGATATGGAATGCCTAAGAGAAGTCCAAATGGAAATGCTTAATGCGTATTTTAATGAGTAATGAAATCTGTAGCTCAAAAGTTGTCCGAGCTGAAAATTGGAGGTGTTATCACCAATATAGATAACATTTAAAGTTATAGCAATGAACGAGATCCCTTTGAGAATTTTTAAAGGAAATTAAGAAGGCCTTCAGGGAGGGGGAAAGAACAGCCAGTATGTAGGTAGAAATCCGGGGAGAGTGGTGGAAGTCAAGGGAAGAGCAGAATGTTGAAAGGAAGGAGATATCTGTGTGGAATGCTGTCAAGGGACCTGTTGATAGTAAGAGGACAGCGGTTTCTAATGGAAGCATGGAGGTATAGCTGGTTTTGATAGTTTCGGGGGAGTGATGATGGCACAAGCCAGCATGTACTGTGAAGATCAAATATGGCGATGATAGAGCTTTCAGCAAAACTGCTTTTACAGAAATGGGTTGGCAGCTGTGGTGTTGTGGAGACAGTCATGTTTGTGTCTATGAGAATAGTCCAGTAATCAGACTGGTGATTCAGGAAAGGATACAGCCAGTGGAGCGATCAGTGTTATGGTGAATGAAGCAATTGAAAGAAAGCCTCATGCTTTATACTTACTCGCTTATCAGCCATTTCTTGCAGTAATTTTGTAAAGAATGATTAGGTCTACCAAAATAAGTTTCCAGATAACACTGGCTCCAGAAACCAGGAATTATCTAGTTTCTTTCCTTACATGCTTAACTACATAGCTTCCCTCAGGCATTTAGAGACCATCAAAGGCTTTCCCTAATCTTTCCTAGGAGTGTGAACGTAGCTGTCCCTAGAATGTGATACTCCTACAGATGTGAGGCCTGTTATTGCTTTGGGGCTTTGCTGAGTTGCACTGTAACTATTAGATCAGGTGATGCGTATGGGAAACCTGCCTGTGCTGATATCATCTCAGTTCACATCTTTAGGGGTGTGGATTTTCCTATTCAGGATGTATTTAGGGCACTGGCAGAAAAACACCTGTTTGACTGTACGGGCTGGACTAGTGTTACAGTGACAGTTCTCTGTGTGGGTATGGGATTTGACTTTGTCAGAGATAGAAATAAAAGTCCATTACAGCAAATACCACCCCTGTCTTGGTTTGGGTTTTCTCCAAAGCATAGCCTGAAATCAGCGCTAAGATGTGGGTAGTTGGGAGGTGATCTCAGGAAGAACAAATAAGTTGAGAAGATGGAGAAAGGGAGATAAGGGAGGCCAGGCAAAATGAGATGTAATGAATGAGCAGGTTTCCTCTTGCTGGAGACTTCTGAGATGCTTTGTGGGACATGTCTTAGATTGTCCTAGCACAGAAGGGCCTGGGGCATTTATCATCCCAACTTCCTGGGCCTGGTTCCAGTTAATAGATCCCCCCTTAAGTGCCACACCTTAGCACATATGCGCACACATACACAACCACACACACACAAGCAAGCAAGAAGGGCTTAGGGAGAGATGCTGTCTGCGTGCCAGGATGTCTGCCACTGGCATAGGTGGATTCAGGTGGGCCAAAGAATATGAGATGGGGCATCAACTGCTGCTGCTGCTGCTGCTAAGTCGCTTCAGTCGTGTCCGACTCTGTGCGACCCCATAGGCGGCAGGCTCCTCTGTCCCTGGGATTCTCCAGGCAAGAACACTGGAGTGGGTTGCCATTTCCTTCTCCAAGGCATGAAAGTGAAAAGTGAAAGTGAAGTCACTCAGTCGTGTCCGACTCTTAGCAACCCCGTGGACTGCAGCCTACTGGGCTCCTCCATCCATGGTGTCTTTCCAGGCAAGAGTACTGGAGTGGGGTGCCACTGCCTTCTCCGGGGCATCAACAGCCCTTGCTGCTGCTGCTGCTAAGTCACTTCAGTCATGTCCGACTCCGTGTGACCCCATAGACGGCAGCTCACCAGGCTCTGCTGTTCCTGGGATTCTCCAGGCAAGAACACTGGAGTGGGTTGCCATTTCCTTCTCCAACCCTCCACATTCACGTATTGCAAACTTACTCCCCCAAAGACATGCAAGAAGAGTCTCGTTTTTATTTGGCCGAATTCTGTGCACTCCTGAACTGAAATTGCTTCTTTGTCCTATCCATATAACTGTTCCTTTATCAGCCAGCAGTGTTGTAATTGATCAAGGGATTACTGGACAGTAAGTATCCCTGAAGAGGGTTGATAAGATGGCAAGCAATTACTCTTTAGTTCTTTTTCCTCCTTTAAATGATCATATGTCTCCCCAAAGGGACTTTGAAAAATGTGAACACCACCACTAAAATCAAAGCAAAGCAATCTAGGGCTTGTGAAAAAGAAAACTGATGCCCGTTTCCCTGCTGAGCCTGGGTTCTCAACGATGCACCCACAATCAGCTGCTGAACTTCTGCTCTACATAACTCCCCTGGAATTGAAGGCAACTTTTCTGCATGTGGGCCTATGGAGAGAGGCTCTATGACAATTATAGTCTCAAAATAAAATAAGAATCGCTATACTCATTGGCTTGCCAAGGCACCGTTCCTACTTCACTTATTTATTTCACGTGAAAGATTCAAGAAAGGCAAGAATACCCATCAGATGGAGAGAAGAAGCCTGGCTGCCCAGACAAATCCCCACAGGGAGATGTAACCCTGAGGATGTAACCCTCTCTTGCCCAGTCCAGCCTTTCAGTTTTACAGTTTCAATGTCTGACTTCTGTCCAGTCAGAGGGTGGACAGCTCCCTGGGCAGAGCAGATTATAATGGAGAAGGCTGCTTGGTAAGCAAGAAACCAGAGCAAAAGAATAAAGTTCAGGATTTGCATAATCAGTGGCCCATGTTCTTACAAGTATGATGGGGATGTAGCTGGTTTAGGCAGAATTCATGCACCCAAACCACATCTTACTTGCTTTATAATTAAATGGGCTTTACAAACTTTGCCTTAGAATTTTTTGTTTTTTTTTTTTGGCCTTTAGGATGAATCAGTCTGAGGAACTGGTTTTCCTTCCCTCTCCCGTTTTGTCTTTTCCCAATATATTAAAACATTCAATCTCAGTATCTTAATGTCTTTTAGGTCTTTCTCTTTGAAATCACCAGGAATGCATATCTCAGGTCTGATAGTTTCTGTCTTAATATCATGCATTATCACTCAGAGGTCTGTCTCGTTTTTCATTCCCTCAAGGCTACCTTTGTAGAGCACCCTGAATACAGTTTTCTTAGAGACCCTCTAAAGGCTGTTTTTCTTTTAGCTCTTGCTAAGGGGAGGATGAAATTCAACAAGGCACACATGAAATTTCATTTGGAAGATGCCTGCTGGAGCAGCAGTGGAGACATGGACATTGAGAACAGACATGGGCATGGCTAGGGTGGTGGGGGAAAAGAAGACGGTGGGATGTGTGAAGAGAGCACCATGGAAACATACATCACCAAGTGTAAAATAGATAGCCAATGGGAATTGCTGTGTGACTCAGGGAACTCAAACTGGGGCTCAGTAACAGCCTAGAGGGTAGGATGAGGAGGGAGGTGGGAGGGATGTTCAAGTGGGAGGGAACATGGGTAAACCTATGGCAGATTCATGTTGATGTTTGGTAGAAACCAATACAATACTGTAAAGCAATTATCCTTCAATTAAAAGTAAATACATATTTTTTAAAATGATAAAAAGAACAAAAAATTTAATATAGGAAAAGCGGTATGCTAAGAGCTAATTTGCAATTATTTTATTACACAAGACTGTATACAGAAGTGCAATTGTCAACCACTTAGTTTCTTAGTCAAAAATTGCCAGTGAGAGTCCTCTGTTTTTATGTAGTGGGTTGGAGTGTTTTCATTACTCTCTTCCATCACATTCCTTCAAAATGAATTGGATTTTTTTTTTTCCCACAAAAATTCTGAAACAGCTGAAAAGCTGCTCTGGTTTGCACACTTAGAACTTATATTCTATACACCTTATATTCATTGTCTCGATTTTCTGCTGAAATCCTCCCTATATCTCTTGGGCCTCTACATTGTTATATGTTTCTGACAGTTTCTAGGATCTCTCTAGTTCAGCCCTGATGGAAAACAAAGGCTTTTTGCCACTTTCCCTCAAGGGAAAATGAGCAGAAATATATTTACTGTCTCCATTATATTTTCCACCTTTACAGGTGAGGATAGGGATTGATGTTATACAAAGGAAAACAAAGAAAAAATCACATGTTTTTTATAGATTAAGGTAATTAAAAAATTAAACTATTAATTAGAGAGATCTACAAAAGGATCCTGATTTCTAGAACTGATGTCACTTGAAAGATAAATTTGGGGGATAAGCATATAAAAAGGTGAATGCAACCACTTTAAAACATTTTACAACTTGGTTACATTTTAGGTCTAATTTTATTCTGAGTATCAATGACAAGAAAAGTGTTTTAAGCCACAGAATTTTTCATAAATAGGTAAGCTCCATAAAAGTTCAATAGCTGCATTATAGATGTATTACAAAGCAAATACAGTGAGGAGCTGGATTCACAACTGAAGCAAATTATACACATTACAGTGACTAGAATTACCATTATAAAGGCCGGAGAACAATTGGAACTACTTCTTCTTTGATGGTATTTCTAAAATGCATTATTCATAGTGATGGTAGTAACTATCCACAAGTTTTCAAAAACTATAGAGGGAGAGATACTTTCTTTCATTTATTTTATTCTTTTTTTTTTTTTAAACACAGAGCTTATATCTGGGTAAAAATTACTACCAAATTGTACAAATATAGAACCAGATATTTGATTATTTTATATTTATTTGTATACCCTAAAGAGAAATCTAAATTACTTGGTATGATATAGATAAAGAGTAAAATTTTTCTCTATAAATAGCTGTAAATATTAGGACAAATTAAAAGAAGAAAAAAATATTAAACTTAATGAAAGGAGATGAGATATAGAAAAAGCTAGAAGGAAACAACTAGGAGATATTTAGTGTACTTAGGGAGAATTTGGGGGGCAAGAGGAGAAGGGGATGCCAGAGGATGAGATGGTTGGAGGGCATCACCAACTCGATGGACATGAGTTTGAGTGAACTCCAGGAGTTGGTGATGGACAAGGAGGCCTGGCGTGCTGAGATTCATGGGGTCGCAAAAAGTTGGACACGACTGAGCGACTGAACTGAACTGAAAACAATATAAGTATCTATGGATTTCTTTTTAGGAAGCTTACAAAGGACTACCCAGAAAAAGATGCATTTTTTTCTGCTCCCCAAGTCTCCTCTAAAACATAGCCAAGATATTTTCAATTTTGCTATAATATCTAATGTATTGATGATGTGCAATATACATGAAAGAACTACTCAGTTTTACAAAAAGGCTGCTTCTGTTCAAGTTGACTTTATTTTCTGCTGGGATTTTACAATAACTGGTTCATTTTTATATTTTCCATTCATATTTGAAATTTGTGTTTTATGTATATGTGTGATATTTAAACATTTTATGATTAAAGTGCCATATATTATGTAAGTATATAACACACTTAAAATTTGCAACAGTTTCATATCACTATATTGTTTCATTGTTTTAGTACATTATAAGACTAACTGTAACTAATAAACAGTTTTGAAGTTTCCAAAAAGAAAAGCTGCCTGCTGGACTTCTTCATGGTTCAGTTCAGTCGCTCAGTCATGTCCGACTGTGATCCCATGAACTACAGCACACCAAGGCCTCCCTGTCCATCACCAACTCCCAGAGTTCACTCAAACTCATGTCCATTGGGTCGGTGATGCCATCTAGCCATCTCATACTCTGCCATCCCCTTCTGCCTCCTTCAATCTTTCCCAGCCTTAGGGTCTTTTCAAATGAGTCAGCCCTTCGTATCAGGTGGCCAAAGTATTGGAGTTTCAGCTTCAACATCAGTCCTTCCAATGAGTACCCAGGAGTGATCTCCTTTAGGATGGACTGGTTGGATCTCCTTGCAGTCCAAGGGACTCTCAAGAGTTTTCTCCAACACCACAGTTCAAAAGCAGCAGTTCTTCGGCGCTCATCTTTCTTTATAGTCCAGCTTTCACATCCATACATGACTACTGGAAAAACCATAGCCTTGACTAGATGGACCTTTGTTGGCAAAGTAATGTCTCTGCTTTTTAATATGCTGTCTAGGTTGGTCAAAACTTTTCTTCCAAGGAGTAAGCTAATTTAACGGCTGCAGTCACCATCTGCAGTGATTTTGGAAACCCCAATAATAAAGTCAGCCACTGTTTCCACTGTTTCCCAATCTATTTCCCATGAAGTGATGGGACCGGATGCCATGATCTTCATTTTCTGAATGTTGAACTTAAAGCCAACTTTTTCACTCTCCTCTTTCATTTTCAACAAGAGGCTCTTTAGTTCCTCTTCACTTTCTGCCATAAGGGTGGTGTCATCTGCATCTCTGAGGTTATTGATATTTCTCCTGGCAGCCTTGATTCCCGCTTGTGCTTCTTCCAGCCCAGCATTTCTCACGATGTACTCTCCATACAAGTTAACTAAGCAAGGTGACAATATACATCCTTGACGTACTCCTTTTCCTATTTGTAACCAGTCTGTTTTTCCATGTTCAGTTCTTACTGTTGCTTCCTGACCCGCATACAGGTTTCTCAAGAGGCAGGTCAGGTGGGTGGTCTGATATTTCCATCTCTTTTGGAATTTTCCAGTTTATTATGATCCACACAGTCAAAGCCTTTGGCATAGTCAATAAGGCAGAAATAGTTGTTTTTCTGGAACTCTCTTGATTTTTCATGATCCAGCAGATGTTGGCAATTTGATCTCTGATTCCTCTGCCTTTTCTAAAGCCAGCTTGAACATCTGGAAGTTCACAGTTCGCATATTACTGAAGCCTGGCTTGGAGAATTTTGAGCATTACTTTACTAGTGTTTGAGATGAGTGCAATTGTGCGGTAGTTTGAGCATTCTTTGGCATTGCCTTCCTTTGGGACTGGAATGAAAACTGACCTTTTCCAGTCCTGTGGCCACTGCTGAGTTTTCCAAATTTGCTGGCATATTGCATGCAGCACTTTCACAGCATCATCTCTTAGGGTTTGAAATAGCTCAACTGGAATTCCATCACCTCCACTAGCTTTGTTCATAGTGATGCTTCCTAAGGCCCACCTGACTTCACATTCCAAGATGTCTGGCTCTAGGTGAGTGATCACACCATCATGATTATCTGGGTCGTGAAGATCTTTTTTGTACAGTTCTTCCGTGTGTTCTTGCCACCTCTTCTTAATGTCTTCTGCTTCTGTTAGGAGCATACCATTTCTGTCCTTCGTCGCGCCCATCTTTGCATGACATGCTCCCTCGGCATCTCTAGTTTTCTTGGCGAGCCCTCTGCCTTTCCCGTTCTGCTGTCTCCCCTCATGGTGTATTGAATAAGAATCTGCCTGCCAGGGCAGGAGACACAGATCAGACCTCTGGTTTGGGAAGGTTCCACCTGCCGCAGGGCCCCTGAGCCCCTGTGCCACGGCTACTGAGCCCGCAGTCACTGAAGCCTGTGCTCTGCAACAAGAGAAGCCCACGCACCGCAATGAGAGTAGCTCTCTCATGCCACAACTAGAGGAAGTCTGAGCACAGCAAAGAAGAGCCAGTGCAACCTAAATTAATTAATTGATGATAATTAAAAAGTGCTACCTGCTTGTCAACCCTAACAGGACAGGTGTACAGAGAGGCTGTGCAGGAGTGCATCATGCAGCCTTAGGAGCTGGTGGCCTCTGCCTTGTGCAGTGGAGAATCAGGAGAATTGGCTGTCCATCGAAGCAAAATGGACAATGATGCAATAGTGCTTTGATGTTAAATTTATTCATTCACTTAGCACTTCCTTTGTGTCCTGGCACTGTGCTTGGTGCCGGAGATGTGAAGGCAAATAACATAGGTTCCATGCCCTGTAGGGACTCTTATGTAGATGGGAAGAACAGCAAATTAGAGCATATTATGCCAAGTGTTAAAATAGAGGTAAGAATCAGATGACTTGGGAGTACTGTGTGTTGGGAGAGAGAAGGGGAAAAGGATGAGCAGGGAGCAGGAGTTTTTCAGGAAGACAAGGTGGCAAATGCAATGAGTTCAGGAACTATTGTCTCTTAAGCTTGGGGCCTGGGCACGTCTGAGAAAGGAAAGAAATGAGACCATGAAGGAAGGGTGTAGGTGGTGAGGACCCACGTGCATTTGTTTCCTGGGGTTGCTATGACAAATTATTACAAATTTGATGGCTTAAAACAGTAGAAATTTATTCTTTCACATCTAGAAGGGAATCCTCTTACACCATTGGTGGGAATTTAAATTTGCAGAGCCACTATGGAGAACAGTATGGAGGTTCCTTAAAAAAACTAAAAATAGAGCTACCATATGACCCTGCACTCCCACCCCTGGGCATATGTCTGGAAAAAAACATAATCTGAAAGGATACATGCACCACAATGTTCATTGCAGCACTGTTTACAATAGCCAAGACATGAAAACAACCTAAATGTCCATTGACAGAGGAATGGATGAGGAAGATATGGTTCATATACACAATGGAATATTATTCAGACATTAAAAAGAATGAAACAATGCCATATGCAGCAACATGGCTGGACCTAGAGATTGTCATCTGAGTGAATTAAGTTAGTCAGAGGAGAAATATTGTACGAAATCCCTTATATGTGAAATGATACAAATGAACTTACAAAATAGCAAGAGACTCACAGACTTAAAGAATGAATTTATGGTTGCCAGTGGGGAAGGGATAGTTAGGGAGTTTAGGATGGAAAAGTACACCCTGCTGTATTAAAAATGGATAAGCAACAAGAGCCTATTGCATAGCACATGGAACCCTGCTCAATGTTATGTGGCAGCTTGGATGGGAGAGGAGTTTTGGGGAGAATGGATACATGTATATGTATGGCTAAGTCCCTTTGCTGTTCACCTGAAAGTATCCCAACATTGCTAACTGGATATACCCAATGCAAAATAAAAAGTTTTTTTAAAAAGAAAGAAATTTATTTCTTCACATGTCTGGAGGCTAGAAATGTACCAGTCAAGGTGTTGGCTGGGCTATAATCCCTCTGGAAGTTCTAGGGAGAATCCTTCCTTTGCCTCTAATAGCTTCTAGTGGCCTCCAGCATTCCTTGGCTTGTGGCTATGTCCTCCAATGCCTGGTCACATTGCCTTCTCCTCTTTCATTTGTCCAATCCTCTGCCTCATTCTTCTGGGGATGTGATTGCACTTAGGACCCACCTAGATAAACCAGAAGCTGAAGCTCCAACACTTTGACCACTTGATGCGAAGAACTGACTCATTGAGAAAGACCCTGATGCTGGGAAAGATTGAAGGCAGGAGGAGAAGGGATGACAGAGGATGAGATGGTTGGATGGCATCACCAACTCGATGGACATGAGTCTGAGCAAGCTCCAGGAATTGGTGATGGACAGGGAAGCCTGGTGTGCCGCAGTCCATGGGGCTTCTAAGAGTCGGACCCAACTGAGCCACTGAACTGAACTGAGATAAACCAGAATAATCTCAAGATTCTTTCTTTTTAAAAATGGAATCATATAATATGTGACCTTTTTTGTCTGTATTTATTTTTGAATAGTAAACATATTCAAAAGTTTCATAATTGAAAAGTCAATGAAAGATATACAGAGATATGTTTTCTGCCCATGGCAGGATGTGAACTAGCTCAACCGAAATTCCATCACCTCCCCTAGCTTTGTTCATAGTGATGCTTCCTAAGGCCCACTTGACTTCACATTTCAGGATGTCTGGCTGTAGGTGAGTGATCACACCTTCATAATTATCTGGGTCTTGAAGATCTTTTTTGTACAGTTCTTCTGTGTATTCTTGCCACCTCTTCTTAATATCTTCTGCTTCTGTTAGGTCCATACCATTTCTGTCCTTTATAGAGCCCATCTTTGCATGACATGTTCCCTTGATGTCTCTAATTTTCTTGAAGAGATCTCTAGTCTTTCCCATTCTCTTGTTTTTCTCTATTTCTTTGCATTGATCACTGAGGAAGGCTTTCTTATCTCTCCTTGCTATTCTTTGGAACTCTGCATTCAAATGGGTATATCTTTCCTTTTCTCTTTTGCCAGGATATTGCATGTACTAAAAAGCAAGTATATTACTATATATACATAGTCTATCTATGTTTACATCTATCTGTCTATATATACACATATATATGCTTAGTCATTCAGTTGTGTCAGACTCTTATGACCCCATAGACTGTAGCCTGCCAGGCTCCTTTGTCAGTGGGATTGTTCAGGCAAGAATACTGGAGTGGGTTGCCATTTCCTTCTCCAGTAAACATATATGGGCTTCCCTTATGGCTCAGTGGTAAAGAATCTGCCTGCCAATGAAGGAGGCTTAAGAGATTCAGGTTTGATTCCTGGGTTGGGAAGATCCCCTGGAGAAAGAAATGGCAACCCACTCCAGTATTCTTAGTATTCTTGCCTGGGAAATCCCATGGACAGCAGGAATCAGGTAGGTTACAGTCCATGGGGTTGCAAAAGAGTCAGACTCAACTAAACAAACAAACAAACAAACAAACAAAAAAATATATACAGGTTTCCCAGGTGGATCTAGTGGTAGAGAACCAGCCTGGCAATGCAGGAGAAGTAACAGACAAGAGTTTGATCCCTGGTTTGGAAAGATTCCTTAGAGGAGGGCATGGCAACCCACTCCAGTATTCTTGCCTGGAGAACCCCATGGACAGAGAAGCCTGGTGTGCTGTGGTCCATAGGGTCACAAACAGTTACACACGACTGAAGTGTCAGCACACAGCATGCATATATATACATATATAGCTATTTATGTATTCATCATCTATTTATCTTCTCCAGCACTCTTTGAATGGCTTTCTCAGGTAATGCTAATGGTAAAGAACCCACTCTCCAGTGCAGGAGATGTAAGAACCATGAGTTCAATCCCTGAGTTGGAAAGATCTTCTGGAGGAGGGCATGGCAAACCACACCAGTGTTCTTGCCTGGAGAATCCCATAAATAGAGGAACCTGGAGGATTATAGTACATAGGGTCGCAAAGAGTCAGAAAGGCTAAAGCAACTTAGTACACACACACACACACACACACACACACACACGCACACACACACTGTTGGACCTGATTTTTTTTTCTCCTAACAGTATATCTTGGAAATGGTTTAATATCAAAATATTAAGAATGCCCTCATTCTTCTTTTAATAGTCATTTTTTTTCTTTTTTGTATAGTTCTTCTGTGTATTCTTGCCACATCTTATTATCTTTTTTTGGTTTGTTCTTTTTTTAATATAAATTTGTTTATTTTAATTATCTTTTATTTCTGTAGGTCCATACTGTTTCTCAGAAAAGGCAATGGCACCCCACTCCAATACTCTTGCCTGGAAAATCCCATGGATGGAGGAGCCTGGTAGGCAGCAGTCCATGAGGTCGCTAAGAGTCAGACACGACTGAACAACTTCACTTTCACTTTTCACTTTCATGCCTTGGAGAAGGAAATGGCAACCCACTCCAGTGCTCTTGCCTGGAGAATTCCAGGGACGGGGGAGCCTGGTGGGCTGCCATCTCTGAGGTCGCACAGAGTTGGACACGACTGAAGCGACTTAGCAGCAGCAGCATACTCTTTCTGTCCTTTATTGTGCCCATCTTTGTACGAAATGTTCCCTTGATATCTCCAATTTTCTTGAAGAGATCTCTAATCTTTCCCAACCTATTGTTTTCCTCTATTTCTTTGCATTGATAGCTTAGGAAAGCTTTCTGATCTCTCCTTGATATTCTTTGGAACTCTGCATTCAGATAGATAATCTTTCCTTTTCTCCTTTGTCTTTCACTTGTCTTCTTTTCTCAGGTATTTGTAAGGCCTACTCAGACAACCATTTTGCCTTTTTACATTTCTTCTTCTTGGGGATGATTTTATCACTGCTTTCTGTACAATGTTTTCTTTTTTTCAGTTCAGTTCAGTTGGTCAGTTGTGTCCAACTGTTTGTGACCCCATGGACTGCAACACGCCAGGCCTCCCTGTCCATGACAACTCCCAGTGTTTACTTGAACTTATGTCCATTGAGTCGGTGATGCCATCCAGCCATCTCATCCTCTGTCATCCCCTTCTCCTCCTGCCCTCAATCTTTCCCAGCATCAGGGTCTTTTCATATGAGTCAGCTCTTCACATTAGTTGGCCAAAGTATTGGAATTTCAACTTTAGCATCAGTCCTTCCAATGAATACTCAGGACTGATCTCTTTAGGATGGACTGGTTGGATCTCCTTGCAGTCCAAGGGACTCTCAAGGGTCTTCTCCAACACCACAGTTCAAAAGCATCAATTCTTCAGTGCTCAGCTTTCTTTATAGTCCAACTCTCACATCCATACATGACTACTGGAAAAACCATAGCCTTGACAGACCTTTGTTGACAAAGTAATGTCTCTGCCCTTCACGAGCTATTAAAGCTTCTCTTTGAGAATTTTGAGCATTACTTTTCTAGCGTGTGATATGACTGCAATTGTGCAGTAGTTTGAGCATTCTTTGGCATTGCCTTTTTTGGGATTGGAATGAAAACAGACCTTTTCCAGTCCTGAACACTGCCGAGTTTTCCAAATTTGCTGACATATTGAGTGCAGCACTTTCACAACATTATCTTTTAGGATTTGAAATAGCTCAGCTCGAACTCCATCACCTCTACTAGCTTTGTTCATAATCATGTCTCTGAGGTTCTCTTAACTTCTCATTCCAGAATGTCTGGCTCTAGGTGAGTGATCACACCATCATGGCTATTTGCATCTTGAAGATATTTTTTGTATAATTCTTCTGTGTATTCTTGCCACCTCTTCTTGGTATCTTCTGCTTCTGTTAGGTCCATAATGTTTCTGTCCTTTACTGTGCACATCTTTGCATGAAATGTTCCCTTAGTATCTCAAATTTTCTTGAAGAGATCTCTAGCCATTCCCATTCTATTGTTTTCCTGTATTTCTTTGCATTGATCTGAGGAAGGCTTTCTTATCTCTACTTGCTATTCTTTGGAACTCTGCATTCAGACGGATATATATTTCCTTTTCTCCTGTGCCTTTCACTTCTCTTCTTTTCTCACTTGTTTGTAAGGCCTCCTCAGACAATCATTTTGCCTTTTTGCATTTCTTTTTCTTGGGGATGGTCTTGATCACTGCCTCCTGTACAATGTCATGAACCTCCATCCATAGTTCTTCAGGCACTCTGTCTATCAGATCTAATCCTTTGAATCTATTTATTATTTCCATGGTATAATTGTAAGGGGTTTGATTAAGTCATAACTGAATGCTCTAGTGGTTTTCCCTACTTTCTTCAATTTAAGTCTGAATTTGGGAATAAGGAGTTCATGATGTGAGCCATAGTCAGCTCCTGGTCTTGATTTTGCTGACTGCATACAGCTTCTCCATCTTCCACTGCAAAAAATATAATCAATCTGATTTCAGTATTGACCATCTGGTGATGTCCATGTGTAGAGTCATCTCTTGTGTTGTTGGAAGAAGGTGTTACCTATAACCAGTGCATTCTCTTGGCAAAAATCTGTTAGCCTTTGCCCTGCTTCATTTTGTACTCCAAGGCCAAACTTGCCTTTTACTCCAGGTATCTCTTGACTTGTATTTTTGCATTCCAGTCCTCTGTGATGAAGGACAGGATTTTTTGCTGTTAGTTCTAGAAGATCTTATAGGTCATCATAGAACCAATCAACTTCAGGTTCTTCAGCATTAGTAGTAGGGGTATAGATTTGGATTACTGTGATAGTGAATGGTTTGCCTTGGAAATAAACGGATACCATTCTGTCATTTTTGAGACTGCACTAAAGTACTGCATTTCTGACTTTTTTGTTTACTATGAGGGCAATTCCATTTCTTCTAAGAGATTCTTGCCCACAGTATTAGATATAATGGTCATCTGAATTGAATTTGCCCTTTTTGGTCCATTTTAGTTCACCGATTCCTGAAATGTCAATGTTCACTCTCGCCACCTCCTGTTTGACCACTTACAATTTACCTTGATTCATGGACAAAACATTCCAGGTTCCTGTGCAGTATTGTTCTTTATAGCATCAGACTTTACTTTCATCACCAGTCACATCCATGACTGGGTGTTGTTTTCACTCAGGCTCCATGTCTTCATTGTTCCTGGAGTTATTTCTCCGCTCTTCTCCAGTAGCATATTGGGCACCTACTGTTCTGGGGAGTTCACCTTTCATTGTCCTATCTTTTTGCCTTTTCATACTGTTCATGGGGTTCTCAAGGCAAAAATACTGAAGTGGTTTGCCATTCCCTTCTCCAGTGGACCACTCTTTGTCAGAACCTTCCACCATACCCGTCCATCTCAGGTGATCCTACAAGGCATGGCTCATATTCTCATTGAGTTAGACAAGGCTGTTATTAGTTTGGTTAGTTTTCTGTGATTGTGGTTTTCATTTTGTCTGCCCTCTGATGTATAAGGATAAGAGGCTTACGGAAGCTTCCTGATGGGAGAGCCTGACTGAGGGGGAAACTGGGTCTTATAATGATGGGCGGGGCATGCTCAATCAGTTCAGTTCAGTTGCTCAGTCGTGTCTGACTCTTTGTGACCCCACGGACTGTCGCACACCTGGCTTCCCTGTCCATCACCTACTCCCAGAGCATACTCAAACTCATGTCCATTGAGTTGGTGATGCCATCCAACAATCTTGTTCTCTGTTGTCCCCTTCTCTTCCCGCTTTCAATCTTTCCCAGTATTGGGATCTTTTTCAATGAGTCAGTTCATCACATCAGGTGATGTGACGGGAGTTTCAGCTTCAGGACTGATTGCATTTAGGATTGACTGGTTGGATTTCCTTGCTGTCCAAGAGACTCTCAAGAGTCTTCTCCAATACCACAGTTCAAAAGCAGCAATTCTTTGGCACTCAGCCTTCTTTATAGTTCAATTCTCACATCCATACATGACTACTGGAAAAACCATAGCCTTGACTAGATGGACTTTTGTTAGCAACGTAATGTCTCTGCTTTTTAATATGCTGTCTAGTGCCAGGGTCCAGCCCAGTGGATCTAGGGAAATTCGAAGGGTGAACAGTGTAGGAGAGGAAAGCTTATTTATTTAACTAGAAATATAAAAGAAATTAAGAGGAAATAGTATAGTAGGAAATTTAGTGGAGAAAAGAGGCTGAATAACTTGGTTTACTTGGAAAGCCAATAAAGTTCCAGACAAGGAACTTGCTCCATCTACGTTAGGCCGCTGGCATCCTCTTGAATAGCAGGGGGTGCCCCACCTTGGGCTCCCTCTCTCGTGGATCTTAGAAGCTGGGGCAAGTAAGTAGACATGGCGAGCCTCCATGCCCCAGATGGGAATTCAGCCAGAAAATAGAGTAAAGACACGGGGGAAACCAATCCAGCGACTGGCCCATCCCCTATTGTCCAGAAAGGCTTTTTATACCTTTTTTGTACATAGACATCAATGGATAATATAAAATTATGCAGCGTCAGCAGCCCTGACTCTTCTCGAGACCAGGCTTTTTCTTTGCATACTTAGTTGTATACACAAGTCTTAGGTGATTTACATCATCTTCTGGCCTGAAGGCCAATTAACATTTTATGGCTCTTTTCTGATAAGGATTTGTCAACCAGAAGACTTATTTGTGTTAAAAGTGTTGTTCTTCCCAAAGTCTGGTTCCACTCTCAGAAAGCACTAAATAAAGTTGCATTCTTACATAGCAAGGATGCAAGAGGAGTGCAGTGATATATAACAAAGAAAAGTAATTAACTCAAAAGTCTAGTGTTGCTAACATTAAAACTACTATATTCCTATTTCTATATCCCAATTATATTGATTAATATCCTTCAGGTGCCTAAAAGATAAAGAATATGGAGGCCTGGCAGCAGTCATTGACTCAAAAGTGAAAACCCATCACCAATATTATTTTTAGCTCTTTAGAAAAGGCTCTGTATCTTTAAGATGCTTTAAGCTTTGTGCCTTTCGTGGTTGGGGGGCTGTAAACAATTCACAAGTTGTAAAACGTCCGGGGAACCAGTTAGGCATTAGAGAGCCATCAGAGGGGGTTTGAGCTGAAACATTCCTTTCAAATGCAGAAGACTGAAGCCCTAAGTTAACTTTTTCCAGAGAGTGTCAGAAGAGTGGAAAGCACAGTACAATAAAATCAGGCCAACTCTGGTTTTGGGGGATAGATGTTCAGGAAAACTCAGGGGAAACCCCTGAAGCCAGATCATGCCTTTGCGTTTTGTTGGGCTTTCTTCCTCATGACCTTTGCCATGGGCGGTGTTCCTCACGCTGGCTCCTGGCAGTCTAGGTTTGTCATAACTTTTCTTCCAAGAGGCAAGCGTTTCTTAATTTCATGGCTGCAGTCACCATGTTCAAAGACTTTGGAGCCCAAGAAAATAAAGTCTGTCACTGTTTCTATTGTTTCCCCATCTATTTGCCACGAAGTGATGGGACTGGATGCCATGATCTTAGTTTTCTGAGTGTTGAGTTTTAAGCCAACTTTTTCACTTACCTCTTTCACTTCCATCAAGAGGCTCTTTAGTTCTTCTTCGCTTTTGGCCATAAGGATGCTGTTATCTGCATATCTGAGGTTATTGATATTTCTCCCAGCAATATTGATTCCAGCTTGTGCTTCATCCATCCTGGCATTTCTCATGATGTACTCTGCATATAAGTTAAATAAGCAGGGTGACAATATACAGCTTTGACATACTCATTTCCCAATTTGGAACCAGTCTATTGTTCCCTGTCCAGTTCTTTTTTTTTAATTAATTTAATTGGAGGCTAATTACTTTACAATATTGTGGTGGTTTTTGCCATATATTGACCCATGTCCAGTTCTAACTGTTATTTCTTGACATGCATATGGCTTTCTTAGGAGGCAGGTCAGGTGGTTTGGTATTCCTTTGACTGTGTTGATCACAACAAACTGGAAAATTCTTAAAGAGATGGTAAATCTTTAATCCAATTTTCTGTTGATGGGCTGGGCTGTATTTCCTTCCTATTATTTGGCCCAAGGCCAAACTGTCCACGCATGCCTCCACCTTCTCCAGACTTCTGGACACTAACAGGAAAGTATGTGTGTTCAAACAGGAGATGACAACAGTGAATATTGGTATTTAAGAAATCACTGAACTGAAATGGATGGAAAAGGATGAATTTAATTCACCTTTTTAGATATAAAGATGACCTTTATATCTACTACTGTGGGCAAGAATCCCTTAGAAGAAATGAAGTAGCCCTCATGGTCAAGGAAAGTGTTTGAAATGCAGTACTTTGCTGCAGTCTTAAAAATGACGGAATGATCTTGGTTCGTTTCTAAGGCAAACTATTCAGTATCACAGTAATCCAAATCTGTGCCCCAACCACTAATGCTAAAGAAGCTGAAGTTGAACTGTTCTACGATACCTACAAGACCTTCTAGAACTAACACCAGAAAAGATGTCCTTTAAATCATAGGGGACTGTATGCAAAAATAGGAAGTCAGGAGGTACCTGGAGTAACAGCAAGTTTGGCCTTGGAATACAAAATGAAGCAAGGCAAGGCTAACAGAGTTTTACCAAGAGAAAGCACTGGTCATAGCAAATACCCTCTTCAAACAACACAAGAGAAGACTCTACACATGGTCATTACCAGATGGTCAATACTGAAATCAGATTGATTATATTCTTTGCAGTGGAAGATGGAGAAGCTCTATACAGTCAGCAAAAACAAAACCAGGTGCTGACTGTGGCTCGGATCAAGAACTACTTATTGCCAAATTCAGACTTAAATTGAAAGAAGTAGGGAAAACCACTAGAACATTCAGATATGACCTAAATTGAACCCCTTATGACTACACAGTGGAAGTGATAAATAGATTCAAAGGACTGGATGGAGGTTCATGACTTTTACAGGAGATGGTGATCAACACCATTCCTGAGAGAAAGAACTGCAAAAGGGCAAAATGGTTGTCTGAGGAGGTCTTACAAACAGCTGAGAAAAGAAGAGAAGCAAAAGGCACAGGATAAAAGGAAAGATAAGCATTTGAATGCAGAGTTCCAAAGAATAGCAAGGAGAGATAAGAAAGCCTTCCTCAGTGATCAATGCAAAGAAACACAGGAAAGCAAGAGAATGGGAAAGACCTGAGACCTCTTCAAGAAAATTAGATACCAAGGGAACATTTCATGAAAAGTTAGACACAATAAACTACAGAAATGGTATGGACCTAACAGAAGCAAAAGATACTAAGAAGAGGTGGGAAGAATACACACAACTATACAAAAAAGATCATCATGATCTAAATAAACACGATGGTGTGATCACTCACTTAGAGCCAGATATCCGGGAATGAGAAGTCAAGTGGGCCTCAGGAAGCATCATTATGAACAAAGTTAGTGGAGATGATGGAGTTCCAGCTGAGCTATTTCAAATCCTAAAAGATGATGCTGTAAAAGTGCTGCACTCAAGATGTTGGCAAATTTGGAAAACTCAGCAGTGTCCACAGGACTGGAAAAGGTTAGTTTTCATTCCAATTCCAAAGGAGGGGAGTGCCAATGAATGTTCAAAGTACCACACATTCGTGCTCATTTTATGTGCTAGCAAGGTAATGCTCAACATCCTTCAAGCTAGGCATCAATAGTACTTGAACTGAGAACTTACAGATGTACAACCTGGGTTTAGAAAAGGCAGAGGAACCTGACGTGTCCAACATCTGTTGGATCATAGAAAAGATGGGAGAATTCCAGAAAAACAACTACTTCTTTTTCATTGACTAAACAAAAGTCTTTGACTGTATGGATCACAACAAACTATGGAAAATTCTTAAAGAGATGGGACTACCAGGCCACCTAAACTGCCTCCTGAGAAATTTGTATGCAGATCAAGAAGCAACCATTATAAACAGACATGAAACAGGAGACTGGTTCATAATTGGGAAAGAGGTATATCAAGGCTGTACATTGTCACCTTGCTTATTTAACTAATACGCAGAGTATATCATGTGAACTGCCAGGCTAGATGAATCACAAACTGGAATCAAGATTTCTGGGAGAAATATAAACAACCTCAGATATGCACATGATACCACCCTTATGGTAGAAAGTGAAGAGGAACCAAAGAGCTTCTTAATGAAAGTGAAAAAGCTTTCTTAAAACTCAACCTTCAGAAAACTAAGATCATGGCATCCAGTCTCATCACTTTATGGCAAATAGATGGGGAAACAATAGAAACAGTGAAGGACTTTATTTTCTTGGACTCCAAAATCACTGCAGACAGTGACTACAGCCATGAAAATAAGACACTTGCTTCTTGGTTTAAAAAAAAAAAAAAAGCTAAGACAAACAGCCTATTAAAAAGAGACATCACTTTGCTGACAGAGGTCAAAAAGTCAAAACTATCATTTTTCCAGTAGTCATGTATGGATGTGAGGGTTGGGCCATAAAGAAGGCTGAGCATGGAAGCATTGATGCTTTCAAATTGTGGGTCTAGAGAAAACTCTTGAGAGTCCCTTAGACAGTAAGGAGATTAAACCAGCCCATCCTAAAGGAGATCAACTCTGAATTTGGAGTTGGAAGGACTGATGCTGAAGCTGAAGCTCCAGTACTTTGGCCACATGTTGTGAAGAACTGACTCCTTGGGAAAGACCCTGATTCTGGGAAAGATTGAGGGCAGCAGAAGAAGAGGACAGAGGATGAGATGGTTGGATGGCATCACTGACTCAATGGAGATGAGTTTGCGCAAACTCCAGGGGATAGTGAAGGATAGGAAAGGCTGGTATCCTGCAGTCCATGGGGTTGCAGAGTCAGATATGACTTAGGGGCTAAACAACAACAACAGACTGACCAGGCTTTTTATGGGGTAAGGTCCCCTGCTCCAGTCCTGCTGGAGATGGGTATCTAGCCTGTCTGCCTCAGGATGAGATCCTGTTAAGAGCTTTGCTCTAGATGAGGCTGTCTGGATCATAAGAGTTATAGTATCCTGCTTCAGGTACTTTTATCACTGCTTGAACATAAAGCTTGTACACTGATGCCTTAATAGCAAGCTTCCCCACACTCCACATTTTAAAACAGAAATATCTTAGATATAATGGCTACCATCAAAAAATCCACAAACAAGAAATGCTGGAGTGGGTGTAAATTGGTATAGCCACTATGGAGAACAGTCTGGAGGTTCCTTAAAAAGTGAAAAATAGAGCTACCATATGACTCTGCAATCCCACTCCTGGGCATATATCCGGAGAAAGCATGATTGAAAAGACATGCATGCCAATGTTCATTGCCTCACTATTTTCAATAACCAAGACATGGAAGCAGTCTAAATGCCCATCGACAGAGGAATGGATAAAGAAGATGTGGTTCATATATACAATGGAATATTACTCAGTCATTAAAGAATGAACGATGCCATTTGAAGCAACATGGATGGACATAGAGAGTGTCATACTGAGTCAAGTAAGTTTGACAGAGAAGGAGAAATATCATGTGACATCCCTTATACATGAAATCTAAGAAAAAATGATACATATGAACTTACTTCCAAAACAGAGAGACTTGCGGACTTAGAAAATGAACTTATCGTTGCTAGGAAAGGATAGTTAGGGACTTTGGGAGGGTCATGTATACACTGCTATATTTAAAATGGGTAACCAAAAGGACCTATTATATAGCACATGGAACTCTGCTCAATGTTGTGTGCCAACCTGGGTGGGAAGGGTGTTTGAGAGAGAATGAATACATGTATGTGGATGGTGAATCTCTTCCCCATTCACTTGATGCTACCACAACATTGTTAATCAGCTATATCCCAATACAAAATAAAAAAAAGTTTTTGGGGAAAAAAAGATAACCATCAAGGATACTGTATAGCACTGTTAACAAAGTGGTGAATGGTGAATGGTGCAGCCGGATTCGTGGTCTCCAAAGGAGAAGCTTTAACCCTGGGACCAAAGACAGTCTCAGTCACTCATAACTTTGTGTAGATTTTTATTTAAAGTGAAAGTGACAGAAAAAGCTTCTGACATAGACATCAGAGGGGTTAGGTGAGTATCCACCTCACTAGTTTAAGTGGGGCCTTACATATTTCTTAACTGGCTGCTGAGAATAGATAAAAAGAACACCTCAAGGTTGTAAGAGTTCCACCAGACCCTTTCCCAAGGCATACATCCTAGGATAATTTTTGGCACAAAATTAGCCAGGGAGGAAGTGTTCTGGGCAAAGTCTCTGGGCAAGGTATACTGTTGCTATGTAATCAGGGGTACAAGTCTTGAGAAACAGGTTCCCAGGTAATATTTGTTACAGTTATAATCATTAACATAGAGCCTAAGAAAAAGAAGGTAAGGTAGGATTACCAGACCACCTTACCTGCCTCCTGAGAAATCTGTATGCAGGTCAAGAAGCAACAGTTAGAACTGGACATGGAACAACAGACTGGTTCCAAATTGGGAGAGGAGTACATCAAGGCTGTATATTGTCACCCTGCTTATTTAACTTATACACAGAGTACATCATGTGAAATGCCAGTTTGGATGAAGCACAAGCTGGAATCAAGGTTGCCAGGAGAAATATCAATAACCTCAGATATGTAGATGGCACCACCCTTATGGAAGAAAAGGAAGAAGACCTAAAGAGCCTCTTGATGAAAGTGAAAGAGGTGAATGAAAAAGCTGGCTTAAAGCTCAACATTCAGAAAACTAAGATCATGGCATCTGGTCCCATCACTCCAACATTTAGAAAACGAAGATCATGGCATCCAGTCCCATCACTCCATGGGAAATAGATGGAGAAACAGTGGAAACAGTGTCAGACTTTATTTTGGGGGGCTCCAAAATCACTGCAGATGGTGATTGCAG
Source organism: Capra hircus (assembly GCF_001704415.2). Classification (NCBI taxonomy): domain Eukaryota; kingdom Metazoa; phylum Chordata; class Mammalia; order Artiodactyla; family Bovidae; genus Capra; species Capra hircus. The sequence goes on from NC_030810.1 coordinate 119,749,798, forward strand.
CCATGAAATTAAAAGACGCTTACTCCTTGGAAGAAAAGTTATGACCAACCTAGATAGCATATTCAAGAGCAGAGACATTACTTTGCCAACTAAGGTCCGTCTAGTCAAGGCTATGGTTTTTCCAGTAGTCATGTATGGATGGGAGAGTTGGACTGTGAAGAAGGATGAGCGCCGAAGAATTGATGCTTTTGACCTGTGGTGACCTGAGAAGACTCTTGAGAGTCCCTTGGACTGCAAGGAGATCCAACCAGTCCATTCTGAAGGAGATCAGCCCTGGGACTTCTTTGGAAGGAATGATGCTAAAGCTGAAACTCCAGTACTTTGGCCACCTCATGCGAAGAGTTGACTCATTGGAAAATACTTTGATGCTGGGAGGGATTGGGGGCAGGAGGAGAAGGGGACGACCGAGGATGAGATGGTTGGATGGCATCACTGACTCGATGGATGCGAGTCTGAGTGAACTCCAGGAGTTGGTGATGGATAGGGAGGCCTGGCGTGCTGTGATTCATGGGGTCGCAAAGAGTTGGACACGACTGAGCAACTGAACTGAAGTGAACTTAACTGAATTGAGATGGGGAAACGGTGGAAATAGTGACAGACTATTTTCTTGGACTCCAAAATCACTGTGGCTGGTGACTGCAGCCATGAAATTAAAAGATGCTTGCCCCTTGGAAGAAAAGCTATGATCAACCTAGACAACATATTAAAAAGCAGAGACATTATTTTGCAATTATTTGTCCATCTAGTCAAAGCCATGGTTTTTCCAGTAGTCATGTATGGATATGAGAGTTGGATAATAAAGAAACTTGAGCACCGAAGAATTGATGCTTTTGATGTGTTGGAGAAGACTCTTGAGAGTCCCTTGGACTGCAAGGGGGTCAAACCAGTCAATCCTAAAAGAAATCAGTCCTGAATATTCATTTGAAGGACTGATGTTGAAAGTCCAATATTTTCGCCACCTGATGGGAAGAAGTGACTCATGGGGAAAGACCCTGATGCTGGGAAAGATTGAAGGCAGGAGGAGAAGGGGATGACAGAGGATGAGATGGTTGTATGGCAACATCGACTCGATGGACATGTGTTTGAGCAAGCTCTGGGAGTTGGTGATGGACAGGGAAGCCTGGCCTGCTGTAGTCCATGGAGTCACAAAGAGTCGGACATGACTGAGTGACTGAACTGAACTGAAGAAAAGCATTTCCATGAATAATATACTGTGCTGTGTGTGTGTGTGTGTGTGTGTGATCATTTTCCGGACCTAAAGAAAGGCCAGTTCTTGGGCAAGCTACGTTGTTGCACAAGGCTTAAGGGAAGCATGAGCAAGAATGTTCACCTCCTTCTTAAAGGGCCTAAGCTTTAACTCTCTCATTCCCTCCTTTTTCTTTTAGGAGAATATGGTTGCCAGGGAAAGGGGTGGAGAAATTGTCTGTTATTTCTTCCTGCTGGTAAGTGGTGCAGACCCTAAATTGTTAAGGCAACATATTCTCCTTACCCAAATATTCAGGGTCTCTGATCTAGAGGCCCTAAGTAACAGTTGGAGGAGGCTGTGGCGACTGCAGGAGCTTGAACCATTGTAGTTACCCATTGTAACTTAAAAGTCTCAAGCTGCTTAGATACAAAATTCATTATACAATCACAGATACAAGGAGCAAACAGCATGAATAAGATGATTACAATTATCAAACTTATCCCAGTTTTTTCAAGATGCAATTTAGTGGGTAACACTGGCACTTTGTGAGGCTTCCATCTGTAAGACAAAGAAAGAGATGATGTTCAGTGACTGTTCCTTCTCATTGTGGAAGCATCCCTCCCCCAGGTCTCGGCTGGGTGATGGGTAGAATATCTGGCCTCTCCCTTGCACTGGCCGGTCAGAGTCTGCCCGTTCATCTGGTGCAGGTGCCCATCTTTCTCTCAGCTTGCTCTGAGGGAACAGTGAGGACTGGTTGGGAAAGTCCCTGGCCATGTCCCAAACCTGTTGCCAGTCCCTGTCAAAGATGGTCGCCCCACGGCTTCCCTCTTGTCTCATATCACATGCTGGGTGGAGCAGTGTAGCTTGCTTCAAGGCACCTATGGCCAAATCCTGAAGAGTGGGTACCCCTCTCATTATTGTTTTCATTTGTGCTCTTATGATATGAGACAGTGCTACATGTTCTGAGTGACTTTACTATACACCAATGGGTCAGAATTGAAACCCAAAGTGGCTTCCGCTGGTGACTTTACACCACTTCCTTAGTGTATCTAGGCTTTCCAAGATACAGTCTAAAGGGATGGGACTGAAATGGTGTGAATCTCCCATCTGTAAGAGAGAAAAAGTGGCATCTGACGCCCTTGTTTTTCTACCAGAGGTGTATCTCTCTGTTCTAGATGGGGGTGGAGACAAGTTTTTCACGAAGTGTCCCTTCCCCGATTGGATTTAACTTGTCTCCTATTGACACAGGTGTGCTATCTGTTCTCTTTGACTCTACTCGTTCCACCGTCAGGGAGGGGTGGAGATGCACCAGGAGTGGACCTAGTAGCATCCCATGTTGACGTCCAGCCCCTTACCACCAAAGCCTTCATTTTGTTTCCCCCTTTTCTCTGACGCCACCCAGGGTACCACAGGATGGTCTTCTGGAATGTGCCCCATGCCAAAGTCACAAGGGGACCATGAGTACTGTATGTGTTTGTGCCCTGTTGCAGGAAAAGTGGTAATTCCAAAAGGACAAATGTGAAACCCAAACGTCTCTTCTGAGAAAAGCCATGCCAATCTATGGAACTGCAAAGGAGGTGATGAAGAGTTGGCCAGCAGTGAAAAGATAGTCTATCCTGATCATGGAGTGTCAAGGTCAGCCTTTCTATTCCTGTCGCACAGATTGTACAGAAAGAATATCTAAGGAGCTGAGACCAGAGCCACCAGGCATTCTCTGGTCTGCTAAGAGCTAGCATTACCAAGGGAAGAAGCGTGCTGCTTTTCCAATTTGTCCAAAACTGAGGTGCCCCAATCTGTATCCTCAGGAATCTCATGCTCATCAGCAATGTCTCTGTCCATATAGTCCAGAGGCATAGTGGTGACAAGAACTCACCTCTGGGTCTCTGGAGTCAGGAGGGTGATTTCAGTCTGAGAGATGTCCCTGGAGCTAGAGCTCTAGCTAACTCCCTAATGTGTCCCTGCCTGCAGTGTCTGTAAAACTCAAAATGGGGGTCTGGCTAGAAAAACACAATAGGAGCATGGATTGAAGGTCCCCTGAAAGTCTATAATCTGGCACACTAGGTTCAGTTCAGTCAGTTCAGTTGCTCAGCAGTGTCCAACTCCTTGCGACCATGTCCATCAAGTGGGTGATGCCATCCAACCATCTCACCCTCTGTTGATCCCTTCTCCTCCTGCCTTCAATCTTTCCCAGCATCAGAGTCTTTTCCAATAAGTCACTTCTTCCTATCAGGTGGCCACAGTATTGGAGCTTCAGATTCACCATCAGTCCTTCCAATGAGTATTCACGACTTATTTCCTTTAGGATGGACCGGTGTGATCGCCACAGTTCAAAAGCATCACTTCTTTGGTGCTTAGCTTTCTTTATGACCCAACTCTCACAGCCATTGATGACTACTGGAAAAACCATCGCTTTGACTAGACTAACCATTGTCGGCAAAGTGACGTCTCTGCTTTTTAATACGCTGCCTAGGTTGATCATAGCTTTTCTTCCACGGGGCAAGTGTCATTTAATTTCATGGCTGCAGTTACCATCTGCAAGGATTTTGGAGTCCAAGAGAATCAAGTCTGTCACTGTTTCCATTGTTTCCCCATCTATTTGCCATGAAGTGATGGGACTGGATGCTATGATCTTCATCTTTTGAATGTTGAGTTTTAAGCCAGCTTTTTCACTCTCCTCTTTCACTTTCATCAAGAGGCTCTTTTGTTCCTCTTCACTTTCTGCCATAAGGGTGGTGTCATCTGCATATCTGAGGTTATTGATATTTCTCCTGACAATCTTGATTCCAGCTTGTGCTTCATCCAGCCCAGCATTTCGCATGATGTATTCTGCATATAAGTTAAATAAGCGGGGTGACAATATACAGCCTTGATGTACTCCTTTCCCAATTTGAAACCAGTCCATTGTTCCACATCCAGTTCTAGCTGTTGCTACTTGACCTGCATACGGGCTTCTCAGGAGGCAGGTAAGGTGATCTGGTATTCCCATCTCTTTCAGAATTTTCCACAGTTTGTTGTTATCCACACAGTCAAAGGCTTTGGCATAGTCAATAAAGCAGAAGTAGATGTTTTTCTGGAACTCTCTTGCTTTCTCTATGATCCAGTGGATATTGGCAATTTGATCTCTCTGGTTCCTCTGCCTTTTCTAAATCCAACTTGGACATCTGAAAGTTCTTAGTTCATGTACTGTTGAAGCCTGGCTTGGAAATTTTGCACATTATTTTGTTATCTTGTGAGATAATCAACCTTTTCCAGTCTTGTGGCCACTGCTGAGTTTTCCAAATTTGCTGGCATATTGATTGCAGCACTTTCATTGCATCATCTTTTAGGATTTGAAATAGCTCAACTGGAATTCCAACACCTTCACTAGCTTTGTTTGTAGTGATGCTTCCTGAGGCCCACTTGACTTCACGTTCCAGGATGTCTGATTCTACGTGAGTGATCACACCACTCTGGTTATCTGGGTTATTAAGACCTTTTTTGTATAGTTCTTCTGTGTATTCTTGCCACCTCTTCTTAATATCTTCAGCTTCTGTTAGGCCCATACCATTTCCATCCGTTACTGTGACCATCTTTGTATGAAATATTCCCTTAGTGTCTCTAATTTTCTGGAAGAGATCTCTAGTCTTTCCCAAAATATAGAAATTGTTTTCCTGTAGTTCTTTGCATTGATCATGGAGGAAGGCCTTCTTATCTCTCCATGCTATTCTTTGGAACTCTGCATTCAGATGGGTTTATCTTTCCTTTTCTCCTGTGCCTTTCTCTTCTCTTCTTTTCTCAGTTGTTTGTAAGGCCTCCTCAGACAAGCGTTTTGGCTTTTTGCATTTCTTTTTCTTGGGGATGGTCTTGATCATTGCCTCCTGTACAATGTCATTAACTGCCATCCATAGTTCTTCAGACACTCTGTCTATCAGATCTAATCCTTTGAATCTATTTGTCACTGTCACTGTGTAATCATAAGGGGTTCAGTTTAGGTCATACCTGAATGTTCTAATGGTTTTCCCTACTTTCTTCAATCTAAGTTGATTTTGGCAATAAAGAGTTCATGATCAGAGCCACAGTCAGCTCCCAGTCTTGTTTTTGCAGACTATATGAGGTTCTCCATCTTTGGCTGCAAAACATATAATCAATCTGATTTCAGTACTGACCATATGGTGATGTCCACGTGTAGAGTCATCTCTTGTGTTGTTGGAAGAAGGTGTTTGCTACGACCAATGGGTTCTCTTTGTAAAGCTCTGTTAGCCTTTGCCTTGCTTCATTTTGTACTCCAAGGCCAAACTTGCCTTTTACTCCAGATGTCTCTTGACTTCCTACTTTTTCATTACAGTCCCCCATGATATAAAGGACCTCTTTTTGGTGTTAGTTCTAGAAGGTCTTGTGGGTCATCAAAGAAACGTTCAACCTCAGCTTCTTCAGCATTAGTGGTTGGAGCATAGACTTGGATTGCTATAACATTGAATGGAACGCTTAGAAATGAACAGAGTTAATTCTGTCTGTCTTGATATTGCACTGAAGTACTACATTTCAGACTCTTTTGTTGACTATGAGGGTTACTCCATTTCTTGTAAGGGATTCTTGCCCGCAGTATTTAGATACAATGGTCATTTGAATTAAATTTGCCCATTCTGGTCCATTTTAGTTCACTGGTTCATAACATGTTGATGTTCACTTTTGCCGTCTCCTCTTTGACCACTTCCAATTTAGCTTGATTAATGGACCTAACACTCCAGGTTCCTATATATTGCTCTTTACACATCAGACTTTACTTCCATCGCCAGTCACATCCCCAGTTGGGTGTTATTTTCACTTTAGTTCTGTCTTTTCATTATTTTTGGAGTAATTTCTCCACTATTCTTCAGTAGCATATTGGGCACCTACTGATGTGGGGAGTTAATCTTTCAGTGTCCTATCTTTTTGCCTTTTCATACTGCTCATATGGTTCTCAAGGCAAGAGTACTGACGTGATTGGCACACTAGGTTAATAGCTTCAAATTCCTTAAGCAGTTATGAAATGGTCAGAGAGACCAGGTAAAGCTGATTGGGCAAAAGAACTTTGGTCCATATGCTTTCGAGTTAGCAAAATAGAGCCTTTACAGTCAAAAAGTTAAAGAGTTCCAGCTCTGAGTATTCTTACCTTGCTTTGAAGATCCTGGGTGAGCCTCCAAGGTGATAGCTTAGTGGTGAATGGTGAACAGTGCCACCGGATTTGTGGTCTCCAAAGGAGAAGCTTTAACTCTGGAACCAAAAACAGTCTCGGTCACTCAGAGTTTTGTGTAGATTTTCCTTTAAAGTAAAAGTGAGAGAAAAAGCTTCTGACATAGACATCAGAAGTGGGTAGCAGAGAACCCACCTCATTTTAAGCATGGCCTTATTTACTTCTCAGCTAGTTGCTGAGAATAGATAAAAAGAATACCTTAAGGTATAAGACTTTCACCAGACCATTACCCAAAGCATACATTCTGAGAAAACTTTGGCACAAGATTAGCCAGGGAGGAAGGGTTCTTGGAAAGGTCTCTGGGAAAGATATACTGTTGCTCTGTAATCAGGGGTACAAGTCTTGAGAAACACGTTCCCAGGCAAGATTTTTTACAGTTGTAATCATTAACATAGAGCCTAAGAAAAGTGTTTCCATGAGCAAGACCTTGTGTGTGTGATCATTAGTTCTTTAGTTCCCAATCTAAAGAAAGGCCAGTTCTCAGGCTTAAGGAAATCATGAACCAGAATGTTCACCTCCTCCTTAAAGGGCCCTAAGCTTTAACTCTCTCAGCACAGGGAACTCTACGCAATATTCTGTCACAACCTATACAGGAAAAGAATTTGAAAAAGAATATTATGTATATATATAACTGAACCACTTTGCTGTATATGTGAAAGTAATACAGCATTGTAAATAAATTATAATATAAAATAAAGTAAAAATGAAACAGAAAGTCTTTGTACTTTTATATCTGAACCCATCTAGCATTTCTCCTCAGACAACTCAAAAGTCCTTTGACTGGACCACTTCCAGGTAGATTTGCAGGGCCTGAGAAACTGTTCAAATGGAAGTACATATGTCTAAATACTATTTTAAAAGCCATTGGAATATATTATCATAACAACATAAATTCAATTTTCAAATAAAATTGTTACTTTTTTATGTTTTCAAGAGTAATTTTTCTAAAATGTTCAAAATCAAAAGTTAAAGGGAAGAAATATAATTTATGATTAATAAATATTAAGAATTGAATATCAAATGTTTAAATAAAGTTGAAACTTTTTACTTGACATTTTGAAAATGTCATGAAATCTTATTAAATAAAGTTATTTATGATTCTAGTGTTCAATATCAAGTGAGAGTCATATTTCATGTACTTTATGTGTATTTATATTAAAGAGTAATATGAATTGTTTAATTTTGCAAAATACTTGCCAGCCTCCATGTGAACTGCTGCAAATACTGAATTAATTTATGGGTACCCCTGGGATCTTAAATTAGAGCATGCAGAAAAACAAGTAAATAGTTATTTGGTAGTGCTGGGAGATGGTATGTTCTTATAGAAGAATCTATTGCATTCAAGGAATCTTAGTGGAGGGATCTGACAAGAGGACTTATCTTTCTTCTGTTACATAAGCTCTTCCATTTTTGTATTCACTGGCGAAGCAGTCTTTGTCTGTCCAGTTAGTGGCACAACCTAGGAACTTCACAGCATTCAGATGTTGCCTTTTGTTTCAACAACACTGGCCAGAAAACATGGATAAGCAGCTCCCTGGGACCTGAGCAGTGTTAACCACGAGAATGGGGTGTCACAGTGTTGAGTGTGAGATCCCAAATAATCAGAGCGTCCTGTGTTCAACTCTAATGTATATGTGCATGTGTTTGTGGTTTTCAGTCTCCCTTGCCAGCCTGGGCTAAGAGCAGTCTATCCCTACCCAGTTGAAAGAGAAATACTAATCTTAGGCATGAGGTGAGAATACAAGTATGGTCTTATCAAAATCTCACTGACTCTGATGAATGCAGAGTGGAGGTGGAGGTGGAGGGCAGACAAGTGGGTCTCACTTTGCTAACAAAAATAGGCTTTTTCTGCTGAGTTACATAGCATGGCCATTTACGTGTCACCATATCTGCCAATCTGGCTGTTAAATTCACTGAATTGCAAAAGACAGAGGCAAAGTTTCTCATTCATTCATTCACTCACTCAAAGTGAATTTACTGAGCACCTGTTTTGTGGGTCTTCTCTGGATTCAAGGGATAAAGAAATGAATGGCATTGTGAGAGTCTCACAATGTAGAGGAGACAGGCATGTAATAAAGGTAATACTGTGAGGTAAGCATTTACAGGTGTGCTTAAGGGGCTCCGGGAACACAGAGGAAAGAGCAACTGCCGTGTCAGTATGGCCTAGAGAAGGCTTCGGGGGATGAGGCAGAGTAACACTGGCTCCCATTAGTTGCTGACTGAATGCCCGCCATGTTCCAGGCCTTCTACATATACTGTCATGCTTACTGCCCACAGTAACTTGCAGAGGTGGTCATGCGTGTCCATTTTATGCGTGAGAAAGGTTAAGTAAATTGCTCGACGTTACACAGCTAGTAAGTGACGGTAAGATGTTTAACACCCATATCTTCCTAATTCCACTATGGATGGACTTTTCACTCTGTCCTTGTATTTGAGGAGTCTTGAAAGACGTGTAGGAATTTACTTGAGTGAAACAAGAAGATAAAGAGCATCCAGGCAAGAGCAATAGCATTTGTTATTCAAGATCTCAGGTGTAAACTAAAATTATAAAACATAGCCTATCCATAAAGATGAAATCACATAAATGTGTAATTACAGCCATTTGACTGATTTGCATATGGTCCTGTGCAAATCCCTTTGCTTGGTTGATTTACAATAATTTTTAAAGGTCAAGTTCTTGGTAACATCTAAATTCTCTCCATTTAGACACAGCATTCCTACTCTTTCATGAATGTTCTCCTGTGTGTGTGTGTTTATGGTGGGGAAACAGGGCATAGGAAGATTCTCCAGTGGGTGCTCCTGGTACTCTCCCGTGGATTTCTTTTTTCTAAGCTTTTTTAAACTTGAAATTAGTTTTCCAGACATTTCCCAGCAAGCAGTTTGAGATGTGAGACCATGTTCTCTCTATGGCACCATCTGAAGGTAACATGGATTCTCCAACATAGAATCATTAGCACTGGAGTCTGGTTTCAGTACAAAAAACCAAGGTGAAATGAAATATTTTCTGCCATATGGTGAGCAAGAAATGTCACAGCCATCAGTGATTTCAGGTCTCCAAATGTGAATGAAGGCTTCCAAAATGGAACACAATGCCTGCAATCCAGCAGATGCCATCAACCCCCCACACCCTCTCCCCCACCCCATACAGATTGCAGAGGAGCTGGGGGTGGGGGAATGCAAGAAGAAGCCATCTGCCACATCTGCCTCCCCTTATGGTGAACAAGCAATTAAGAAGGTAAACAATCTAGAAACAGGATTTGGCCCCATATAGTTGGCAGCGGTGGCTGAGTGGATTTAGTCATGTCTGACTCTTTGTGACCCTATGGACTGTAGCCTGCCAGGCTCCTCTGTCCATGGGATTCTCCAGGCAAGAATACTGGAGTGGGTTGCCATGCCCACTCCAGGGGATCTTCCCAACCCAGGGATCAAACCGCATCTCTTCTGTCACCAGCATCCGTAGGCGATTTCTTTACCACTAGCGCCACCTGGGAAGCCCCCCAGATAGCTGCTGCTGCTGCTGCTAAGTCGCTTCAGTCGTGTCCGACTCTGTGCAACCCCATAGATGGCAGCCCACCAGGCTCCCCCATCCCTGGGATTCTCCAGGCAAGAACACTGGATTGGGTTGCCATTTCCTTCTCCAATGCATGAAAGTGAAAATGAAAGTGAAGTCGCTCAGTTGTGTCCGATTCTTAGCGACCCCATGGACTGCAGCCTATCATGCTCCTCCATCCATGGGAGTTTTCAGGCAAGAGTACTGGAGTGGGATGCCATTGCCTCAGGTACATGTAAAAGGAATGAATTCAGTGAGCTCAGAGGCTTACATCTTCCCATACATAGAAGAACACTAAATTTCTCAGCTTGACATCTTGCTTTCCTTACTACTTAAAAATAATCTTTGATGTTCAGACTGCCTGACCCGTTTCTTATAAACGTGTATTAGCCAGACTCCCTTTCCTGCCTCCTCAGAACAGTTTTCTCAGGGTTACTGAGACACTATTTTCCAGGCTCAGTCTTCCAGGCTCAGAGTTGTTAATATTCCCACGGAATAAAATAACTCTCTACTTTCACGTTGAGACTAATTTTTTCAGTTCAGTTCAGTTCAGTCGCTCAGTCGTGTCTGACTCTTTGCAACCCCATGAATCGCAGCACACCAGGCCTCCCTGTCCATCACCAACTCACGGAGTCTACCCAAACCCATGGCCATCGAGTCAGTGATGCCATCCAGCCATCTCATCCTCTGTCGTCCCCTTCTCCTCCTGCCCCCAAGCCCTCCCAGCATCAGTCTTTTCCAATGAGTCAACCCTTCGCACGAGGTGGCCAAAGTACTGGAGTTTCAGCTTTAGCATCAGTTCTTCCAATGAACACCCAGGACTGATCTCCTTTAGAATGGACTGGTTGGATCTCCTTGCAGTCCAAGGGACTCTCAAGAGTCTTCTCCAACACCACACTTCAAAAGCATCAATTCTTCGGTTTGGCGCTCAGCTTTCTTCACAGACCTACTTTCACATCCATACATGACCACTGGAAAAACCATAGCCTTGACTAGATGGACCTTTGTTGGCAAAGTAATGTCTCTGCTTTTGAATATGCTATCTAGGTTGGTCATAACTTTCTTTCCAAGGAGTAAGCGTCTTTTAATTTCATGGCTGCAGTCACCATCTAATATAGAGTGCACTCCCTCAAGCAAGTTCTACTTTTTTCTGCCAAAAGCAGTCTCCTGGATGCACTTCCAGTTGGAATTACAGTAGTGTTTTTGTTAACTTTTCCATAAAGCTTATTAAATTTACTCCAGTTGGCCTCAAGTGATTTTTAAACGTTTGTTTACACTGTAACTAGGACAAGAATGCAGATTCCTCACAGCATTTGTTTAAAAGTTTGCACCCACACCAGAGGGAGTGTGGGACACAGGAAGATGGGTTCCAGGCGTCAGTCTTGTTTCTGCAGTGCCTTTCATGTGCTAGGGACTCCGCGTTTGTCAACTGAACCTATGGAGGGCCCCCGGAACGGAGGGCTGCCTCTTGGAGTGTGTAATGCAGCGCTGGACGCAGAACCGCAACTTCTCCTAGCTCGGCAGAGCTTAAATCCAGCTCTTCCTGCCCACCTCTCCTTCCCTGATAAAAATCAGCCGGAGAAAGAGGGCGGGGCATAGGCGGGCTGTGGGCGGTGGCCTCGCTGGGCGCATGCGTGGGCCGGAGCCAGGTGGGCAGGTACCTGGGCGGGGCGCGCTGTGGTTGGCGGCGGCAGGGGCGGCACCCGGAAGAACCTGAGACTTAGGCAGCGCAACAGGCGTCTGGAGGGGCAGCCGGGTGGACCCGTCTCGCCATGGACAAGCTGAAGAAGGTGCTGAGCGGCCAGGACACTGAGGATCGGGGCGGCCTGTCCGAGGTGAGTGCATCTTGGCGCCCCACCCTCCTGGTAGCACTCTCCTCTGCCCCGCGGCTGCTGCGCCCCTGCAGCGGTGGAAGTTCCGTCGGGGGCCTCGGAGAGCACCAAGCCCGCCCCCCAGCTCCGCCGGCTCTTCTTGCTGGCTGGCGAGAAAAGCATGCTGGACTTCTAGGGTTTCTTGGAAGGCAACTCTGGCTCTGCCCTTTTCTCCTCCCCCGCAGGCTCAAGACCTTCGCGTTCCCTTCACTTCCCACCCCAAGTGCCAGGGCCCAGGCACTCTGCATAGGGCAGTTGGCACTTGTTTACTTTTTTGTCCTTCACCCTTTCAACCTTCCGCAAGCCCTCCCCCGACAGAAGGAGGGCCACGCTGGAGCAAAGCTTAGAAACATCTGCGAAAGGAAGGGTGGCCGTCGGCGGCCCCGTTCCTGCTGGCCAGGGAAGAGACTTTAGCGCCGAACTAGGCAGAGGCCTCTGAGAACCTGGCGGAGGGAGTCCTTGTATAGATTGCCTGGGCTAGGCCGTGGTGAGGGTCCCTGCTGGATGCCCACTGCGCGACGGGGCTTGTGGCCGCGCCCTGGTGCCCTCGGCTGCGTTATTGCTCGGTTTAAGTTGTGGGGTGTGACATGCCCACCCGACGTTTGTGTACACGGTTGCTTGTAAATTGTCTCCAGGAAACCCGTGAATTCCTGAAGCTTTGGGACCACATCTTGTTTCTCTGCTTGCACGTAGACGTCTTAGACTTCATAGACGCCCAAAGCCTCTTGAGGCCGCCCGCTTGTATGTTTAGTTTGTTAGAAAGGTTTGGTCGAGCTGAAACGTGGGCAGTATCACCCGCCATGTTCTAGAGCTACACAGTATGTTTGTTGCCTATTTCTAATGCTTTGAGTTTTTATTATTTTTTTTCCCTTTGTAGATGACAAAATAACATTTCTCTTTATTCTTTTTTGTTTTCCATGGGCCTTGGTTTCCTCATTTGTAAAAAGAAGTACCTAAGGTTTTCCTCTGATTTTCATCAGTGTCTTTAGTTGTTATCTCAGCATGCTGCTTTCACTTGGTTTTGCAGTTGCTGATTGTATGTTGAGTGACCCTGATACCTCCACCCCTCCTTGAAATCTCAGAACCCTGAAATTTGCTGTCTGAATCTTCACCTTGAAGAAGTAACACTATAGATGTTGAGTGTTATAGGAATTGGGGTTTAAGATTTTTTGGACAGTTCAAAGCTGTCTCTGGCTTCTTTTAAATCTATTGCCTTTATTAATTGGTCAGGGCTCAGAAGTAATTTCGTTAGCTCCTGTTCTTGATTTCTGTCTTCTAAAATGAACCCTTACACCCAACCTCAGACTAGGCCTAAGAAAATTTAGATGGTTGACAGTCATGCTTATCTTAAGTTTTATGCTGCACAGACTGTCAATAAGGTTTTAAAGCAGCTGGAGTTCAAGAGGGAGATGTTTTCTTTTCCTGAGAATTCTTGGGGGGAGAGTGGGAATTATGAAGTTATTTTGATTTAGAAAACCATCATGAAGCGGTAGACAGACCTTCAAGAGTGAATGATGGTAGTATAGATTGAAAATATAAATGCTGAGTTTGTTTTTACCTAAAATAGTGAACGCCTATGTTGGATACTATGAAGGGCTTTAAAGAGTTGTAAGCTCAGGCATGTAAAGTCTGTTTTAGGAAGATGAGGTGCTTCTCTCTTGTTCGGAAACACTGCTGTCAGTTTCCTCTCTGTTGAATGTGAGATTTCTTATTACGTGCATCACTGTGTGGCACTTCCTGAGTCCCAAAGAGTCCCGACTCCCAGGAAGCATTTTGCATCTAGCTGAATCACTCTCAGGGTTGTTTTTGGCTTAGTTTTTACTTATTAGGTCCAGACCACCTTGAAAATGTTGGTCCTGACTTGTCTCACATTTCCTATGCTTTTAAGGCTTGAAGATGCTGGTGAAATTTCTGTGTTTGTGTGTGTGTGTGTGTGTGTTTGTGTGTGTGTGTGAAGTTAGACTCGTGACCTTAAAGTCTCTTTCAGTTCAGTTCAGTCACTCGGTCGTGTCCGACTCTTTGCAACCCCATGAATCGCAGCACGCCAGGCCTCCCTGTCCATCACCAACTCACGGAGTCTACCCAAACGCATGGCCATCGAGTCAGTGATGCCATCCAGCCATCTCATCCTCTGTTGTCCCCTTCTCCTCCTGCCCCCAATCCCTCCCAGCATCAGAGTCTTTTCCAATGAGTCAGCTCTTTGCATCAGGTGGCCAAAGTATTGGAGTTTCAGTTTCAGCATCAGTCCTTCCAATGAACACCCAGGACTGATCTCCTTTAGAATGGACTGGTTGGATCTCCTTGCAGTCCAAGGGACTCTCAAGAGTCTTCTCCAACACCACAGTTCAGAAGCACCAGTTCTTCGGCACTCAGCTTTCTTTATAGTCCAGCTCTACCATCCATACAAGACTACTGGAAACACCATAGCCTTGACTAGATGGACCTTTTTTGGCAAAGTAATGTCTCTGCTTTTGAATATGCTATCTAGTTTGGTCATAACTTTCTTTCCAAGGAGTAAGCGTCTTTTAATTTCATGGCTGCAGTCACCATCTGCAGTGATTTTGGAGCCCAGAATAATAAAGTCAGCCACTGTGTCCACTGTCTCCCCATCTATTTCCCATGAAGTGATGGGACCAGATGCCATGATCTTCGTTTTTTGAATGTTGAGCTTTAAGCCAACTTTTTCACTCTCCTCTTTCACTTTCATCAAGAGGCTCTTCATTTCTTCACTTTCTGCCATAAGGGTGATGTCATCTATGTATCTGAGGTTATTGATATTTCTCCCGGCAATCTTGATTCCAGCTTGTGCTTCCTCTAGCCCAGCATTTCTCATGATGTACTCTGCATATAAGTTAAATAAGCAGGGTGACAATATAAAGCCTTGACGTACTCCTTTTCCTATTTGGAACTACTCTGTTGTTCAATGTCCAGTTCTAACTGTTGCTTCCTGACCTGCATACAGGTTTCTCAAGAGTTTACATTCAATCATAAAAGCTGTGAGATGTCACCAGAGATGAGTGCTTTAAAAAAATGTCATATTTTTAGTGCAAACAATAGAAGTATGATTAGTTCTGTTTCTCCTACGCATGAAACTGCAGAATTAAAAACCTTGCCTGGTAATGTCTGGTCACAGATGGCTTCTTGATGAGTTTTCTAACTGATAACCTGGTCTTCATAAATCCAACTTCACCCTTTATTTTCTGTGGGCTTTCTGAAAATAGAGGTTTTGTGTTTTCTTTACAGGATTGTAGGGACAAGGAAGGTCTGAATGGCACCTGGTTTGAAAGCACAGGAATGAAGCAGTGTTCCTTTCTCACTTTCTTCTGGTTACCAATCCTGTTTTCCTGAATGATTCTCAGTTTTTCTTATTTTGGCAAGAGCTCCTCTTGTCTCCACATCCTAGAGTCAAAGGGACCTTTGTGCTTCTGACCTACGTCAGAAGCCTGGGAGCTGTTGGCCTACAGCTTCTATCCAGGTGCTATTCCAACTACTCTAATTTCCAAAAAGTGCACTAGCAGTTTCTAGAAACCGTGAATTGAGGGAGTTATTTTGTATCCACACGGTTGATCTTCACAAACTGACAAAAAGAAGTGTTTCATTTTCGCTGGGTCTAGTTGGAAGTGGAGCAACAGCAACAGCTTCCTCTGGCCTGTGACCAAGCATGGGTGTGAAAGAACTTGTCATTACATGGATGAAAAATTATGGCCCTCTCCCCTGTTTTGGCAAATAGGGTGACGTTCGGATGGTAGTCAGCTTGAGAGACGTGTAGAACAAACGTATTGCTTTCCTTTCCGAAGGCAGAAACCAGAACTACTTCCTATAACAAATGATTTTAATTTTTACAAGAGCTGGCATCTCATCATCCTTTTGAGACTATTTTGTACTTAAAATGCCAAGGCCATATTAGATTGATATTTTGTGGCTTATCTTCTTTAAAAAACAGATGACTCTTAAAATGTCTCTGTAGATGCCAAGCAATCCTGTCCAGTCTCGCTGCTGCTGCTGCTAAGTCGCTTCAGTCGTGTCCGACTCTGTGTGACCCCAGAGACAGCAGCCCCCCAGGCTCCCCCATCCCTGGGATTCTCCAGGCAAGAACACTGGCATGGGTTGCCATTTCCTTCAATGCATGAAAGTGAAAAGTGAAAGTGAAGTCGCTCAGTCGTGTCCGACTCTTTGTGGCCCCGTGGACTGCAGCCCACCAGGTGCCTCCACCCATGGGATTTTCCAGGCAAGGGTTCTGGAGCGGGGTGCCATCGCCTTCTCCTCCAATCTCGCTACCACACTTTTTTTTTTCTCTCATGTAGCTCTGTTCCTTTTTCCACCTTGACAAGCACCTTTGTTGGTGCTTGCATGAGTAGCAAGAGTGGTAGCTTTTGATTTTTTCCCTCTGTCCTGGTAGGAGGTTGACAAAGGGTCTAACCCGATTTTCTGGGATGCCAGTAAAGCCTGGTAACAGACCATCACAAGGCTCATTTCGGGGGAGGGTGTGGAATCAGGTGGCTCCGCTGTCAGCTCTGGACTCCCTGCTCCCCTTGCATGTCACCATCTCTGATGGTGCCATTTGTACATTCTGTGGCCATGTGTGTCTGCAGGTGCTCTTTATGTGTTTGTATACACGCGTGTGTGTGTGTGAGGGGTTTTCAGTGTCATGAGCCCACTTTCAATATGTGTGAATAGATGGGACAGGAGAGCCTCTTTTGATAAGCTGCCCTAAATAACTTTTCTTGTGAGTGGAGAGGAAGCTGTGCTGTAGCAAAGCTAGCCATGCCTGGTGGAGCCTCTGGTCCTGTTCTTCTGGCTTCTGGTTTGACAGGAAGTTTGGAGACAGGGTTGAGAACAGGCTCCTAAGCTGGGAGCAGTCAAGGCGGTGCCCATCTAGTGACTTTCGCAGCCTCTACCACACTACCTTCTTCCATTAGCTGAGGGGATGTGGAGTCTGTAAGCTCTTACCACATGGCCTGCTGGAGACTGTGCTGTCCACTTGAGGTGAGGCCTGAGTGAATGAATATATGTGGGGCCTGGCTGCCCTGCCTCAGCTGGGCTGGAGGAAAGGCCTTTGGTCTCCCTGGCAGCTATCTGTGCAGCTTGGAACAGCTGTGGCCAGTGCATGAGGTGAACAGGCCTCATGTCTCTGGTGCAGACGCCTGACTGTCATCTTTGACATGGGGGAAAATAGCCTCAAGAGCTACTCATAGGCTCCCTTGTTTTAGCAGAGTTTTTCTGTAAATCTTGGCCCCTTCTGAACTTTGCTGTTGGGAAGGATCAATCATGGTGGCAGAGAGGGATGAGTAAGACAGTCATTAATTAACTAGGATCCGTCTCACATGAGGGTGGCTTGGCTGATGCCAGCACCTTGAAGAACAGTTTCTACTAAGAGTGAATAGACTTGGATAAGAATCCTGATTAGGATGAGAGTCAGACTCCTCCTGGGTCCTGGAAGGGCCAGCAAAAGCAGGGAGTGGCAAAACTTGACTGGTTGAATTAGGAGATGGTGCCCCATGGACCCCGCTGCCTGAGTGCCCCCCCCGTCTCTTCCCCTTTTCTGGGCCTCTGCAGGCAGAGCTCATGCCTTTCCGGGTGTCCTCATCTTGCTTGGGCTGCCGTAAGGGCTCAGGCTACTCTAGGATCTTCTGCAGCCTTGCCTTTCTGTTTGTGAAGGGCATTGTGCTTAAGGCAGAGAGTTTTCACCTCTGCAGATATTCAGCCAGAAGTTGGTAGCCTCTAATTAGCTACAGGAGACGAGTTTCATGGGATGGATAAGGAGCTGGATTCAGTGACTCATGAGGGCTGTTGTAGACATAACCAATTAGGAGTCCGTGTTCCTGCCTTCCTCAGTACAAAGTGTAAATTTAATTATGTGTATCCTTTGTTTTGGTGATTAACTATGCATACACATGTATGTAATTAGTTTTTTTAATTTTTTTTAAACTATTTTAGGTTGTTGAGGCAACTTCATTAAGCTCGGGCACCAGAATAAAAGGCTTCATTGCCTGTTTTGCTGTAGGAATTCTCTGCTCACTTCTGGTAAGACCTCTCTCCCCTCCTCCAGTCTTTCCCCCTGCCTTTCTTCTCTCCTCTTTCTACTTTCATCAACCTCCTTTTCTCTTTTGTTTTTCACTGAAATGCATGGATAAGAGGAGGGGGAGGTAGGTAACAGAGGTGGAGAGGGAGCTGAGGGGTGCGGGGAGGGAACAGGTTCCTCTGTGAACTCCTGGTTCTGTGGCTGTGGAGAAGGGGTTCCTCCTGTGCAAATGCTCTGTGCCTTGTCTTACAGGGAACTCTCTTGCTCTGGGTGCCCAGGAAGGGACTATATCTCTTCGCAGTGTTTTATACCTTTGGTAACATCGCATCTCTTGGGAGGTAACAGTTTTGTTTTTTTTTAAAATCTAACCTTAGCCAATTATTAGATGGGGAAATGGATGTCGATTGTGTTTAGAGGGAGGTGAAGGAGGATGCTTCAGTAATTATAAGGATTTGGAGAGTAACGAAGTTGTTAAAACACATCACTTTTATATCCTACCACTTCTATAGATACACACGTGTATTTTGAACTTCAGCATGTATTTACATCTTAGTTCATCTTTGAAGTACCCCAGGGAGGAGGCAAGAACCAGTTGTAAAAATTGCCACTGTAATTTTACATGGCGCGGAGCAGTTGAATGACTTCTTCGAGATTTACAACTCCACCGTCTCCAACACCACCTTCTCCGTCTTGCTCTAGTCTTACTGCTCTGCCCCTCGCTGAGTGATTTACGTGCTCCCACCTTGTGCTGGGCTCAGAGGATTCACAGACAAACAGGGTTTGGATCCTCACTGGTTGGCCAGGCAGACAGACGTACAGGATATGGAGAGAGTGATGCCTGGGAGAGGGGCAGGCGGGCTGAGCTGATCTGACTCGATTTTGGGAGCCAAGAGGACTTTCTGTGGAGAAGGTGCTCTTTGAGCTGCTCGGAGCGCTGGCATCTATCACTGCTCCTCTGAAGACTGTGTGAGTTTCCTGTTGGGCTTCCCTGCCTCTTTCCTGGACCCCTCGCCAGGCCATTTCCCTCAGAACTGTGGAGTCACTCATTTTGTAGCCCAACTTACCCCCTTAGTGGGCCCCCATTCCCTTTCAACAGGTGAAGTCCAAACCCCTCAGCATGCATGTGGGACAGAGCCAGCCCTCCTCCTCAACCAGGCTCAACTTGCATTTCCCCCAAATGTTTTTGTTCTTTGCTGGAACTGTTTCTCTGCCTGGGGTCCTGGCCCATGTGCACCCCCTATTTGATGGGTACATGCTTATTTGTCAGTACCCGACTCAAAAGTCACCTCTTCTATGAAACTTCTCTTAATTCCATTTTCCCCTTCAGAATCACTGACCTCCTCCTTTAAAATGGGCTTTGTCTATCCCATATATATTTATGTGACAACACAGATAGCATTTTATTACACTGACTTGTTGCAGGTGTGTAAACCACTTGACAAGGGCTGCACTTCTGTCTTATTTGTCTCTACATGTCCCCCAATTTAGGTCTTTTTCTGGCTGGAAATGTTAGCCAAATGATTAAGTATAATGCACTGGACACCTTCGTGAAGCTTCATTTATTAATTCTTATGAAAGTATAATGCTGGACCTTGGAGATGTCTAATCTTGCTCTAAAGCTCTCTCAAAGACTAACTTTCGGGGAGTTTTGCTTTGGGTAGGCACTGTAGGTTATAATGTAGAGTCTAGATTGAACAGATGTGTGAGTCCAAAAGAACTGTTTAATAGATCCTAATGGAACTGACCCTTCATGGCATTGCTTGGGGAGATAATAAAGGGAGTGAATTATTTCAGCATGTGTCTAGGAGTTTGTAACTTTACCTGTAATCTTTTATATTTTTGTATATGTACTGCATTTAATTTTGAAAGCTACCTTTGGCTCTTGCTTCTTGTTCAGTGTAGGCTTAAGAGTGCACTCAGCTCAAGCACTCAATCTGGCAGCCTTGAATTCAAGTGGAAACTTAATGGCACTTCAAAGAGAAGTAGATTTATTTAGCTTTTTTTTTTTTTTTTTTTTATAGAACACTTAGTAGCTCATGTTATCTGCCGGTTGGCTTGTGTTAAACACTGACTATAACCAGCTACTCCTAGAGCGATGCTTCTTGTGGCATTTCTGTCAGAGGAGTCGGGAAGCATGACTTACAGCTGGCCCTGGCTCTTGCTTTGTTAGGCATGTCTGATTCATTTGTGTTTACTCTTTCTTATTAGCCACCTCTCAAATTTCATCCCTGCAGAAGACATGCTGAACCTATCCTTTGGAGCTTGGTAATCCAATAGATCGGAGAAGGCCATGGCACCCCACTCCATGTGGGCTGGGATGCCGCTTGTTTAAGTGCCTAGCTGTGTGATCTTAGATAAGTAAATTAACCTTTCTGAACTTGATTTTCTCAACTCCAAAATAAGTGTAATAATACCTAACTGCCAGAGTAGTTGAGAGGATGGAATGGAATCATGTATGTGATATCTAGCATTTAGCAAATAGTCCACACATCATGGATGCTACTACTATCATCATTAGAATTACTCTCTGGAGATTATGAAAGAAAATGGAATTCTCTACTTATAAACTACCTAAGGCTGTAAGATATGTTTTTTCTTTTTTCAATTACCTGAGTCTTTTTGGGTAGGTTGGTAAGCAGGCCAAGGCAGCACCTGTAAGAGAGGGGTCCTCTAGCCTAGTGGTTTTGGGGGTAGTTCTGGAGTCAGGCCTACATGCATCTGCAGCCTCCCTCTACCATTTTCCAGTTGGATGGCCTTGGATAAGTAACAGGTACTTCTGGATTTAAGTTTCTTCATCTGCAAAATAAGTATGGTAACTGTTCTGTGATCACTTCATAAATTGTTAATGGACTGAGTAAGAATAAGGCACAAAGGCCCTGAGCACAGTGCCTGGCACAGAGCTTTCCAAGTGTTGGTCACTGTTCCTGCTCGCATTGCCACAGGTGAGCTGGAGCAGGCGATGAGGAGGCACCTTGGTGTTCCCAGTGTGGTTTTGTTCTGGTCTGAATGGCTTGTCTGTGTTTGCTTCTTAGCACTGTCTTCCTCATGGGACCAATGACACAGCTGAAGCGAATGTTTGAGCCTACGCGTTTGATTGCAACTATCATGGTGCTGGTAAGGTCTGCCTGTCAGGTAACGGAAGTTACCTGTTTAAAATAGGAGTTTTTGTTTCTGCTGTTTGGAGGTTTTTTCCTCTTAAATCTATAGACTTCTACCCTTTTCTCTTTCATCTTCACTTACAACTCACTGTCTGCACCCACTGTGGCAGAAGAGGGGATCCCTTTTTTAAAATTTATTTTTATTTATTTATTTGGCTGTGCTGGGTCTTAGTTGTGGCATGCAGGATCTAGTTCCCCCATCAGGGATTGAACCTGGGCCCCTTGCAATGAGGGTGAGGAGTCTTAACCACAGGACTACCAGGGAAGTCCCAGGAGCATTCTTTATCTAATATTTTTCTCTTCCCTCTGACTTGTGTTTTAGTTGGTATTAAGATATTGCCAACTGGAGCATTCTTAATCTAATAATTTTTCTCTTCCCTCTGACTTGTGTTTTAGTTGGTGTTAAGGTATTGCCAGTTCTATAAAGACCTCCCAGAAGGTGTTGCTTGTCAGTTTAGCAAAACTCATGTGGTAATGGGCTTCCCAGGCAGCGCTTGGAGTAAAGAACCTGCCTGCCAATGCAGGAGACGTGAGATGTGAGTTTGATCCCTGGGTTGGGAAGATCCCCTGGAGTAGGGCATGGCAACCCACTCCAGTATTCTTACCTGGAGAATCCCATGGACAGAGGAGCCTGGTGGGCAACAGCCCATAGAGTCACAAAGAGCTGGACGTGACTGAAGCGACATAGCATGCGTGCAGGCATGTGGTAATGAGAGCTGTGGCATCCTTCTGGTAACAGGTGATGCCACATGCAAGCAGAGCTTGGAGGGCATTCTTCAGGCACACAGGGTTCATTCTCTAGAGTGGGTATCCAGTTTAACATGGTCTCTTTTTCTCCTCGTCATTATCTGACTTTGGAATCCTGTTTGTTTTTATCAGTTTTCCTGCGGTGGGTCTGGTCTCCCTCTGGCTCAGCACCCCTGTTCCTACTGGTCACCACAGTGCCTTAAGTCTTGTCCTGTCTTTCTGTCCCTAATGGGGAATGCCTCTCTCTTCCTTGGCCATTTCGTTCCCTTGGGCCATCCCATCATTCCAGACCATATTCTCTGGACTTCTGTTATAATTATCATATTACAGTATTGTAACTTGATACATATACTTCTGTTTTTAGTTTTGTGTACATCTCATTTGTTCAGATAGGTAAAAGTCCATTGCAACTATCTTGTGTTCTTTCAGAGCATCGGGTACAATGCTGGACACCAGTTTATTTCCATCATATTTATTGAGCAATTACTGATATAGCAGGATAGAGAGGACAAGTGTGACTGACAGCTGGATGAATTGTTCTTGGCCAGCCCTGGAAGTAGATGAGCTGAAGAAGTCTCTTGCAGAAAGAACTTTCTAAGAAAGGATGCAGGGGTGTCCAGGGGTTAAGGCTTTGTGCTTTCACTCTCGTGGCTTGAGTGCAGTCCCTGGTCAGGGAACTAAGATCCCACAAGCTGTGTGGCGCAGCCAGGAAAAAAGAATAGAAAGGACTCGGGGAAAGTGTTCGGTGTAAATAGGTACAAACAGATAACTGACTCATGGGCTCTGAGAGTGACATCTCATGTTAACCTTTGTCCTTGCATGCCCTTTCTACTCCAGAGACTATAAAGAAGTGTGCGTTAAACCTACTTTGGCACATTTGAATGGAAAGATGGATGGATGGGTAGACCAGAAATGTGCTTGTATTTGCTGGGCAGAGATTTTGAGAAAGTTTGAAAGTAGAAGAGGATCCTCCTTTTCTTTTTAATCTACATGAATCGTTATTGACAGTTTCATTTGAACTCTTCTGCCAAAACATGGGTTCTGAGGTAGCTTGAAGTGAAGTGAAGTGAAGTCGCTCAGTCGTGTCCAGCTCTTTGCGATCCCATGGACTGTAGCCTACCAGGCTTCTCCATCCATGGGATTCTCCAGGCAAGAATACTGGAGTGGGTTACCATTTCCTTCTCCAAGGGATCTTCCCAACCCAGGGATCGAACCTGGGTCTCCCGCGTTGGAGGCAGACGCTTTAACCTCTGAGCCACCAGGGAAGTCCTGTGAGGTAGCTTAGATGCTTTGAAATAGTGGATGCGTTTGGTTGCTGTGATAATCACAGAATCTGATTACTGCAGTTTGATGTGCTGTTGTAAGTTTGTCAAGAATGATGTCTTTCCAGCTCTTTCCCCGTTGCTGTCATTGTCACCATATTAATTAACGTTCCCATTCTCTCTTTAGTTATGTTTTGCACTTACCCTGTGCTCTGCCTTTTGGGTAAGTGTTGCTTTTAATTTCCCCTAACCTTTTTGGTGTGCGCCTCTTGTCATGTGCATTCTTGTAACCGTATCATGTTTCTTCTAGTGGCACAACAAAGGGCTTGCTCTCATCTTCTGCATTTTGCAGTCTCTGGCCCTGACGTGGTAAGTAACCTTTTCAGCCGTCCCCTCCCACATCAGTTTCTGACTAATGCAGCTGAAGGAGATAAAATCCCACATGATTTGGGTAGGAGGATTAGGAAAACAGAAGCTTTTCAATTTAAAAATCCTTAATGATGCAAGTCAAGTACACTGTAGAGCCAAAACCTGTCAACTCCGCCCACTGCCAATAGGTGGCACTAGTGGTTTTGAGCGGTCATGGGAGGCGATTTGCCCACTGCGGCATTTTTGCTGGGCTCAGGGTTGGTTTTGAGATGTTGCTAACATTATTCAACCATTCATGTCCAGTAAGGACAAGGACAATGAAGTATTGTAGGGGCTGGTCAAAAGAGGCTGTGAGTCAAATAGACATTAAAGAGAAGGGAAACTGGCAAAAAAAACCATGAGTGGTATATTTATGGTTGGATGAATCATTTAACAGAAGGACAGAAAGTGTCACTGTCCAGGAACAGTGACTGATGAAATGGAAAACCTTGTGGCTGTGGGCTGTAGCACGACCAGAGAATGGTGGCCCAGAGCCCAAGCATAGAGAAAGGACCATGGGAGACACTATCACTCAAAACCAAGGATGGTTCTGTAGGTTCATGGCCATTTCACACCTGCCCAGGGACGAATGGAGACAACAGCTCCTGAGATATTTCCGTAATATGTCCACAGTTTATCAAAGGATGATAGCGGCCAGGACAGTTTCATAAAAACATGACTAGATCTACTGTGGGAAAAAAATGTTGGCTCTAATGCAAAGAAAGGAGGACTGAAAGTTTTAAAACTTCCGGGGATCAAGTGTCATCTTATTTGGTAGAACTCAATCTTGAGACTGCATGCTTAACATCCATTCTTCCTTTTAGTAATTTGGACTTTTGAATAAATGTACTTTCAGAAGTCCCTTTGGAATTTATTCTGTTCCAAGTAGGTGAGCTTCTGTACATAGTGAGTGTCAGAATCAGAGAAGGATGGCCTGGTTTCAATAGGACACGCACAGTGTGTTATGTATTGAAAGGGCCTGGGATAATGGCTTATGTTTATATTTCGGTTTTCTTCTGGAGGCAGAAACCAGTCCTCACATGCACATGCCTTTCTTTACTTATCGACTGATTATGAAGCCAGTTTTGAAAAGTTTGGCATTCATATGGGCAGAAGCAAATGGCCCTGTTACAAGCTGATGTGTTCCAACTATATATGCCTTCTTAGGGCTGATTGACTTCCAGCCTGCCTGACACCCAGGCCTGGTCTTTTAGGGTGTGGCCAGCTTCTTCCCTGTGTGGTTCCCTCCTGAGGAAGGGGCTGAGTTAACTGAGACCACCAGGAAATCTGTGGGCTTGGGTTCTTAAAGAATCATAGTTAAAAAAAAAAAAAGAATCATAGCTTGCTTATACTTTCATCCATAGAGCAGTTGGTAGTGTGTTTCCCCACCTTTACCTAGTCTCTTTTCACTTCTTTTGCAATTAATAGGCACAGAACAGAAAATTTATCCCAGTTGGGTAGAAGGTACATTCTGTTGAGGATTTGTAAAATATTAGGGGACAGCTGATCTGGATCTTATTTAGTGTTCTTTAAGAATAGGGCTTCTAGGATATCTGGAATCTGTGTGTTGTAGGTGATGTTGCTGGCTCATTTGGTTAAAGATTAACCCTGTGAGGCTGAGGTGACAGTTATCACCACATGGGCCTTTTGCCCTCCAACTTTGATTACAGATGATACTTGCTTCCCTGTTATACACATGACACAGTGTGTGTGTGTGTGTGCTTGTGTGTGTGTATGTGTGTATATAGGGGTGTGTGTGTTCATGCACCCTTCACATAATGCAGATGCTCAGAAGCCCAGTTCACTGTGTAACCTTCCACTCACTTCATCTGACCAGATCTTTTGTTTGTTTTTCATTGTAGGTACAGTCTTTCCTACATACCATTTGCAAGGTAAGACTGACTCTCCTTAGGACTGTAACATCAATTATTTGGGGATGAGGATATGTTTGCGTAGGTCCTTTTAGTTTAGGGTGGTTTTATAGAGCTCATGCTATTATATGTTTACCAAAAATCCTTGAGGCAAATAGGCAGATGTTATACATCTGTTTTATGATTTTATACATTTGTAAGCTCATCCCCAGCCCCACCTATAATACAACTAGTGATGGTCATTGACCCAGGTCTACCAATTCCTGATGCTGGGAACATTCTGCTGAGATAGATAGATAGATAGATTCCTTATCACTTTTTTAACCTGTAGCTTTGTGGATATTTTCTTAAAGGTGATTATCACCTTAATGATCACTGAGCAAAGCATGGAAGGTTCATGCTTGTTTTCTTGCTCTATCCCACTGATGGAACATTTCAGAAAAGAATTCATAAAGGGAAGTAAGCAGGGCCAGAACCCTGGAGGACTGCAGTTTCCTAATTGGCAGTGTGACCTTGGGCAACTCACTTGACCCCACCTTGGCCTGAAAGGACTCATGATAAATAAGAATAGTTTCACCCCTTCTCACTCTGAGCTTCTGACCTCAAGACCTCCTTAAATTAGCACTGTCAGTGATCTCTATCTCTGACCCTGTTCTCATGTCACTCTTTAATGTCCATTCTTTTATAACCTGTTAACTAAAAAGGGGCTTTTCCTTAACTGTGTTATGAGATGAGAAGTGTGGGAGAGCTGGGAATGAGGAAGAACAGGCTGAAGTTTCATCGCCTTCCAAGCCTCTGTCTGACAGTGACCAGAAGATGCTGGGGAGTAACTGATTAGACAGGAAGGTAACCAGCTCACTGTGTTAAAGGCTGTGTGAACAGACTTTCCAGGGCCTTTAATATGTTGTGTATATTGTGAGCTGCCATGAGGGATCTTACTTGGTCATGAAACAGTTTTTTGTGGATCTGCTGGGACTTCAGTGTGAAGCATATCTTAAGAAATGCAGTCCTGGAATTATCTTGATAGTAAAGTACAGTGTCTGTTCATGTGAATGCGTTCTCTCATGCTCCCTCCTTCAGGTAACTCTAGCGTCCTTAGCACAAGTGCAGCTGAGGACCCAGAGAACAGAGCTTGGGTCGGAAGTCTTAGATGTGGAGGTGGGGTGGCCATGCCTGCTTGGAGATCATAGTGATTTGCTGAGCCCCCACTCTTTTCTGGCATGCTCTGCACTGAATTCCAAGGAGTCAGTGCCTGAGTTAGGGCTCATACAGCGGGGTCACAAGTGCTCAGTCCTCATGGAGAGCTCCATGTACTAGGGAACTGCATGCTGTCTCTTAACAAGTTTCTGCCATCTACTTAGAAGGAAGAAAGGCCCTAGTGCCTATTTCATTTAATGGTTTTAGTGCATTCTGTGCTTCTGGTTGATATTAAAGTACACAGTCCTGACTAATTTTTTGGTTTCAGTAAATTTCTGCTTTCTTGCTATTTTTTCCTCCGATTGTCAAGATAGCTATTGTTTATTAAATACCTCCTCTGTTCAGTGCATTAATCCCCAAACTGGTCAGTAGGATTGGTGGGAACATGCCCTTTTACAGATGAGGAATTTGAAATTCAAATAAGGCAAGTAACTTGCCCAGTAACTTTGCTAATAGACGTTGAAGCTGAAGTTGATGCCATGTAGGTCTGACCTGATAGTCTAGGTGCATCCTGCTCTCCAGCATGCTACTCTGAGTGCCCAGGAAATCTCAAGGAGGGCCTTTACCGTTTCCAGGAAGCTTTGAGGTGATGCTCTCCTGTTTTTCTTTGTGTTTTTTTTTTTTCTCCCAGGGACGCTGTAAAGAAGTGTTTTACTGTGTGTCTTGCATAACACACAGCCACGTTTGCAAAGCTCTGGAAAACACCGTGGATGGATATGGGTGGACCGTGTTGTAAATATCTTCTAAACCTCTATCTCACAGACATGTGCCTTTGATCTTGCAAGTAACACGTGGCTTGCATTTTGAACCTTTGAGGATTGCTTTTGGAGGCAACTTTGTGTTCCCAAACCCAAATGTCTGCCACATGATACAAGAAATGGGTTCTATATATGACAGAGTGGAATCTTCCTCATATACCTTTGGATGGTGTTCCACTAAGTTTTTATGGGTAAAAACCTTGTTAACAGCAGCAGATAAGCCTTGGGAGCCAGTGATTCCCAGTTGGTGACAGATGGCACTATTGGATACTCAGGTGCAACAGGAAGGGATAGAGTTTGGGAATCAACGGGGCTTTGTAGATTTGTCCCTCAGTGTGTCATGCCTGCCCCATACAACATGGATATACTTCTGCTCTGGTGTCCAGGAACAAGCTGCCATCCTGACATTTGAACATGAGCCTGTGAAGAACCTGGCTGTGGAATGAAGTAGAAAAGCACTTTCTGATGATGTGTGTTGTTTTTAAACCTGAACAGCTCTCTTCTGATTCCACACCTGACTATGGAATGTATTTTCTTTCCTTTTTTTTTTAAATTGGAGTATAGTTGCTTTACAGTGTTGGGTGGGAATGTATTTTCTAATGCTCATAACTCTTCTTGGGTTTTCATTTCTTTCTTTCTCCCACCCCAATGTATCTTTACTCTTGACCTCCTGGAACCAGATTGAAAGAGAACAAAGCTGCAGCAGTAAATACTAGTGTTTCCTTTTGGACAGGAGCCAGTAGGAGGTGGAAAACCATGCTGCTCTCTGCTGTGTTCTGCCCCCACCACCATTATTTGTAAATGTTTGCTTTTAAACCGATTTTATTTTCCATTCTGCCCTGGAATGGGGCCAGGGGAGAGTAGGTGGGAAGAAAAGCCCAACCATGGCGCCAGCAGAAAGTAGGCATGCCTACCCAGTGACCTTTAAACAGTCCCAGTGTTTTGCACTGGAGCCTGTGCTGGAAACAGTGGGAGAAGACACCGGGGGCTGCAAAATGGCCGCATCACAGCCTGAAGCCTGATCACAGACAGACTGCTTTCGTGTCCCTGATCTTGTCTAGTCCTGGTAAGAGCCTTGTGATGAAGCAGAGATTGTTAACCTACTTGGCAGTCTGAAAAAATCAAGGCTCAGAGAAGTTACTAGATCTACCCAAAATCAGAGTTGATGGCAGAACTGAGTCCTGAGCCTGGGTGCCCCCGCTTCAGTCCCCTTTGTAACCCGCATTTCTGGATGTGGCTCTGGTGATATCTCCTGTAACCGTTTTCCCCGTTTTCCTCAGCAAGCTTGTTCCTTTTCTGGCCCCAGTCCTCTACATCACTGTGTCTTCTCCTGCTTAGTCTCCCTGTGGGAAGCTTGCTCCTGGACCTGTGGCCTCCCCATCAGTTCTTTTGTGTCCGTTTGCCCCTCCTTGCTGCACGGCCATCAGAATGTCCTGTCTTGACCGTCGGAGCTCTTGGCGTTGCAGGGCCCCCAAAGTCTCCTTCAAAGCCAGTCTATTTGGGTTTGCCTTTCTTTTCCTCTTCCAGGTCTGGCCTGTCCACTCAGGCTCTTGCTCTGGGAGCCTCCAAACCAAACGCAGAGTTCCACCTTTTGTCTCCTTGCTTGCTAATTGCTGAATTCTTTTTTCTGAGGTAGCTGAGACCTCAGACTGGCAAGGCTTTTCTTCTGATCTGGGGAAGGTATGAACAGGCCTGATGGTGCCAGAGTGAGGAACCAATGTTACTGGGTCCTTTCTAGGCTGTTAAGGGCATCCTGTCTTTTGCTGAGATCCCTAATACACCTTCAGTTAGAAGTGGAAAGTATATACTACCATCTGGTTACCTTCACATGCCAGGTGCTTCCAGGAGACTGCTCAGGTCTCAGAAGGGCCCTGAATGGGGCCAGAAGGAAGTCAGGAGTCTTCATTGTTTCTTCTCTTTAAAGCTAGTGTGAAACTAACCTGCTCTCACTGTAAGCTTCAATTAGCCTGAGGGCCACAAACAGCCACAGGATCTCTGTGGCTGACCCCTCTGTACCTTTTTCGGAGGCTAAACTTGGACTTTGTGAGACATGAGGTTACGAGGTCACCTGGCCTGTATGATGTAGTGGTGGTTAATGTGGGCTATGAAGTTAAACAGGTCTGGGTGAGTTGTGGCTCAATCACATGCTAGTGTCAAGTTGAACAAGCTCCTTAACCTCTGGTCCTCATGTTGCTCATCTGTTTAAAAATAATGGGGATAATTGCTGCTGGATCATTGCAGGATGTCAATGAGAAATATGTCAAGTGCTTAGCAGGGGGCCCAGCATAGGTAAATATCTCAGTAAAAGGTGGGTATTATATTTAAGCCTGACAATAATGGATGACCATTGAAGGTGACAGGGTGAATGTCTCTGGTCATTAACTCATCTAAACAAATGTATTTTGTAGATTGTGTCTGGCACTATAGACATCACCGTGCAACATCTCACTGAATATTCACAATAACTTTGCTAGACTAGCAGTGTATGCTCGGCGCTGGGTTGTGTCTGGCTCTTTGCGACCCTACGTACTGTAGCTCACCAGGCCTCTCTGTCCACAGGATATTCCAGGCAAGGATACTAGAGTTACCATAGACTGGCAGTCTTGTCTCTATTATTAGACAAGAAACAGCCTCAGAAAGGGTAAAGGGTCTGTACCAGATCTCACCAGCAGAGGACGCCAGTTCTTAGCTACAAGCTCCTACTTTGTCTACTCTTGAGTCCTGTGGCCAGTTTGCTCAGACAGGTCCATTCCAACACCTTAGCAGCTCGTGGGTGATCTTGCCTTCCAGGATCTTCCCAGACTCCTACATTTTTCTTTCTGCTGCCTTACCTTTTGGTTGCTTCCCTACTTGTTTTTGTCTGCCAGATTGTAGGTGCCCAATTCAAATGTACTGAAATCTGTTACCAAGCCACAGTGCCGGTTAAAAGCAACCCATGGATGAGACAAGGAGTGGAGAGTTAGGGTTTTAGATCCTGTGGCTGTTAATGTTCTGTTTCCCTGCCCCTCTGCCTTCCACCTTACCTGTTCATTGCTGGGTTAGATCTTTGCATTTTGGAATGAAGGGAGCCATTGAGGTGGCTCTTTTGTAGACAAGAAATGTGTTTGTTCAAGGCGGTGCTTCCGGCAGCTGGGTGGGAGGCTGGCCTGAACCCTCTTCCTTGGCTATGTTGGCCTGTGACCCCTGTGCTGGGAGCAGCACTGCTCTCCAGTCCTGGAGGCCTGGCTTCTTAGGTGTCCCTGCCCCTTAGAAACTGCTTGTCTGATGCTGGGCTAGCTTGTTTACTAACTCATTGCCCCCCACCTCCTGTCTCAGAGTTCTTTACTTTTGCCTGATGTGTTCAGGGTGGCCTCTGGCTCTCCAGCCTCTCTGCGTGCCTGTGCCCATGGCTATGGGCTGCTGAGACCTGGCCTAAGGTTTCCTCTTTCCCTTTCACAGACTGTCTTGTCTCTGGGAAGGAGCAAAACACTCTATCTGGCTGAGCATTCTCATTGGCCTCATTATCAGTGCTTGGAGCTTCTGTGAATCACTCCTGTGTGGTGATTGTGGATTATCCACCTGAGTGCTACCCTAATCAGTATATGCTCAGAAGCAAGAAGTATAATCATGATGGATCTAAAATTATTTTTGGATACTTCCATTAGGAAAGATAATTAAGAAGAGGGTCATACCTTAAAAAAAAAATGGTGTGGGGGCACTGGTTTGGCTGCTTCTGCTTTTGGTATCTCCATGAGAGTGACATGTGTTACAACACACGTGATGAGACTTGGCGGAATGAATTAGAAAATGAAGCTGCAGCCCTGTGACTTCGGTATTCTTTTTGTATGGGGTTGCCTATACAAGGCTTGTTTTCTCATCTCTTTCCTCAGATAACTTCTGACTAGAGTCAGCTGCAGAATTACAGATACTTCAGAGTTCACAACCCATCCTTAAACTTCATTTTAAGCAAATAAAAACAACAAAATCAGTGTTTAAGGTTTATAAAGTCATTTTGCTAGATAGTAGGCATCATTCTTTTGATTTTAAAATCCAAGACTTAAGTTTTTAGATATGCAGTAGTTTCCTTGCAGTTAGCATTTTTAAAAAAGTGAATAGACTTTCACCTGATGTTAAATACAGATTTATATGTGTGTAGCTCTTGAAAAGATTAACAAAAGAATTTACATTTAAAAGTCTACATTTTTTTTTTAACCAATTTTTATTTAAGAAGTTGGAAAGTTAAATCATGTGACTTTAAAGTACCTTCTCTTTATAATTTTATGAAACTCTGAGATGTTGAGGGTTTTTGGTCAAGTGAAGAGTGCTATGCAGTGTAGTTGCCCAGTTTCCTTGGGGTATTTAGTCCCACTTTTCAGTTATCTAGTTCTACCCTAAATGCCTTGATAACACTCCTAAGGCCCTGGTACGCTTATGCTTTGAGGTTGATGGCTCAGATTTCTGCCCCTTGGCTTCACAAAGCACTTCACAAAGCAGAGATTTTGCTACAGAGCTTGGGAGCAGAGCCCAGGAACCATCAGTGCCTTTGTTGATGTAAACTGACTGAATAAAATTATGTTCTTTTTTAGCTGGAGCTGATAAACTGATGATGAGCCTGAAAATATACAAAGCATTTTCTATAGATGGAATGAACTGAAAGCAGGGAAGAATATGTTCACTAGGCAGGAGGAGCATGGCTATTTGAAGTGAAAGGTCAATCCATAGCATTAAACAACTACTACTGATGTGTATATTCAGAACAATGTCACTACATTTTTTTATTGGAGTATAATTGCTAGGGTGGTCATTACACTTAATAAATAGCACCAAAAAATAGACATAGCATAGGCAAAAATTCCCTGATATAAATGGCTGCCTGGATATAATATCATTGTGGATCCGTGGGAGCCATCCTTTGAGACCAAATGGAGACTCAAACTGGGTAGAATGTTGCTTTCTGCCTGTTGAACTTCCAAACTGTAAGAAGAGGTTAATGCACCTTAAGTACAGATGAACCTTATACTACTTTAGTGTCTTAAAGGAGAACCATAGTTTACATGCAATTTTGTGGTCTTAATGCTATGAAAAGTGCTTTCTTTGCCTTTTTCAATATGTTTGCTTGACTTAGCCACTTTGAACAAGGAAACACAATTGAAACCTCTGAACTATGATCTTTTGCTGCTTTGTACATTCTGATTGTGCAGTTGAGATGACAGATTTTTAAAAGCCTTTGGGGAATTTATATGCCTACAGAACATTGTGCCTGTTCTAATATGATAAGCTTTTAAGACACTTTGTTAAAAATTCAATTTTTATACTTGTATAAATACTCAGCTAATTTTGAATGCTGCTGATGGCATACCTAAATTTTTATATCAAAAATATATTGTGTGTTGTTTTTCCTACCTTGAGATCCTATTTCATACAATGAATATTGTTTTCTTTTTACTAACTCCTTTCAAAGAGAAAGAATTTTACTGTTAAGCAAGCTGTTTTCCCCCCAAATATCACAAAACTTTTTTTTCGCTAATAAATGAGAGCATTATGATCTTTAATAAATCTTGTGCTGTCTCTTATTCATGTTTGTTTTTCCAGGAGTCACTAAGCCAGATGAAGACTGCATGACTATGAGAAAAGACCATGTCTTTAAGATAACCTTTAATGGTAGCACATATCATAGGTACTTAAAGATGTGTTTTGAGATAAACTGATATGTTTATCCTTTTTTCAAATGACTTAGGATACATACAGATCTAAGGACAGTTTTAAAGGTTTTGAAATGTAAGAAATTTCAAGTGGTTATTCTGGATTAGTTGCTTTGTGTAAACCAGGTTGTCAAATTAATTACTGTAAGGTTTTTAATAATAATATTTCCTTTTTCTTTTAATGTCTGTAGCACTTGTAGTTATGTCAGTTCTTTCATTGCTGATACTGATTATTTGTGTCTATATTGATCAGTCTAGCTTGAAGTTTATCAATTGTATTGATTGTTTCGAAAGACAGCTCAGTTAAAAAGATTTGAACAGACATTTAACTTAAGAAAATATGTGACTAGCAAGCAAACACATCTAATAGTAATATATCATCATTATATGAAGTTAATAAAAACAGGTAAAAAATCCTAGATTTTGAAGATGTATTCTTAAGTGGTAAAATTATAATGAAAGCAAGGAAGTTATTTGCATAAAAGTTTGGATAGTGATTGCTTTGAGAAGGATGGAGAGGTTAATGCTTGAGAAGAAACAGAATGTGTAGGGAGACCCTGGGTGCTGATTGTATTCTATTTCTTGACCAAGTGGTCCTTACAGGGTGTTCATGAGTAATCATTGCACTTTGTATTTTTTGTGTATGTGCTCTTTTAGAAGAATATTCATATTTTTCGGCCTCACTGGGTCTTAGTTGCGGCACACAGGTTCATCGTTGCAGCATGTGGGTGCGATCTTCCATGGGAGTGCACAGGCTTCTCTCTAGGCGCACTGTGCTGGCTTAGTAGTTGAGGCACATGGGCTTCGTGGAATGTGGGATCTTAGTTTCCCAGGCAGGGACTGAACCTGTGTCCCCTGCATTGGAAAGTGGATTCTTAACCACTGGACCACCAGGGAAGTCCCTGCATGTGTACTTTTGTGATGTGTTGTATTTTATAATAAAAGAACCAGCTTCAGTTTCATTGGTTGTCTGTTTTCTGTTTAATTGATTTCTTACATTTCTTCTTTCCTTTCTTATACTTACTTTGGATTTATATTACTTTTCTAGCTTTTTAAAAGTTAGACATTTAAATAGTTGACTTTAGATCTTTCTTTTGTAATATAATTTAATACTGTAAATTTCTCTCTAAAGACTATTTTAGCTACATCTCACAAATTTTGATATATTGTGTTTTCATTTTCAGGCCAATATATTTTTTATTTCTCTGATTTTTTTCTTTGGTCCATTGATTATATACAAGTCTGTTTAATATTCAGATATTTGGGGATTTTCTGGATGTCTGCTCATGATTTATAATTTAATTCTGTTGTAGTCAGAGAACATAGTCTACATTATCTTAATGTGTTTAAGTATATTGGGACTTGTTTTATGGCCCAGCATATAGTCTGTCTTGATGGATGTTCCATGTATATTTGAAAAGAATTGCATTTAGCACTGGTTGTGTGGAGTACTTTATAGATACCTGATCAAATTGGTTAATAGTATTATTTAAATATTATTAAACAAACAAAATAGTATTATTTAAATTTAACCTTACTAATTTTGTTTACTTCTATAAATTGAGTGAGATGGTGTAAATTATAATTGAATTTAATTATCCATTCAATTAGCTTTTTAGAAATAGCTTATTTAAAGCGTTAAAAAATAAAATATGTGTGGAGAAACAAAATATGAGACAAAAATGTATAGCTCAGTGAATTATTATAGAATGATTATCTAACCACCACCCAGGTCAAGAAATAGAACATTGCCATCACCCCAAAGTTCCCAAATGCTCCTTTCCAGGTATTATTTCCTATATCTCTTCTTCAAAAAGGGGACCAGTATTCTGATTTTATAGTGTCACTTCTTTGGTTTTCTTCAGAGTTTCTTCTTTCAATTTTATTGAGATATAATTGACATAACAGCACTATATAAGTTTAAGGCATATAGCATAATGACTTATATACATCTTGAATTGATTGCCACAATAAGTTAACATCTATAGTCTCATATATATACAAAAAAAGAAAAAATATATTTTTTTCTTTGTGATGAGAACTTTTAGGATTTACTTTCTTAGCTTTCAGATATACAGAGTTTTAACAATAGTTATCATGTTGTACATTATATCCCCAACACTTATTTATCTTCTAATTGGAAGTTTGTAATTTTTACCCATTTAGTTTTCCCATTTCCCAATCCCTGTCTATAAATCTATAAATAGTAACTATAAATCTGAATCTTTTTCTGTGAGTTTTATTTTTAAGATTCCACATGTAAGTGAGATCACATGGTATTTGTCTTTCTCTATCTGACTTCATTTATCCACCCATGGTGTCATAAATGGCAGGATTTCCTTTTTTATGGCTGCACAGTATTCCTGTGTTTGTGTTTCAATATGATGCTGAATTTGGTTTCCTGGGGCTTTTTTTGTTTGCTTGTTTTGAGCAGTTCTACATCAATGTTCATAAGGAATATTGGTCTCTAGTTTTTTAAATAGTATGTTTGGCATCATAGAATGGTTTAGGAAGTCTTCCTTCCTCTTCAAATTCTGGGAAAAGTCTGTGAAGGATTAGTTTTTCTTTAAATGTTTGGTAGAATTATAGTGAATCTATCATGTCCAGGGTTTTTCTTTGTGGGAATATTTTTGATTACTGATTCAACATCCTTACTAGTTATAGGTCTATTCAGATTTTATATTGGTTTGTGACTCAGTCTTGGTAGAGGAATACCAAGTGTTACGTTTCCAGAAATGTGTTCATTTAAACTAGATCATCCAATAATTGTTCATAGTACTCTCTTAATCCTTTTTATTTCTGTAGAATTGGTAGTAATGCTCCTACTTTCATATCTCATTTTAATATTTTGAGTTGTCTCTCTTTTTTTCACAGTTCATCTACCTAAAGATTTGTTGATCTTATTGATCTTTATTTGTTGTTGATCTTTTTGTCACTCTTTTGACCTGTTGTTTTTGTTTCATTGATTTTTTTCTATTGTTTTTCTATTCTCTATTTATCTCTGCTCTAACCTTTATTATATTAAGTTTACTTTATTACTTTACTACTAGCTAGCTTTGAGTTTAGTTCTTTTTTTCCTAGTTCCTTAAGTTGTAAAGTTAGGCTGTTGGTTTTAGATCTTTTTCGTTTTTTAATGTAAGCGTTTTTATAGCTGTATATTTCCTCCAGGATTGCATTTGCTGCGTCCCATAAGTTTTGGTATGTTTTGTTTTCATTTTTGTTCAACTATTTTTCGTTCTTTTTTAAAATATGTTTTTAATCAGAGAATAATTGCTTTACAATACTGTGTTGGTTTCTGCCATATAACAACATGAGTCAGCCATAGGTATACATATGTCCCCTCCCTCCTGAACCTTCCTCCTACCTCCCTCCCCACCCCACCCCTTTAGGTTGTCACAGAGTACCAGATTTGAGCTCCCTGCATCATACAGCAAATTCCCACTGACTGTTTTACATATGGTAATGTATTTGTTTCAGTGCTACTCTCTGAATTCGTCTCACCCTCTCCTTCCACTGTGTCCACAAGCCTCTTACCTAGTGATTTTTTTGGTTTAATTTCCATAATCTGTGAATTTTCCAGTTTTCTTTATGCTATTGATTTCTAACTTAATCCTGTTCTGGTCAGAGAAGATCTTGTGTATGATATCTGTCTTTTAAAATCTATCAAGACTTAATTCATGGCCTAATATATGGACTATGTTGGAAAATGTCTTGTGCATATGAGAAGAATGTTTATGCTGTTGTTGGTTGGTGTTCTGTATATATCTGTTAGACCTCATTAGTTTATTGTGTTAAGTCCTCTATTTCCTTATCTTCTGGCTGGTGGTTCTGTTTATTACTGAGTGAGATATTAAAATCCCCAACTATTATAGTAGAACTGTTTATTCTTTTTTTCAATTTGGTCAGTTTTTACTTCATAGATATTCATTCTGCCATTATGTGCATAAATGTTTATGGTTGTTATATCTCTTGCTGTATTAAGTCTTTCATTAATATATAATGTAATTCTTTGTCTTTCTGCTTTAAAGTCTGTTTTGGCTGCTATGAGTATAACCATTCCTGCTTTCTTATTACCATTTGCATGAAATATCATTTTTCATCTTTTTACTTTTGACTTATTTGTGACTTTGGCTTTCAGGCGAGTCTCTTGTAGATAGCATGTAGCTGAATCACACTTTTTTTTAATCCATTCTACCAGATTTTGTCTTTTGATTGGAAAGTTTAGTAGATTTACATGTAAAGTATTCATAATTGTTTATCAGGGAAGACTTACATCTGTCATTGTACCATTTCTTTTCTATATGCTCTATAGCTTTATTGTCCCTCATTTTCTTCTTTTGTGTTTACCTGATATTTTTTGGAGTGAAATATTAAATATCTTCTTAATTTCCTTTGGTACTTATGGACAGTTTTATTTGTGGTTACCCATGGAAATTATGTTTAACATCCTAAAGGTATAAATTTGAATATATTCTAATTTGATTGTGTAGCAGTTTACCTTCAATAACAAATAAAAACTATATTTCTTTATAGTTCTTATCCACACTTCTTTTGGTTGTCAGCGTCATAAAATTACACCTTTATTATTGTGTGCCTGAAAACATAAACTAATAATTTTAAAAAATGTATTACTACCCTAAATTTTGTAGAAAACAAAATTTGGAGTTACAAACCAAAGTCATAATAATGTAATCTTTTATACTTTCTTGATAATTGCTTTTCTACTTTAAATGAATTAGTCTCTAAAGTCATGTAGAAAATAAGTACAATTACAGACTATTGTTACAATAAAACTATCTTTTATGGTTGCCTAGGTCTTTGCATTTATTGAGTTCTTTATTTTGCCGTATGGCTTTGAGGTGTTGTCTGGTATCTTTTCAGGCCTCCTTGCAGGACATCTTTGAGAACTTTTTGTAGGCAGGTCTAATAGTTATGAACTCTCTCGGGTTTTGTTTGTCTGTGGGTGTTTAGATTTCTTCCTCACTTTTGAAGGATAATTTTGCTGAACATGATTCTTAGATGGCAGTTTTTTTAGTACTTTAACTATCTTGGCCTACTGTCTTCTGGCCTTCCAAGTTTCAGATGAGAAATCTCATTGAGGATCTTATTGAGAATCTTTTGTGATGATTAGCTTCTCTCTTGCTGCTGTCAATATTTGCTCTTTGTTGGCTTTTAAAAGTTTGATTATCCTGTGTCTTGGTGTGGGTTTCTTTGAATTCACTTTACTTGGAGTTTTTGGGCTTGGATGTTTCATGTATTTCATGAAATTTGGGAAGTGTTCAGTCATTATTTTTTCAAATATTTTCTCTTTCCTTTTCTCTGTCTTTTTTCCTTCTGAGAAACCTACAATGCATACGTTGGCCCACTTGCTGGTATCCCAAATGTTCCTTAGACTCTGGTCACTTTTCTTCAATCTTTTTTCTTCCTGTCCCAGCCTTGATAATTTCCATTGTCCTACATTCAATTCACTGATTCTTCTGTCTGCTCAAATCCACATGTAAGTCCCTTTTACTACCCTAGCTCCCATAAGCTGTGTGCAAACTGTTTCAGGAACACTGCACGGCTGCCTTCCAGTTGGGTGAGGATGGGTCATGGGTAGGTGCTACTGTGCTTAGAGCTGAAATTGACCACAATTTATTGTTCAAGCCTTCTCCTCAAAGTTGCAAGCCTTCAACAGACCCCAGAATTCCGAAATAGTTATATCAGACACATTCTGCCAATGTAGTTGTCTAGGTGGGAGGCAGATTCCTGGTGCTTTCTACTCTGCCAACCTTCTTAGAATTTTCATTGTCTGTTACTTTCATTGTGTCCATTTAGAAGTCAGTTTTGTGATAATCAGTACATCTTTGAAGGCAATCTATTTTTTCCACCTTCCCTCTGTACTCAGTATTTTACTGTGACATTCTTAGATGTTCATTTCTTTTTATGTTTTTAGAATTTTTAGGGCTTCATGAACTGTTAGCTCAATGTCTTTCATTAGTTTTGGAAAAATATTAGCTTTTATCTCTTCCATTATTTTTTTCCTTTCCTTCTGGGACTGTAATCAGTGTGATACTTTCACTTTATGTCTCTTACCCTGTTTTCTGTGTGCTTTTAGTTCTTTTGTTTCTTCATATTTAATTCTAGATATTATCTTATGACTTCTTCCAGTTCATTTGCTCTTTAGCTGTCTCTTCTATGTTGAACTTATCCACACTGAATTCTTAATTTCAGTTGTATTTTTAGTTTTAAAATTTCCCTTTAGTATTTAAATAGTTCCCAGGTTTCTGCTGAAAA
This sequence comes from Capra hircus, assembly GCF_001704415.2. Classification (NCBI taxonomy): domain Eukaryota; kingdom Metazoa; phylum Chordata; class Mammalia; order Artiodactyla; family Bovidae; genus Capra; species Capra hircus. Next base: position 119,788,997 of record NC_030810.1, read on the forward strand.
ATCCCCACACTATCTTTTATCTCCCTGAAAATGGTCAGCATGCATCTGTTGAATCTATGCACCTATTATCTGAAGGCCCCGATAATTCCCTTTCTAGTGTCCTGGGTTTTATGGGTTTTGTTTGTGTTGTCACGTTTCCCTTATTTGCCTGACTATTGCATGCTAGGAAGAGCTTTACAGAAAGCTCTGTGGACATAATTTGAAGCCTATATTTTCCAGAGATAATTTATATTAGCTTCTGTCGAGTAGCTGGGAATACTATCACTCAGCGTAATTTCAAGGTGATTGATAGATAAGTTACTCTTGGTTTACTCTGTTTCCCAGTGCACAGATCTTCAAGGCCAAACCCAAGAAAAGGAGAATCTCCTCCCTGTGTCCTAGTCTCCCTGCCCTGAACTAGATTCAGGAAGCCTTCAGAAGTGTTTGCTAGACCCTTTTGGAATCAGCAAAACCTTTCTAGAAAAAGCACTCCAAACAGTTATATCACTTTTCCAGTCTCTGTCTTCTTTCCTATCTTGACTTTATAAATCCTTACCATTTGGTTGGCTCTCTAATGCTTTCAAAGTAGATAATTACATTTTGTTCAGATTTTCTGTTTGTCTCAGGATGAAGGCTAGTTCAGATCATTTGGTTTGCTATGAATGGAAGCAAAAATCCCTTCCTATTAACTATGTGATTCTATCATAGTCACAAATGACCTTTTTATGCTTTTTATTGTGCTTAAGCTTTTGACTAATAAGAATAATGACCTTATTTAGCCTCCTTCCCTGTGTTTTTTTGTTGTTGTTGACTTTTTTGCTCACCTTCAACGTTTACTTTTTATTTCACGTCTTTTCTCCAGTTATATCAAAGCTGCATGCAACAGAAAAAAAACTTGTGTGTTGTGAATATATCTATATATGCAAGGTAAAATTTGTTTTCATTCTTCCTCATAAAAAGAGTAGTTGTTGGGCCTTAGAATTCTTTTGCTTGGGAATTTAGTATTAGAAGATACCATAATATTTAGTAACTTAGATAAAATGCTTGAGCTGTACATTTTAAAAACATCTTTTAGTTATATATATATATATATATAATTTTAAAATTCTCATTCAGTTCAGTTCAGTTCAGTCGCTCAGCCGTGTCCGACTCTTTGTGACCCCATGAATCACAGCACGCCAGGCCCCCCTGTCCATCACCAATTCACGGAGTTCACTCAGAGTCGTATCCATCGAGTCAGTGATGCCATCCAGCCATCTCATCCTCTGTCGTCCCCTTCTCCTCCTGCCCCCAATCCCTCCCAGCATCAGAGTCTTTTCCAATGAGTCAACTCTTCTCATGAGGTGGCCAAAGTACTGGAGTTTCAGCTTTAGCATCAGTCCTTCCAAAGAAATCCCAGGGTTGATCTCCTTCAGAATGGACTGGTTGGATCGCCTTGCAGTCCAAGGGACTCTCAAGTCTTCTCCAACACCACAGTTCAAAAGCATCAATTCTTCGGCACTCAGCCTTCTTCACAGTCCAACTCTCACATTCATACATGACCACAGGAAAAGCCATAGCCTTGACTAGATGGACCTTAGTCGGCAAAGTAATGTCTCTGCTTTTGAATATGCTATCAAGGTTGGTCATAACTTTTCTTCCAAGGAGTAAGCATCTTTTAATTTCCTGGCTGCAATCACCATCTGCAGTGATTTTGGAGCCCCCCAAAATAAAGTCTGACACTGTTTCCACTGTTCTCCATCTATTTCCCATGGAGTGATGGGACTGGATGCCATGATCTTCGTTTTCTGAAAGTTGAGCTTTAAGCCAACTTTTTTACTCTCTTCTTTCACTTTCATCAAGAGGCTTTTTCGTTCCTCTTCACTTTCTGCCATAAAGGTGGTGTCATCTGTATATCTGAGGTTATTGATATTTCTCATTAGACATATATATATACACATAAGTGAGTTATTAATAAAAACCTACTTTTAATTTATTTTCTTCTGAACTATTTCATGGAAGTCATACTTCTGTTTTTCGGACTTACACTTATCCTAAACCTAATTTAGGAAAAAGGGAGAGAATGTTGGCCTCTAGATAGAACATCAAAGAACTTGATTTAGGGGGTAGATAAGGTAACCAACTGATGGGGGATACTTCCAAAAACCACTTATAAGTTTCTATATAGAAATTTTTATTTTCCAAACAAGCAAGTAAAACTCTTCTTTTTTTTTTTAAATTCTTCTGTTATAAATTATCATTGTATTTTGGGAATTAAAGTAAGAAATAAGGGAATATGCCATATAATGAGGTCCATTGAGGATCAAAGTTGAGGTTGCTTCTATTTTAGTATTCTCTTAAATATTCCTCAAGAGTGATTACATATAAAATTAAGGAACTTATAGATGAGGTAAAGTTCACCTAAAAAGTAAAAATTCTGAGCTGATGTAAAAGTGCAGGAAAATTCAACCAGATCTTAAAAATGGTCAGAAAAGTGGTAGAAAACCAAGCACAGAGTATAAAGCAACCCAAATTGTGTTTATGATCATGGGCTTCAGCTTGCCTATTGCAACCTTGAGAGGAACTTTGGAGTCCTTATAGGTATTGGTGGGAAGGTATTATAAACGAAACAGAAAATCTTTCCATGGATTTTTTTTTTTTTGTACCAAAACACTGGATACAGTTCTGTAAGCACACACGTCACAAAAGCTCTGACACAGCTGGAAATGTTTCACAAAATCCTGGGTTTCTGAATAAGGTGAGAATAAAAACATGTGAGGTCCTTAGGATAGAAAAATGAAGCCAGCTAACTGGCTATAAATGGAGATTCTATAATTACAGAAAGAATGGTAGTCATTGAAAAAAACACAGGTTGGTGTCACAAATCCTTGAGTCCCAGAACTGGAGGTACTCCTTGAAAATTAGAGACCATTTTAGATTCAAATCACCACTATATAGCAGGGGAGTGAGAGCTGGATGATAAAAATGGCTGAGCACTGAAGAAGTGATGTCTTTTAACTGTAGTGCTGGAGAAGACTCTTCAGAGTCCCTTGGACAGCAAGGAGATAAAACCAGTCAGTCCTAAAGGAAATCAACCCTGAATATTCATTGGAAAGACTGATGCTGAAGCTGAAGCTCCAATACTTTGGCCACCTGATGCAAAGAGCTGACTCATTGGAAAAGACTGTGACTCTGGGAAAGTTTGAAGGCAGCAGGAGAAGGGGACGACAGAGCGTGAGATGGCTGAATGGCATCACTGACTCAATGGACATGAGTTTGAGCAAAGTCTGGGAGTTGGTGAAGGACAGGGAGGCCTGACGTGTTGCAGTCCATGGGGTCACAGTCAGAAACGACTGTGGCAGGGGAGTAAATGTGATATGTGTGTGATTCTGAGAAATAATACACATAGTCCAAGTTAACGGTGGTTTAGTTGCTAAGTTGTATCCAACTCTTGTGACCAACTCATGGACTGTAGCCTGCCAGGCTCCTCTGTCCATGGGATTCTCCAGGCAAGACTGCCAGAGTGGGTTGCCACGCTCTCCTCCAGGGGATCTTCCCAACCCAGGAATTGAACCCGAGTCTCCTGCATTGCAGGCAGATTCTTTACCGACTGAGCTGTTCACTAATGAAGACTAATGAAGCTGTCTACTAATTTGTCTATTCACATCTATTCTAGCATTCTTCTAATAGTCTCTTTATTGTAATCAGGGTGATTAAAAAATTTTATTGGGATACAGTTGTTTTACAATGTTGTGTTAGTTTCTACTGTACAACAGAGTAAATCAGCTATACATATATTCCCTCTGATTTAGACTTCCTTCTCATTCAGGTCACCATGGTGCATTAAAGAATTTCCTGTGTTATACAGTATGTTCTTATTTTATACATAGTTTCAGTAGTGCAGAATGATCTTTCAAAAGGGCGTTTTCCAATTATTTTTAGGATTATTGAATACTTCATATTTTGACCTATAAGACTATATTGTTCTGTATGGTCTGGCTTCTACCTACCATTTCATCTTCATTTTGCCTCCATTTATTTCTCTTTTTGTATGTTCTCTCTTGTCATGTGGTCTTTGCACATGCTGTTTCATCTGCCTGTGTTCCTCCTGTTGGCCAAATTATTTCTTCCTTACCTTCTGTATTTCAGAGCAAGCTTTGCTTTCCAAGGGTGCTCTGCCCTGGCCTCCTTGACTCAGTGCCATTGTCTTTAGCAGGCTGTAACAGTTCCACAAGAGCATGGGCTGTGTTTCTTTTAGCTGCCCTTTCTGTAGCACTTAGCATACCACCTAACAGAGAATAGACACTTAAGAAACATTTGCTGAAGGAATGAAAGTATAAGTAGGCATATAAGGTCACAAGTGGGTCACTTTGGCTTACAGACATATTTTGTTTATTCCCACACAATGTTTAAAATGTCTTTTGACGCCTCTGGATTGACATGTGCCTTTCCATTTCCCTAGTCTCTGATGTGCCTGTCCTTCACTCATGTTGGGGTGTTTATGTTCCTTGGTTTGGCTGCATTGAGGGCATGGCAGATGCACAGTGGGTATCTATGGGGAAGTCAAGGGTCTTTTTACTTTGTCCACATGGAGAACAGGCATATTCCTATCCCCGTGCTGTTCCTTCTCATTATTGTTAAAAACTCAATTGAGAATCCAGAATGACATTCTCATGGACACCTAAAAACTCAGGACCCAATTAATTTTTGAGTGAAGTTTTCAGTGAAAAATCATATTTAGGGGTCTGACAAATAGATTGTTAGTGACTTTATAAAATCTAACCTTTCGCACATGGAAAAGGATGAGCTGTTGTTATGGAAAGGTATTGTAAAAGGCTCTTATGATTGATTTGGAAATGACTCCAGACACTAATGAAAGAGTAATCTTCCTTAAATCACCCAAAAGCTAGTAATCCTAGGGCTGCATGTTGGTGATTAAAAAAGAAAAGTAGGAGCAGCTGTCTTTTTGTTCAGTTTAATTATGACCCAATACCTGGGGGAGTGTTAATTTCCTGGTGGCACTGGAGGTGGGTGGAGAGAGGTGTTAGGTTTCTGCACGCTGCAGGGACTGAATGTGCAGACATGGATGCTACCTGGTTTGTGCCCAGGGATGCGGACGGTGTTCAGAGGAGCTCATGCTCATGTGCTCAGATTGCATGGCATTCGATTTCTGCCCTTTATGTCCGAGACATGAACTTCTGTGTGCCAGAGGACACAGGAGTGCTATCAGATGTCAGTTAGACTACACACCTTAATTAATAGCCCCTCACCTCCAGCAAGCCATCTGCTGGGCCTGTGAGATAGAACTCCATTATGTCATCAGGAAGAAGAGGAACATTTAGCCCTCTTAATTCCTTCGGCAGCATTTAAGGCCGGAAGTCACTGAACTGGGCATATGCTTTCCCAAGTTCTGAGTTTTGAATATTCACGTTGGTGTCTGAGTGTGTATTCACAGACAGTCTGTGAACTGCTGAAAATTAACACCCTGCTGGTGGTAAACATGGAACACCATTCCTCCCAACTTTTCTCCTTTTGTATTTGGTATATTGAGAATGGCCCTGTCATCTGCCCAGTCATCCAGCCAGATGCTTGGTATCATGTGCCTTCTAAATAGCTATGACATCTACTGTGTCCTCTCCTCCATGGCACCTACCCTGTTCTCCTTCACCACCCCACTTGAGATTTCTGCAGCGTTCTCCCTGCCTGCCTGAAATCCCATCACTTTCCTGTCCAGCTTCCACATGACTACTAAAGCACTCTTCCTGAAGTGTCAATCTCAGGTTGTGTACCTGCTTAAAGTTACAGAGTGGCTCCTAGTCACATGTAGCAGCTTTTGCTAATCTTCAGTCTTCTGACCACTTTTGTAATGTTCAAGTTTTACCTTCACTATTTCTTTATTAGTATTTTAGTTTAAACCACACCATTCCTTTTAGTTTTACTTGTCCTGGGAATGGCCTGGGTTTCACATGCTAGTTAAAGTTCTTTGCTGTAACTAATATAATAATTGATGTTAGTCCATTTGCCACCTAAAATTGTTTCCTTGTGGGAAATACTTAACATCCAAAGCCCTTTATCATTTCCTCTCTAGTCTAATGTTCCACAGGCTTGACTCCTTGATATTACTTGAGTATGCAACCTGCCAAGACGGAGCCAAGAAGAAACAATTTGAACAGACTGATCACTATTAGTAGAATTGAATTTGTAATAGAAACTCTAAGGAAACGAAAGTCCAGGGCAGGATGGTTTCATTGGGGAATAATACCAAACATATAAAGAACTAACACCTATTCTTCTCAAACTATTCCAAAAATTTGAAGAGAAGGGAACACTCCCAAATTCATTCTATGAGAACACCATTACTATAATATCAAAACCAGACACCCTACAAAAAAAATTATAGGTCATTATCTTTGATAAATATAGATGCAAAAATACTCAAGAAGATATTAGTAGGGACTTCCCTGGTGGCTCAGGGGTAGGAATCCAGCTGCCAATGAAGGGGACAACGGGTTTGATCCCTGGTGCAGGAAGATTCCACATGCTGTGGAGTGACTAAGCCCCTGGACCACAACTACTGAGCCCGTGCTCTAGAGCCTGCAAGCCACAACTACTGAAGCACCCACGCTACAACTACCAGAATAAGAAGCCACCACAGTGAGAAGCCCATGTACCACAATGAAGAGTAACCCCTGCTAGTCACAGCTGATGTAAACCTCTGCAAAATGAAGACCCAGCACAGCTCTTCCCCTATGCCCCCCCCACCAAAAAAAAGATATTAACAAACCAAATTCAACAATATATAAAAAGAGTCATACATAATGATCAAATTGGATCTATTTCAGGGACACAAGGATGATTCAACAGTCACAAATCAATGTTGTGCACTAATTGGGCTTCCCAGGTGGCTCAGTGGTGAAGAATCTGCCTGTCAGTGCAGGAGGCACAGGAGGTGTGGATTCGATCCCTGGGTTGGGAAAATTCCGTAGAGGAGGAAATGGCTACCCACTCCAGTATTCTCACCTAGAAATTTTCATGAACAGAGGAACCTGGTGGACTATAGTCCATGGGGCTGCAAGGAGTTGAATACAACTGAACTACTAAGTTCACACACATGTACCACATTAACCAAAGGAGGAATAAAAATCACATGATCATTTCAATAGACACAGTAAGCATTTGACAAGATTCAACATCCATGTTAAAAACTCTCCAGAAAGTGAATATAAAAGGAAAGTTGTTGTTGTTGTTTAGTCACTGAGTTGTGTCTGACTTTTTGTAGTCCCATGGACTGTAAACCTCCAGGCTCATCTGTCCAGGCAGAAATATTGGAGTGGGTTGCCATATCTCAACATAATAAAAGCCATTTTTGACAAACCCACAGCTAATCATGTTCAACGGTGAAAATTCAGGAACAAGGCAAGGATGCCTACTCTCACCAATTCTATTTAATATAGTATTGGAAGTCCTAGTTATGGTACTAAAGATAAGAAAAAGAAAGAAAAGACATCCAAATTGAAAAGGAAGAAGTAAAACTGTTGCTTTTGCAGTAGACTTGATACTTTATATAGAAAACCCCAAAATCTACACCCCAAAACTATTAGAACTAATAAAGTAATTCAGCGAAATTGCAGAATGCTGGATTTATATACAGAAATCTATTGCTTTTCTATACACTGATGATGAACCATCAGAGAATAGATTTTTAAATCTCATTTAAAATCACATCAGACAGACTAAAATACCCAGGAATAAACTTAACCAGAGACTTCCTTAGCTCAGATGGTAAAGAATTTGACTGCAATGCAGGAGACCTGGGTTTGATCCCTGGGTCAGGAAGATCCCCTGGAGAAGGAAATGGCAATTCACTCCAGTATTCTTGCCTGGAGAATCCCATGGACAGAGGAGCCTGGTGGGCTATAGTCCATGGGATCACAAAAAGTCAAACACGACTAAGCGACTAACACACAAACTTAACCAAAGAAGTAAAGACCTATATTCTAAAACCCATAAACAATTGATGAAAGAAATTGAAGATGATACAAATTAATGAAAAAATACCTCATGCTCTTGGATTGGAAGAATTAATACTGTTAAATACCTGTGGTGGATTCATGTTGATGTATGGCAAAACCAATACAATATTGTAAGGTAATTAACCTCCAATTAAAATAAATAAATTTATGTTAAAAAAGATGGCCATACTTACCCAAAGCAATCAATCTCTATCAAAATACCCCATGACATTTTTCACAGAAGTAGAACAAATAATCCTAAAATTCTGTGGAAACCTAAACTGAAAAAGATTCTAAATTGTCCAAGGAATCTTGAGAAAAAAAGAATAAAGCTGGAGGTATAAGACTCCCAGACTTCAGATTATACCACAAAGTTATGGAAATCAAAACACCATGGTACTGGAGCAAAAACAGACACATATATCAATGGAACAGAATAGAGAACCCAGGAACAAACCCATGTACCTAAGGGAGCAAGAATATACAATGGAAAAAAGACAGTCTCTTCAGTAAGTGGTGCTGGAAAAATTAGGGAGCAACATCTAAAACAATGAGTTTATAATGTTTCCTTATGTGCTGTGACCCCATGGACTGTAGCCCACCAGTCTCCTTTCTCCATGGGGATTCTCCAGGCAAGAATACTGGAGTGGGTTGCCATGCCCTCCTCCAGGGGGTCTTCCCAACCCAGGGATTGAACTGGGGTCTCTTGCATTGCAGGTGGATTCTTTACCAGCTGAGGTACCAGGGAAGCCCATTATTTCCTTATATAATATACAAAAATAAACTCAAAGTGGATTAAAGACCTAAATGTAAGACCTTAAACCATAAAACTTGTAGAAAAGAACAAAGAACACTCTTCAACATAAATTGTAGCAATATTTTTGGGGAACTGTCTTCAAGGCAAGGTAAACAAATGTGACTTAATTAAACGTAAAAGCTTCTGCACAGCAAAGGAAGCCATCAACAAAGTTAAAAGACAACCTACAGAATGGGAAAAAATATTTGCAAAATATATAAACAGCTCATATAACTCCACATCAAAAAGAATACCGCCCCCCTCCCCCCAAATGGCAGAAGACCTGAGCAGACATTTTTCTAAAGAAGACATGGCCAATAGGCACATGAAAAGATCATCAACATTCTGAATCATCAGAGAAAAGCAAATCAAAACAAGATACCACCTCACACCTGTCAGAATGTCTGTTATAAAAAGTCTATAAATAAATGTTGACAAGGATGTGGACCAAAGGGGACAATTGTATACTATTAGTGAGACTATAAACTGGTGCAGCATTATGGAAAAAAGTATGAGAGTTTCTAAAAAACTGAAAATTGAATTACCATATGATCCAGCAATTCCATACTGGTTATATATACATAAAAAAGGAAACACTAATTTGAAAGGATATATGCACCTCAATATTCATAGCATCTCTGTTTACTATAGCCAAGATATAGAAGCAAACCAACTGTCCATCAACAGATGAATGGATAGAGATATTAATATATAAAGATAACACATGCACACACACATATATATACATACATATGTACACATAATGGAATATTACTCATCCATAAAAAGAATGAAATCCTGTCATTTGCAGTACTGTGGATGGAGCCAGAGAATATTATGTTGCTATTATTGTTTAGTCGCTAAGTTGTGTCTAACTGTTTGCAACCCCATGGGCTGGCTCCTCTTCCCATGGGATTTCCCAGACAAGAGTACTGGAGTGGGTTGTCATTCCTTCTGGGGGATTTTCCTGACTCAGGGATCAAAGCTGTGTCTATTGTATTGCAGGTGGATCCTTTACTGCTGAGCGACCAGAGAAGCCCAGAGAATATTATACTAGTGAAATAAATCAGAGAAAGACACATATTGCAGGATATCATTTATATATGGAACCTAAAAAATAATAGAAATGAATGTATAGAAAAACAAATAGAAAAAAACAAACAAACTAGTGATGAGAATAAGATGGTGGAGGTGTAGGTGGACGTGGAGTACATGTCCATGGATATCCATGGAGTACATGTCCATGGATAATCAGGAATACACCTTCAGAAACAAAAGAGTTTGCAAAATACCTGCTCAGAGCAGGCAGGAGTACCTGATCACCAGAAAAGAATATATGGAACCACACAACACTTGATAGCATGAAGGAAGTATCGGGAAAAAGAGGAGAGTTAGTAGGACTGGACCTGCCCTTGGCAGATAGGGGAACTGATGCAGAGGTCTGATCCTCCCATCGGGGCAATTGTTTGGGACAGAGGAGAAACATTTGAGGCTGAGAGTGAAGCAGGTGAGCTGCAACAATCCTAATGGAATGAGAATCACACAGACAATCCTTGCCACCACCAGACATATCATGGACAGGGACATGGGTCCCCTAGAAGGCACAGTGGCTGGGAGCTGGAGTGTAGGGATTGTGGAACAATCCCAGGATGAGGTCTGCTATTGACTGTGAGGGGATGGCCCAAGGGACTATGAGAGAGAGGACTGTGGTGGGCAATGCCTGTGGAGGAAAACCAGGCAGCCACGGAAGCAATGCAATACTGCTGAGTCGTGTGTAGGGGATGGAGTCATCACTGTAGCCTCTCTCTCCCCACATGCCAGCACTGACAGCTGAACAATAGAGAGGCTGGCCCTTTCAGCACCTGACCTTCAAGCAACAGAGTAGGACCCCAGCTAGGGGCCTCTTTAAGTGCCTGATGTACTGAGCAACAGAGAAGGACCAGCCAAAGAGGGCTTCTGATCTCCAGCTGCCAGAGGCTAGAAATATTCTGTTAGGGCTATAGCTCCTGCAGCTGAGGTAGTTGGTGTCCCTGCACATTTGGCACTGCCATGGTCCCCATGACCCAAGCAGCTGCACCACCTTCATGTTTAATCCTCACTGGGGCAGAGCTGCCACAGACTAGAAAAAGCCCTAATAGCACCATATATCCTGTGACAATAGTCGCTGGCACTCCTGTGTAGCCGGTGTTGCCAGAGTCTGATCCAAGCAACCACGCCACCGCTATGCATGATCCCTAGTGGGACAGAGCTGCCAGAGGCTAGAAAAAGTCCTGCACTTGTGCATGTGGTGTTGCTTCGGCATTTCTGACCCTTTGTGACCCTATGGCCTGTGGCCTGCCAGGCTTCTCTGTCCATGGGATTCTCGAGGCCAGAATAGTGGAGTGGGTTGCTGTGCCCTTCTAGAGCACCATATTTCCTGCTGCCCTTGCCACCAGCTCCCCTGAATACCTGGTGCTGCCAGGGCTCCTGCAACCCAAGCAGCTGTGACACCTCCACACCTGGCCCTCACTGGGGCACATCCAAGGCCTCCAGGGCATCCTCAGGAGCAAATCCCTGTGGATGACTCACAGAAGAGGAGATAAAACCACAGTTGAAACCTAGGGGCAGTGTGCTTAAGGAAGAGGACCCAAAACCTTCCCGACCAGCTGTACAAGCTACAGATTAAATCCACACGATCAATTAGGCAGATTCTGTGTCTATGGAATATATTAAAGGACAGTGAGAGTTCCCACAAGACAAAATGCACTAGTTCTGACAGTGTGGACCTTGGAGGCAAGAACGCACAAGAGTAGGACAAGAGTAGAGTCTGAGCTGCCCCCACAGCAGGTCCAGAGACCAGCCCAGTGTTGGAGGGTATCCTAGGGAAGTGAGGTAGACTGTAATTCCCAGCGAGAGGAAGGATGCTGACAGCAGAGATTCAAGAAAAACATTTATTATTCTTATATTTTGACATGTTCTATAGTTGCCTCTGGATTTTTTCTTTTTCTTTCCCTCCTTCCTCTTTTTCCTCTATGTTGTCACAGTTGTTGATTTTATTAGTACTATTAAATCTATTTAAGTTTTTGAGATATATTTTTTTAAATCACACTTTCTGTTTCTTTTATATACTTCTGTCTATGTTGGGCCTTTTGTGGTTCTGTGGGGTTTTCCTTTTTCTTTTTTAAAAAATTTTAATTTTTGCATTTAAAAAATCTATTACTTTTTCTACATTTATTTTTTGTTTGCTTTTCCTACTGCTCTTTTTCCATTGTAATTAATCTTTAATATATGTAAATCTTCTTTATATACCTCTATTTAACTTTGTGTTTCTATTCTTTCTTTTTTCTCTTTTCCTCACCATGTTTGTTAGTTTGTTTTGTTTTCATTGCTTTATCCCCCAGATTGCATCTTGCTTTAGTTTTGTATTCCAATTTGTGCTCTAGTTAGTTTTGTTTTTAAGTAGTGGACATAATTTTTGGTTTCCTTTGTTCACCAGGTCAATCTATTGTATGTTATTATTATTTTTTTGTCTGTTTTGGTTTGGTTTATGGGTGTATATGTATATGTGTATAGTCCATTATTTTAGTTATTATTTGCCTGATTATATAATTGCCATTTGTCTGGGGTGCATCATTTGTTTCTTATATTTGTGTATTTGTTTTAATCCCATAAAAAACCACCTGTGGAATCTCCATTCCCTGGCCAGAGAGCAATCCTTGAGGCTTTGGTGTGGGAGCCCTGACTCCAAGACCCTAGGCTACCAGAGAACTCCTAACCCTAGGGAGAATCAATTAGTGAGAATTCCCATAAAGGCAACCACTTGTACACAAGACCTGGAATCACCCAACTGCCAGCAGCACCATGTGCAGGACACCTCATCCAAACAACAAACAAGACAAAATAACAAACCCAATTATCAGAGGACAGGATTACCACCCCACAGAGCCCTGCCCATCACAGGAAAAAAGAAAAAAAAACAAAACAAAAACAACCTCACCTTTTCCCATCAGATCTCAAGCACAAGTCACACCTATACAGCTTACACAATACACTGGACCAAACTTATGAGGGCAGAAGCCAAAAAGAAGAAATAATTCAACCTCAAAGCCTTAGAATAAAGTGAAAAGTGAAGTGAAAGTTGCTCAGTCATGTCCGACTCTTTGTGACCCAATGGACTATACAGTCCATGGAATTCTCTAGGCCAGAATACTGGAGTTGTTAGCCATTCCCTTCTCCAGGGGATCTCCCCAACCAGACCAGGGATTCAACCTAGGTCTCTCACATTGCAGATGGATTCTTTACCAACTGAGCTATCAGGGAAGCCCTGGCATAGAAGACCTCAAATATAATAAGTTAAAAAAAGAAAATGAAAAGTCAGGGAAATACTGCGAAAGTGAAGGAACAATCTAGAAACAGACAAGTCCAAATAAATGAACATGACATAAGCAAACTACCTGAAAGAGAATTCAGAATAATGATAATAAAGGTGATCTAAAACTTCAAAACTAGAATGGAGAAAATGCAAGTGTCAATTAACAAAGACTTACAAGACATAAAGAATAAACAAACAGAGACCAGGCAATTACTGAAATTAAAAATACTCTAGAAGGAATCAATAGCAGAATCTGAGGCAGAAGAATGGATAAGTGAGCTGGAAGCTAGAATGGTGGAAATAACTTCTAAAGAGCAGAATAAAAGAAAAAGAATGAAAAGAACTGAGGATAATCTCAAGGACCTCTGGGGCAGTATTAAACACAACAACATCCAAATTATAGGGATCCCAGAAGAAGAAGAAGAAGAAAAAAAAAGGTGTGAGAAATTTTTTGAACAGATTACTGTTGAAAATTTCCCCTACTTGGGAAAAGAAATAGTCAATCAACCCTAAAAGCACAGAGAGTCCTATAAAGGATCAACCCAATGAGAAATATGCCAAGATGCATGCTAAGCAAACTAACAAAGATTCAGTTAAGTTCAGCTGCCCAGTCGTGTCTGATCTTTGCAACCTCATGAACTGCAGCACCCCAGGCCTCCCTGTCCATCACCAATGCCCGGAGTTCACTCCAACTTACGTCCATCAAGTCAGTGATGCCATCCAGCCATCTCATCCTCTGTCGTCCCCTTCTCCTCCCAATCCCTCCCAGCATCAGAGTCTTTTCCAATGAGTCAGCTCTTTGCATGAGGTGGCCAAAGTACTGGAGCTTCAGCTTCAGCATCATTCCTTCCAAAGAAATCCCAGGGCTGATCTCCTTCAGAATGGACTGGTTGGATCTCCTTGCGGTCCAAGGGACTCTCAAGAGTCTTCTCCAACACCACACTTCAAAAGCATCAATTCTTCAGTTTGGCGTTCAGCTTTCTTCACAGTCCAACTCTCCCATCCATACATGACCACTGGAAAAACCATAGCCTTAACTAGACGGACCTTTGTTGGCAAAGTAATGTCTCTGCTTTTGAATAGTCCATCTAGGTTGATCATAACTTTCCCTCCAAGGAGTAAGCTTATTTTAATTTCATGGCTGCAATCACCATCTGCAGTGATTTTGGAGCCCCCCAAAATAAAATCTGACACTGTTTCCACCATTTCCCCATCTATTTCCCATGAAGATGGGACCAGATGCCATGATCTTTGTTTTCTGAATGCTGAGCTCTAAGCCAACTTTTTCACTCTCCTCTTTCACTTTCATCAAGAGGCTCTTTAGTTTCTCTTCACTTTCTGCCATAAGGGTGGTGTCATCTGCATATCTGAGGTTATTGATATTTCTCCCAGGAATCTTGATTCCAGCTTGGGCTTCTTCCAGCCCAACGTTTCTCATGATGTACTCTGCATATAAGTTAAATAAGCGGGGTGACAATATACAGCCTTGACGTACTCCTTTTCCTATTTGGAACCAGTCTGTTGTTCCATGTCCAGTTCTAACTGTTGCCTCCTGACCTGCATTTAGGTTTCTCAAGAGGCAGGTCAGGTGGTCTGGTATTCCCCTCTCTTTCAGAATTTTCCACAGTTTATTGTGATCCACACAAAGGCTTTGGCATAGTCAGTGAAGCAGAAATAGATGTTTTTCTGGAACTCTCTTGCTTTTTCCATGATCCAGCTGATGTCGGCAATTTGATCTCTGGTTCCTCTGCCTTTTCTAAAACCAGCTTAAACAAAGATTAAACACAAAGGAAGAATATTAAAAGCAGGAAGGGAAAAGCAACAAGTAATATACAAGGAAAACCCCATATGTTTAACAGCTGATCTTTCAGCAGAAACTCTGCAGGCCAGAAGCAAATGAGAGGATATATTTAAAGTACTGAAAGGGAACAATCTATAATCAAGATTACTATACCCAGCAAAGATCTCATTCAAAATTGGTGGAGAAATCAAAAGCTTTACAGACAAGCAAAAGTTAAGAGAATTTAGTACCACGAAACCAGCTTTACAACAAATGTTAAAGAGACTTATATAGTCAGGAAATGCAAGATTAGAAAAAGCCTACAGAAACAAACCCAAAACAATTAAGAAAATGGCAATAGGAACATTTATATCAATCATTACTTTAAATGTAAATGGATTAAATGCTCCAATAGACTGGTTAAATGGATTTAAAAAAAGACCCATATATATGCTGTCTATATACTGAAGAAACCCACTTCAGGAGGAAGGGAAGATGGCAGAGAATTAGCACAGGGAGACCACTTTCTCCCCCACAAATTCATTGAAAGAACATTTGAACGCTGAACAAACTCCACCAAACAACTTCTGAACACTGGCAGAGGACATCAGGCACCGAGAAAAGCAGCCCATTGTCTTTGAAAGGAGGTCACCTCTATCTCCTCTCTCCCCCTTCTCTTTTCAACCCAACTCTGTGAATCTCTGTGGGTGTTCTGGGCTGCAGAGAGCACTTGGGAAACAGAGCACTGCCTAGATCTATCTCTCCCCTTTTGATTCCCCCTCTTCTCCTCCTGGTCACCTCTATCTCCCTCCTCCCTCTTCTCTTCTCCATGTAGAACCTTTCCTCTGTGAACCTCTCAGGGTGTCCCTCACTGTGGAGAATCTTTTCACCATTAACCTAGAAGTTTTATTATTGGTGCTGTATGGACGGAGAAGTCTTGAGGCTACTGTAAGAATGAGACTGAAAACCAGAGGCAGGAGGCTTAAGCCCCAAACCTGAGAACACCAGAGAACTCCTGACTCCAGGGAACATTAATTGATAAGAGATCATCCAAAAGCCTCCATACCTACACTGAAACCAAGCACCACCCAAGAGCCAATAAGTTCCAGAACAAGACATACCACTCAAATTCTCCAGCAACGCAGGTACATAGCCCTGAGTTTCAATATACAGGCTGCCCTTCAATATACAGGCTGTCTATATATAGACATCTCAAAATTCACTACTGGACACTTCATTGCACTCCAGAGAGAAGAAATCCAGCTCCACCCACCAGAACACCAATGCAAGCTTCCCTAACCAGGAAACCTTGACAAGCCACTCGTCCAACCCCACCCACAGGGAGGAACCTCCGCAATAAAGAGGAACCACAAACTTCCAGAATACAGAAAGGTCACCCCAAACACAGCAATCTAAACAAGATGAAAAGGGAGGGAAATACTCAGCAGGTAAAGGAACAAGATAAACGCCCACCAAATCAAACAAAAGAGGAGGAGATAGGGAATCTACCTGAAAAATAATTTAGAATAATGATAATAAAAATGATCCAAAATCTTGAAAACAAATGGAGTTACAGACAAATAGCCTGGAGACAAGGATTGAAAAGATGCAAGAAATGCTTAACAAGGACCTAGAAGAAATGAAAAAGAGTCAATATATAATGAATAATGCAATAAATGAGGTGAAAAACACTCTGGAGGGAACCATGAGCAGAATAACGGAGGCAGAAGATAGGATAAGTGAGGTAGAAGATAGAATGGTAGAAATAAATGAAGCAGACAGCAAAAAAAGAAAAAAGAATTAAAAGAAATGAGGACAACCTCAGGAACCTCTGGGACAATGTGAAATGCTCCAACGTTCAAATCATAGGAGTCCCAGAAGAAGAAGACAAAAAGAAAGGCCATGAGAAAATACTCGATGAGATAATGGTTGAAAACGTCCCTAAAATGGGGAAGGAAATAGTCACACAAGTCCAAGAAATCCAGAGTCCCAAACAGGATAAACCCAAGGTGAAACACCCCAAGGCACATATTAATCAAATTAACAAAGATCAAACACAAAGAACAAATATTAAAAGCAGCAAGGGAAAAACAACAAATAACCCACAAGGTGATCCCCATAAGGATAACAGGTGATCTTTCAATAGAAATTCTTCAGGCCAGAAGGGAATGGCAGGACATACTTAAAGTGATGAAAGAGAAAAACCTACAACCCAGATTACTGTACCAAGCAAGGACCTCATTCAGATATGAAGAAGAAATCAAAAACTTTACAGACAAGCAAAAGCTGAGAGAATTCAGCACCACTAAACCAGCTCTTCAACAAATACTGAAGGATCTTCTCTAGACAGGAAACACAGAAAGGGTGTATAAACTCGAACTCAAAACAACAAAGTGGATGGCAACGGGACCGTACTTATCAATAATTACTTTAAATGTAAATAGGTTGAATGCCCCAACCAAAAGACAAAGACTGGCTGAATGGATACAAAAACAAGACCCCTATATATGCTGTCTATGAGAGACTCACCTCAAATCAAGGGACACATACAGACTGAAAATGAAGGGCTGGAAAAAGATATTTCATGCAAATGGAGACCAAAAAAAAGCAGGAATAGCAGTACTCATATCAGATAAAATAAACTTTAAAATAAAGTCTGTGAAAAGAGACAAAGACGGATACTACATAACGATCAAAGGATCAAGCCAAGAAGAAGATATAACAATTATAAATATATATGCACCCAACATAGGAGCACCACAATATGTAAGGCAAATGCTAACAAGTATGAAAGGGGAAATTAACAATAACACAACAATAGTGGGAGACTTTAATACTCCACTCACACCTATGGGTAGATCAACTAAACAGAAAATTAACAAGGAAACACAAACTTTAAATGACACAATGGACCAGCTAGACCTAATTGATACCTATAGGACATTTCATCCCAAAACAATGAATTGCACCTTTTTCTCAAGCACACACGGAACCTTCTCCAGGATAAACCTCATCCTGGGCCATAAATCTAGCCTTGGTAAACTCAAAAATACTGAAATTATTCCAATAGTCTTTTCTGACCATAATATAGTAAGATTACATCTCAGTTACAGGAAAAAACAACTATTTAAAATTCCAACATATAGAGGCTAAACAACATGCTTCTGAATAACCAACAAATCACAGAAGAAATCAAAATATGCATAGAAATGAATGAAAATGAAAACAAAACAACCCAAAACCTATGGGACACTGTAAAAGCAGAGCTAAGAGGAAGGTTCATAGCAATACAGGCTTACCCCAAGAAACAAGAAAAAAGTCAAATAAATAAACTAACTCTACACCTAAAGCAACTGGAAAAGGAAGAAACGAAGAACCCCAGGGTTAGTAGAAGGAAAGAAATCTTAAAAACCAGGGCAGAAATAAATACAAAGGAAACAAAAGAGACCATAGCAAAAATCAACAAAGCCAAAAGGTGGTTCTTTGAGAAAATAAATAAAATTGACAAACCATTGGCCAGACTCATCAAAAAACAAAAGGAGAAGAATCAAATCAACAAAATTAAAAATGAAAATGGAGAAATCACAACAGATAACACAGAAATACAAAGGACCATAAGAGACTACTATCAGCAACTATATGCCAGTAAAATGGACAACTTGGAAGAAACAGACAAATTCTTAGAACAGTATAACCTTCCAAAACTGAACCAGGAAGAAACAGAAAATCTTAACAGACCCATCACAAGCACAGAAATTGAAACCGTAATCAGAAATCTTCCAGCAAACAAAAGTCAAGGACCAGATGGCTTCACAGCTGAATTCTACCAAAAATTTCGAGAAGAGCTAACACCTATCCTATTCAAACTCTTCCATAAAATTGCAGAGGAAGGTAAACTTCCAAACTCATTCTATGAGGCCACCCTCACCCTCATACCAAAACCAGACAAAGATGCCATAAAAAAAAACAACAAAACAACTACAGGCCAATATCACTGATGAACAGAGATGCAAAAATCCTTAACAAAATTCTAGCAAACAGAATACAACAACATATTAAAAAGATCATACATCATGACCAAGTGTGCTTTATCCCAAGGATGCAAGGATTCTTCAATATCCACAAATCAATCAATGTAATACACCATATTAACAAATTGAAAGATAAAAAACATATGATAATCTCAATAGATGCAGAGAAAGCCTTTGACAAAATTCAACATCCATTTATGATAAAAACCCTCCAGAAAGCAGGAATAGAAGGAACATACCTTAACATAATAAAAGCTCTATATGACAAACCCACAGCAAACATTAACCTCAATGGTGAAAAACTGAAAGCATTTCCCCTAATGTCAGGAACAAGACAAGGGTGTCCACTCTCACCACTACTATTCAACATAGTTTTGGAAGTTTGGCCACAGCAATCAGAGCATTAAAAGAAATAAAAGGAATCCAGATTGGAAGAGAAGAAGCAAAACTCTCACTCTGCAGATGACATGATCTTCTACACAGAAAACCCTAAAGACTCCACCAGAAAATCACTAGGGCTAATCAATGAATATAGTAAAGTTGCAGGACATAAAATTAACACACAGAAATCCCTTGCATTCCTATACACTAACAATGAGAAAACAGAAAGAGAAATTAAGGAAACAATTCCATTCATCATTGCAACAAAAAGAAGAAAATACTTGGGAATATATCTACCTAAAGAAACAAAAGACCTATACATAGAAAACTATAAAACACTGATGAAAGAAATCGAAGAGGACACAAATAGATGGAGAAATATACCATGTTCATGGATTGGAAGAATCAATATAGTGAAAATGAGTATACTACCCAAAGTAATCTATAGATTCGATGTAGTCCCTATCAAGCTACCAATGGTATTTTTCACAGAGCTAGAACAAATAATTTCACAATTTGTATGGAAATACAAAAAACCTCAAATAGCCAAAGCAATCTTGAGAAAGAAGAATGGAACTGGAGGAATCAACCTGCCTGACTTCAGGCTCTACTACAAAGCCACAGTCATCAAGTACGGTACTGGCACAAAGACAGAAATATAGATCAATGGAACAAAATAGAATGCCCAGATATAAATCCACACACCTATGGACACCTTATCTTTGACAATGAGGCAAGAATATACAATGGAGAAAAGACAATCTCTTTAACAAGTGGTGCTGGGAAAACTGGTCAGTTCAGTTCAGTTCAGTCTCTCAGTCGCGTCTGACTCTTTGTGACACCATGAATCACAGAGCACCAGGCCTCCCTGTCTATCACCAACTCCTGGATTTCAATCAAACTCATGTCCATCGAGTCAGTGATGCCATCCAGTCATCTCATTCTCTGTCGTCCCCTTCTCCTCCTGCCCCCAATCCCTCCAAGCATCAGGGTCTTTTCCAATGAGTCAACTCTTTGCATGAGGTGGCCAAAGTATTGGGAGTTTCAGCTTCAGCATCAGTCCTTCCAATGAACATCCAGGACTGATCTCCTTTAGGATGGACTGGTTGGATCTCCTTGCAGTCCAAGGGACTCTCAAGAGTCTTCTCCAACACCACACTTCAAAAGCGTCAATTCTTTGGCGCTCAGCTTTCTTCACGGATCAATTCTCCCGTTCATATATGACCACTGGAAAAACTATAGCCTTGACTAGATGGACCTTTGTTGGCAAAGTAATATCTCTGCTTTTCAATATGCTATCTGGTTGCTCATAACTTTTCTTCCAAGGAGTAAGCGGCTTTTAATTTCATGGCTTCAGTCACCATCTGCAGTGATTTTGGAGCCCCCAAAATAAAATCTGACACTGTTCCCACTATTTCCCCATCGATTTGCCATGAAGTGATGGGACCAGATGCCATGATCTTCGTTTTCTGAATGTTGAGCTTTAAGCCAACTTTTTTACTCTTCTCTTTCACTTTCATCAAGAAAATTTTTAGTTCCTCTTCACTTTCTGTCATAAAAGTGGTGTCATCTGCATATCTGTGATTATTGATATTTCTCCCGGCAATCTTGATTCCCACTTGTGCTTCTTCCAGCCCAGCATTTCTCATGATGTACTCTGCATATAAGTTAAATAAGCAGGGTGACAATATACAACCTTGGTGTACTCCTTTTCTTGTTTGGAACCAGTCTGTTGTTCCATGTCCAGTTCTAGCTGTTGCCTCCTGACCTGCACATAGGTTTCTCAAGAGGCAGGTCAGGTGGTCTGGTATTCCCATCTCTTTCAGAATTTTCCACAGTTTATTGTGATCCACACAGTCAAAGGCTTTGGCATAGTCAAGAAAGCAGAAATAGATGTTTTTCTGGAACTCTCTTGCTTTTTCCATTATCCAGCAGATGTTGGCAATTTGATTTCTGGTTCCTCTACTTTTTCTAAAACCAGCTTGAACATCTGGAATTCATGGTTCACGTACTGCTGAAGACTGGCTTGGAGAATTTTGAGCATTACTTTACTAGCATGTGAGGGTGGCTGCTGAGAGGCGTTACCCCATGTCCAAGGAGAGGCAGCTGTGTGGGCACAGAAGGGCCAAGAGGAACTCTCCACCTTCAAGGTCAGGAGGGGTGGCTGTGAGGAGATACCCATCGTCCAAGGTAAGGAGCAGCATCTATGCTTTGCTGGAGCAGCCATGAAGAGATACCCCACGTCCAAGGTAAGAGAAACCCAAGTAAGATGGTAGGTGTTGCAAGAGGGCATTAGAGGGCAGACACACTGAAACCATAATCACAGGAAACTAACCAATCTGATCATAAGACCACAGCCTTGTCTAACTCAGTGAAACTAAGCCATGCCATGTGGGGCCACCCAAGATGGGAGAGTCATGGTGGAGAGGTCTGACAGAATGTGGTCCACTGGAGAAGGGAATGGCAAACCACTTCAGTATTCTTGCCTTGAGAACCCCATGAACAGTATGAAAAGGCAAAATGATAGGATACTGAAAGGGGAACTCCCCAGGTCAGTAGGTGCCCAATATGCTTCTGGAGATCAGTAGAGAAATTGCTCCAGAAAGAATGAAGGGATGGAGCCAAAGCAAAAACAATACCCAGCTGTGGATGTGACTGGTGATAGAAGCAAGGTCCGATGCTGTAAAGAGCAATATTGCATAGGAACCTGGAATGTCAGGTCCATGAATCAGGGGAAATTGGAAGTGGTCAAACAGGAGATGGCAAGAGTGAACGTTGGCATTCTAGGTTCAGCGAACTAAAATGGACTGGAATGGGTGAATTTAACTCAGATGACCATTATATCTACTACTGTGGGCAGGAATCTCTTAGAAGAAATGGAGTAGCCATCATGATCAACAACAGAGTCCTAAATGCAGTACTTGGGAAAACTGGTCAACCACTTGTAAAAGAATGAAACTAGAACACTTTCTAACACCATACACAAAAGTAAACTCAAAATGGATTAAAGATCTAAATGTAAGACCGGAAACTATAAAATTCCTAGAGGAATACATAGGCAAAACACTCTCCAACACAAATCAAAGCAGGATCCTCTATGACCCACCTCCCAGTGTATTGGAAACAAAAGCAAAAATAAACAAACGGGGCCTAAAGTTAAAAGCTTTTGCACAACAAGGGAAACTATGAGCAAGGTGAGAAGACAGCCTTTAGAAATGGAGAAAATAATAGCAAATGAAGCAATGGACAAAGAATTAATCTCAAAAATATACAAGCAACTCCTGCAGCTCAATTCCAGAAAAACAAATGACCCAATCAAAAAATGGGCCAAAGAACTAAACAGACAGTTCTCCAAAGAAGACATACAGATGGCTAACAAACATGAAAAGTTGCTCAACATCACTCATTATCAGAGAAATGAAAATCAAAACCACAATGAGGTTCCATCTCACACAGTAAAAATGGCTGCTATCCAAATATCTACAAAAAATAAATGCTAGAGAGGGTGTGGAGAAAAGAGAACCCTCTTATACTGTTGGTGGCAATGCCAACTAGTACAGCCACTATGGAGAACAGTGTGGAGATTCCTTAAAAAACTGGAAATAGAACTGCCATCAGTTCAGTTCAGTTCAGTTCAGTCGCTCAGTCGTGTCTGACTCTTTGCGATCCCATGAATCGCAGCACACCAGGCCTCCCTGTCCATCACCAACACCTGGAGTTCACTCAGACTCATGTCCATCGAGTCAGTGATGCCATCCAGCCATCTCATCCTCTGTCGTCCCCTTCTCCTCCTGCCCCCAATCCCTTCCAGCATCAGTCTTTTCCAATGGGTCAACTCGTCACATGAGGTGGCCAAAGTACTGGAGTTTCATATGATCCAGCAATCCCACTGCTAGGCATGCACACCAAGGAAACCAGAATTGAAAGAGACACATGTACCCCAATGTTCATCGCAGAACTGTTTATAATAGCCAGGAAATGGAAGCAACCTAGATGTCCATTGGCAGATGAATGGATAAGAAAGCTATGGTACATATACACAATGGGATATTACTCAGTCATTAAAAAGAACACATTTGAATCGGTTCTAATGAGGTGGATGAAACTGGAGCCTATTATACAGAGTGAAGTAAGCCAGAAAGAAAAATACCAATACCATATGCTAACGGATATATATGGAAAGATGGTAATGATAACCCTATATGCGAGACAGCAAAAGTGACACAGATGTATAGAACAGTCTTTTGGACTCTGTCGGAGAAGGCGAGGGTGGGATGATCTGAGAGAATAGCATTGAATCATGTATATTATATATGAAACAGATCACCAGTCCAGGTCTGATCATGGGACAGGGTGCTCAGGACTGGTGCATTGGGATGACCCAGATGGATGAGATGGGGAGGGAGGTGGGAGCAGTTTCAGGATGGAGACACATGTACACCCATGGCTGATTCATGTCAATGTATGGCAAAACCACTACAATACTGTAAACTAATTAGCCTCCAACAAAAGTTAAAAAAAAAGAAAAAAAAAAAAAAAAAAGGAATCCGCTTCAGACCTAAAGACATGTATAAGCTGAAAGTGAGAGGATGGAAAAATATATTCCATGCAAATTGAAAGCAAAAGAAAGCTGGATTATCAATTCTCAAATCAGACAAAATAGGCCTTAAAGAATATTACAAGAGATAATGAAGGACACTACATAATGATCAAGGGGATCAATCCAAGGGGAAGACATAGCAATTGTAAATATTTATGCATCCGACATAGAAGCACCTGAGCACATAAGACAAGCACTAACAGACATTAAAGGAGAAACTGACAATAACACAATAACAATAGAGGACTTTTAACACCCCACTTACACCAATGGACAGGTCATTAAAACAGAAAATTAATAAGGAAACACAAGCCTTAAATGACACAGACCAGATGAATCTCATTGATATTTTCAGGACATTCCACCCAAGTGCAGAAGAATACACGTTTTTCTCAAGTGCATATGGAACATTCTCCAGGATAGACCACATCTTGGGTCACAAATCAAATTTCAGTAAATTTAAGAAAATTGAAATTGTATCAAGCGTCTTTTCTGACTGAAACAGTAAGAGACTAGATATCAATTACAAGGAAAAGAAAACTGTAAAAACACAAACACACGGATATTAAACAATCCATTTCTAAATAATGAACAGGTTACTGAAGAAATCAAAAGCGGAAAAAAAAATCCTAGAAACAAATGACCATGAAAACATGATAACTCAAAATCTATGGAATGCAGCAAAAGCTGTTCTAAGAGGGAATTATATAGCAATACAATCCTACCTCAAGAAACAAGAAAAACATTGAATAAATAGTCTAACTTTACACCCACTATGACTGGAAAAAGAAGAACAAAAACCCCCCAAAGTTAGCAGAAGGAAAGAATCATAAAAATAAAAGCAGAAATAAATGAAAAAGAAACGAAAGAAACAGTAATAAAGGTTAATAAAATGAAAAGCAAGTTCTTTGAAAAGATAAAATTGGCAAACTTTTAGCCAGACTCATCTAGAAAAAAAGAGAAAAGAGTCAAATCAGTTATGGGGAGGGAGGTGGGAGGGGGGTTCATGTTTGGGAACGCATGTAATAACTAAAGATTTTAAAATTTAAAAAAAAATAAAAAAATAAAAATGCACAAACAAAAACAGATAAAACTACAAAGAGAAGTAGACAAATTCATGATTATAGTCAGATATTTCAACAATAAAAAAAAATTAGAAATGAAAAAAGGAGAGGTTACAACAGACAATGCAGAAATACAGGGGATTGTGTACGTGTGTGTGTGCATGCTTAATTGCTCAGTCGTGTGTGGCTCTTGTGACCCCATAGACTGTAGCCTGCCAGGCTTCTCTGTCCATGGGATTCTCCAGGCAAGAATACTGGAGTGGGTTGCCATTTCCTTCTCTAGGGGATCTTCCCAAACCCAAGAGTCAAACCGAGGTCTCCTGCATTGTAGACAGATTCTTTACTGAGTGAGCTATGAGAGAAGCCACAAGGGTTATAAGAGAATATTTTGAGCAACTATATGGGAATAATCTGGACAACCTGGAAGAAATAAACAGATTCTTAGAAAAGTTCAACCTCCCAAGATTGAACCATGAAGAAATAGAAATTATGAATAACCCAATTACAAGCAATGAAATTGAAGCTGTGATTAAAAAAAAAAAAATCTCCCCTAAAAACAAAAGCCCAAGGCCAGCTGGGTTCACAGAGGAATTCTGTTAAACAGTTAGTGAAGAGCTAATGCCTATCCTTTTAAAATTCTTTCAAAAAATTGCAGAAGAAGGAATGCTTCCAAACTCATTCTATGAGGCCACCATCATCCTGATACTAAAACCAGGCAAAGACAACACACACAAAAAGGAAAATTACAGGCCAATATCACTGATGAAGGCAGTTGCAAAAATCCTCAACAAAATTCTAACAAACAGAATTCAACAACACATTAAAAAAAGCTCATACAGCATGATTAAGTTGGGTTTATCCCAGAGAAGCAAGGATTCTTCAATATATGCAAATCAATCAGTGTGATACACCATATTAACAAATTGAAAACTAAAAACCATATGGTAATCTTTACACATGCAGAAAAAGCCTTTGACAAAATTCAGCATCCATTTATGACAAAAACTCTTCAAAAAATGGACATAGAAGGAATCTACCTTAACATAGTAAAGGCCATGTAAGATAAACCCACAGCAAACCTTAGTCTCAATGGTGGAAAACTGAAAGCATTACCTCTAAGATCAGGAACAAGACAAGAGTGCCTACTCTTATCACTGTTATTCAGCACAGTTTTGGAAGCCCTAGCTATAGTAGTCAGAGAAGAAAAAGAAATAAAAGGAATCCAGTTTGGAAAAGAAGTAAAGCTCTCACTGTTTGCAGATGACATGATACTATATATCAGTTCAGTTCAGTTCAGTTGCTCAGTCGTGTGCGACTCTTTGCGACCCCATGAATCGCAGCATGCCAGGCCTCCCT
The DNA here is from genome assembly GCF_001704415.2 of Capra hircus. Classification (NCBI taxonomy): domain Eukaryota; kingdom Metazoa; phylum Chordata; class Mammalia; order Artiodactyla; family Bovidae; genus Capra; species Capra hircus. The sequence continues at coordinate 119,815,326 of NC_030810.1, forward strand.
GTCCATCACCAACTCCTGGAGTTCACTCAGACTCACATCCATCGAGTCAGTGATGCCATCCAGTCATCTCATCCTCTGTCGTCCCTTCTCCTCCTGCCCCCAATCCCTCCCAGCATCAGAATCTTTTCCAATGAGTCAACTCTTCGCATGAGGTGGCCAAAGTACTGGAGTTTCAGCTTCAGCATCATTCCTTCCAAAGAAATCCCAGGACTGATCTCCTTCAGAATGGACTGGTTGGATCTCCTTGCAGTTCAAGGGACTCTCAAGAGTCCTCTCCAACACCACAGTTCAAAAGCATCAATTCTTCGGTGCTCAGCTTTCTTCATAGTCCAACTCTCACATCCATACATGACTACTGGAAAAACCATAGCCTTGACTAGATGGGCCTTTGTTGGCAAAGTAATGTCTCTGCTTTTCAATATACTATCTAGGTTGGTCATAACTTTTCTTCCAAGGAGTAAGCGTCTTTTAATTTCATGGCTGCAGTCACCATCCACAGCAATTTTGGAGGGCCCCCCCCCAAAAAAACCAAAGTCTGACACTTTCCACTGTTTCCCCATCCACTTCCCACGAAGTGATGGGACCAGATGCCACGATGTTTGTTTTCTTCAGAAAGCCAACTTTTTCACTCTCCACTTTCTCCAGCCATGAAGAGATACCCCATGTCCAAGGTAAGAGAAACCCAAGAAAGACAGTAGGTATTGCAAGAGGGCATCAGAGGGCAGACACACTGAAACCATAATCACAGAAAACTAGTCAATCTAATCACACTAGGACCACAGCCTTGTCTAACTCAATGAATCTAAGCCATGCCCGTGGGACCACCCAAGATGGGTGGGTCATGGTGGAAAGGTCTGACAGAATGTGGTCCATTGGAGAAGGGAGTGGCAAACCACTTCAGTATTCTTGCCTTGAGAACCCCATGGACAGTATGAAAAGGCAAAATGATAGGATACTGAAAGAGGAACTCCCCAGGTCAGTAGGTGCCCAATATGCTAGTGGAGATCAGTGGAGAGATAATTCCAGAAAGAATGAAGGGATGGAGCCAAAGCAAAAACAATACCCAGTTGTGGATACTATACATAGAAAACCCTAAAGATACTATCAGAAAATTACTAGAGCTAATCATTGAATTAAGCTAAGTTGCAGAATACAAAATCAATACACAGAAGTCTGCATTCCTATATACTAACAATGAAAAATGAGAAAGAGAAATTAAGGAATCAATCCCATTCACCATTGCAACAAAGAGAATAAAATATCTAGGAATAAACCTATCTAAGGAGACAAAAGAACCGTATGCAGAAAATTATGACACTGATGAAAGAAATTAAAGATGACACAAACAGATGGAGAAATATTCTATGTTCCTGGGTTGAAAGAATCAATATTGTGAAAATGACTATACTACCAAATGCAATCTACAGGTTCAATGTGATCCCTATCAAACTACCAGTGGCATTTTTCAACAGGACTAGAATGAAAATTTCGCAGTTCATATGGAAACACAAAAGACCCCAAGTAACCAAAGGAATCTTGAGAAAAAAAGAATGAAGCTGGAAGAATCAATCTTCTTGACTTCAAACTATACTACAGAGCTACAGTCATCAAGACAGCATGGAACTGGCACAAAAACAGAAATATAGACCATTAGAACAAGATAGGAAGCCCAGAGATAAACCCACACAGCTATGGGTAACTTATTTTTGACAAAGGAGGCAAGAATATACATTGGGGTAAAAATAGCCTCTTCAGTATAAGTTTTGCTAGGAAAACTGGACAGCTACACGTAAAAGAATGAAATTGGAACACTTTCTAAAACCACACACAATGATAAACTCAAAATTGATTAAAGACCTAAATGTAAGACCCGGAACTATAAAACTTTAGAGGCAAACATAGGCAGAACACTTGATGGGATAAATTAAATCAAGATCCTCTATGACCCACCTCCTAGGGTTATGGAAATAAAAACAAAAATAAACAAGTGGGACCTAATTAAACTTAAAAGCTTTCGCACATCAAAGGAAACTATAAACAAGGTGAAAAGACAACCCTCATAATAGCAAATGAAACAACTGACAAAGGATTAAATTCCAAAATATTCAAGCAGCTCCTGCAAATCAATACCAGAAAAATGAACAATACAATAAAAAAATGGGGAAAAGACCTATACAGCCGTTTTTCCAAAGAAGACATACAGATGGCTAACAAACATATGAAAAGAAACTCAACATTGTTTATTACTAGAGAAATGCAAATCAAAACTATGAGATAACCCCTCACACCAGACAGAATGGCCATCATAAAAAAGTCTACAAACAAATGCTGGAGAGGGTGTGGAGAAAAGGGAACACTCTTGCACTGTTGGTGGGAAGATAAATTTATATGGCCACTATGGAAGATGGTATGGAGTTTCCTTAAAAACTAGGAATAAAGACTCCATTTGACCCGGCAATCCCACTAGACATATACCCTGAGGAAACCAAAACTGAAAGAGACACATGTACCCCAATGTTCATTGCAGCATTATTTACAATAGCTAGAACATGGAAGAAATCTAGATGTCCATTGACAGATGAGAGGCTGTGGTACATATTTACATGAAATATTACTCAGCCATAAAAAGGAATGCATTTGAGTCAGTTCTAATGAGGTGGATGAACCTAGAGCCTGTTATATCACGTGAAGTAAGCCAGAAAGAGAAAGATAAATATCATATGCTAATGCACATATATGGAACCTAGAAAGATGGTACTAATGAGATTATTTGCAGGGCAGCAGTGGAGACATAGACAGACTTATGGACATGGGATGGCGGGAGGAAGGAGAGGGTGAAATGCATGGAGAGAGTAACATGGAAACTTACATTACCATATGTAAAATTGCCAACCGATGGGAATTTGCTGTATGACTCAGGAACACAAAGTGGCTCTGTAACAACTTAGAGGGGTGGGATGGGGCAGGTGATGGGAGGGAGGTTTAAGTAGGGGGAGACATAGGTAAACATATGACTGATTCAAGTCGATGTTTTGTGGGAACCAACACAATACTGTAAAGCAATTATCTTTCAATTTAAAAATAGATAAATTAAAAAAACAAACAGGTGGTTTCTATTGGGGTGGGGGAGGGGGAGAGGCATGTTATGGGGATGGGATTAAGAAATACAGACTGTGCTGCGTGTGCTGTGCTAAGTTGCTTCAGTCATGTCCGGCTTTTTGTGACCCTTTGGACTGTACCCCGCCAGGCTCTTCTGCCCATGGAATTCTCTAGGCAAGGATACTGGAGTGGGTTGCCGTGTCCTCCTCCAGAAGATCTCCTTGATGCAGGGATCAAACCTGTATCTCTTATGTCTCTTGAATTAGCAGGCAGATTATTTACCACTAGCACCACAAAGATATATTGCATAAAATTGGGAAGTATAGCTATTATCTTTCAATAACTCTTAATGGAGTACAGTACTGAATCACTATGCTGTTCACTTGAAATTAATAAAATATTTAAAATCAACTATATTTTAATAAAACATCTATTTCTGCTTTATTGACTATGCCAAAGCTTTTGACTGTGTGGATCACAATAAACTGGAAAATTATGAAAGAAATGGGAATACCAGACCACCTGACCTGCCTCTTGAGAAACCTGTATGCAGGTCAGGAAGCAACAGTTAGAACTTGACATGGAACAACAGACTAGTTCCAGATAGGAAAAGGAGTACGTCATCTTGCTTATATTGTCTCCCTGCTTATTTAACTTCTATGCAGAGTACATCATGAGAAATGCTGGGCTGGATGAAGCACAAGCTGGAATCAAGATTGCTGGGAAAAGTAGCAATAACCTCAGATATGCAGATGACACCACTTTTATGGCAGAAAGGGAAGACGAACTAAAGAGCCTCTTGATGAAAGTGAAAGAGGAGAGTGAAAAAGTTGGCTTAAAGCTCAACATTCAGAAAACAAAGATCATGGCATCCGGTCCCACCAATTCATGGCAAATAGATGGGGAAACAGTGTAAACAATGTCAGACTTTATTTTCTTGGGCTCCAGAATCACTGCGGATGGCGATTGCAGCCATGAAATTAAAAGACACTTACTCCTTGGAAAGAAAGTTATGACCAACTTAGACAGCATGTTAAAAAGCAGAGACATTTCTTTGTCAACAAAGGTCCGTCTAGTCAAAGCTATGGTTTTTCCAGTGGTCATGTATGGATGTGAGAGTTGGACTATAAAGAAAGCTGAGTGCCAAAGAATTGATGCTTTTGAACTGTGGTGTTGGAGAAGACTCTTGAGAGTCCCTTGGACTGCAAGGAGATCCAACCAGTCCATCCTAGAGCAAGTCAGTTCTGAGTGTTCATTGGAAGGACTGATGTTGAAGCTGAAACTCCAATAATTTGGCTACCTCATGTGAAGAGCTGACTCATTTGAAAAGATCCCGAGGCTGGGAAAAGTTGAAGGTGGGAAGAGAAGAGGATGATAGAGGATGAGATGGCTGGATGGCATCACTGACTCAGTGGACGTGGGTTTGGGTAAACTCCAGGAATTGGTGATGGACAGGGAGGCCTGGCGTGCTGCAGTCCATGGGGTCGCAAAGAGTCGGATACGACTGAGTGACTGAATTGAACTGATACTTTAATAAAAATATATTGTGATTCCCCTTAAAGTTTGTTATTAAATAAACAGAATGATTTTTCTTAATAAATATGAATTTTTACCTTATTGCATCCTGACCTTAAGCAATAAATCAAACAGTAAGTATAGAGGATCTACTATGTGCTGGCTACTAACTTTATGGATAAAGGGGGTAAGGACATGATACTGGAGGCAAAACAATTTAGTAATTTAATCCTAAAATGTAGATATGAAACTCTATTTTGAACTATTGAAGATTTGATACCGAATTACATAAGAACATAAGTAGCAGGGTGACAATATAATTTCTACAATAATTGCTACATAAGAAATTTGCATTCTGTATACTCTGGGGAATGTTGCTGACCTCTCTGCTCTGTGTGCTCACTGCCTTCCATAACTGTTAGGCAAACAAACTTTGATCTACCCAAATGTTCTCAGTTTCTGATCTCTTCATAAAGCCTAGCCTACCACTGACATTTGTCTCTACAGTGTCATTTGTCTGTATGCTTATCATTCCAGGGGCTTTCCTTTGTTTTTTTTTCTTGTGTTGGGTCTCCTGTTTCCCAGGTCTCGTATTTTGCTTTCTTTTCTTATTTTACTCTTCTATTTCACTTAAGGAGATTCTCTAGCAACTTCTGAGCAAAAATGCATGGTAGGTAAATTTTTAAATACCTTGTAGGTCTGAAAATGTCTTTAGTCTCAAACCATGTATTTATTTTGAATGGGTATAGAATTCTGAATGAATAGTAATTTTCCATCACAGTTCTGAGAGCATTGTTTAATTTTCTTGTAGCTTTCAGGTTGTTATTGAGAAGGTTGATAGCATTATAATTTATGATTTATTATAACAAATTGCTCTTTCTCTAAAATATTTCATGATGATGTATGTGTCTTGGAGCAGATAAATATTTTTTTATGCATTATTCTGTGCCCTTCATGGACTTTTCAATACTGAAACTTATGTTCTTCAATTCTGAGAACATCTCCTGTATAATTTCTTGAAGAATTTCTGCACTTTTATCTTCACTGTTCTTTCTTTTTGGAATTCGTTGTCACTCTTTTACTTTCTTAGAAATTTCACAAACTCTGACTTCAAAGCTTTTATTGAATTTTAAATATACATTTTGATGTCTTTAATTTCCAAGAGCTCTATTTTGTCCTCCAGTTCTTCCTTCTCTTCCTTTCTGCATCCCCTTTCTCTTGATTCCTTTGTTTCCTCCTCCCCTCCTCTCTTATTGTGCTTCCTATCTCCTTCTTTTCTTCCTTCCTTCCTTCCTTCCATTTCCTTGTCTTATTTTATGAATGCAATATTTTCTCTTATGTTTAGGTGGAAAATAGTTTTCTTTTGTTATATTTTGCTCCCTACATGGTCTCTGTTTACTCAGAATTCCTTTTTAAATTTAGTTTTTGTTTTGGTCTCTGACTTCCATGTTTGATGTCTGATAATCTCTTATTTTGAGGCACATACAGGCACTTAATTTTATTGTGCATCACAGATATAGTGTTTTCTACAAATTGAAGGTTTGTGGCAAATCAGCATTGAGGAACACTATCAGTGCAATTTTTCCAACAGCATTTGCTCACTTCATGTCTTTGAATTACATTTTGGTCATTCTCACAATATTTCAAGCTTTTACATAATTATTATATTTTTATGGTGATCTCTGATCAGTGATCTTTGATGCTGTAACTATTGTAAAAAATTATAACTTTCTGAAGGTCCAGATGATGGTTAGCATTTTCAGCAATAAAATGTCTTTCAGTTCAGTTCAGTTCAGTCGCTCAGTCATGTCCGACTCTTTGTGACCCCATGAACTGCAGCATGCCAGGCCTCCCTGTCCATCACCAACTCCCGGAGTCCACCCAAACCCATGTCCATCGAGTCGGTGATGCCATCCAACCATCTCATCCTCTGTCGTCCCCTTCTCCTCCTGTCCTCAATCTTTCCCAGCATCAGGGTCTTTTCCAATGAGTCAGCTCTTCATATCAGGTGGGCAAAGTATTGGAGTTTCAGCTTCAACATCAGTCCTTCCAATGAACATCCAGGACTGATCTCCTATAGGATGGACTGGTTGGATCTCCTTGCAGTTCAAGGGATTCTCAAGAGTCTTCTCCAACACCACAGTTCAAAAGCATCAATTCTTCGGCACTCAGCTTTCTTCACAGTCCAACTCTCACATCCATACATGACCACTGGAAAAACCATAGCCTTGACTAGACAGACCTTTGTTGGCAAAGTAATGTCTCTGTGTTTTAATATGCTATCTAGGTTGGTCATAACTTTCTTTCCAAGGAGTAAGCGTCTTTTAATTTCATGGCTGCAGTCACCATCTGCAGTGATTCTGGAGCCCAGAAAAATAAAGTCAGCCACTGTTTCCCCATCAATTTGCCATGAAGTGATGGGACCAGCTGCCATGATCTTTGTTTTCTGAATGTTAAGCTTTAAGTCAACTTTTTCAATCTCTTCTTTCACTTTCATAAGAGGCTCTTTAGTTCTTCCCTTTCTGCCATAAGGGTGGTGTCATCTGCATATCTCAAGTTATTGATATTTCTCCCAGCAATCTTGATTCCAGTTTGTGCTTCCTCCAGTCCAGCTTTTCTCATGATGTACTCTGCATAGAAGTTAATTAAGGTATGTACATTATGTTTCTAGACACAATGCTGTTGCACACTTAATAGGCTGTACTATAGCATAACGATAATTTTCATATGCTCTGAGAAACAAAAAACATTTACATGACTCATTTTATCACAATATTCATTTTGTTTGGGGGGTTTAGAACGGAACCACTGAAGTATGCCTGTCAATGTTGGTGCAATTCCTATGTTCATGGGCAGTTTTACAAAGTTTGGCTTTCCCATTTGATTGAGGTTAGTGATAATTGAGGATGAGTCATTTCACTGAGGAATCACCAGGTCTATTACCTAAGGAGTGTGTCATAACACTCGGTTTTCAGAATGTTCCTCACCCCTGCCTCTACCAGCAATTGTTGTCTCTGAGTACAAATCTTCCCAAATCTCCTCTCTTCTGAAAGTCATTCTCTTGTTTTCTCCTGCAATGGGGAGGTACAATTGCCTGGCTGAGAAGTGAAGATCTCAAAAGTTAATGGTTTTTTTTTACCACAGATTTCACATCAACTTACTTCTCACAGGCCCTTTGCTGCCTTTTGTGTTGGTCATTTCTTCATCAAACTTGGGATTGTTGAGCAAATTGTGTACTCAAAGAACAGCTGAAAAACAATAACGATCTAGAAATAAAACTTCAGTTTGAGAAAGCTAAAAAAAAAGTTAATGGTTTTTCTAAATAAAATTTCAAGATATTTTCCTATTTGATCCTAGCCAGAAACAGAGTTGGGCCATAAACAAGGCTGAGTGCCTTGATGCTTTTGAACTGTGGTGCTGGAGAAGACTCTTGAGAGTCCCTTGGAGTGCAAGGAGATTAAATCAGTCAATCCTAGAGGAAATCAACCCTGAATATTCATTGGAAGGACTGATGCTAAAGCTGAAGCTCTAATACTTGGCCACCTGATGTGAAGAGCTGACACACTGGAAAAGATGCTGGGAAAGATTGATAGAGGATGAGTTGGTTGGATGGCATCACTGACTCAATGGACATGAGCTTGAGCAAACTCTGGGAGATAGTGAAGGACAGGGAAGCCTGGCTTGCTGTGGTCCATGGGATCACAAAAGTTTGGACATGACCGAACAACTGAACAACTTCCTTTCAGAGGAGTATAGTGCATCAAATCCCTGAGGCATTTCAGGGTTCTGTGGTACAATTGGCTTGCTTCTTATTGGTCTCTTCCCCTGAAGCTTATATTTCAACTTTCTCTGATCTGCCTCATCAGTAACTCAGCCATTTGTTTTGGCAGTTCCCAAAATCTTGGTGACATCTCTTTTCTGCTGTTGTTTGCTCTGCTGCACTCCTCAGCTTTGTGGGTTTACATTTCATGTTACCTTAGTGCCATTTTAGAGCTGTTTGAGGAGCATATATAAAAGAATGTGTTTAATCTGCCATGCTTAATCAAGAGGCTTTAAAAATTCTATTTTAAAAGAAGTATGCATGTATTATAAATAAAAATGTCTTCATCAAACTTGTTAGCAGAGGTCATCTCTTGGAGCTGCAATTATAGATAGTTTTTCTTTACTTAATTTTTAAAAATTATCTATAGCAAGATACTTAGTAACTAGAGAAAGATCAATCAAGTAAAATGATATTATTGGGTTGGCCAAAAAATTCATTTGGATTTTTCTATAAGATGGCATGGGAAAACCCAGACAAACTTTTTGGACAGCCCAATATATAGCTGTTTCAGTGAAAGCATTTTATATTAGTTTCAAATCCAATAATTAGTTGAACTATATTAAATTGCTTTTTTTTTTCAAATAAAACAAAGGTTGAATAGCAGCACTTTCATGTGGTTCAATCTAAACTATCTAATATAACACCGACCTTAGAGGTGATAGTCTGGAAAATGGAGTCATTATCTAGGTAGGCTAGACTCAAAGTCAAGAGAGTGTAAACCATTTTTCATTGCTAGTTTCACCCCATAACCACTGCATGTACTGTTTTCCAAGGATCATTCTTTACTGGGCATACTGGTTGAAGATATTTGTGTGTTAACCTAGTTTTTAGGAGCACACTGATTTGGATGTAATGGATAAGAAAAATAACACTATTTATTTCTTTTCTTTTTTGTGGGTACACTTCACACATCTCTGTATTGTAATTCCCAGGGCATATGACTGCAGTCCTGAAATTAAAAGACGTTTGCTCCTTGGAAGAAAAGCTATGACCAACCTAGACAGCATATTAAAAAGCAGAGACACATTACTTTGCCAACAAAGGTCTGTAATAGTCAAAGCTATGGTTTTTTCCAGTAATCATGTATGGATGTGAGAGTGGGATCATAAAGAAGACCGAGCATCAAAGAACTGATACTTTCGAACTGTGGTGTTGGAGAAGACTCTTGAGGGTCCCTTGGACGGCAAGGAGATCCAACCAGTCCATCCTAGAGGAGATCAGTCCTGGGTGTTCATTGGAAGGACTGATGTTGAAGCTGAAAGTCCAATACGCTGGCCACCCGATGCGAAGAGCTGACTCATTTGAAAAGACCCTGATGTTGGAAAAGATTGAAGGCAGGAGGAGAAGGGGACAACAGAGGATGAGATGGTTGGATGACATCACTGACTCAGTGCACGTGAGTTTGGGCAAGCTCCAGGAGATGGTGAAGGACAGGGAAAACCGTATGCTGCAGTCCTGGGGTCAAAAAGAGCTGGACACGATGGGGTGACAGAGCAACAACATGCCTTTTTCTCTCTTTTAGATTGTTACATGCTTTAACGGTAGGGATCCTCATCCTACTGGTATTTATGGACCATTTGAGGAAACGTTATTCAGCCTATCACACAGTGTTTTCCTCTAAAGACTCATAGGAGAAGTTTCCCTTGGGCAAATGACCTGTTTTTTATTTTAGGAACACAGTGTAAATGTATGTCAGATTGTATTTCCCCCTGCTTGTACTGCCTGCTAGGAAGATGAGAGCCACACTTGTGCCATAGTTTTAAGTAGTTTCTTCTTGAAATCTTTGCTTAGAAGTCTCGTCGTCTTTGAACTAGTTTCTTATTGCTGCTATAACAGTTACCATATACTTAATGACTTAAAGCAACACAAATTTATTATCTTACAGTTCTGGAGGTCAAGAGTCTTAAATCAGCTTCACTAGACTAAAATCCAGGTATTGGTGAGAGTTCTTTCTGGAGGCTGTTGGGGAAAATCCATTTCCTTATCTTTTTACAACTTGCTTGGCTTGTGACCACTTCCTCCATTTTCAAAGCCAGCTGTGCAGTAAGATACCCTTCTCTCTGGCCTCTGCTTCTGTGCCTACATCTTTTTTCTCTGACTATGATCCTTTTGTCTCCTTCTTATGAAGACCCTTGTGATTACCTTGAACCTACCTAGATAATCCAGGATAATCTCCCCATCTCAAATTTTTAACTGAGTCATATCTGCAAAGCCTCCTCCCCCCACCAATTAGTTTTAGTTTTTAGAAGAGTTTTAGGCTTATAGGAATACTCAGCAGAAAATACTGAGATTTCCCATATATTTCCTAACTTTATACATGCATAGCCTTCCAAATGTCAACATTCTGGGCCAGAGTCACACTGATGAACCTATGCTGACAAATCGTTATCACCCAAAGCAAGTTTATCATGACAGGTGTTCATTACTATGAAATCATACAGAGTGTTTTCACTGCTTTAAAATTCTTCTATGAGATGGTAACAATAACCCTGTAGGCGAGACAGCAAAAGAGACACAGATGTATAGAACAGTCTTTTGGACTCTGTGGGAGAGGGTGAGGGTGGGATGATTTGGAAGAATGGAATTGAAACATGTATATTATCATATGTGAAATGAATCACCAGTTCAGATTTGATGCATGATACAGGATGCTCAGGGCTGGTGCACTGGGATGACCCAGAGGGATGGGATGGGGAGGGAGGTGGGAGGGGGGTTTAGGATGGGGAACACATGTACACCCGTGGAGGATTCATGTCAATGTATGGCAAAATCAATACGATATTGTAAAGTTAAAAAAAAAAAGAACTTTAAAAAAAATCCTCTATGTTCTACCTGTTCATCCCTCTTTCTCCCAGTCCCTGGCAACAACTGTTCTTTTTATTGTCTCCATAGTTTTGTGTTTTTCAGAATGTCATATAGTTGAAATTACACAATATGTAGCCTTTTGGGATTGGCTTTTTTTACTTAACAATATACATTTAAATTTCCTCCATGTATTTTCATGGCTTGATAGCTCATTTCTTTTTAGCACTGAATAATCACTGTTGGGTGTACCATTTATTAACCCTTTCAACTATAGAACAACTTCTTGGTTACTTCCAAGTTTTGTCAATTATAAACAAAGCTGCTGTTAACATCTGTGTGCAAGTTTTTTTGTGGACATAAGTTTTCAACTTATTTGAGTAGTACCATGGCTTCTTAGATCATGTGGTAAGAGTATGTCCAGTTTTGTAAGCAACCATCAAACTGTCTTCCGAAGTGGCTGTATCATTTCGCATGCCCACTAGCAATGAATGAGAACTCCTATTACTCAGCCACCTCATTAGCCTTTGATGTTGTCAGTGTTTTGTTCATGCTAATGGGCACATAATGGTAACTTGTTATTGGTTTAACCTGCTTTTCTGTGATGACATACAATGTTGAGCAACAAAGTTCTTTTTTATCATATGTGAGGTACCATATTCACAGGTCCTGGGGGTTAGGGCATGGGCATATTATTCAGACTTATTCACAATTATTATTCACAATTTTGTCAATATTAATTACATGAAAATGAAAATTTTGATTCCTCAAACTAAAGCCATACCTCTGCAGACTCCTTTCCCTGCATCCTTCCCCATCTCAGTAAATGGCTCTCTTACCTACTAACCATTCACCACAGACACTTGATTCCTCACTCTCTCCCTCACCCCACATCCTGTCCCTTTGAGGTTCTGCCATATCTACTTCTAAAACGAATCTAGAGTCCAACCACCTGCATTTGTGGCTGCTGCCACCACCCTAGGATAAGCCATCTCTTGCCTGAAATACTACAACAACCCTCTAATTTTTCTCTTTTCTTCAATTCCTGACTTTTACTACTCTATTCTCTATAATTTGTCCAGATTTCAAAAACGCACAAAGCAAAACATAGTATCTTCCTGCTTTAATACACACTGATAGTTTTGTATCTCATGTGGAATAAAATCCAAATTCCTTTTTAAGATTTATAAGGCCCCTCTTAAAGCACATCCCACTCTGATCTCTGTACCACCATGTTCTAGCCACACTGGCCTCCTCATGGTTCTTTAACTGGCCCAAGCTCCACTTCTCATATATGCCTCCTCTGCCTGAAACTCTTTCTCCAACTCTTCTCTAACTAAATCCTTGTCATCTTTTTTGTTCTCATCTGAATTGTCTCCTCAGAGGAGACTCCCCATACAACCCCACATAATTAGGATCCTCCCCACCCTGTCTTACACACATTTTTCTCGACCATCTCACCCCTTTACATACTCTTCATATACTTATCACTACTGGTAATTACTCAGTTCAGTCCAGTTCAGTTGCTCAGTCATGTCCGACTCTTTGTGACCCCACAGACTGCAGCACACCAGGCCTCCCTGTCCATTACCAACTCCCAGAGTTTACTCAAACTCATATCCGTTGAGTTGGTGATGCCATCCAACCATCTCATCCTCTGTCGTCCCCTTCTCTTCCCAACTTCAATCTTTCCCAGCCTCAGGGTCTTTTCAAATGAGTCAGTTCTTCGCATCAGGTGGCCAAAGTAATGGAGTTTCAGCTTCAACATTAGTCCTTCCAATGAACACCCAGGACTGATCTCCTTTATGATGGACTGGTTGGATCTCCTTGCAATCCAAGGGACTGTCAAGAGTCTTCTCCAATGGCACAGTTCAAAAGCATCAATTCTTCGGTGCTCAGCTTTCTTCACAATCCAACTCTCGCATCCATACACGACTACTGGAAAAACCATAGCCTTGACTAGATGGACCTTTGTTGGCAAAGTAATGTCTCTGCTTTTTAATAAGCTGTCTAGGTTGGTCATAACTTTCCTGCCAAGGAGCAAACGTCTCAGTTATTTATATTATTCATCTTTTCTGCCAGATTTTTCATTCCATGAAGGCAGGGCCATTTCTGTTTCATTCATTGTTGGATGTAAGGCTCCATCAGTATCTGGCACTTAGTAGGCATGGCATACTGTTTGTATACCATCCTTTCTCTGACTTTATCTTATGTTTTTGCTTTGATTTTTCTTTTGTTTTCATTTTCTACAACTTTCTGTTGTAGCAAGAGGAAAACTCACAAGTCCCAGGATCTACTCACAGTTGGGGAGGTGGAGCTGTCTCTGCCTTCCCCGTGTATATCGTGTGTATTGTGTGTCATGGGTAAAAGAAATGTTTTCTACTAGTAGTATCTCCTCAGGGAAAGTGGGAATTCACCTCAGAATGCCAGATAGGCCACAAACTATTGAAGGGGAAAGCCAGAATGCCTTTCTGGATTTAAGATTACAATTGCATAATAAGGTAACAAGCTTATTTTTCAATCACTGGGGACAGAGTGTTTCCTTAGATTAATATGGTGCTAGAAGGATTTTTTCTCCTCTGGCTAGGATTGGAAATGAGAAATATTTGGGCTGTGGATACTAGGGAGGAGGAGCAATGTTCAGCGCTCTTCTGCTTGTGGGAAGCAATGAGGGACCTTGAGATGAGCAGGAGACTACACCTTGAGAGGTCTTTAGGATCCTTCAGGAGAGAGATGGCTAGTAAGGGATATCCTGGGAGAATGAAGTCCTTAGCTCTTTTCTCCTGATTTCTGATCCTTGAGTGGATGGCACACAGAGCATCTTCCTTCCTTTTGTGGTACAGTTGTCATATTCCTTGGCACAACGCCCTTGGCCTTCCATATATTCTATTCTATTCAGAGCTAGTGGTTAGGTTCTCAACTGTGTCAGGAAATCCTGTATTGGCATCAAGGTTTCCGATGCTTCTTTTTCCCTATAGATACCACAAGCCATGATTTAGACACAAATGTGATTTGCCTGATTGTTACAGTCTGGGCCCACAACAATTTTAATTAACTGGAAAATGGTCCTCAATACACCGATTAGACCTCTTCAGGTACAGCAAGATAAAAGCCTGATAATTTGGATGGAGTACCCTTCTTAAATATCTACTCTATACACAGCAGCCAATGGGAAAGCCAGGCTTTCTCCCACCTGATCCAGTGAGTAATTAAGAGAGGGCTTTTTCTTCCCCACCTCTCCCTTCCACCCACCCCCAACTAAAGCTTAACAGGTTGGTGGTATAATCTGTAGACTTTCAGGGTGTCATGCTAGGAGCTTAGGCAAGAGACTAGGCATCTCTTCCCCAGCTTCCCAGGCACTGTCCAGCTGGATTTGAAAAGCAGGCAAGTGACAGGAGGAAAGAGGTGGAAGCCGGCAAAGTAACTACCATTTCTCAGCAAAGTTTGAGAGGGGCCTGTGGCCATGAGTGAGTTGGACACTCAGAAGACCTGTGATGGAACTGTTTCTCGTCTGCTCAATGTGGTGGAAAGTGAGCTTCAGGCAGGGAGGGAAAAAGGCGACCCTACAGAGAAGCAACTTCAGATCATTCTGGAGGATGCCCCTCTCTGGCAGAGGTTCAAGGAAGTCACTAACGAAATGATCGTGACCAAGAACGGCAGGTGAGATTATCTGTGGCTCTACTTGGGCTGGCGGGGCTTGGCAAGGGAGGCAAGGCCCCTTGAACATAGAAAAGGCTGCAGCTCTTCACTCAGAGGTAGCGGGGTCTGATTAAACACTCCCGAGGACAGTCTCCTACGGCTTTCCCCCAGCCAACCTAATTAATTTCTCTGAGATAGTCAGAGAAGTGGAGCATGAAGCCACCTGTTTTGCCTGCATTTTAAATGAAGAAATACTTTGAAATTACTGTAAAGGGGGGCATGTCCTGTGGGTTTGGAAAATGAACTCAAATGTCAGAAAATAATGTTAATTTTTGACTGACTGTACATCCTGGGGGCTTCCCTGGTGGCTCAGATGGTAGCAGATTACTATTCTTTGAACCCCAATTCCATTCAGATAAGATAAAAATAAAAGGCAACTTTCTCTGGAAGCTGGGTGATCTTGTCTGAAGTATAGCAAACTTGCAAGACATTTCTGACAAGCTGAAGATTCAGAGGCTAAAAGGCAAATTTAATCTCATTTCCTCTTACTACACTTGCTTCTTCCTGTGTGTTTGTGGTGAGTGTTCATTTGAAACTGTGTGTGTTTGTGACAGTATGAAAGCCATTGGAGTAATAGTAAATGAACCCATAATATACTGACTGAGAAAAGAGAAGATGCCTTCTGTTTTTTTCATTGCAACAAATTAGGGATTAACGGAAATGGAGTCTCTGTTGGCATTTCTTGGATTATATTAAATCTATTTCTGCCAAGTGACTATCTAAGGTAATATTAGGGGTTTCTGTTTAGTAAAGGAGATAAAAATATTTAGAAAGAAAGTATTGTTCCCAAGCTTAGCCAAACAGCTCTCAATATTAATGTGATACTGATCTTTCTGTTCACATGGTCAAAAAAGTACATTGAAAGGTATTTTCAATATGGTTAGTTTCAGCACAATCTCAAAGGTTGTGACTTTTGAGAGAAATTCTGCTTTCCAATGAGAGAACAGTACCAGCTAGCTGAAATTCTGGCAGGCTTTTGTCCTTGTGAAAAGCACTTTCATTTCTGACTTCTCACTTTTCCATTTCTGAATAAAATGCATGGCATAGAGAATGAACCATTCTATCTGGGAAAATTATGAACTTGAGTGTTGTTGTGTGACATTACAGTGCTTCGTAAATAAAAACTGTTCTAGAGATAATAGCCTTTCAATAAATTGTGATTACTAATAGTAGCAAGAATATCAATCTTGCTTGATGCTTATATTTTCTCTCTCTAAATGGGTCCCATATTTATTTCATATATAGAATTTGTTATTTTTAATAATTTTAATTGTAATTTCACCTCTTCTTACTCTTGATCTGTATTGACGCATTATATTCTGTAAAAAGAAATAGAAAACATGTTTGTCATTTCAAAGAAATATCCCCAATTCCTAAAACTAGATATACTTTCTTTCCTTTTAAAGATGAGTGATGATACAATTTTAAAAGTTTTATGATGTCTGATGACAGGTAAACCTTTCTGTTTATTATTCTTTTAGTTACACTAATACTTAGCCTCATACTATTTATTTGGCTGTCAAAGTGGTCATATATGATATTAAAATAAGTATAATCATCAAGTAAAAATAGAGCCCATATATTTGAATGAGGAATAAATAAAAAATTTGAAAACCATTATAAGATTCAACGTAATAATATGTCATATTGGTATATTCTTTTACAATTTTAGAAGAGCATTCTCTTGCCTTTCTGCACCTATATAATTTTCTCCATATTTAACGTTGAGAAGTCTGCACATATTTAAAGTCATTAACTATGTGAAAATTATTCTCTGTAGAAAAAGTCTAATTATGATCAATGTGATTATTCTTATTTTCTGTGGAGGTCCTGCTGACATGTTACCTCCTTGGTGAATTAAATCTTTTCTTAGGATCTCTGAACCCCTCCTGGTCAAGATTTTGCCAAGAGATAGTTCCCTTTGTATTTCGGATAAAGAAGGGAAGAGAAATCTCTAAGAAATGAATGCAGTTGGCAATGAATGAGTGTGATCTGGAATTACTCTCAGTCTGTTTAGTTTCTCAGAAAAAAACTGTTAACAACACTTTTCTGCTCTTGATATAGGCACATCTTTCTTGTTTTGCTGTCTTCTTTATTCTCCTCTTCATCTCTCTTTTCCCTCTCTTTTTCTCCTGTGTCACTCCTTTGGATCCATTTTCTTCTGTCAGTAGACCCACAATGTCTCCTCCAGATGCCCCATCCTTATCTTTCATACCAACTCCTGAGCCTAAGGCAGATGGAACTGTGGCCCTTCTCTGGAAAGAAGAACATTCCTGGTAGTTAATACCCAGTCTTGGCCCTTTTCATTCATGTTACCCTCCTGCCCCTGTAGTCAGTTAACTTTCTGACTTTTCTAAATCTTTGATGGGGTTAATCAGATATCTCCTGTACTCTAGAGCATAATTGTCCTCTGTAATAGCAAATTTTAAAATAGCATAGATGGGATGATGAATGAAAAGGCTCATTTTCAAATGAGCATCTATTTATATGCATATAGAGATTTTCCCTGAAAAACAGTGAATTATCCTCAGAAACTGGGATTATGATGGTTCTTCATTCCTTCCTCTCCTGTCCCTTCCTCGTGCTGTTTGACTGCTTCTTTTCTCTCTCCTCTCTTTTCTTCCCCTCCTTTTTTATTGACAATGCTTAGTTATTAGTATTCAATAGCCTTCCAGACATAATAATAACAATTATAATACCTCCTTAGAGCTCATTTGAATCATCTCTAGTGCATCAGCTTGTAAATACTTCCTTTCATTTCCATCCTTTAAGCTAGGAACTTGTATTTTAGGTTGCACAAAAAGATTTATTTCAGATTTCAGTGGCAAATAAGTGAAATCTCTTGTAACTTTTGTTTTCTCTACAGTAACATATTTGCCTTGGGGGGAAAGCTATATTTCATGTGTATTTCCATGCAGTTGAATAATTTGATTTCATTCAGATTAAATTTGCCTTGAGAAGATTTTAATAAACTGGAAGAATTTCTGATGTAATTGGTGTATCCATTTATTATCATAAAATGTTAGGATCACTAAGTTGAACTTCCCAGTGATTTAGAGATGTTGGTTCGGTGAGCTAATGCTCATAGTGGGAGGCAACAAGGGCCCTGAAGGTATAGTGGTGCAAGAGGAGAGAAAACCAATGTTGCACATCAGGAAAGAATTGTCCATGTCCCTGTAGTCTATGGAGGTTTTTCTCTGAAGTTTACAATTGCGGTTTATGAGGATCATATGTTTTTGTGTGATCTGCCTCTAACCAGGCTACTTTGGTTACTTGCTCCTTCTCTCATCTTCACATAAGTCTAAACATCCATGCCCAATGTGTCTGCATAAACACACACTCCAAAACCCTGATGAATGCTTTATGATTATTAAAATTTTGTGGGGGGAAAGAGAGAGTTTACTTCCTGAATTTTGCCTTTAACCATCTCTGCTGTTTCCCCACCTAGGAAATCTGCCTTGTTTGCCCTCTCTCTTCCTATAGATCTCAGTCCTCACAGCCTCTTTCAGCAGTGCTGGCTCTCAAGATCCCCTGTAAGATAAATAAAAACTGAGAAACTAGCCTCATAGCTAAACACTACAGAGTTCATGGCCAATCTTGAGTGTGCATGGTTCCTCAAGCACGGTTTTGGGCAGTGCTTATATTCCCTACTGCATTTGCTTCTCTCTCTCTGCTATAGGGATTGGTTTACATATTTCTCAGCTTCTCAAAGATTCTTGGCCATCTCTGCGGTTAGCCACAGAGATGGAAGAAAAGGGAGAAAAGATCAAAGAAGTGCAGCTCATCCCTGAAAACAGCCTGGTCATGAGTGTTGCCCACAAGTAAAGAGATATCACATCCCAGTCCTTGTGAGGCTGGAGAAAGAGGCAGAGGCGAGCAGGAGGTGCTGAACTTGGCTTGGAGTCAGGGTGGCTTCAAGTGCTAGTTATAAGACTTTGGGCAAGTTGACATTTATTTACATTGGTGACATTTATGACATCATTGGTATAAAGAAGATAAAAATACATAGCGTATCAGTTCATTTCTGTAGTGATAGAAAAGAAAAATAATGACAAAATTCTCAGCAAATGAAGTATTAGAGATTAAAGCAACAAATGGTCCTACCATGTTTTACATGTGTTCTTCTAAGAACCAGGATGCTTCTTTACTTTTTTACTTTTTCTTTATTTACTTTTTTTGTTAACAGCTTTATTGTGATAATTTACATACTATACAATCCAAAAAAACTTGTTTAAACTATACCATAATGTCTTCATGGTTCAACTGTGTTGTAGCATTTTTATTGACAAATAACAATTCACTGTATAAATATACTTCATTTTATTTATTCACCCATCAATGGACATGTGGTTGTTTCCAATTTTCAACTGTAATGAATAATGCCACTATGAATGTCTGTATATAAGTTTTTATGTGGTGTATGTTTTCATTCAGTTCAGTTCAGTTCAGTTGCTCTGTCGTGTCTGACTCTTTGCGACCCCAAGAATCGCAGCATGCCAGGCTTCCCTGTCCATCACCAACTCCCAGACTTCACTCAGACTCGTGTCCATCAAGTCAGTGATGCCATCCAGCCATCTCATCCTCTGTCGTCTCCCTCAACATTCAGAAGACGAAGATCATAGCATCTGGTCCCATCACTTCATGGGAAATAGATGGGGAAACAGCGGAAACAGTGTCAGACTTTATTTTTGGGGGCTCCAAAATCACTTCAGATGGTGACTGCAGCCATGAAATTAAAAGATGCTTACTCCTTGGAAGAAAAGTTATGACCAATCGAGATAGCATATTCAAAAGCAAAGACATTACTTTGCCAACAAAGGTCCGTCTAGTCAAGGCTATGGTTTTTCCAGTGGTCATGTATGCATGGGAGAGTTGGACTGCGAAGAAAGCTGAGTGCTGAAGAATTGATGCTTTTGAACTGTGGTGTTGGAGAAGACTCTTGAGAGTCCCTTGGACTGCAAGGCGATCCAACCAGTCCATTCTGAAGGAGATCAGTCCTGGGTGTTCTTTGGAAGGAATGATGCTAAAGGTGAAACTCCAGTACTTTGGCCACCTCATGTGAAGAGCTGACTCATTGGAAAAGACTCTGATGCTGGGAAGGATTGGGGGCAGGAGGAGAAGGGGACAACAGAGGATGAGATGGCTGGATGGCATCACTGACTTGAAAATTCTGAAAGAGATGGAAATACCAGACCACCTGACCTGCCTCTTGAGAAAACTATATGCACGTCAGGAAGCAACAGTTAGAACTGGACATGGAACAACAGACTGGTTCCAAATAGGAAAAGGAGCACGTCAAGGCTGTATATTGTCACCCTGCTTATTTAACTTCTATGCAGAGTACATCATGAGAAACGCTGGGCTGGGAGAAGCACAAGCTGGAATCAAGATTGTCGGGAGAAATATCAATAACCTCAGATATGCAGATGATACTACCCTTGTGGCAGAAAGTGAAGAGGAGCTAAAAAGCCTCTTGATGAAAGTGAAAGAGGAGAGTGAAAAAGTTGGCTTACTCATGTACATAACACCCAGGTGTGGAATTGCAGGGTCATATGGTAACTCTGTATTTTAACTTGTTAGAGGAATTGCAAGACTCACATTTTTTCCAGAGTGGCTGGTCCATTGTATATTCCACCAGCAACGTATGAGTGTTCCAATTTCTCCACATCCTCACCTATGCTTGTTGTTATTCACTTTTTATTCTTATTATAGCCATCTAGTGAGTATGAGGAATGATTTCAAATGTAGGTTATAATTCAGTTTGTTAGGTGTCAACTCTCACTCTTCCTGAATACATGGACTTAAGTTTGTTTACTTAAACTCACCAAGCTTCATTTTCATTATCTTATCCAGCCTCTGGTACTCAAAGGTACTATCTATTTGCTATCTATTAAATGCTTGCTAGGAGCCATACTGTGGTATAAACCTTGGTTGGTGTAAACTCCCCCAGGTTCTTTGTATTTTGCCATGAGTTTTGAAGTGGTCTCTAAGACAGGGCATTTAGAAAAGAGGGGCTACTGAGAACAGATCCCTGTTATTCATACACAGCTGGAGGACTAAGTTGGAAGAGGACCCAGCAAAGGAGTTGGAAGGAAGTATTGATGAAGTGATGAGCCAAGGGGAAAAATATCCTGTCTGTCCAGAGTGTTCAGGGAGCCCATGTAATTTAAGCTCAGAAGACTGAGGAGCCTGGATGGCTTGAGTCCATCTCTAGATCCAGCCCTTGTTATCTGTTGGTCAGTTTCTTCGCTTTCCATATGTGACAGTTCTTATTGTACCTCCTTTCAAAACTAGGCACTACTGGGCACAGGAGGATTCCCTTGGTGACCCTCCAGTCCCTCATCTATACCCATTATGCTTTTAATATTTCCATACCTGGCGTCCTTGGACTCCTTCTTTTAGCAATGGACATACTCAGTTTTCCCTTTTTTATTCTCTTCCCAACCTTAATGGAAGCACAAATCCTCCAAGTGACTCCCCTTACTCCCTTGGATGTCTCCTTAGTTGCTATCTTAAAAGCTAAAGATACCCTAGACCAGTACATTTTAAGCCATAAAGTTCTGGTGACTTAACTGGAGATTTTGAAAAGCACAGATTTTGATTATGTATGTCTGGAGTTTGATCTGAGCTGCTGCATTTCTGATTACTGCTGCTGCTGAGTCATGAACCGACTCTGAGTAGCAAGTGTTTGGACCCTAGTTCGTTAGCTTCTCAACTTGGAGACTCAGATTTTCAAAGATGAATTGACAAATAAGATAGCTTCTGGGGCAATCGGGAGGTGGTAGGGGTGTCTGTATGGAAACTAGGTCTTTTGAGGAGATTGGAGCAATGTAGAGAGCTTGGTGAAGGAAAAATAAGCTAAAGAGAATCAGAAGCCAGGTGAGATGGCTTCTCCAAATATTTGTGAGAGTAAGCTTGCTGGTATTTTCTTGGAGCATAGGAGCTGCTGCTGCAGCTGTTTAGGCTCTACCACATGTCCGGCTCTTTCAGGGACCTGTGGACTGTAGCCAGCTAGGCTCCTCTGGCCGTGGGATTTCCCAGGCAAGAATATTGGAGTGGGTTGCCATTTTCTTCTCCAGGGGATCTTCCCAACCCAGGGATCAAACCCACGTCTCCTGCATTGGCAGGCAGATTCTTTATCACCGAGCCACCTGGGAATCCCCCAGAGGGTGGGAGAAGGACCAATAAATTCAGATCATCATGTCTTAAAGTATACATCTTCCTTTAAAAATTATTTATTTATTTTTGGCTGCACTGGGTCTTTGTTGCTGCGTGCAGGTTTTCTCTAGTTGTGCTGAGTTGGGGCTACTCTCTAGTTGCGGTTTGAGGGCTCTATAGCATGCAGGCTTCAGTAGCTGTGGCTCATGGGCCTATAGCATGTGGAATCTTCCAAGACCAGGGATGGAACCCAAGGAATCCCATTGGCAGGCAGATTCTTAACCACTGGACCACCAGGGAAGTCCTCAAAGTGTATTTCTTGAACACAAATTCCCATAAGATGCTCAGTGAGAAGATCGTTGCACTGGTACACAAGTGCAGAATGCGGAATCCCTCTTCCCTTCTCAAAGTGCACACAGGTGAATTAAAGCCTCTGACAACTCCTGCAGGGAAGGAACTGGTCTAAATATGTAGAGTCAAGGGTCCCCTTCACTGCCTTTACCACAAACCGTGTTTTCCGTATTAATACTGTTACTATTACTTAGAACTGTTTTGTGATACAGAGAAGGTCTGCTCTGTGGCAATAGTGTGAAAATCTGACGTATGCTGAGAGAAAACCTTTGAAGGAAGCTCTGTGAAGACCTGGTACCTGCCTGTCTATAATACCTCAAATTTCAGGAGGAATTTCATTCTAGTCAAATGGCTAGATCAATGATTTTCAGATTTTAAAACAGAGCACAACGTTTAAAAGTAAAACCTCAATATACACGTGTTCCCCATCCTGAACCCCCCTCCCGCCTCCCTCCCTGTACCATCCCTCTGGGTCATCTTACCTCCAAGTAAAATAAATAAATTTATATTTAAAAAACCTCAATATAAAATACATTGGTAAAAAGAGGCTTGGCTGACTTCGAGGTTGCTGGCCTGGCCCCTCTTTAATTTGGCTTCCCCCTGTACATTCTCTGCACCACCAGAGCCCTCCAAGGACAGTCTCCTCTGAGCAGAGAGAGGGCTGGACAACTAGAGAGATGTTCCTAACATTCTAATATCCTTCTTGTGGCTCAATTTCTGCCTTTTCTTTTAGACGGATGTTCCCAGTCCTAAAGATTAGCATCACAGGGCTGGACCCCAATGCCATGTACTCACTCCTTCTGGACTTTGTCCCAACGGACAGTCATCGCTGGAAGTATGTCAATGGAGAATGGGTGCCTGCAGGCAAGCCAGAGGTCTCCAGCCACAGCTGTGTCTACATCCACCCAGACTCCCCCAACTTCGGTGCCCATTGGATGAAGGCACCCATCTCCTTCAGCAAAGTGAAGCTGACCAATAAGCTCAACGGAGGTGGGCAGGTATGCTCGGTAGCCTGGCCACCCGGCTGCCCCACAACACCCATCAAGAAATATCAAGGGTGCATTTAGGCAATTAGGGGGTCCTCACCGACCTCTTCTCTCACAGAAGCCAATTATTCCCCAGAGTCCAAATGTGAACAGGAATAAACAGCTCTTAATTGGTGCTTTCAGTTTTTAATGGACTTCCTGATGTTAAGAGAGAGTGAGAGAGTGCAGTAGTTTACTTAATCATCAGGGGCCTTTCAGAGTTTTGCCTTGTGTGCGGTGCTTTTTACCAAGCCTGGGAGGAGGGAGATGTTTGTGGGTACCAGGGTTTTATTATTCCCTCCCCCCCCCCGCCTTTTTTTTTTTTTGGTGTAAGTGGCATCTTAATAAAAAGCTGCTCCTAAATGAAATAATTGCTCCCTCTACTTGGGCATTATGATAATTATCAATAGAATGAATCAGCTTTGGGTTTTCAGAAAAAGAATCCAAACAAACCTTAAATGAAGAGGGTTTTATTTAAGGTCTCCAATTAGAGTAAACAAGATTTTGAGGCTTTTTGCTCTTTTGTTTTCTCTGGTAGGATTGTACATACTAGTGTGCTGTGCAAGGTTGCTATTTGCTTTATAAAATGTAGACTGTTTGGAGGGATTAGACCCAAATGGGGAAAGAGGTCTTATTCCCTCAGATTGCACTTTGGTCAGTCTCATAAGCCCTTAGACGTTTCACCCCTTCTCTGATCTCTGTGCTTATCCAGCTGGGATGTAGGGGTTCTTGTTTTAAGAATGGTAAGTCATTTTCCTAAGTCTCTGCAATATTCAGAAGTTTCCAGTTCTTTACTGAATCAGGAAATTGAAAAGTAAACTATTATTCTCTCCCAGTTTTCACGACAGGAGACTTTCAATAAACCTTTGATTTGAATCACAAAGAGTGGATGTTATATAACCAGCAGATGTCAGCTATCATTACTTTTTAGGTAATTCAGCCCTTTGTCAGGATTTTGAGACAATTAGGAATTCTTACTAGGGGGCTTCCATGGTGGCTCAGATGGTAAAGAATCTGCCTGCGATTCAGAAGACCCAGGTTTGATCCCTGGATCAGGAAGATCCCCTGGAGAAGGGAATGGCAACCCTGTCCAGTATTATTGCCTGGAGAATTCCATGGACAGAGGAGCTTGGTGGGCTAGATTGGTTGCAAAGATTCAGGCATGACTGAGCTTCTAACACTAACACACTTTCTTTTTAAAAAAAATTTTTATTTTTACTTTATTTTACTTTATAATACTGTATTGGTTTTGCCATATTTATCAGCATGAATCCACCACGGGTGTACATGAGTTCCCAAACATGAACCCCCCTCCCACCTCCCACCCCATATCATCTCTCTGGATCATCCCCATGCACCAGCCCCAAGCATCCTGTATCCTGCATCAAACATAGACTGGCACTTTCTCATAGGAAGAAAAACAGTATGTTTTAACAGAGCAAAATTCATATCGTTGTGCTGAAAATAGGAGGAAAAAAAAAAGGAAGCCAGGATTTTGGCAGAAAACCGAACACTGTTTAGACCAGCTCTTCTCTGGCAGCCCACCCTTCACCCTCTTATGTGTGTATGTGCCTAGTCACCCTCACAAGCAGCTCCGAAGTTATTCTCCTTAAGAGTTTCTAAAAAAATCTCCCTTCAATAATTTCTCAGAGAGACAGTGGCAGCTCAGATGACTGGGGATCAATATGTGTGGCCCTAAATGAGGTGGGTGTTAACCTTAGGACTAATCAGAGATGCTGAGTCATCTGTAACCTGTGATGCCCCAGGCTTTGTGTGTTCTCTCTCTTCTTCCACCTAAACAGATAATGTTGAATTCTCTGCATAAATATGAACCCCAGGTTCACATAGTGCGTGTTGGAGATGCCCATCGAATGGTGATGAACTGCTCCTTCCCTGAAACCCAGTTCATAGCTGTGACTGCCTATCAGAACGAGGAGGTGAGTGTGTGTGTGTATGTATGTGTAAATGTCACCTGGGGGAGTGTAGTGGGACTAGGGGGTGGTGCTTTTATTGCTAGGACCAAACTTGGATGAAAGGTAGGTTTTCTAACATTCAGATACACTCAGATAGACTTGGTAGAGACAAAGTTAAACAGTGTGGTAATCACTTTCCACCTCCTTCTCCCTGCTTGCCAAAGCTCCATCAGTGTTTCTTCTCTTGGTGCCAATAAGGCACAGTGGTGTATTGTAATACAACCAGCAGAAATGCAGGAGTCTTTGTTTCCAGGCCCTGGACCTGACAAAGCTCGGCGTCTCTCCTGCTCTAGAGCAAGTCTGTGGGAATTGATCCAACCGTGCACCCTCTGGGTTTGTGTTATACTATCTGTCCCACTTGTTAGCTCTTTTGGGGCCATATGTAGATCTTTTCCTGCCTAACTTGGGCCACACTAATGGTTACAGCTAAGGAGCCAGCATCTGGCCTCTGTAAACTCTGTGGGAGCAAAATATTTTTGGTTCATCCACATACTATAGGAGTTTCCAGGACTGCTGGTCACCAGGATACCTGATCAGTTGGATTCTTTTTGCTTAAACTTTAAAAGATTATTAAAAATTGAAGTATAGTTGCTTTACAATGTTTTTATTTTCTGCTGTACAGCAAAGTGATTCAGTTATACATAGATATATACATATTCTCTTTTAATGTTCTTTTTTTATGGTTTATCTCAGAATATTGAATATAGTTCCCCATCCTATACAGAAGTATCTTGCTGCTTTTCCATTCTATATATTTAATAGTTTGCATTTAAGCCTAAACTCCCAGTTCATCCCTCCTCCACCCTTAAAAATTTTTTAAATGGTAATGATACATGTTTATTAAAAAAACTTCACATGATAAACAAATAGTATGGAAGTATATACAACGAAATGAAAAGTTAGAGGCAAAAATTTACTCTTTCCCTATTTTGTGAATCCTACACCCCAGGTACACTACAAATAATAGCTTAGACTGTGCTTTTTTCCCACGCATATTCTGTTCATTTATAAATATGCACAGGGTATAGATTTCCTCACACAAATTGGCTCATGTTCATAATAGTATGCAATTTCTCCCCACCCCCTGTATTTAAGAGTACGTTATGAATATCTTTCTATGTAAATTGGATTAGGATTTATCTCCTTTTCTGAAATTATTGCAGAGGATACACTATATTTCAGGCAATCAGTTTCCCACCTAAATGACGTTTAGGTCATTTCCAGTTGTTTTATTTTCTATGATAAATAATACTGCAAAGAATATTAAGCACTCAGAAATGGAATTGTTCTGTCAAGGATGGAATTGTTCTGTCAAGGAGAGTGTATGTTTAGAACTATGATAGACAAAGCCCCATTGCCTTCCTCCAAAGAACGTATCCATTTATAATTCCCACACCAGTTTCAACACTGGTGATTACCTACATTTTCAGCTTTGATAATTCAATAGGGTAGGAAAAATGGTATCTTACTGTTGCTTTAATTTGCATTTCTTTATTTGGAAGCTTTATAAGATTTTTAGGCTCCCATCCAGCTAACTGAGTCAGAATCTCCAGGGAGAATACCCAGAATCCAGTTTTAATAGTCTTCTTAAAGGATTCTGATGATCATCCAGGTTTGGAAACTACTGCCTTAGTGCCTACAGATGATGTGCAGGGAAATGTAATTTCTTTTCTATAGCTAATCTGGTCTCTCAGCTGAACCCTTTAGCAGGTCAGTGGAAAGAAAAATTAACCAAATATCTGAAAATTTAAACAGGCCCTCAAATACTGTTCAGTTTTTATAGGCTGACACATTTTGTTTCTCAGATTGCCTTTCATCCCCTTTTACGCTCTGTAGGATGGCCTCTGGGTTTATGAAGGGAGAGTGGGCTTTTGCAACTTTGGAAAGTGAGGAGGAGTTGGGGGCCACATCCTGGCCTACTCTGTTCTCTGGATAATGTCCCTTATCCACTGACGTGCTGCCTGCTCTCTCAGTCCATGGCAGGTGGAAACTGTCATCTCGTTGCCCTCTGGCTAAGTGCTCAGATTTTCCTGGACACATGCAGGAGGGTTCCCTCTGAACTAGCAACAAGGCTAAGGCTATGTTTTCAACAGGCTACTAGCCTGATGCTGTAATTCTGGTCTTGGACATGCCGCAAGGGAATCAAACCTGGGAAACTCTAACCTCGGAGCCTCTGTCTCCTGACAACGTATCTCTGCCAATGTAAATGCACCCTGAGAGTGGGTACAGGGGTGGATGAGGGAGCCAAAAATCTTCTTTTATCCAGCAAATATTTGTTGGGTATTACTACAGGCTGGATGTTTTCCTACAGGCTGGTAATGCTGCACTGTACTCAAGGCACTTGCATCCCGGTGAGAAGAGATGAAAATGATAAATATATGTTTGGTCAGATGGCTCTGAAGGAATATGAAGTAGGCTAAGCCTAGGGGAGATAAAGGGTGAAAGTAGGTGGAATTGATAGTTTGTGTGTGTGTGTGCGTGTGTGTAAACATGGCCCAAAGGGTAAGTGATTATTTAAGAGGTCAGGGAGTTGATTCTAGTCTGTACTTGAGAGTCTAGAGACAGGTGTTCATCAGTATACTCTCCTTTGTGTCCCAGTGACTAGAAAAGTAACTGACAGATGGTGGGTGTTCAATTACTGTTGAAAAAAATGAATGAATAATAGAATAAATGCTAGATTTAGCACATCAGGTTTGTGCAATTTTGTTGCTTTATTTCTTTGCTCACTTTATGCTGCATTTGCCATTTTCACCATATGTGACAATACAATGCTTCTTGTTGGACAGTGCAATAGTGATTTTGTGCAGAAGGAAGCAAAGAAACGTGGAGAGGGAGAAAAAAAGAGAGAGGAGAATTATTCTGATTTTACAGAAATTCACAGGTGAAGATAAAGTGTTCTGTTCCCCATGCATATTCTACTTTCACTAACACTTCTTGTCTTTGTAAATACAAGATAACAGCTCTCAAAATCAAGTACAACCCTTTTGCCAAAGCCTTCTTGGATGCTAAGGAAAGGTGAGTAGAGAAATTTCAGGGAAATCTTATGATCTTTGCAAATATGAAGTTTATAATAATCTTGGAAGGAACCATTTGCATTACCTTTGATAGAAACATGTTTTTAATATTTAATTCAGTGTCCAACAAAATCAGCAAGATAAAACAAATTTATAATTACTTGCCATTTATAATAGGGGTCCAGGAGAAACTGGGGCTTCCCAGGTGGCTCAGGGTTAAATAATTCGCTTGCCAATGCAGGAACTGTGATTTGATCCCTGAGTCAGGAAGATTCCCTGAAGAAGGAAATGACAACCGACGCCAGTATTCTTGCCTGGGAAATCCCATGGGCAGAGCAGCCTCGTGGGCTACAGTCTATGGGGTCACAAGGAGTTGGACACGGCTCAGCAGCTAAACAGCAGGAGGACCTGGAGCTGGCCGTGTTTCATCTGCCCTGTCTTATGATAGATTCTTAAAACTAACATGATCACATTAAAAAAAAACTAAGGGATTTAAATTTTAAATAATTCAATCTTCCTGTACCACAGTTGTCTGAGTAGTACGATTTCAAAAAATTTTTTAAAGCTAGATTTCACCCAGGAAAGGTGAGTAATTCATAAATGTGAGAGGCTCATGTCTTTCAGAAGTCAGAGACTTCTGGGGGTTGTGAATGATTTCCTTTGAAGTGTTGGGATTTTGTTGTTTCTGTTTCAAATCTTTACACTAATTCCGATAACTTTCGAATCTTTCCTTTTCATCATAAGGGCTCTATACTAATGGACAGGTATTTATAATAATGTCACAGGGGTCTGTCCTGTCAATATTTGACTTAATTTTGATGATGTAGAAGAAATGCCTTTTTTCAGATAAGAAAAGTCATATAATAAAAATATTTAAGACTTTGAGAGAGAGAGATCCTGGCTTTTGAGTCCTGGCTTTACCATTTCCTGACTTGCATAAGTCAGTTTGCTTTTCTGGGACCCACTTTCTAAATCTGCGAAAGCATGTAGTAATATTCTATCATAGGATAATTGGTGGACCTAGCCTGTCACAGATGTGACTGTGCCCTGAAGTTCTATGCAAATCTTAGCTGCTGTAATCATTGCTTGAATTTTGGCAAGCAGAAACACTAACCACAAATCAGTAAGATCAAGCTGCATAGTGATAGGTGTAAATAAGGTAAATTGGATTGACTATAAAGTTGCAATTCAAAGAGCAATTGCACAAGAACATAAAGTAGGAGGAGAATGGGGGAAAGATAGTAGTTTGAGGGGAAAAAAGTGTTTTATTTTCTTATTTCAAGAAATTTATTGCTCTCCAAAGACAATCTTGGGTGTACTTGATGCTGGATGTGAATGGTAAGCTGGACAGCTATGGTGCACTTTCATTGCTCTTTCAGGAACCACCTCAAGGATATTCCAGAAGCTATGTCTGAAAGCCAGCATGTGACCTATTCTCACTGTGAGTTGGGTGAACCCTGGATAGGAGGGGCCTGGGGCTACACTAGGAGCATCTCCACCATGCTCAGACTTTTTACCTGTCATGACTGCTTCAGGCTTGTTTCCAATATTCTATCAAGACCCAACAGTTATTTCTTCCACTCAAGACAAGTATACGCCCTTTCACGAATTCCCAGAGAGAACCACTGCTCCTGGGGGAGTGTACACAAATCCAAGGCAGGAGAGAAAAATGGAAATTGTGGATTTCTTTGACTCCCATTTTTGTGTCAGGGAAGCTAAAGAGCTCATCAAAGTGCATTCTGGTTTTAGGCTTTACCCTGATACTCCACTCCTGCTTCGGGGTTTCCTTTTTCTTAGTACTTTCTGGTTTTTGAGTTTATCACCATTGCCACGCCTCAGAAAGGCCACAGCTTTGCACATGAAGGAACTTCTGTATTTGTTGACTGGAAAGCTATAGTATTAGTGGAGTCATATACCTGGAATTCTGCAGGTGGACTGGATGCACCTGATAGGGTGCCACCCTCTCCATGTCTCAGAGCAGAGAGGAGGCTCCACAGTGGAGCAAGTCCTCTAAAGCTGCAGCAGTAATCCAAGGGCAGTAGCATCAGTGTCTGAGATACCCTTTAATTTAGAGTATAATGGTTTGCTAAGATCCCTTCTGCAGTTTTCCAGCTATGAAATTCTTTACTCCCTCCTTCCCCTAAAGTTCGCTGCATTTTTCATTACAGAAGTGGCAGTACAGCCACATAAAGAGAAACAACTCTCAGAAAATAACTTTAAAAAAACCTTTTCTCAGAAGTCTTTTTTTTTCCTTTGTCTAGTTACCATCTGTCACCATACAAAGTTATTACAATATTATTGACTATATTCCCCATACTGCACATTTCATCCTCATGACTCATTTGTGACTGGAATTTTGTACCTCTTAATCTCCCTCACCTGTTTATTTCCTCCCCACCATCTGGTAACTACTTGTTTGTTCTCTATATCTATGAGTCTGTTCTGTTTTGTTATGTTTGTTCATGCGGCTTGTTTTTTAGATTCCATGTATAAGTGAAATCATATGGTATTTATATTTTTCTACCTGACTTATTTCACTTAGTATAATACCCTCTAAGTCCATCCATGATTTTGAAAATGGCATGATTATTTTTTATGGCTGAATAATATTCCATTGTATGTGTGTGTGTGTGTGTGTGTGTATATATATATATATATATACCTTCTTTATTCATTTATCTCTTGGTGGTTTGCTTCATTTCCTTGGCTATTGTAAGTAGTGCTGCAATGTTATTTTTTGTTTTGCTTTGTAACTTTCTTTTTGTGGTGCTGTTGTCTGGTTTTGGTATGATGGTGATGCTGGCCTCATAGAATGCATTCAGGAGCATTCCTTCCTCTTCAGTTTTTGGCATAGTTTGAGAAGGATAGATGTTTACTTCTTAAAACATTTGGTAGAATTCAACTTTTGTTTGTTGGGAGTTTTTTGATTATTGATTAAATTTCATTGTTGGTAATCAATTTGTTCATATTTTCTATTTCTTCCTGATTCAGTTGTGGGAGATGGCACATTTCTAACAATTTATCCAGGAAAAGCACTTTTTAACTGACCTGGAATGAAAAGCTATTTTGCATAGGATAGGATCACATGTGGAACCACACCGTTTCAAGTTCATGTGTTGCAACCTTCTCAGTAAACATCCTTATATGTGGCAAACTTCATGAATAAAAGTCTGGTTCTGCCTGGCTTTGCTTACTGAGCACCTGAATCTTGATTCTGTCATTCAGATAGTGATCCCTTGTGCCACATGTCTATACAATAAAGAGAAAATGAAGATAACAAAATGATTTATTGAGAATGACTGACCTACATTTTGTAATATGAATTCTGTACAATTTGTTTACTTATACTTAAAAAGTATTAAGCAAATGGTTTTAATAAAAGTTCTATTTCCATATCACAAAAGTGTTGGTGACAATCCCTAGTCAATATTCTTAAGAACATTTCTGGTCCTGTCTGAATCTTTATCTGTGGGCCCCTCAGTTGAGAGATGGTTGGCCAAAGGATGTGCTTCTTTTTCTAGGGCCTCTCTGTCCTTTCCCATGAATTCACCTGAAGTAAAGCCTTTTCCTCATAATACTTATTACATTTTTTATTGTGGCTTAAAACCATAATATAAAATGCACCTTCACAAGAATTGTATGTATAGTACAATATTGTCAATCACATGCACATTTTGGTTCAAAAGATTCCCAGAACCACCTGATTGCCCCCTCTACCCCGATTCCTGCATGTTAAAACTACATATACTCACCAAACTTCATCTCTTCACATCTCCCTCCCCACAAAGCCCTTGGCCACCACCATTCTACTCTATACCTCTGTATCCATAGCCTTTAGATACCTAGTATGAGGAATCATGCTAGGTATATATATTTTATGACTGGCTGCTTCTGCTTATCCTAATGTTCCTCAAGGCTCATCTGTATAGTACCATACGACAGGATCTCCGTCTTTTTAAGGATGAAATAATATTCACTTGCATGTATATACCAAATTTGCCTATCCCATAATCTGTTGATGGTCATTTAGGTTACTTATACCTCTTGGCAACTGTGAATAATGCTGCAATGAACATAAATGTGCAAATGTCTTTAATTCTCCT
This sequence comes from Capra hircus, assembly GCF_001704415.2. NCBI lineage: Eukaryota > Metazoa > Chordata > Mammalia > Artiodactyla > Bovidae > Capra > Capra hircus. The sequence continues at coordinate 119,847,888 of NC_030810.1, forward strand.
GGATATATAGCCAGAAACGAAATTGATGGATCATGCAGCACTTCTATTTTTAATTTTTTAGGGAAACTCCATAGTGTTCCCATGCCAGTCGCACGGTTTTACATCCCCATGGACAGTTCACAAGGGTTCCAATTTCTCCACATTCTCACCAACACTTACTATTTCCTAATCTTTTTTGGATAATGGCCATCCTGGTGGCTCAGAGGTTAAAGCATCTGCCTGCAATGTGGGAGACCTGGGTTCGATCCCTGGGTTGAGAAGTTCCTCTGGAGAAGGAAATGGCAACCCACTCCAGTATTCTTGCCTGAAGAACCCCAAGGATGGAGGAGCCTGGTGGGCTACAGTTCACGGGGTCGCAAAGAGTCGGACACAACTGAGAGACTTCACTTCACTTCAATAGTATGAGGTGATATCTTGTTTTGATTTGTGTTTTGCTAATGAATAGTGATGTTGAACATCTTTTCATATACATATTGTCTTTTTTAATATCTTTGAAGAAGTGTCTGTCTGTCCTTTGCTTGTTTTAATTAGGATTTTTGTTGTTTTATTGTTGAGTTATAAGAGATCTTTACATATTCTAGATGTTAATTCCTTTTATAGTTCTATAGTTTATCGATATTCTCTTCCATCCTATAGATTTCCCTTTCACTCCGTTGATTGCTTCTTTTGCTGCGCAGAAGTTTTAAAGTTTGAAGCAGTTTGTCTATTTTTGCTTTTGTTGTCTGTGCTTTTGGTGTCATATCTAAGAAATCACTGCCAAATCCAATTTCATGAAGTTTTCCCCTGTATTTCTTATAGGAGTTTTATAGGTCTTACATTTATTTATTTAAAGTTAAAATTTTTGTATGGTGTAATATGAGTTTATTTCTAATACTGTTCACTGAAGAGACTATCCTTTCCCCATCGTGTAGTCATGGCACCATTGTTGAAGATTATTTGACCGTATAAGTGGAATTTATCTATCTATTTTTTGCCATTGGTCTATATGTCTTTATGCCAGCACCATACTAATTAAGGGGCTTCCCAGGTGGTTCAGTGGTAAACTATCTGCCTGTCAGTGCAGACACAGGAGATTGAGTTTGATCCCTGGTCAGGAAGATCCCCTGAAATAGGAAATGGCAACCCACTCCAGTATTCTTGCCTGGAAAATTCCATGGACAGAGGAGCCTGGCAGGCTACAGTCCATGGGGTTGCAAAGAGTCAGACACAAATGGGCAGCTGAACACATACTATTTACTGTATTGGAGCTTTGTAATGTGTTTTGAAATCAGGAACTAAGAGGCCTCCAGCTTTATTTTTATTTCTCAGGATTGTTCTATTTGGAGTTCTTTGAGAATCTATATGAATTTTAGTATTGCTTTACGTTTCTGACAAAAGTGTCTTATGGATTTTGATAGAGATTTCTTTGGGTAGTATGAACATTTTAATAATACTAAGCCTTTCAATCCATGAACATAGGATGTCTTTCCATTTATTTATGTCTTCTTCAATTTCTTTCATCTATATTTTATTGGAGAAGGAAATGGCAACCCACTCCAGTATTCTTGCCTGGAGAATCCCATGGATGGAGGGGTTGCAAAGAGTCAGACACGACTGAGTGACTTCACGGAATTTTAGTATTGCTTTGTGTTTCTGACAAAAGTGTCTTATGGATTTTGATAGAGATTTCTTTGGGTAGTATGAACATTTTAATAATATTAAGCCTTCAATCCATGAATGTAGGATGTCTCTCCATTCGTTTATATCTTCTTTAATTTCTTTCATCTATATTTTATAGTTTTCAGTGTATGAGTCTTTGCCATGTAGGTATATTTTGTTCCAAGGTGCTTTATTAACTGTGGTGCTATTCTAAATTGGATTGTTTCCTTAGTTACTTTTTGGATTGTTCATTGTTAGTGTATAGAAATGCAACTGATTTTTGTGTGTTGATTTTGTATCCTGCAACTGCTGAATTTGTTTATTATAAAAGTTTTTTGTGGAATATTTAGAGTTTTCTACATATAAGATTGTGTCATCTATGAACAGAGATAATTTTATTTTGTCATTTCCAATTTGGATGCCTTTTCTTTCTTTCTTTTTCTTTATTCCTAATTGCTCTGACTAGGGCTTCTAGTGGAGAAGGCAATGGCAGCCCACTCCAGTACTCTTGCCTGGAGAATCCCATGGATGGAGGAGCCTGGTGGGCTGCAGTTCATGGGGTTGTTAAGAGTCAGACACAACTGAACGACTTCACTTTGGCTTTTCACTCTCGTGCATTGGAGAAGGAAATGGCAACCCACTCCAGTATTCTTGCCTGGAGAGTCCCAGGGACAGGGAGCCTGATGGGCTGCTGTCTATGGGGTAGCAAAGAGTTGGACACGACTGAAGCGACTTAGCAGCAGCAGGGCTTCTAGTACAATGCTGAATGGAAATGGTAAGAGTGGATATTCTTGTCCTGCTCATGATCTTGGAGGAAAAGCTTTCAGTTTTTTTACCATTGAGTATGGTGGTGAAATGGCAACCCACTCCAGTATTCTTGCCTGGAGAATCCCAGGGATGGGGCAGCCTGGTGGGCTGCCATCTATGGGGTCACACAGAGTCAGACATGACTGAAGTGACTTAGCAGCAGCAGCATGGTGTTAACTGTGGGCTTGTCCTATATGGCCTTTATTATGTTGAGGCAATTTTCCTATATTCTTTATTGAATGCTTTTATTATGATAGGGTATTAAATTTTGTCATATGCTTTTTCTGCATCAATTGAGATGGTCTTTCACAAACACATTTCTGTGAAATATTTCGCAGTTTTCCAAAATGTTTTGCAAGATTCTTATCAATTTGTGCTAGCCATCTCCCTCTCTTTTTCCCTTCAGAATCCTTTTTGTTGAGTGGTGATGGGAGGCATCATGTCTCCTCTTGCTTGGAGCGAGAACTAAAGATATTTTCTCACTTGGCAGAAACAGGGAGGGCTCTATTCTTTCTGGGTAACCAAATTAAACATTCCCTAGTAGCTATTAATTAATGATTAACATATCATCTGACACCTCCTTCTTGGACTGACTTTTAATCCAATTAAGTCAGAAGCAACTTAACTTTTGTATTTTCTGTTAACTTATACATTCAAATAATATTTTATATAGCTGTGATTCCAGCATTTCTTAAGAGATTTTCCAAACTTGATAGGACCTGTCATCCATCTCCAAAGAAGCCAACTTTGCTGCTAACGTGGAAGGGGAGTAGCAGCAGAGGTGGTAGTATCTAACTCCACACAGGTAGACATTGTCATTCACACAGAAATATAACTATGCAAAGTGGCTGGTAACCTGATTTTTGGTGTGGAAGTTCACAGAGTCTTCCTCTGTGTCTTCCTCTTATCTCTTCCAGTGGGAGGCTGGATCTTTTCCAATCCGGATGGAGTGTGCACTGCAGGAAACACCAGTTACCAGTATACTGCTCCTTTGCCTCTGTCTGCTCCCCACACCCACCATGGCTGTGAGCACTATCCTGGCATCCGAGGACACCACCGGCAGGCTCCCTACCCTTCTGCGTACATGCATAGAAATCATTCTCCCTCAGGTGTGTGATTCTGCTAACAATACCCTTGGGGGGTGTGGATGGTGGTAAGAAGTAGATAAACAACTAGTAGAAGTGAATATCTGAAGATAGAATCCATCTTATCTAATCTATGTAATATTATTATATATTAAAATTTTGATGTTTATATACTAATAGTTAACTATGTCGTTATAGCATTATTAGTGTTTTAGAATTATTTCAAATAATTACAAAAGCTGAGAGACAACCAGTCTCCCAATTTCTAATGGGTGTGAAAGTCCTCCTCCCAGGGCACTGGTGTACTAAGCAGTTTCAGGCTGCATCTCTAAAAGCCAAGTTAAGTCGTGGAGTTCTGAGACCCTCAGCTCATTCCCCTCACATGACTCTTTTCTACAGTTGTAATACATGGCTCAGTCCAGAAAATACTGGGCCCAGTTCGAAGAGCCATTAGGAAGTTTTGGGAAGCTAGCTCACTCTACATCCAGGCTTTGGTCTGATTCGGCAAATATTTATCAAGGGTTGACTTTGTGCCAGGTTTTGTCCATGAACAAAATAGATTACAGCGCCAATCATCTCACAGAGATTCTATTCTCATATGGGGACACTAACACTAAAGGAAACAAGTAAAGTTCATGGTATGGGAGACAGAGGAGTGTGTTAGGATACCAGGGACATCCTGAGCTTTGTACCTGCAGATGACTTTGCTGGTCATCAGCTACCTGTCCCTGTGCTCCATCACTGGCTACTCCTAGAAACCTTGAAGCAAGCTGCTTCCAGGAAGGGAGAAAATGGAGCTTAATGATATCAGAAACTGAGCAGGGTTCTCATTTACTTCTTGATTCTTTCCTGGGGTCAGCACACAAAACACATCTGAGTATTTCCTATGCACCAGGCACTCTTCTAGGCAGGGGGGTAAGGAAGGTGATTAAGGTTTAATTTATTCCCTGGAGGATCTCAGGGTTATGCAAACACATATAATTAATCTTAATACAGTATAGTGAGAGCTCTAATGTGGTCCTCAGACCTGTAGCATTCCCCGGGAACTTGTTAGAAATGTAGACTCTCAGGTTCTCCTTCTGAAAGAGTTTGCAGTTTAACAAAATCCCCAGGTGATTCTTATGCACATTAAAGTTAGAGAAACATTCTATAAAGCACACAAGCCATGGTGCTATGGGAATGAAAGAAAAGGGCAGCTAGGCTTAATGCTTAAGTTGAGATTTGGAGGTTTGGAGAAAAGGATAATGGTTGGAGTGGGCAGGGGTGAAAGATGGATGACATGGGACACAGGCAGAAGTGAAGGGCATTCCATGTGAGAGAGTGCTATGAGCAAAGGTAAAGAAGGAGGAGAGAACCTAGGTTGTCTGGGAATGGTTTGGGAAAAGAGAGGAGAAGGAGGGAGGCAATGTGGTGAATGCAGGAGTTGAGGCTGAGGGCCACACCATGAAAAGGAGTGGCTTGGCCAGGGATGTACATGAACTCCTCTTCCTATCTTTCCCCTCCTTCCTTCCCTTTTTCCTCTCTACTATTTATGCACTATTTGTGCAAATGAAGATTCAAATACATAGAAGACACTATTCCTGAAATGTTTAAATCTTCCTGGCGTTGCTGAGAAAAATAGGTCCTGATCCTCAGAAATTTCATCTGGAGCACTGGTGGCCTTAGGCTTGTTTTGAGGGGATGATGACATGGCCCATTTTAAAGGGGATGTAAGCATGGTGACCTGAGTTAGATCTGTGTCAAAAAGGGAAAATCATCCCACCTGTCTGAGCCTCATCTATAAAATGGAGGTGAGAAGTTGTTATAAAGATTAAAAGATGAACAGTACACGACCCAGCTGGTAAAGAATCTGCCTGCAATGCAGGAGACCTGGGTTGGGAAGATCCTCTGGAGAAGGGAAACACTACCCACTCTGATATTCTGGCCTGGAGAATTCCATGGACTGTATAGTTCATTGGATCGCAAAGAGTTGGACATGACTGAGAAACTTTCACTTTCAGTATGTGGTTGACATATGGTTGACATTCAATAAACTTCAATAACCCAAGTTCCTCCCTCCTGTTTCCTTCAGAAAGTATCAACACACGGTTGGCACGTGTGGCACAAGCTATGGTTGTATTTTGACCTAGGATAATGTCATTGGTCACCATCTTTATAGTTTCCATGCTTCATAAATTGAACTGTTGTTATTTCCCCAAAGTGAATTTGATAGAAAACTCCAGCAATAATCTGCAAGTTTTCTCTGGAGCTGACAATTGGACTTCCTTATCCTCCACACCCCACGCCAGCATCCTGTCTGTACCCCACACCAGCGGACCAGTCAATCCAGGGCCTAGGTAAGACCAACACAAGCAGCTTGCTCATTATTCTTGGAGGTTTACTTTTTAGCATGGGGCCTCAAATTCATATTTTTTTCCTGGGGTGCCTTGGTCTAAGCTCTTGTCCTGACTTCTAAGCCACTAAGAAGTGAAAATAACAAGGTCAACTCTTCGCCCCTGGAAAAAGTATGGTGAGAAAGCTCTACTCAGTCATGTACTCTTTTCATTTGTAACTTTGGTATTTTTTTAAGAGGGAAAAGATATTGTGGCCTGAGATTGTTTATCTCAAGTCAGGAAGAAATACTGTGAACAATGGTGGTAGCAAATAAATACTGAACATCAGGGAATTAAAAGGGAAAAGTGCAAATATGCACTGAAACCTTAAGACCCTTGATTGTCTATATCCTCACAAGCTACTCATTCTAACAGGTGGACAGATTTTGGGCCCCTGGGCCTCAAACCAGGCAATAGGGCTGAGAGGATCTGGTAGGACCCATAGCATAACTCTTATACCAGAGACCAGCATTCAGTTCTGAGTGTTGGAAATCAGTGTGATGAGTAGAAAGGAAAGGGGCCTGGAATCTGACAAATGTGGCCTTTAGTCCCAGTTTCACTTATTGACTCTGTGACTTTAGGAAATTTTCTTAGCCTCACTAAGCTTAAACTTTCTTATCTGTAACATGGCAATAATATGAGCCACTCTGTAGAGTTATGGTGAACACCAAAATTAAAAAGAGCATAATATGTACTGTAAGCAATAACATTGTATCAATATATACATGTCCTGTTAAGTTCAACTTAATTAGGCAGAGTTTTGAGAAGGTCCCAAAAGCAATTCAAGATTAAAAGATGTCCTGTCTTTTTTGGGGGGAGATGTTAGATGACTTATGACTTGCAGGTCTGAACAAGTTTGAGGGTCATAGGACTTTGATTCACATCAATGCTCCTCACTCTTTAATGTGCATTAGAATCACCTGGGATGTTGTTCAACTGCACAATCTGATTAACAGGTCTGGGTTAGGGCCCAAGATTCTGCATTTTTAACAAGCTTCCATGTCTTGCTGTAAACTGTGATCTTGATTTTGATGTTGATGTTGCTATGGCCCTTGAGCAATCTAGTGCTGTGCTGTTAAGGCAACAGCTCCCAACTGCTTTTGGCTCCTGGACTCTTGTAATGCAACTGGTCCAGACTGAGATGGGCTGTAACACACAGAATGTTAAAGACAGTAGATAATAAAGAATAAATTCTTAATAATTTTTTATACTGATGCATGTAAAAATGATATTTTAAATATTTTCAGTTACACAAAATATTATTACGTTCATTTGTTCTTTTTATTCTTTTCTCAAGTGTGGTGTCTCGAAAATTTAGCCTCATATTTGTGGCTCACATTATATTTCTGTCAGACAGTGCTTGACTAGAAGACCTCAGGGAAATGCATTTATTTGTGCTGTGTTGGAAGTGAGGGAAAGGGTGTCCTTGAAGCTATTAGATAAATAATTATGTGCCAAGTTCTGTACTAGATCCTTTATGTAAGCCATTTATAGGATTCAAAGACATCCATGAGGCTGCTTTTAAAATTCCTATTTTCCTGGTGGAGAAACTAAATCTCAGAGGCACTAAAAACTGCCTGAAGCTAAGACAGTAAATAAAGTAACTCAGAGCCCATGGTTTTTGAATCAGTCCAGGAAGCATCAGAAAGGGTCTCTGACTGTTATTGTAGAAGAATTTCTTTTGAAAACTGGGGAATTGGGGACAGAATCCCAGCAAGCTGAGCTGGCTAAAAAACCCAACAACCCCCATGGCCTATCTAGGTTTTTGCAGGTTTCATATGGTCCAAGGAGGTCTGTGAATCTGAAATATGGCAGAGTGCAGGGTGGCATTTCTACCTCTGGTTTCATCGGTGGCATGTTTAACCCATTGCTGACTCTAAATATTTTTCTAGAGAAAAGCAAAATGTGTTCAGTACTGTCATTGGGTAATGAGCCTATTATCAAGCAAAGTAGGGACTCTGAAAAGTGATGATGAAAATACTGGAAGTTATTTTGCCTGTGTTGATTGCAGTCATTTTAATCCAGGTTCTATGTTAGGGTGCAAAACTGGCTGCACATCACAGTCAACGGGAAAGCTTTAAAAATTCTGGTACTACATGCCAGACTAATTCGATCAGAATCTCTGGGGGTAGAACTTATGTGTCCGTAGTGTTTTTAATTTGCTAAATGATTTCAGTGTACAGTCAAGTTCGTGACCCAGTGATGTTGGATAGAAAAGTCTAAGAAAGTGGTCCAGTTCACTGCCTTTCTACCAGGGACCAGAACTGACAGGTAGAAACCTGGAATGAAAGAATTAATTATAACAATCACCATTTACTGAGTGCTGTGTTTTGGATTTCAAGTACTCATTTCCTTATTCAATCCTCATAAAAATATTTAGTAAGATATGTTTAATTATCACTCCAAATCTTGAAGCTAAGGAAGCTGAGGCTTACCTATTAAATAATTTGTACAAAGTCACAGAGCTAATAAGCAGTAATGCTAGGATTTAAACCTAGATTTCTGTCCTGGTTATCAGGCCACATCACCTCTCTTGGCCAGTGAGAGATCTTACTCACAGATTATATTACCCAAATAGCCTCCTTTCAACTCCCCTGCACATTTACTCAGGTAGCAAGGGAAGCCTAGAGAAATAAAATGCTGTGTTAAAACTGAACAACTTGCTAGAGGCAAGGGCCAGCATCAAAATGCAGGTCTCAGGACACCTGATTGTATGCTTATTCTACTACATCTTGCTGCTTCTCTGCAGAAATGGGACCAGTGTGTGTCAGAGCTGGAAATAAAGCCATGACTAGATACTGTCTTTCTAACTTGTGTCCCTCTCAGCCCTGTGTATGTGCTAATCAGAAGGCAATCCTGTCTGGGAGTATCATCACCATTCTCTCTCTCTCTCTCTCTCTGTGTTTCTGCAGCCCATACCCATGCCTGTGGACCATCAACAACAGTGGCGGGGGCCCTGCTGGGTCGGGCTCAGAGGTGCATGCCAACTCTCCGGGAGCATTTCTCCTGGGTAACCCAGCTGTGACTTCGCCTGTCTCCACCCAGACACCCACTTCGGTTAGTGTGGAGGTTCTGGGGGAGCCTTCGCTGACCAGCATCGCCATGTCCACCTGGACAGCAGTGGCTTCACATTCCTTTACAGGCTGGGGTAGCCCAGGTAGGGGTGGGCACCATTCTCCCTCCTCACTGCATAGTTAAGCAGGATCCTAGTGAAGGTGTCAGTAGAGAATCTGCTAGATGTAGAGCTCTTAGAAGAATCACCTACTGACCCCAGTGAGTCAGACTGCAGAGTCTCCCCACCCAATGAAGTGGGTTGTAGCAGAAGCCTCCTAGGAAACGGTTTGGTTTAGATGACACTGATTTTGTCACCTGCATCTCTCTACCATTTTCTCTTTGTGCTCCCATCTTTTTCTGCAGCTTATCCATGCCATGCTTAGGCAACAAAAGTTCGTTGAGTACCTTCCTTGTGCCCTGACCCTTACTCTCAAATGATTCTAGAAGGCTGCCCCTCCTGTTCTGTGGACATAGTGTAAAGCTGGTAAGTGAGCTCAAAATTTACCTAGCCTAAGGCTAATGCTTCATAACTTTGTACAGTCCTAAAGGTATGTGTAGCCACAGAGCTTCTGCTTTGAGACCAAGAGAGGGTGTGAGGCCATGGAGTGAAGTTAACAGAAGTCGAGTTAATTACATGTTATAGCTTTGAGAATTGAGGAAATGAAATCATGTTGCTCCTTGGCTCAGAAACTTTGGATGACTCAGCATCACCTACAGATCAAAGTTGATCTCTGCCATCTGCCCTCAAAACATTTCTCCAGCTTTATCTCCATGTTACCCCCTTGGCATCCTCTGTTTCAGTCAAGGCATACATTCTGCCTCTATCTTGTGAACATTCAGTGTTCTTTCCCACCTCTGTACCTTCTCTCCTGCCTGAAATTTCCTTCTCTGCTCAGTTCCACCTGTGCGAATCCTGCTTATCTCCCATGGACTGACCAGAGCATCACCTGCTGCACCAAGCATTTGATCTGCCTGGGTTCCCTGCCTTCCCACTGGTTTTGCCTCTGTTATAGAGCTCATCTCATGCTCCCTTGTATTTTTAGTACCTGTGTCTCTCTTCCACTAGATTGTGAGCCCCTTGAGGGAAAGACCCAGCCTTCTCTTCTCTGTTCCCCACAGCAGCACCTGGTTCTGTGCCTTGCCTATAGGAGGTGCCCAATAAACTCTGGCTGAACTGCATGGATGTGAAGTGCATATGTGAAAAGGACAGCTATAGAACTCACTGGGGGGCAGAGCTCAGAGATATATGTCTCAGAATGGGCAGCGGGTCAAAGTGGGAGATCGGGGACACTCTGGGTGTTACATTTGCAGTGCAGCCCTTTCTCAGTGATTGGTTGTATAAGGAGATGGTGTGGGCTAGGGTGATTGTTCCTCAACTCTGGTCCTTGGATCCCCTCCTCTGAACCACATGGAACACTGAGAAATAAATTCTTTGGCACACTCCACACCTCTTGAATCAGAATCTTTGGAGGTGGAGTCCAGGAATCCGCATTTCATACAAGTGTTCCAGACAATGGTCTCAGAGCCAAATTTGAAAATGACTTGCCTGGAACAGAGAAACAGAATGATAAATACTCCCGGGATTTCCTCAGATAAGAGTTTCAATCTCTGCACCATTCTAGGCCATTGCTATAGCCAATGAGCAGAATCACGTTTCATTGGTTTTCCTTTTCTACCCCCTACTGGATGTGCTGATGACTGCAGGAGTGAGGTCTCCAGACCTGGGTGATGGCTCTCTCAGCATCAACAGCATGCTGCACTGACTGGGCAGCTTTCTTGGCTCATTACTGAAGGTCTCTGAGAGTCCATTCGGAACCTGGCCATGGCTCAGCTGTTCCCACTGAGGCAGGAGACAGGCATTTATAACTGGTCTCCTGTTTAAATTTCTTGAAGCAAGAAAAAGATGTGCTTCAGGCCAGACATTTACAGCTAGCCACCTGTTCATTTCTTGAAATAGACGATAGGTAGGCTCCAGGTTAGATATCTACAACCAGCCTCCTGTTTGCTCTTCTAAATGGAACTAACAAATGAAACAGGATAAATAGTCAAGTTTTGTCTCCTGTGGACACCCTAAGGGAACAGTCATGGCAGGAACATAGAGGAGCTAAACCCTGTTTGAGTAAAGAATCAAGAGGTTATATATTTGCCATCCTTGGGGCAAGAGAGACATTTCACATGTGCAGAAAGGCTCCTTGGGGTCAAAAAGAATGGTGTACTGCCCCATAATATGTGATGTTAATATGTGATTCCATGGGCCTCTCAACTGGAATCCATCTTGGAAAACAATTGTGTGTGCATGTTGGGAAGGGCTCTAGGGTAGGCCAGGTGTGGAAAAAGAAGCCAGATAATTGGCAGAAGATAAACAAAGATTGGAAGAACTGTCATATATAAATGACTTAAACGCTTCTTTATTGTGTTCCTCCTCTCTGGGGGGTACACCTATACCCTTTCTCTTTGGGTATGTCTTTCTCCCTTGCTTCCATCTTAAGAAACCATTCCTCTGTGTGCTGGCCCACTTGTTGTTGTGCTGTGCCTCTAATAATAAACTTTGAACCTGCATTTACAGTTTTTGCCTCCATAATAAATGCATTTTTCACTGGAGGAAAGAGTCCAGAAAAATTGCTGGTCTGGTGGCTCAGTCTTCTAGTTTTCATCCAGGCTATCCAGGTTCAATTCCTGGGCAGGGAATTAAGTTCTCATTTCATGCCACCACTCACTGCTGGATACCAAGATCACTGCCACAGTTCCATCAGTAGAGCCCATGCAAACCCACCCATGCCAACTCTTAGCCTGGGGCATCCCAACACAGCACTGTTGAGTCCTTGGCTCTTTCTACAGAGCAGGATCTTTTAACATGTAGTAGTTAGTCTGTTTTCTGGTGCCATTCCATTTTTGGACCTGAATCTCTGGCAATGATGCCACTCCAAACACGTGGTGACCTTCAGTCAGTTCAGTTCAGTTCAGTCGCTCAGTCGTGTCCAACTCTTTGGGACCCCATGAACCGCAGCATGCCAGGCCTCCCTGTCCATCACCAACTCCCAGAGTTTACCAAACCCATGTCCATTGAGTCGGTGATGCCATCTAGCCATCTCATCCTCTGTCGTCCCCTACTTCTTCTGCCCTCAATGTTTCCCAGCATCAGGGTCTTTTCCAATGAGTCAGCTCATCGCATCTTGTGGCCGAAGTATTGGAGTTTCAGCTTCAACATCAGTCCTTCCAAAGAACACTCAGGACTGATCTCCTTTAGGATGGACTGGTTGGATCTCCTTGCAGTCCAAGGGACTCTCAAGAGTCTTCTCCAACACCACTGTTCAAAAGCATCAATTCTTTGGCGCTCAGCTGTCTTTATAGTCCAACTCTCCCATCTATGCATGAACACTGGAAAAACCATAGCCTTGACTAGATGGACTTTTGTTGGCAAAGTAATGTCTCTGCTTTTGAATATGCTATCTAGGTTGGTCATAACTTTTCTTCCAAGGAGTAAGCGTCTTTTAATATCATGGCTGCGATCACCATCTGCAGTAATTTTGGAGCCCCCCAAAATAAAGTCTCTCACTGTTTCCACTGTTCCCATCTATTTGCCGTGAAGTGATGGGACCAAATGCCATGATCTTCATTTTCTGAATGTTGAGCTTTAAGCCAACTTTTTCACTCTCCTCTTTCACTTTCAGCAAGAGGCTCATTTGTTCTTCCCTTTCTGTCATAAGGGTGGTGTCATCTGCATATCTGAGGTTATTGATATTTCTCCCGACAATCTTAATTCTAGCTTGTGCTACATCTAGCCTGGAATTTCACATGATGTACCACTCTGCATGTAAGTTAAATAAGCAGGGTGACAATATACAGTCTTGACGTACTCCTTTTCCTATTTGGAACCAGTCTGTTGTTCCATGTCCAGTTCTAACTGTTGCTTCCTGACCTGCATACAGATTTTTCAAGAGGCAGGTCAGGTGGTCTGGTATTTCCATCTCTTTCAGAATTTTCCACAGTTTATTGTGATCCACACACTCAAAGGCTTTGGCATAGTCAATAAGGCAGAAATAGATGTTTTTCTGGAACTCTCTTGCTTTTTTGATGATCCAGAGGATGTTGGCAATTTGATCTCTGGTTCCCTTTCCTTTTCTAAATCCATCTTGAACGTCTGGAAGTTCATGGTTCATGTTATTGCTGAAGCCTGGTTTGGAGAATTTTGAGCATTACTTTACTAGCATGTGAGATGAGTGAAATTGTATGGTAGTTTGAGCATTCTTTGGCATTGCCTTTCTTAGGGATTGGAATAAAAACTGACCTTTTCCAGTCCTGTGGCTGCTGCTGAGTTTTCCCAATTTGCTGGCATATTGAGTGTAGCACTTTCACAGCATCATCTTTTAGGATTTGAAATAGCTCAACTGGAATTCCATCACCTCCACTAGCTTTGTTCATAGTGATGCTTCCTAAGGCCCACTTGACTTCACATTCCAGGATGTCTGGCTCTAGGTGAGTGATCACACCTTCATGATAATCTGGGTCATGAAGATCTTTTTTGTACAGTTCTGTGTATTCTTGCCACTTCTTTTCTTTTTTTAAAATAAAATTGTTTATTTATTTTCTTTTTTTGGTAGTAATTTTATTTTTTCTGTTTATTTATATATTTATTTTACTTTACAATATTGTATTGGTTTTGCCATACATTGACTTGAATCCGCCATGAGTATACACGTGTTCCCCATCCTGAACCCCCCTCCCATCTCCCTCCCCATTCCACCCCTCTGGGTCATCCCAGTGCACCAGCCCCGAGCACCCTGTATCATGCACAGAACCTGGACTGGTGATTCGTTTCACATATGACAACTTACATGTTTCAATGCCCGTCTCCCATATCATCCTGCCCTCACCCTCTCCCACAGAGTCCTAAAGACTATTCAATACATCTGTGTCTCTTTTGCTGTCTTGCATACAGTGTTATCATTACCATCTTTCTAAATTCCATATATATGCATTAGTATACTGATTGGTGTGTTTCTTTCTGGGTTACTTCACCTCTTCTTAATATCTTTTGCTTCTGTAAGGTTCCTACCATTTCTGTCCTTTATTGAGCCCATCTTTGCATGAAATGTTCCCTTGGTATCTATCTATAATTTTCTTGGAGAGATCTCTAGTCTTTCCCATTCTGTTGTTTTCCTTTATTTCTTTGCATTGATCGCTGAGGAAGGCTTTCTTATCTCTCCTTGCTATTCTTTGGAACTCTGCATCAAATGGGTATGTCTTTCCTCTTCTCCTTTGCTTTTCACTTCCCTTCCTTTCACAGCTACTTGTAAGGCCTCCTCAGACAGCCATTTTGCTTTTTTTCATTTCTCACTCTACCTACACTTATATCTTCTCCCCATCCTGCAACAAAGATACCCTTGCCATTTCAAGCCACCTCAGAACACCTCTTTGAGCCTTGCTCAATCTCGACCTAATACACACCCACACACGCCACCCTAATCTGCCCCTCCCCAGGCTTTCCACCTCACCCCAACTGCCCTTCCACACATCAACCCAATCCATACCTGTCTTGGCCCAATCCACACCTCCACATATCTACTCGCTCCACTTCACACCTACCCGCCTCACCCCAACCTGCCCTGACACGTGACTACCCCTCCATACTGCAATCTGTCTCACCACATACCCATGAGCCTCAACCCAATGTGCCCCTCCACATACTTACCTGACATACTTTTACCCACCATGTCACATGCTTACCCACTTCAACCCATCCCACTCTGCCACACAACTGCCTGCCATGCCTCAACCTGCCCTGCCATGCAACTAACCAACTCACCACAACCCACCCAGAATACGCCTATTTACCTTGCCTCAACCCAAAGCTACAAATGCTTACTAACATTGTTCCAACTCATCTTGCCACACACCTACAGCCTCGCCCCACTCCAACCCTCCACATGTTTACATGTCTTGCACAAACCCGACTCACCACAAATCTAAGTGCCTTGCCAAACCTGCCTTGCCACACACCTACGTGCCTCACTCAGTCCATCTCACCACATGTCTAATTGCCTCGCGTCAAACTTGCTTTGCCAAATGCATACCTGCTTCTCCCAAATCTGCCCAGGCACATTCCTATTCCTGCCACTTTAAACCTCTCCACCGCATGCCTTCATGCCTTGTCCAAACCCAACAAAATACATGACTGCCCTCCTCACCCTAACCTGCCAAGCCACACACCTTCCTGACTGGTTCAGCCCACTTCACCAGAGGGCTATCTGCCTGTTGTAAACCTGCTCTGACTCACATTCACCTGTCTTATCCCAACCTGCTCTGCCGTATGTCCACCAGTTTTGCACCCAGTTGCTCCACTGCTTACCTCGCTGCCTCATACCAACCTGGACAGCCTCACGTCTACCTGCTTTGCCCCAACCCATCCTATCATGTTCCTATCCACCTCACTCCATTCATGCAACATACACCTACCTGTCTTGCCTCAATGAACCACATGTCTACATGCTGTGCCAAACACCAATTCATCTCACTCCAACCCATACTGCCACACACTTACAGTTTGTCCCTACCAGCCTTGCCACATGCTTATACCCCTTAATGCAAGAAATACCACAACACATCTACCTTTCTCACCTCACCCTGCTTCATCTCATGCTTAAACACCATGCCATACCCTGCCCCACCACGTGTCTACCCACCCTGCCCCAGTGCATCCCACCGTGCAGCTTCACTCTAACCTGCCTTGCTACAGCCCTACCTATCTCACCCCTATGAGGACTTTGAAATGGTTATCCATGTTGCCCAAACCCTACCTTTGAGGGTACTACATGCCTACTCATCTAACCTAACCTGCCCTGACTGTGCTTACCTGCTTCACTGAAATCACCCCACCACACACCTTCCCAACTCACCCCAACCCCACCTGCAAGACGAGTACCCACCTCACTTCAAATTGTCCCACCCATGCCAACGATCTCACACCAACTCACATCACCACACCCCTACCCACCTCACTTCAACCAGCCCTGCGACATGCCAGTTGCCTTGTCCCAATCCTCCTCACTGTACACCAGGCTGCCTTGTCCCAACCCACTGTGTCATGCTTCCTACATACGTTGCACCAACCAGCCCTGCAACATGAACAGCTAGCCACCTTGCCCAGATTGCACAACTTCACTGCTATACACCTCACAACTCACCCTGCCGAACTAATGACCACCTGTCCTTAACCCATTCCGCCACATGTCTACCAGCCTCACCCTAAGCCACACTGCTTCACACCTATAGCCACGCCAAACATGCACCTCCATATGCCTACCCACATTGTCTCAACCTGCCCAACCACACGCTGTTGCACCACTCAACAATCTTCCCTGCCAAACACCTACCCTCCTTTCTTTAACCCACCCATCACATGCCTCCAGACGCCACACTAACCTGCCCCGTAACATGACTACCCACATCCACAAGCCTACCTGTCTTGCCCCAGCCCACTCAATTATACATCTGACTGCCTCACTCAAGCTGCCTTGCTATGCACCATTTTCACCCCAACCTGCCTTGTCACACACCTATCCATCTTGCCCAATTCCTTTGTCAGACACTCACTTGGCTTGCCCAAACAGGCCCCACACATGTGTACCCATCTCATATGGACTCATTCCTCCATACACCTACCCAACTCACCCAACACACCCTGCCACAGGCCTACACACTGTACCCCAACCTGCCTGGCACATGCCTAACTACCTCACCATAAGCCACCCCACCATATGCTCAACTGTTTTGCACCAACCTGCTCAACTACATGTGCACCCTCACCACATGAAATTGCACCTCCACGTGCATATTCAGCCCGCCCAACAAGAACCACTGCAGGCAAAATGCCTCACTCCAAGCCGACCTGCTACAGGTCTACTTTACTTACCTTACTGCCTAAGCACATGCCTACCTACCTGCCTTGTCCCAACTCGGCCCTCCACATGCCTAGCCCCTTATCACAACTCACTCCTTAAAATGTGTACCTGCCTTGCCTCAGAGTACCCCTTGACACACATACCTGCCTTGCTGGTAACCGCCCTACCGTACACCTACCTGCCTCTTGCCAAATCACTCCAACTCATGCCAGCTGCCTCTTCCAACGCTGCCACATATCTAACAGCCTCGCCCCAACCCATCCCACCACACTCCGACGTGCCTCATCCCAACCTGCCCCACTACGCATTTACCCGCCAGCCCCAGCCTACCCTATGATGTGCCTTCATGCCTCGTTCCAACCATCCCCCTACACATGTGCCCATCTCTCTTCAACCTGAGCTGCCACACACCTACTTGCCCATCCCTAACCCACACCACCACATGCCTACACCTGCCACCCTAATTTGCCCCACAATAAGCTTATCCAAATGTTTACCTGCCTCAACCCAGTACTTCCCACATACACCTATGCCCACACCCCCATTTTGCTGTGCCACTCATTTATACCCCTTACCCTTAACCATCCTGCCACATGCCTATCTGTGTCACCCCAATACGCCCAACCACACACCTACCAGCCTTGTCCCAACCTGCCCCTCCATTGGCCTACACACCAAGCCTAAACCTAACCCACTGTCCGCTTCACCACAACTCGCCCTGCCACACACCTACTCTTTCCATCCCAACCCACCGCATGTTTACATGGCTCACCCAAACATGCCTCGCAACAAACCTACATGTGTTGCATGAACTCACAGGTCCTCATGGCTACCAACACACCCTACCTACTCACCTAGTGCTAATGCACCCTGCCCACACACTTACCTGCCTTGTCCCAACCTGCCCCATGACACACCTACCTATTTTGCCCCAACCTGCACCACTACATGCCTAAAACCACCATATGAATTTGCCTGGTCACATGCCTACGCACCTCGCCCAGCCACACACCATCACATGCCTACCTGCCTCATTTCAACTCGCCCCACCACACACCTACCCTCTTCACCCCAACCTGCCCAACCACATGCCTCTCCACCTCATACCAACCTGCTCCACCACATGTTTATCCTTTTGCCCCAACCCGCCCTGCCACATGCTTATTCCTGCCAACCCAAGCCACCCACCACAAACTTATGCACCTCGCCAAAATCCAGTCCTCTTCAACCTACTCTCTTGGCCCTAACCATCCCCATGACATGACCACCAACCTTGTCCCAACATGCCTACCCACATGGATACCCAACTCACCCCAACCTGCACTGCTACATGACTATTTGCCTCACCCAATCTCATTCCACTGCATGACACCTGCCTCACTGTAACCCATCATGCCAATGACCTGGCCACCTCAAGCAAAATGAACTTACCGCACACCTACCTGCCTCACCCAACTCACCTTGCCACACAACTACCCTCCTCCCCCAACTTGCCCCATTGCATGCCTATCCACTTCACCCCAAATTGCCCCACTGCATGCCTATCCATCTGTCCCAACTTGCCTCACCACACGACTAGACACATTTTCCCACTCTGCCCCATGACACACCTACCCCTTTGTTCCCAACCCAGTCTTTGAACAACTAAACTGCCACCCCTTAACTTGCCCCACCAGAAGACTAGCTGCTAGCCCCAGTGGACACTACCACACACCCAGCCACCTCACCCCCAAGTGCCTAACCCCACCATCCTAATCTGCCATGCTACATGCATAACCTGACCACCTCATGTCACCTAGCCACACACCTACTGTCATGCCCCAACCTGCATACCAGAAGCCTATCCACCTTGTCCAAACCCACACCACAACCAACCACCTGCCTTGATCCCCCCCACTCTGCTAAATGTCTATCCGCCTCACCTGAATTGGCCCCAACACAAACCTACACATCTCAACTTAACTCACCTTGCCACATGCCAATCTCTGCATCCTGATTGCAATACCTAACGCCTACCCATTTCAACCCAACTCGCCCCTTCAAATGGCTACCTGCCTTGCACCAAACTGGCCTGCCACACAACTATACCACACCCCAATTCACATCTCCACACTCCTAACCCCGACACCCTTACACCAAGACATGCACTTACATACCTTGCCCAACCCGTACCACCACAGACCTAACTGCTTGACTAACCCACCCAGACCTAACCCGGACCTACCCACCCCACCACATGCCTACCCACTTTACTCTAATCCACCCTCCCACATGCCAACCCACCTTAACCAAATCCACCTGGTCACACCTCTACCTGCCTTGGCTCAACACTTTCCAATTCACCCTGAAAGATGCCTACATGCTCTGCCCTGATCCACTCCACTGCAGGCCTACCAGTCTCATGCCAACCTGCCCAGACAAATGCCTACCCACTTAGTCCCATCCTACCCCACAACATGCCTACCCAACTTGCCTGAGCCCAACCCTCCACATTCTTACACATTCCACTGAACCACACACCACCACAAGCCTAGTGGTTGAGACTCAGTTTACCCTGTCAAAAGCCTACCACCCTCTCCCCAATCTGCCCCACCACTCACCTATTGCCTCACACTAACCCCTACCACATGCCTGCATACCTCTCCTTATCCCACCTCACCCCACACCTACCCTTGCCACCCCAAGTTGCTCAGCCTACACCTACATGCCTCACACCAACTCACCCCTCCAAATGCCTGCCCAACTCATCCCAACCCACCCAGCAACATGCCTAGTGCTTCATTGTACCTATTCAACCAATGCCTATCTGCATCAACCCATCCTGCTGTGCTAAAAGCCTACTCCATTCACCCCAAACCTCCCCTCCCCAAACCTACTCATATCTCAAAATCCACTCTGACTCAGGACTACCTGCCTTGCCCCAGCCCACTCTGCAACACACCTACCCATCTCGTCCCAACCTGCCTCACCACACATTGAGAAACCTCACCTGAACCCACCCCCAAGATGCATAGCCAATTCAACACAACTGGCTCTGCCACATGCCTAGCTGACTCACTCCAAAGGACCCCACCATGGGCCTACCTACTGCACCACAATCCACACTGCCACATGAACATCCTCTCCATATGTCAACTTCCTTCTTAAAACCTGCACTTAAACTTGCCCACCCACTTCATCGCAACCTGCCCCACCAAAGGCCTATCCCCCTTGCACTGACTCACCCCTCCATATGTCTACCCATTTTGCCCATCACACCCAGTTACACACCTAACCACCTTTCCCCAACCCACCCCACAGCACACATTCCACTTCATACCAAATAGACCTACCACAAGCCTACCTACCTCACCCCAACACACCCCACCACATAACTATATGCCTCCTGCCAACCCACCTGGTAATAAGCCTACATGTCTCACTTAACATGCCTTGCCACATGCCTACCTACCTCACGCCAACAGATCCCCTATGCACATAGTCACCTAGCCCCAACTGCCCTCACTATATGCATAACTGGCTCATTCCGATAGACCCCACCATAGGCCTACTTGCTCTGCCTCAACCCACACTGAAAAACAAAAACCTGCCTTGCTGTAACCCTCTGAAACACACTGACAGCCATCCCAAACTGCAATGTCACATGCCTACCTCCTTGCCTGAACTTGTCCCACCACACACTTATGTGCCTTGCCCAAACCTTCAAACCCCATGTCTACCACCGCCCCCCTGCCTACCATGAGACCCTATCCTGACCCTCCACTTGCCCAACTTCCTGGCCCCATCCTACTTGACAAGTGCTTATCCCTGTTACCCCTATATGCCCTGCCACATGCTAAACCTTGTTACCCCTACCAGCCCTGCCACTTGCCCACCCACCTCACCACAACATACCTCACCTATATGCATCCTGCCAACCCACCTGGTAACCCTCCAACCCACCTCACTCTAATCCACCCTGTCGCAGGCCTTCTCGCCTTCCAACCAGAAGCCTAACCACCTCATGTGAATCTGTCACTCCACATGCCCACTTGCTCTGCCATATGCTGCACTGCCACAAGCCAGGTGGCCACATCTCAGCTCATTCTGACACAGGTCTGAGAGCCTTGCCCCAGCATGCCCAGAAACATGCCAGTCTCCACCACCTCAATATACCCCACCACTTGTCTACCCACTTCACTACAACCTGCCCCACCATGTGCATACCTGAATCACCTTAACCAGCCCCACCTATCCCCACCACCCTAAACCTCCCAGCCTATGCTTACCCGCCCCACACCAATTTTCCCTCCAAACGCCTACCTGCATTGCCCCAACCCACCCTGACACATGCTTACCTGCCTCGCTGAATCTGTCCAGCCAATGCTTACCCATTTTGCCCCCTTCTACAGTGCCAAATGCCTTACCCTATTCACCACAAAACTCTGCCACACATCCACTTATTGTCAACCCAGTATGACACATGTTTACCCACCTTGCTGCAAGCTGTACTGCCGCACACCTACCCAACTCAACCCAACCCACCTTGCTGTATGCAGACCAGCCTCACATCTCACCTTGTCACATGGCAACACAGCTCACCCCAACATACCCCACAACAATCCTACCCACCTCATATGGACTTAACCCTTGATATGCCTACCTGCTTCAGCCAACATGTCCCATCTCACAGATACACACCCTGCTCCAACACGCCCTACCACATGCTTACTCTCTTCTCCCCAACTTGTGCTTATACGCCCCTACTTACCTTGCCACAATCCACTCCACCACAAACCTATCTTCCATCCCCTCACACACCTACCTGTTTTATTCGTCGCACTCTCCATACACCTAACCATCCAGGCCACCCCACCTTGTACCAAACCACCTCACCACATGCCTACCTGCCTTACTGAACCCATCCAGCCTTCACCAACACATTTGACCCAATCAGCTTCACCAAACTCCTATTTATTCCAAATCTCCCACCTAACACGCCTAACCACCTCTTGCCAACTTGCTCTGACTTGTACCTACCCACCTCACCTCAACTGACCCTGCCACAAACCTACCCACCTCTTACCCACCTGCCTCTCTACATGTTAATCATCCTTCCCCCAACCTGCCTCATGACATGCCAATCCGCCTCACTCCAACCCATCTCCTGCATACATAACCACCTCACCCCAGCTGGGCTCTACATGCTCCTAGGTGCCTCACCTCAATGGACCTGACCAGAGGCCTACATGCCTTGCCTCAACCAACTTCACCACATGAAAATGTGCCTTGCCACAGCTTCCTCCCACAAAACTACACATGCCACCCCAATCTGCAATGCCAAACAGCTGCCAGATTCACTGAAACCTGCCCAGTCACATGCCTACTGCCTCACTCTAACTTGTCCCACCAAATGCCTATTCCCCTTTCCAAACCCACCATGTCACATGGCTATCGACTGGCCCCACCCCGCCCCACCACATGTTTACTGTCTATCCTTAACCTGCCCCACAGTCCACCTACATGTGGAGCCCAAACCTGCCTTTTCACATGCCCACCCACCTTATCCAACCGTCTGACAAATGGCCACTTCACCACCCAATCTGCCCTGCCACATGCTTAACCCCGTCACCCCAACTGCCCTGCCACTTGTCTGCCTGCCTCACCCCAAACTGGCATGCCAGACACTTGTGTAGGCCTCATCCCAACCTGTCCTTCAACATGCTTATGCATCATGCTTTAATCTGCTCTGCCACACGCCTAGCCCCTCACCTCAAGCAGTCCTGCCCCATGCCTACATGCTTCACCCCAATTTGCCCCAAAACACACATACACGAGTTGCTCAAGCATGTTCCTCTACATGCCTACCAGCCTAATTTCAATGCAACCTGCTACAAACCTACCACCACACCATGCCTTGCCCTATAACATGCCTATATGCATCACCCTAAACTATCCCACCACATATCTACTCACCTGGCACCAACCTGCCCAGCAAATGCCTACCTTATATGTCATCTCTCCTTAACACATCCTGCCACATGCTTACACCCACCACCCTAACCTACCCTGCCAGACACCAACACTACCTTTCCAAACCTGCACCTCCTTATGCCTACCCACCTCCCCAAACCCCTCCACCACATGGCTACCCACCCTATCTCAATCCTTTCTGCCACACATCTACCTGCCACACACCAAACCACCACATAACATGCCTACCTGCCTTGCCTAAACTGGCCCAGCCATGTGCATACTTACCTTGCCCCAAGCTGTTCTGCTATATGCCTACCTGCCTATCCTTAACCTGCCTAACCACACATATACACTAGGCAGCCTAACCTACCCCAACACATGTTAACCTGCCTAATCCTGACAGGCCCCTTGGCAGGCCTACCTGTCCTGCCTCTAGCTGCCCCTGTAATGCCTATATTCCTCCTGCCACCCCACCTTGTTACATGCCTACCCACATCACCCAAACCTGTTTCACAAATGCCTATCCCTGACACCCCAGTCTACCCTGCCACAAGCTTAAACCTGTCACCACAACTTGCCTTGCCACACCCCTCCCAACTTGTTCCGTCCCACAGTGTCACATGCCAACACAACTCTCCACAACACCCCACAACACCCCACAACATGCCCACTCATATCTCATGAACTCACACCTCCTCACACCTGCCTACCTCACTCAAATCACACCATCACACTCCTACCTGCCTCTCCACAACCCGCCCAACAATATGCTTACCTACTTCAGCCCACATTGATACACTGGAGGCCTAACAGCCTTGATCCAACCCACCCATTATCATACACACTCACCATGCCTTACCTGTTCTTCAATGACACAAACCTACCTGCCTCAACCTAACCTGTGTTTGCCTAGCTATCTTGCCAGTACTGGCCACATCACACCCCTACCCATTTTACCACAACAACCACACATGCCATCCTCCTCACCCCAGCCCATACCACCTCACATCTGCTCTTGAAAGGTTGTTGACCCATGAAAAGACGCTGGGATTCTTGGCCTCCAGAGGAGAAGAATTCAATCTGGGGCCAGAGACAAGGCTTAACCACTCAGAGCTTTTGTGTAATAAAGTTTTATTAAAGTATAAAGGAGATAGAGAAAGCTTCTGACATAGGCATCAGAAGGGGGCAGAAAGAGTACCCCCCTGCTAGTTTTTAGCTGGATGTTATACAGTCACTAGCAGTCTGTTAATGAAAGAAAAGAATGTCTTAAAATTCAGAATGGCACCAGGCCCCTCATCCATAAGACATATTTTGGGATAATCTTGGCACCAATGAGTCATCCCAGGCAATAAAATCATTGACTTGAATCTTGTAGAAGGGCAGATTACCATATAAATACTTTCATTTACATAGATTAAGGGAACAATGTCTGAGTATAACATAAGGGTTTGCCAAGTGGTTCTGAGCCATTAGGAGGAACTGACTTGAAGAATAGTCTGGGGTAAATGCAAAGTACATTAACATAGCTTAAGACAAACATTTTCATAAGAAAAATGCATTGAAAAAAAAAAAAAGAAAAATGCATTGGTTAACTCAAGGTTTGAGAATACTTAACTTCAGGTGGAACCAGATGTCATTATGGCAACACAGTATTTTAAGAGAAACCTCCTTTTAAATTTGTATAGAGAAGGGGAAAAATACATATCACCAGTTTGTTTCCTCCTGTCACTGAAGAGAGAGATAAAAATATCTGACACTTGCAGCCTATTTTCTCTGTTTGGAGACCCCTGACCTTCCTGCCTGTTACCCTCTCACTCTCTTCATCCCAAACCACCACACTACACATCTACCCACCTCATCCCAACTTGCCTCACCTCATGCCTACCTGTTTTGCCCTAACAGGCCCCTCACTCAATATACCCCTCTACATACCTACTACCCTCATTTCAATACACATGGAAAATGCCTACCCTTGTCACCAATATCTAACCTGCCACACTCAGGTTCACAAATAGCATATTTCCATGCATTTTCAGGGCAGTGGAAAGACACACCAAAGATGCACTGGATCTTTCCATAAGAAAACTTATTTTTGCAGAGCGTTCTGTGAGTGGTGAATGTCATACCTACTATTGCCCTGGTTAGACAAAACTACCGTGAGAAGACCTCCCAGCAAGGAGTTAAAAACAGCCTATTTCTTTTAGAAAAATTATCATTTGACTAAAGGTGTCACTGCAATGAATAGAAGGAAAGAAACCAGAGTGTTTTTCAGGCAGCTTTTAGGCCTCAACTATAATTTCACAGGGGAAAAATACTGCTTTTGCCAGCAAGCACCAATTTCCACACACAGAATATATCCCTTCAGCTTTCAAGCAGTGTAAAGGCCCACATAAGACACATTGGACCCATCCATAAAAATACTTGTTTCCACAGAGTGTTCTGTGAGTGATGCGTGATGAGTGCCATGCATCTCACTATCCTGGTTAGATGAGATTGTAGTGTGAGATGACCTCCTAGGCAGGAGTCGCAAGCAACCTGTTTCTTTCAGAAAATTCAAGGGTTATACTCAAGAAGTTGTTGAACTGAATTAAAAAAAAAAATCCAAAGTGCTTTTCAAGTAACTTTCAGTCTAAAACTATCTAGCTTTCAGAGGCAGAACATAAAGTTTTACCAACAGACTAAGATTTCTAGGTTCATACACAGCATGTTTCTGAATAGTGTAGGGACACAAACAGGACTCACTGGATTCTTCTGTGAGAATGCGTGTTCGAGCAGTGAGTTCTATGATAGTTAGTACTATACCAATAACAACCCTGGTTAGGTGAAAATACATTCTGAGATGGACTAACCAGGAGTTTCAAGAAGCTTGTTTCTTTCAAAAACCTCAAGAATTAGATAAGGAAGTTGTTGAACTGAATAAAAGAAAAGCAAACGAAGTAACTTTGAGTCTAAAACTACCTAGCTTTCATGGGCAGAATATACAACTTTGCCACAGGCTCTGATTTCCAGGTTCACACACAGCATGTTCCTGAGCAGTTCAGAGACACATACAGGACACACTGGATATTTCTGTGTGAACACTTGTTTGAACAGAGTGTTTTGTGATTAGTTATTATTATACCTACAACTAACCTGGTTAAGTGAAAATGCACCCTGAGATGACCTCCTAACAAGGAGTTGCAAGCAGCCTGTTTCTTTAAAAGAACTCAAATGTTAGATAAGGAACTTGTTGAACTGAATAGAAGAAATGCAAGCCAAAAGTTTTTCAACTAAGTTTCTTTTAAAAAAATATATTTATTTTTTAATAGAAAGATAATTACTTTACAGAATTTTTTGTTTTCTGCTGAATATCAACATGAATCAGCCATACGTATACATATGTTCCCTTCCTCTTAAATCTTCCTCCCCATCCTACCCTTCTAGGTTGTTACAGAGCCTGTGTTTGAGTCCCTTGAGTCATACAGCAAATTCCCATTGGTTATCTATTTTACATATGGTAATGTAAGTTTATGTGTTACTCTCTCTATACATCTTACCCTTTCTTTCCTCCCCCTGCACTGCCCTCATGTCCATAAGTCTATTTTCTATGTCTGAGTCTTCATGGTTGCCCTGCAAATAAATTCATCAGTACCATCTTTCTAGATTCCATATACATGTGTTAGTATATAATATCTATCTTTGTATTTCCGACTTACTTCACTCTGTATAATAGGCTCCAGGTTCATCATCTCATTAAAACTGACTCAAATGCATTCCTTTTTATGACTAATATTCCATTGTATATATATACCACAGCTTTTCTATCCATTCATCTGTTGATGGACATCTAAGTTGCTTCCATGTTCTAACTATTGTAAATAGTGCTACAGTGAACATTGGGGTACATGTATCTTTTCAGTTTTGGTTTCCTCAGGGTATAAGCCCAGTAGTGGGATTGCTGTGTCATATGGTGGCTTTATTTCTAGTTTTTAAATGAATCTCCTTACCATTTCCATAGTGGCTGTATCAATTTACATTCCCACCAACAGTGGAAGAGGGTTCCCTTTTCTCCATGTCCTCTCCAGCATTTATCATTTGTAGAATTTTTGATGATGGCCATTCTGATTGGTGTGAGGTAGTTGTAGTTTTGATTTGTGTTTCTCTAATAATGAACGATGTTGAGCACCTTTTCATGTTTGTTAGCCATCTGTATGTCTTCTTTATAGAAATGGCTGTTTAGGCCTTTTTTCCCCACTTTTTGATTGGGTTGTGTGTTTTTCTAGTATTGACTTGTATGAGCTGCTTGTATATTTTGGAAATTAATCCTTTGTCAGTTGTTTCATTTCAGTTTTCTTCTTACTATTTTCTCCCATTCTTTTCACCTGCTTTATAGTTTCCTTTGCTGTGCAAAAGCTTTTAGGTTTAATTAGGTCCCACTTGTTTATTGCTGTTTTTATTTCCATTACTCTAAGAGGTTTGTCATGGAGGATCTTGCTTTGATTTATGTCATCTAATGTTCTACCTATGTTCTCCTTGAAGAGTTTTATAGTTTTTCATCTTATATTTAAGTCTTTAATCCATTTTGAGTTTATCTTTGTGTAAGGTGTTAGGAGTATTCTAATTTCATTGCTTTATACATAGCTGTCCAGTTTTCCTAGCACCACTTACTGAAGAGGCTCTCTTTGCCCCATTGTATATTCTTGCATCCTTTGTCAAAAATAAGGCACCCATAGATGCATGGTTTCATCTTTGGGCTCTATCTTGGTCCACTGGTCTATATTTCTGTTTTTGTGCCATTACTATACTGCCTTGATGACTGTAGCTTTGTAGTACAGTCTGAAGTCAGGAAGGTTGATTCCTTCAGCTCCATTCTTCTTGCTCAAAACTCCTTTGTCTATTTGGGGTCTTTTGTGTTTCCATATGCATTGCAAAATTCTTTGTTCTAGTTCAAGACCTTCCTGGTAGCTCAATCAGTAAAGAATCTGCCTGCAGTGCAGGAGACCAGGGTTCAATCCCCAGGTCAGGCAGATCTCCTGGAGAAGGAAATGGCAACTCACTCCAGTATTCTTGTCTGGAAAATCCTATGGACAGAGGAACCTGGCAGGCTACAATCCATGGGGTTGAAAGAGTTGGACACGACTTAGCATTGGACACGACCAATAAAGACCTTATTTGACTTCTAGTAAAAATTGTTTTAGTTCTGTGAAAGATGCTGTTGGTAATTTTTTAGGGATTGCGTTGAATCTGTAGATTGCATTTGGTAGTATGGTCATTTTTCCAATATTGAGTCTTTTAGCATGGGCTAGCTCTCCATCTGTTTATGTCATCTTTGATTTCTTTCTTCAGTGTGTGTGTGTGTTAGTCACTCAGTCGTGCCCAACTCTTTGCGACCCCATGGACTGCAATCCACCAGGTTCCTCTGTCCATGAGATTTTCCAGGCAAGGATTCTGGAGTGGGTTGCCATTTCCTTCTCGAGGGGATCTTCCCAACCCAGGGATCGAACCTGGGTCTCCTGCACTGCAGGCAGATTCTTTACTGACTGAACTACAAGGGAAGCCCAGTGTTGTATAATTTTCTGCATACAGTTATTTTGTCTCCTTAGGTAGGCTATTGCTAAATATTTTATTCTTTTTGTTGCAATCATGAATGGGATTGATTCTTTAATTTTTCTTTCTCATTTTTCACTGTTAGTATTTTCTGTGTATTGATTTTGTATCCCACTACTTTGCTAAATTCACTGATTAGCTCTAGTAATTTTCTGATAGTATCTTTAGGGTTTTCTATGTATACTATCATGTCATCTGCAAACAGTGAGAGACTGACTTCTTTTCCAGTCTGGATTCCTTTTATTTCTTCTTCTTCTCTGATTGCCATAGCTAGGAATTCCAAAACTATGTTGAATAATAGTGACAAGAGTGGGCACCCTTGTCTTGTTCCTGATCTTAGAGGGAATGCTTTCAGTTTTTCACCATTGAGAATAAGGTTTGCTATGGGTTTATCTTACATGGCCTAGATAGGAGGCATAGGTAGGTTCCACCTATGCCTATTTTTGAAAAAGATTTTTTTTTTAAATCATAAATAGGTGCTGAATTTAATCAGAGGCTTTTCCTGCATCTATTGAGATTATCATATGGTTTGTATGTTTCAATTTGTTAATATGGTGTATCACATTGATTTGTGTATATTGAAGAATCCTTGCATTCCTGGGATAAATCCAACTTGATCGATGTGTATGAACTTTTTAATGTGTTGTTGAATTATGTTTGCTAGAATTTTGTTAAGGATTTTTGCATCTATGTTCGTCAGTGATATTGGTCTATAGTTTTCTTTTTTTGTGTTGATTTTGCCTGGTTTTGGTATCAGGGTGATGGTGACCTCCTAGAATGAGTTTGGAAGTGTTCCTTTCCCTGCAATTTTTTGAAAAAGTTTTAGAAGGATAGGCATTAGCTCTTCTCTAAACGTTTGATAGAATTCACCTGTGTAGTCACTGGGCCCTGGGCTTTTATTTTTTGGGGGGAGATTTTTTTTTTTTATCACAGTTTTGATTTCCGTGCTTGTAATTGGGTTGTTCATAAATTCAATTTCCTCCTGGTTCAGTCTTGGAAGATTGAACATTTCTAAAAATCTTTCCATTACTTTCAGGTTGCCCATTTTATTGCTGTATAGTTGCTCATAATAGCCTCTTATAATTATTTATGTTTCTGCATTGTCTGTTGTAACAACTCCTTTTTTATTTCTAATTTTGTTTATTTGTTTTTCTTCCCTTTTTTTCTTGATGAGTCTGGCTAAAGGTTTGTCTATTTTGTTTATCTTCTCAGAGAACAGGCTTTTAGTTTATTAATCATTACTATTGCTTCTTTCATTTCTTTTTCAATTATTTCTGCTCTGATCATTATGATTTCTTTCCTTCTGCTAACTTTGGGTTTTTTTGTTATTCTTTTTCCAGTTGTTTTAGGTGTCAAGTTAGGGTGTCTATTCAATGTTTTTCTTGTTTATTGAGGTAGGATTTTATTGCTATAAGTTTCCCTCTTAGAACTGGTTTTTCCTGCATCCCATAGGTTTTGAGTTGTCATGCTTTCATTGTCATTTGTTTCTAAGATTTTTAAAATTTTCCTTTTGATTTCTTCAGTAACCTTCTTGTTATTTAGAATGTGTTGTTTCATCTCCAAGTTTTTTTTTTTTTTAAACAGTTATTTTCTTGTAATTGATAGCTAGTCTCTTAGCA
Source organism: Capra hircus (assembly GCF_001704415.2). Lineage (NCBI taxonomy): Eukaryota > Metazoa > Chordata > Mammalia > Artiodactyla > Bovidae > Capra > Capra hircus. The sequence goes on from NC_030810.1 coordinate 119,877,905, forward strand.
TTGTGGTCAGAAGAGGTGCTTGATATGATTTCAATTTTCTTAAATTTACCAAGGCTTGATTTGTATGACCTAAGACATGGTAGCCTGTGTCCTGGAGAATGTTCCATGTGCACTTGAGAAGAAAGTGTATTCTTCTGCATTTGGATGGAACATCCTAAGGATATCAATGAGATCCCTCTGGTCTAATATGTCATTTAAGGCTTGTGTTCCCTTATTTTCTGTTTTGATGATCTGTCCATTGCTGTAAGTGGGGTGTTAAATTCTCCTACTATCATTATGTTACTGTCAATTTCTCTTTTTATGTTTGTTAGTACTTGTCTTATGTATTGAGGTGCTCCTATGTAGGGTGTATAGATATTTACAGTTGTTATGTTTTCACTTGGACTGATTTCTTGATCATTATGTAGTGTCATTCCTTTTCTCTTATACTATTCTTTATTTTATGGTCTGTTTTGTCTGATATGAGGATTGCTACTCCAGTTTTCTTTTGATTTCCATTTGGATGGAATATAGTTTTCCACCCTCTCGCTTTTAGTCTATCTGTGTCTATGTCTGAAGTGGGTTTCTTGTAGACTCATATATATGGGTCTCGATTTTGTATTCATTCAGCATTCTGTGTCTTTTGGTTGGAGCATTTAATTTGTTTTCATTTAAAATAATTATTGATATATGTGCTCATATATCATTGAACATATTGATATGTATGTATGATATACTTCATATATCAATATGGAGTATATATGTATATATATATATATATATATAGCCATTTTCTTGAGTTTTTTTAAAGATCTTTTTTTTCTCTTGTATTTCCTGACCATATAAGTCTCTTTAACATTTGATGTAAAGCTGGTTTGGTGGTACTAAATTCTCTTAACTTTTGCTTGTCTGTAAAGCTTTTGATTTCTCCATCAGTTTTGAATGAGATCCTTGCTGGGTATAGTAAGCTTGGTTGAAAAGTTTTCCCTTTCAGTACTTTAAATATATTCTGCCATTCCCTTTCAGAGTTTCTGCTGAAAGATCAGCTGTTAAATGTATGGGGTTTCCCCTGTGTGTTACTTGTTGCTTTTCCTTGCTGCTTTTAGTATTCTTTCTTTGTGTTTAATCTTTGCTAGTTTGATTAGTATGTGGCTTGGAGTGTTTCTCCTTGAGTTTATTTTGTATGGGAGTCTTTAAGCTTCTTGTACTTGATGGACTATTTCTTTTCTCAGGATGGGGAAATTTTCAGCTATAATCTCTTCAAAAATTTTTCATACCTTTTCTATTTCTCTTCTTCTGGGACTCTTATAATTCAAATGTTGCTTCATTTAATATGGTCCCAGAGGTCTCTGAGACTATCCTCAGTTTTTTCATTCTTTTTACTTTATTCTGCTCTTCAACCATTATTTCCACCGTTCAAACTTCCAGTTCACTTATCTGTTCTTCTGCCTCAGATATTCTGCTATTGATTCCTTCTAAAGTATTTTGAATTTCAGTAATTGTGTTGTTTGTCTCTGTTTGTTTATTCTTTATTTCTTCTAGGTCTTTGTTAATTGATTCTTGCATTTTCTCCATTCTGTTTTCAAGGTTTTGGATCATCTTTACTATCATTATTCTGAATTATTTTGCAGGTCATTTTACTATTTCCTTTTTATTTGGACTTGTGTGTTTCTAGATTGTGCCTTCATTTGCACAGTATTTCTCTACCTTTTCATTATTTTTAAAAAATTTGTTGCATTAGAGGTCTCCTTTTTCCAGACTTTGAGGTTGAATTCTTTCATTCTATGAGAAGGGCTGAGTGAGGTTGTAATCCTGTATGCTGATGATTGAGTTTTTATTTTTGTCTTTGCTGTTTGGATGAGGTGTCCTGCACAAAGTGCTGCTGGCAGTTGAGTGATGCTGGGTCTTGTATACAAGCAGTTGCCTTTATGGGAATTCTCACTATATGATACTCCCTAGGGTTAGGAGTTCTATGATGGTCTAGGATCTTGCAGTCAGTTATCCCACTCCAAAGGCTCAGAGCTTGATCTCTGCCCAGGAATGGAGATTCAACAGGTGGTCTGTTATGGTATTAAGATGAAAACAAATATGTAAAAATGAGAAAGAAAAGATGCACCCCAGACAAATGGCAATTACAAAATCTGGCAAATAATAACTAAAACAATGGAATATACACACAAACATATTGACCCATAAGCAAAACCAAAACAGTCCAAAAAAACAAAAAAATTAGTACAACAGATTGACCCAGCAAACAAAGGAAAACAAAAATGATATCCACCAGTTAAGAACAAAACTAACAAAAACACCAACTGAAAAATAAGACTAAAGGAAAGAGACAACTGGGGAATAAAGCAATGAAAGTAAGGCAAACTAACAAATATGATGAGAAAAAGAAAGAAAAGAAAGAAAGAATAGATGCAAAGTTAAATAGAGGTAGATCAAGAAAATTTATATATATTAAAGATTAAGGCAGTGGGAAAAGAACAGTAGGAACAGTAGGAAATGCAAACCAAGGGTGGAAATAAGCAAAATAAGTGTGGAAAAAATAATAAAATTTACAAACTAAAAGTTTAAAAAATAAGAGAGAAAAAAAGAAAAAGAAAAAAGAGAGGAAAAACCTACAGAGCCACAAAAGGCCAATGTAGACACAGAAGTATCTAACAGAAATAAAAAGTGTGATAAATTCTCAAAAGTGTAAATAAATATAATAGTACTAATGAAACTGTGGAAAATTCTTAAAGAGATGGGAATACCAGACCATCTGACCTGCCTCTTGAGGAACCTGTATGCAGGTCTGGAAGTAACAGATAGAACTGGACATGGAACAACAGACTGGTTTCAAATAGGAAAGGGAGTATGTCAAGGCTGTATATTGTCACCCTGTTTATTTAACTTATATGCAGAGTACATCATGAAAAACGCTGGGCTGGAAGAAGCACAAGCTGGAATCAAGATTGCCAAGAGAAATATCAATAACTTCAGATATGCAGATGACACCACCCTTATGACAAGGGAAGAAGAACTAAAGAGCTTCTTGATGGAAGTGAAGGATGAGAGTGAAAAAGTTGGCTTGAAGCTCAACATTCAGAAAACGAAGATCATGGAATCTGGTCCCATCACTTCATGGGAAAGAGATGGGGAAACAGTGAAAACAGTGTCAGACTTTATTTTGGGGGGCTCCAAAATCAATGCAGATGGTGATTGAAGCTATGAAATTAAAAGACGCTTACTCCTTGGAAGGAAAGTTATGACCAACCTAGATAGCATATTCAAAAGCAGAGACATTACTTGCCAACAAAGGTCCGTCTAGTCAGTTCAGCTCAGTCGTGTCCGACTCTTTGCGACCCCATGAATTGCAGCATGCCAGGGTCCCTGTCCATCAACAACTCCCGGAGTTTACCCAAACTCATGTGCATTGAGCTGGTGATTCCACCCAGCTATCTCATCCTCCGTTGTCCCCTTCTCTTCCTGCCCCCAATCCCTCCCAGCATCAGAGTCTTTTCCAATGAGTCAACTCTTCCCATGAGGTGGCCAAAGTATTGGGGTTTCAGCTTCAGCATCAGTCCTTCCAAAGAAATCCCAGGACTGATCTCCTTCAGAATGGACTGGTTGGATCTCCTTGCAGTCCAAGGGACTCTCAAGAGTCTTCTCCAACATCACAGTTCAAAAGCATCAATTCTTTAGCGCTCAGCTTTCTTCACAGTCCAACTTTCACATCCATACATGACCATTGGAAAAACCATAGCCTTGACTAGACAGACCATTGATGGCAAAGTAACGTCTCTGATTTTGAATACGCTATCTAGGTTGGTCATAACTTTTCTTCCAAGAAGTAAGCGTCTTTTAATTTCATGGTTGCAATCACCATCTGCCGTGATTTTGGAGCCCCCCAAAATAAAGTCTGACACTGTTTCCACTGTTTCCCCATCTATTTGCCATGAAGTGATGGGACCAGATGCCATGATCTTCGTTTTCTGAATGTTGAGCTTCAAGCCAACGTTTTCACTCTCCTCTTTCACTTTCATCAAGAGGCTTTTTAGTTCTTCTTCACTTTCTGCCATAAGGGTGGTGTCATCTGCATATCTGAGGTTATTGATATTTCTCCTGGCAATCTTGATTCCAGCTTGTGCTTCTTCCAGCCCAGCGTTTTTCATGATGTACTCTGCATATAAGCAGAGTGACAATATACAGCCTTGACGTACTCCTTTTCCTATTTGGAACCAGTCTGTTGTTCCATGTCCAGTTCTAACTGCTGCTTCTGGATCTGCATACAGGTTTCTCAAGAGGCAGGTCAGGTGGTCTGGTATTCCCATCTCTTTCAGAATTTTCCACAGTTTATTGTGATCCACAGGGTCACAGGCCTTGGCATAGTCAATAAAGCAGAAATAGATGTTTTCTCTGCAACTCTCTTCCTTTTTCCATTATCCAGCAGATGTTGGCAATTTGATTTCTGGTTCCTCTGCCTTTTCTAAAATCAGCTTGAACATCTGGAAGTTCACGGTTCATGTATTGCTGAAGCCTGGCTTGGAGAATTTTGAGCATAACTTTATTAGTGTGTGAGATGAGTGCAATTGTGTGGTAGTTTGATCATTCTTTGGCATTGCCTTTCTTTGGGATTGGAATGAAAACTGCCCTTTTCCAGTCCTGTGGCCACTGCTGAGTTTTCCAAATGTGCTGGCATATTGAGTGCAGCACTTTCTGTCTAGTCAAGGGTATGGTTTTCCCAGTAGTCATGTATGGATGTGAGAGTTGGATGGTGAAGGAAGCGGAGCACTTAAGAGTTGATGGTTTTGAACTGTGGTTTTGTAGAAGACTCTTGAGAGTTCTTTGGACTGCAAGAAGATCTTACCAGTCCATCCTAAAGGAGATGAGTCCTGGGTGTTTATTGGAAGGACTGATGTTGAAGCTGTAATGCTAATATTTTGACCACCTCATGCAAAGAGTTGACTCATTGGAAAAACCCTAATGCTGGGTAGGATTGGGGGCAGGAGGAGAAAGGAACGACAGAGGATAAGATGGCTGGATGGAATCACCAACTAGATGGACATGGGTTTGGGTAGACTCCGGCAGTTGGTGATGGACAAGGAGCCCTGGTGTGCTGTGATTCATGGGGTCTCAAAGAGTCAGACACGACTGAGCGACTGAACTGAACTGAATTAACGAAATGGACAAGTACAACAACAGAGGGGAAAAAAGGAAAAATAAATCCAGAAGCAACTGCAGAACATGTCAAAATATAAGAACAATAAATGTCTTTCTTGAGTCTCTGCTGTCAGTGTCCTTTCCTTACTGAGAGTTGCAGTTCACCTCATTTTCCTAGGATGCCCTCCAACACTGGGCTGGTCTCTGGACCTGCTGTGGGGGCAACTGAGACTCTAAACTTTTCCTACTCCTATGTGTTCTTTCCTCCAAGGTCCACACTGTCAGAACTAGTGCGTTTTCTTTTGTGAGAACTCTCATTGTCCTTTTATATATTCCATAGACACAGAGTCTGCCTAGTTGATCATGTGGATTTAATCTAAGGCTTGTACAGCTGGTGGGAAGGTTTAGGGTCCTCTTCCTTTACCACACTGTCTCTGGGTTTCAACTGTAGTTTTATCACCACCTCTGCACATGGTTTGTTCACAGGGGGTTGCTCCTGAGGCTGTTTTGGAGGCCTTGGGTGTGCCCCAGTGAGGGCCAGTTGTGGAGCTGGTGCAGCTGCTTGGATCATAGGAGCACTGGCAGCAGCAGGTACTCGGGGGAGCCAGTGGCTAAGGCAGCAGGAAATATGGTGCTCTAAGACGCTTATTTGGAGAAGGCAATGGCACCCCACTCCAGTACTCTTGCCTGGAAAATCCTATGGATGGTGGAGCCTGGTGGGCTGCAGTCCATGGGGTCGCTAAGAGTCAGACACGATTGAGCGACTTCACTTTCACTTTTCACTTTCACGCATTGGAGAAGGAAATCGTGACCCACTCCAGTGTTCATGCCTGGAGAATCCCCAGGACAGGGGAGCCTGGTTGGCTGCCATCCATGGGGTTGTACAGAGTCGGACACGACTGAAGCAACTTAGCAGCAGCAGCAGCAGCAGCAAGACACTTATTCCTTGGAAGAAAAGTTATGACCAACCTAGATAGCATATTGAAAAGCAGAAACATTACTTTGCCAACAAAGGTCCGTCTAGTCAAGGCTATGGTTTTTCCAGTGGTCATGTATGGAGAAGGAAATGGCAACCCACTCCAGTATTCTTGCCTGGAAAATCTCATGGATGGTGGAACCTGGCAGGCTACAGTCCATGGGGTTGCAAAGAGTCAGACACTACTGAGCGACTTCACTTTTATGTGTGGATGGGAGAGTAGGACTGTGAAGGAAGCTGAGCACCGAAGAATTGATGCTTTTGAACTGTGGTGTTAGAGAAGACTCTTGAGAGTCCCTTGGACTGCAAGGAGATCCACCCAGTCCATTCTGAAGGAGATCAGCCCTGGGATTCCTTTGGAGGGAATGATGCTGAAGCTGAAACTCCAGTACTTTGGCCACCTCGTGTGAAGAGTTGACTCATTGGAAAAGACTCTGATGCTGAGAGGGATTGGGGGCAGGAGGAGAAGGGGACGACAGAGGATGAGATGGCTGGATGGCATCACTGACTCAATGGGTATGAGCCTGAGTGAACTCTGGGAGTTGGTGGTGGACAAGGAGGCCTGGTGTGCTATGATTCATGGGGTTGCAAAGAGTCGGACATGACTGAGTGACTGAACTGGACTGAACTGAATTTGACTTGTTATCTTGGACCCAACTGATTTTAATCGGTTTATGTTATTCCCTTGCTCTATGCCATTCTTTCAAAAGTTGTGCCCTAACCCCTTCCCTCCTGTTTCATGCTCTTTCCTGAGCCCCATCCAGGCCCACAATATTGCCTCCACAATCTTCTGGAGGGACAGCCAGAAAATAGCTGGCCCCTGGGAGGGAAATACTGTATAATATTCAATTCCTCTAGATAGTCAGGCCTTCATCTTCCATGTTTCCTATAACATGTGCAACGTCAGTATCTCTCAGTGAACCCGCTAGGGTGGGCGACAGGCACACCTGCTAGAAGTCCATCTGTTGGCATCCCTTCTAGGCAATTGGGCTTCCAGGGATAATGTTTGCTACTTTGGGAGTTAGCCCTGCAGGCCGTTTGGGCCCAAACCCTTACCACCCTTCTCTTAAAGTAACAAACATAACCCTGAATCAAAGCTCCATTCCATTTTTATAGAGCATCTGGTCTGTTGCCTCTTACCACTTTGTCCTTAAGCCAATTACTAACTCTTACAACCAGGACCCTGCTCCCTTGTAGGCAACATTACTCCACCCAGTCTATTATTAAAATACTTTAATGCCCCTAACTGGGCCAGATAACTTTGTCATTACTTCTGTTATTACCTAAAGTGGATCTATGACAATGAAATGTTTACCATTGGAAGCACCTTAACTGCTCTTATGGAGGACTAGGGGAGGAAATCACTAACTCACAATCCCTTAGAGCAGTAAGAAGATAAGGCTTATGACTGTTTCACCAGGTTCACAGTCTCAAGGCACAGACTTGGATTGCTTTACATCATATCTATTCCCATCTGCAGTGAACAAACTGGCAATAAGTTAAAATTACAACCCTTTAATCCTACCCAGCACTGGTCACATTGGAGCCCTTGGGGACACCCAACTTCAGTCTGGGGGGTCCCAGTAGGTCAACCTGCCTTGACCTGCCTAGGGATCTGGTCCTTGAAAGGTTGTCATGCCTCAAACTGCTCAGGGATCCACTAGTCTAGAGGTCCCAGTAGGTCGTCACACCTCAACCTGCCCTGGGACCCAATTCTTAGGAGACCAACCTGCCTCGACCTGCCTGGGGATCTGATCTCCAGGAGACTGTCAGGCCTCAGCTTGGCTGGGGATCTGCACCCTGACCCAGGGATGCCTGGCTCTTAGGTTGCAACAGTCCTGGGTAGGATAAGTCTCAAAAAGACTCACCCCTAAGGAAGTCCATCCATGGAAATAGAAGGAAGCCTATTACCTTGTGGGACTGTGCCCAGTCTCAGCAATAACTCAGGAGCCCGCCGATGAGAAACCCATTGCCTTTTTGGAAAGCCTGAAAGAGGCCCTCCAAAAGATTACCAATCTGGACTTCCTGTCCCAATGTGCATCCGACATCAAGATAAAGTTACTACAACCACAGCAGCAGGACCCTGCTGCCTCTTTAGATGAGATGGTCCAGAGAGCCACCAATACCTTTCATAACAGAGAACAGGAGAAGAAGGCCAAGGCCCAGGAGAAGGAGAAAAGGAAAGAGACAAGGCATGTCCAGATGCTGGCCGCCCTCCAGGGAAGCCCTATGGCAAATCCCGAGTCCTTGAAGGACAAGGCATGAGGCAAATGCCTAATCTGTAGACAGGCTGGGCATTGGGCCAAAGAGTGTCCAAACCATGACAAGTCTTCTAAATTACCTTGCTACAAATGCCATCGATTGGGACATTGGGCAGCACTCTGCCCTCGGGACCCAAGAGCCTCAAAGTCTAGCACCAAGCCTTCTCTCACAATGGTTCAATAGGACTGATGCAGCAGTCCACTCCAGCCAACCCACCTGTCACAGATAACCATCACAGGGCTGGAGCCTAGGGTGCAACTGGATGTGGTAGGTAGGTCTGAGAATTTCTTGGTTGACACAGGGGCCACCTACTCTGTCCTGACCTCCTACTCTGGAGCCTTCTCCTCCCAAACCTGTACTACTTGGGGATGCTACAGGGAAAACAATTACAAAAGATTCACCTGAGCACTTTGTTGCTGGGATGGACAAATATTTTCCCAACAGTTTCTAGTGGTTTTTGACTGTCCTCCTCCCTTATTTGGAAGAAATCTCTCCCTGCCTTTGAAACTTTGCAGCTATTGCAATCTTGATAGAAGATGCTTTAAAACTCTCTTTTAAGGGCAAACTATTTTTACCAGCCGCCAAGTGAAACAACTCATAAATGGGAGAGGCCGTTTATGGATGTCTGATCAAAGAATCCTCAGATATCAAGTAGTGCTGATTGAAAATCCAGGCCTCATTACATCCTCTTGTGAGGTTCTTAACCCAGTCACCCTCCTACCTACCCCTGAGGGCTTTCTCCCCTTTCACTCTTGCCTAGAAACCTTGGACCACTGGACAAAACCCCAAGAGAGATTGTTGGAAGATCCTCTGACCAATCCTGAGGAAATCTGGTACATTGATGAAAGCACTTTTGTCTTGGATGGAAAAAGAAGAGCCAGATATGCAGTAATCCCTAATTTTGAGACCATTGAGGCTAAACCTTTGCCACCAGGTACTTCAGCCCAGTTAGCTGAACTTATAGCCTTGACTCAAGCTTTAGAGCTAGGAAAAGGAAAAAGAGTAGCCATTTACATTGACTCCAAGTATGCCTTTCTGGTGCTACATGCACATGCTGCTATTTGGAAAGAAAGAGGCCACTTGACCACCCGAGTGTCCCCAATCAAACTTGGTGATCAAATCCTTAGACTCTTGGAGGCAGTCCATCTGCCTGCTGAGGTCTCAGTCTCCCACTGTAAAGGACACCAAAAAGGGAGCACAGAAGTGGCACGAGGGAACCAGGCAGCCAATCAGGCAGCAAAGAGAGCAGCATTACAGAACAATGATCTAGTAGGGGTTGCCACCTTAGTCCCACAGACTAATTTGCCATAAACTCCTTCATATACTGAAGGTGAGACTCTTAAAGCTAAGAGGGAGGGCTTTCAAGAAGATCATATGGGATGGTTACAAAAGAAGGGACTCCTGTTTCTGCCTGGGAACCTCCAATGGAAGTTGGTTAACTCCTTACGTGCCACCACTCATTTAGAAGAAAAGGCCCTCCAAAGATTCCTTTGGAGAAAGGTCCTTCAGAGGAACAGGCCTCCACATGACTATAAGGCAAGTGGATTCCTCTTGTCCCACTTGCCAATTAAATAACCTCCAAGGAGCTCAAAGACCCCAGAAGGCCCAGCCTATCCAAAGATGTGGGACCTACCCAGGAGAGGACTGGCAGATGGACTTCACCCAGATGCCAGTTTCTCAAGGGTATAAATACCTATTAATCATGATAGATACATTCATAGGATGGACTGAAGTCTTTCCCACCCGGACTGAGAACGCTGAGGAGGTGGTAAAAAAAAAACTGCTTCATGAAATCATTCTGAGATTTGGTCTGCCCAGGTCATTTCAAAGTGACAATGGGACATCATTTACTTCTAAGGTCACCCAAGGGGTCTCTAAAGCATTGGGCATTACTTATTATCTCCATTGTGCCTGGGGGCCTTAGTCTTCAGGAAAAGTAGAAAGAGCCAACCAATTCTTAAAATCAGTGATAAAAAAGATAACCCAGGGGACCTCCCTGGGATGGAAGGAGGCTTTAGCAATAGCTTTCCTCTGCACCAGTGTTGCAGCTAAGGAAGAGACCTTCTGTTTATGTCAATGACCTCTTTCTAGATCCAGAGGCTCAGACCATCCAGTCTTATACTATGGCCATTGGTCAATTCCAGCAGGGTATATGCTTGTGTGGTGTCAACTAGGACCCAAAAGATTTTAAGGAATCACTACTATATGCTCCAGGGACTCAAGTCCTAATTAAAGTCTTGGTGGGTCCCCAAAGGCTCAACTCCAGCCCACATGGAAGGGCCCCTACCCTGTAATACTTTCTACCCCCACAGCAGTTCATGAGTCAAGCCATGGAAGAAAACAAGAGGACACTCAATATACCTGTGAGCCCCTGGGAGATCTCAGATACCTATTCAGAACTACAAATGAGAGCCATCCTAATGAACACCTTGAGCAAAATCAAGTTTCTGGGGATAATATTTTTCAGGACAACTCTAAGGAGCCAACATAGCTTGGCAGGGATTGTACTCCAAAACAGATAGGAGATAGAGCTTTTGATCCTTGAACAAAGAGGGATTTGAGCCATCCTGGTGATGGAAATTTGGAGTTGGCTAATGCCCCTACTAGTCCTTGTTAAACTGAAAGGTCAGTTTTCATTCCAATCCCAAAGAAAGGCAATGCCAAAGAATGCTCAAACTACCGCACAATTGCACTCATCTCACTTGCTAGTAAAGTAATGCTCAAAATTCTCCAAGCCAGGCTTCAGCAATACGTGAACTGTGAACTTCCTGATGTTCAAGCTGGTTTTCAAAAAGGCAGAGGAACCAGAGATCAAATTGCCAACATCTGCTGGATCATCAAAAAAGCAAGAGAGTTCCAGAAAAATATCTATTTCTGCTTTATTGACTATGTCAAGGCCTTTGAGTGTGTGGATCACAATAAACTGTGGAAAATTCTGAGAGAGATAGGAATACTAAACCACCTGACCTGCCTCTTGAGAAACCTGTATGCAGGTCAGGAGGCAACAGTTAGAACGGGACATGGAACAACAGACTGGTTTCAAATAGGAAAAGGAGTGTGTCAAGGCTGTATATTGTCACCCTGCTTATTTAACTTATATGCAGAGTACATCATGAGAAACGCTGGACTGGAAGAAACACAAGCTGGAATCAAAATTGCCTGGAGAAATATCAATAACCTCAGATATGCAGATGACCCCACCTTTATGGCAGAAAGTGAAGAGGAACTAAAAAGCCTCTTGATGAAAGTGAAAGAGGAGGGTGAAAAAGTTGGCTTAAAGCTCAACGTTCAGAAAACAAAGATCATGGCATGCGGTCCCATCACTTCATGGCAAATAGATGGGGAAACAGTGGAAACAGTGTCAGACTTTATTTTGGGGGACTCCAAAATCACTGCAGATGGTGACTGCAGCCATGAAATTAAAAGACGCTTACTCCTTGGAAGAAAAATTATGACCAACCTAGATAGCATATTCAAAAGCAGAGACCTTAGTTTGCCGACTAAGGTCCATCTAGTCAAGGCTATGGTTTTTCCAGTAGTCATGTATGGATGTGAGAGTTGGACTGTGAAGAAGGCTGAGCGCTGAAGAATTGATGCTTTTGAACTGTGGTGTTGGAGAAGACTCTTGAGAGTCCCTTGGACTGCAAGGCGATCCACCCAGTCCATTCTGAAGGAGATCAGCCCTGGGTGTTCTTTGGAAGGGCTGATGCTAAAGCCGAAACTCCAGTACTTTGGCCACCTCATGGGAAGAGCTGACTCATTGGAAAAGACTCTGATGCTGGGAGAGATTGGGGGCAGGAGGAAAAGGGGACGACAGAGGATGAGATGGCTGGATGGCATCACTGACTCAATGGACATGAGTCTGAGTGAACTCTGGGAGATGGTGATGGACAGGGAGGCCTGGTGTGCTGCGATTCATGGGGTCACAAAGAGTCAGACATGACTGAACGACTGAACTGAAGTGATGATTGCTCCATATATTATCAATTGTTTAACCCGTTTTGTCTCTGCCCAGGTCAACAAGTTACAGCATGCAGTACCAGTTCAACAAAGATATATAAAACTACAGCTGACCATGGAAAATATCATTCACCTTTAGATAGACACTGCTATAAGGACTCTGAACTGTCCCAGTTCAGCAGGAAGTAGCCAGAAAGACCTCAATGCTCCTATTTCCAAAGATTTGGGCCTCCCATCTCTTGAAGGGGGAATGTTAGGTAGTTAGAATAGGAAAAAGTAGTCCAGAATGGCAGTGGCTAAATGACAAAGAAGGGAAAACCCCATGAAAATAGAACAAAGGAGAGTCCGAGGACCAGAGTTAGGACCTCAGGTAGAACAAACAGCACTCCTGGCTGACCCAATTTACATAGGACAGGTCCAGGGGGAGGAAAAAAATAACATATAAAAAGAGGAAGCAAAGGGCCAGGAGTGTGTAATTTCCTTGGTTCTGTCTCGTCACAACAAAAATTTGAAGCGACCGATGTTTAAGCCCTCGAAGTGCCACAGCTCTCGGACAGACCATATTTCAGCTCTTGGATAGATCAGTGTTACAGCTCTCAGACAGATCCGTGTTACAGCTCAGTTTTATTTAGAAAATAAAGGAAAACACATCCTCGGGGTGTGAGGGCATGCCGACCCAAAAGACACAAAGAGAAGAAAGAGAGAGAGTGCATGCCTGCAAGAGAGCCCCGGCCCTTTGGCTCCTCTTTTTATATGTTTTTTTTTTTCCTCCCCCTGGACCTGTCCTATGTAAATTGGGTTAGCCAGGAGTGCTGTTTGTTCTACCTGAGGTCCTCACTCTGGTCCTTGGACCTTCCTTTGTTCTATTTTCATGGGCTTTCCCCTTCCTTGTCTTTTAGCCACCGCCATTCTGGACTCCTTTTTCCTATTCTACCTACCTAACAATAATAAGTTAAGTAAGCTAGAAAGAGAAAGACAAATACCATTTTTAGAGGATAACAGGCAGGAAGGCCAGGGCTCTCCAAATGGAGGAAATAGGCTGCAAGTGTCAGACATTTTTTATCTCTCTTAAGCAGCAGGAGGAAACAAACTACAAGTGTTAAGATTTTTCCCCCTTCTCTATACAAATTTAAAAAGAGGTTTCTTTTAAAATTCTGTGTTGCCTGAGGACACATGGTTTCACCAACTTAACTTTCCTCAAACCTTGAGCTAACCAACGCATTTTTCTTATGGAAATGTCTGTCTTAAGCTATGTTAATGAGCTACATACCCTAGTCTCTGTCTTCCGGTTGGCTCACCTAAGGCTCAGAACGGACTTGACAAATCAGTATGTTTTACTCATGCAAATGTTTTCTTAAGCAATGTTGATGAAACTGTATTTGCTTGGAAACCTGCCTTTCTTCAAGATTCATGTCAATCATTTTATGGCCTGGGATAACTCACCTTGTACCAATGTCGTCTCAAAATTCATGTTATGGGTGAGGGGCCTGATGCCAGTCTCTGAGTTTTGAGACATTTCCTTTGTCTAATTAGCAGACTGTTAGTAGCTATATAACATCCAGTGAAAGACTAGCAGGGGGCACTATTTTTGCCCCCTTCTGATGTCTATGTCAGAAGATTTCTCTATCTCTTTTATACTTTAATAAAACTTAAAAAGCTTACACAAAAGCTTACACTTACACAAAAGCTCTGAGCGATCAACCCTTGTCATTGGCCCCAGATTGAATTCTCCTCCAGAGGCCAAGAATCCTGGCCTTTCGTGATTCAGCAAAAACCTTTCAATTTGATATCTCTTATATAAGCAATCTAAAATACGGCATAAATAAACCTATCTATACAACAAAAACAGACTCATCAACATAGAGAAGAGACTTGTGGTCGCCAAGGTGGAGAGGGGATGGGAGAGAGATGAAATGGGAGTCTGGGGTTGGTAGTATTACATTTGGAATGGATAAGAAATAAGATCCTAACATATAGCACAGGGAACTATATTTAATATTCTGTGATAAACCATAATGGAAAATAATATAAAAAGTGAATGCATAAAAAATAAAATCAATGGCTCCTACCTTGGCTATATTTTTTATCACTTTGAGATGTTTATAAATATTCAGTTCAGTCGCTCAGTCGTGTCTGACTCTTTGTGACCCCATGAATCACAGCACGCCAGGCCTCCCTGTCCATCACCAACTCCCAGAGTTCACTCAGACTCACATCCATCGAGTTGGTGATGCCATACAGCCATCTCATCCTCTGTCATCCCCTTTCCCTCCTGCCCCCAATTCCTCCCAGCATCAGAGTCTTTTCCAATGAATCAACTTTTTGCATGAGGTGGCCAAAGTACTGGAGTTTCGGCTTTGGCATCAGTCCTTCCAAAGAACACCCAGGGCTGATCTCCTTTAGAATGGACTGGTTGGATCTCTTTGCAGTTCAAGGGACTCTCCAAGAGTCTTCTCCAACACCACCGTTCAAAAGCATCAATTCTTTGGCACTCAGCCTTCTTCACAGTCCAACTCTCACATCCATTCATGACCACAGGAAAAACCATAGCCTTAACTAGACAGACTTTTTTTTGGCAAAGTAATGTCTCTATTTCTCAATATGCTATCTAAGTTGGTCATAACTTTTCTCCCAAGGAGTAAATGTCTTTTAATTTCATGGCTGCAATCACCATCTACAGTGATTTTGGAGTCCAAAAAATAAAGTTTGACACTGTTTTCACTGTTTCCCCATCTATTTGCCATGAAGTGATGGGACCAGATGCCGTGATCTTCGTTTTCTGAATGTTGAGCTTTAAGCCAACTTTTTCGCTCTCTTTCACTTTCATCAAGAGGCTTTTTAGCTCCTCTTCACTTTCTGCCATAAGGGTGGTGTCATCTGCATATCTGAGGTTATTGATATTTCTCCTGGCAATCTTGATTCCAGCTTGTGTTTCTTCCAGTCCAGCATTTCTCATGATGTACTCTGCATATAAGTTAAATAAGCAGGGTGACAATATATAGCCTTGACACACTCCTTTTCCCATTTGGAACCAGTCTGTTGTTCCATGTCCCGTTCTAACTGTTGCCTCCTGACCTGCATACAGGTTTCTCAAGAGGCAGGTCAGGTGGTCTGGTATTCCCATCTATCTCAGAATTTTCCACAGTTTATTGTGATCCACACAGTCAAAGGCTTTGGCATAGTCAATAAAGCAGAAATAGACGTTTTTCTGGAGCTCTCTTGCTTTTTCGATGTTCCAGTGAATGCTGGCAATTTGATCTCTGGTTCCTCTGCCTTTTTGAAAACCAGCTTGAACATCAGGAAGTTCACAGTTCACGTATTGCTGTAGTAATAGCTAATAATACCTAACTGCTTACTGTGAGTACAGGCACTCCATTATATACACATATATGTTCTATTAATACATATATGTGACATATATGTATAAATATATATGTATTCATAATATGCTATACAGTATATATAGTTTATGCCATTATATGTATATAGTAGTTTATATATATATACACATATATATATATTTCTATATGATTTCAAGTCCAATGAAGTAGATATTATTCTCACCCTTGTTTTATAAATGTAACATTCTTTGACCTCAATGAGATCTCATACATGTCCATTTGATTATAGATGCCTAAATCAAAATTATACTGGAACATAGCTGCTAAGGAATCTGAGAAATGTAGATTTTAGCTTGCCAGCCTCTGAAGAACAGTGAAGCAGATTAGTAAGAGGTTGAACTGGATGCTGAGCAAACAAATCGCCAGTAATCACCAAAGAATCTTCATGTTAGACATCAGAACTTCCTTCCTTCCTTCCTTTAAGTAACATACACTTGAGGAATAAAGTGAAATTTCTGCGTGCATCTCCAGCCCCATTGACAGCAATGATGGTCAGAGGGTGCTCCCTGAAAGAGGTAACCAATTTTGACGTTTAAGACCCATTAGACTGTATTTAGTAGGACTTTCCTGGTGGATCGGATGGTAAAGCATCTGCCTACAATGTGAGAAACCTGGGTTCAACCCCTGGGTAAGGAAGATCTTCCGGAGAGGGTAATGGCAACCTACTCCAGAATTCTTGCCTGGAAAATCTTATGGGCAGGGGAGTCTGGTGGGCTACAGTCCATGGGGTCGCAAAGAGTTGGACATGACTGAGTGACTAAACTTTCACTTTAAATTCACCTGAACTTAGGAAAACCCTGTGGAAGCCTCACATTTCATCTCCTCTAGGACAGGTACAGAGAAGAAACCTCGAGGTGCAGAAGGGCAGCTAATCCTTTCAGCTCAGCTCTGCCTCGGGTGAAAGTGACCCTGCTTCATCCACCACAGTTGCCTAAGGGAAGCACTAGTTTAACGCTCCAAAACAAGGAAACTGCATATATTTTTCATGGTTCACCAATACAAACTGTGGTGTGGGATGGGAAATGAATATAGAGACCCTGAGAATGGACAACCAGATTACAAATTCTTGTTCATTATCCATGTCTTGATTTCCATCTATAATCCATAGAGTGCAGGATTCATTCTTATGTCCTATCACCACCCAACTCTCTACCAAGCACTCTCAAAGGATATTTTAAACTAGAGAATTGTTTTCCTTCCTTTTAACTTTAACCTTCTCCCTATCATTCAAACTTCCTTGGTGGCTCAGATGGTAAAGAATCTGCCTGCAATGCAGGAGACCTGGGTTCAATCCCTGGGTTAGGAAGATCCCTTGGTGAAGGAAATAGCAACCCATTCCAGTACTCTTGCCTGGAGAATCCCATGGATGGAGGAATCTAGGTCACAAAGAATTGAACACAACTGAATGGCACACAACTATCATGCAAGCAGTCTGAGAACTTTCTATATATATTGCTTTAGGAGGCATACATACAGCTTGGAATAAGTAGAGAAAATGAAAATACATATGTATTGAAACAAAAAAGATGTGTTTTCTATTGCATTCAAATCAAGAAATTAAGACTAGGACAAATAAAAACACTTAAAAACCCAAGAGATAACAAAGAGAAAACAATACATTTAAAAAATGAAACTGATAAAGTAGTGCATCCAAGAGCTGATTATCTGAGACAAAAATAACAAAATGGATGAAAGAAGACTGTTCAGAAAACATTAACTGAGAAGTAAAAGAACGTATATTACAACTGAGGAGAGAGTTCATTTAAGGAAATGGTGGAAATGAAATATACAAATGTTGCTTTATACCTCAATGAAATAACAGATTTTCCAGGACATAGCTTAAAAGTTACACACACCAAAATAGATTCATAAGAAAGAATCTAAGAAACTGAAAAAAGCTATTAAATTTTTATCTTTCAAAATGAATTCTACCTTAGATAGCTCTATGAATGATTTCTTTAAAACTTTTGAGGAATAAATAATTCCCAGGTACCAGACATACCAACTTGTTTTCATCCCACAAATAGACCAGATTTATTCCTTCCTCTGGACTACTGAATTTTCAGATATCTGTGGTTAGAAATCTTTTCCCCTAGATCTTCATATCTTTCTCATCATTCAAGTTGCAACTTGAATATCACATTTCTAAAACCTAGCATTCTTCTTGACTCTCTGTTACACTACTTATTTTCTTTTAAAGACTTCACTTTTAAGGCAGTTTTAGTTTCTCCCATTATCCCCACTGTCATGGTCTGGGCACAAGTTGGAAAGGAATTACCAGACATGAGACAGAATGAGAGGAAAATAAAGTTTATTAGAGTGGGAGATGCTGTTAGAACAGTGAGCCAGCTCAAGGGAGAACCAACATTGAACAAGGGTTCTTAGTCCACTTTTATGCCCAGGGTACAAGGAGTGGGATAGGGGTCTTGTGGGTCTTTTGCTGATTGGGTGAGGCACATATACTGGGTGGGGGTTGGGGGAGAGTAAGGCAAATATCTTCTCCCTATGGGGTAGGAAGGGAGACAGGTTATACTGTTCAGGAGAACCCGAAATCTGTTAATAGTTACAACAGGGGGAGGGAAGGACGATAAGGGTCTGGTTTTTCCATTCCTGCATTCCAAGACCCTTCTTGGTTTTATCTGCTTTTTTGACCTTGAGTCACCACACCCAAAATGTGGTTCATTCCTTATAACTGATGGGCCGTCATTGACACATCATCACCTCCAAAATCCAGTTTACATAATAATTCACTAAAAACAAAATTTTAACTCTTTTAGGTAAATATCAAGGAACACAACTGCTGGATTTTACAGTAAGAATATATTTACTTTTGTAAGAAAATGCCAACCTGTTTTTCAAAGTGGCTACCATTTTACAAGGCCCAGTTTCCCACTCAGTCAGCCTCTCCCATCAGGGAGCTTCCATAAACCTCTTATCTTTCTCCAGCAGAGAGCAGACAGACTGAAAACCACAATCACAGAAAACTAACCCATCTGATCACATGGACCACAGCCTTGTCTAACTCAATAAAACTATGAGCCATGCCATGTAGGGCCACCCAAGATGGCCAGGTCATGGTGGAGAGTTCTGACAAAACGTGGTACACTGGAGAAGGGAATGGCAAACACTTCAGTATTCTTGCCTTCAGAACCCCATGAACAGTATGAAAAGGCAAACAGATAGGACTCTGAAAGATGAACTCCCCAGGTCAGTAGGTGCTCAATATGCTACTGGAGATCAGTGGAGAAATAACTCCAGAAAGATTAAAAATGTAGAGCCAATGTAAAGACAACACCCAGTTGCGGATGTGACTGGTGATGGAAGTAAAGCCCAATGCTGTAAAGAGCAATATTGCATAGGAAACTGGAATGTTAGGTCCATGAATCAAGGCAAATTGGAAGTGGTCAGTCAGGAGATGGCAAGAGCGAACGTCAACATTTTAGGAATCAGCAAACTAAAACAGACTGGAATGGGTGAATTTAACTCAGATGTCCACTGTATCTACTACTGTGGGGAAGAATCCCTTAGAAGAAATCAAATAGTCATCATAGTCAACAAAAGAGTCTGAAATGCAGCACTTGGGTGCATTCTCAAAAATGACAGAATGATCTCTGTTCGTTTCCAAGGAAAACCATTCAATATCACAGTAATCCAAGTCTATGCCCCAAACAGCAATGCTGAAGAAGCTGAAGTTGAACGGTTCTATGAAGACCTACAAGATCTTTTAGAACTAACACCCCAAAATGATGTCCTTTTCATTCTAGGGGACTGGAATGCAAAAGTAGGAAGTCAAGAAACACCTGGAGTAACAGGCAAATTTGGCTTTGGAGTACAGAATGAAGCAGGGCAAAGGCTAACAGAGTTTTGCCATGAGAAGGCACTGGTCATAGCAAACACCCTCTTCCAACAACACAAGAGAAGACCCTACACATGGACATCACTAGATGATCAATACCAAAATCAGATTGATTTTATTTGCAGCCAAAGATGGAGAAGCTCTATACAGTCAGCAAAAACAAGACCAGGAGCTGACTGTGGTTCAGATCATGAACTCCTTATTGTCAGGTTCAGACTTAAATTAAAGAAAGTAGGGAAAACCACTAGACAATTTAGGTATGATCTAAACTGAATCCCTTACAGTGAAGTGACAAATAGATTCAAAGGATTAGATCTGATAGGCAGAGTTCCTGAAGAACTGTGGATGGAGGTTCATGACATTCTACAGGAGGCAGTGATGAAGACCATCCCCAAGAAAAAGAAATGCAAAAAGGCAAAATGGTTTTCTGAGGAGGCCTTACAAATAGCTGTGAAAAGAAAAGAAGCTAAAGGCAAAGGAGAAAAGGAAAGATGTACCCATTTGAATGTAGAGTTCCAAAGAATAGCAAGGAGAGACAAGAAAGCTTTCCTCAGTGATCAACGCAAAGAAATAGAGGAAAACAATAGAATGGGAAAGACTAGATATCTCTTCAAGAAAATTAGAGATACCAAGGGAAATTTTCATGTAAAGATGGGCACAATACAAGACAGAAATGGTATGGACTAATAGAAGCAGAAGATATTAAGAAGAGGTGGCAAGAATACACAGAACTATACAAAAAAGATCTCCATGACCCAGCTAATCACGATGGTATGATCACTCACCTAGAGCCAGATATTCTGGAATGTGAAGTCAAGTGAGCCTTAGGAAGCTTTACTATGAACAAAGCTAGTGGAGGTGATGGAATTCCAGTTGAGCTATTTCAAATTCTGAAAGATGATGCTGTGTACGTGCTGCACTCAAAATGCCAGCAAATTTGGAAAACTCAGCAGTGGCCACAGGACTGGAAAAGGTCAGTTTTCATTCCAATTCCAAAGAAAGACAATGCCATAAAATGTTCAAACTGCCACACAATTTCACTCATCTCACATGCTAGCAAAGTAATGCTCAAAATTCTCCAAGCCAGTCTTCAACAGTACATGAACCAATGCTTTCCAGATGTTCAAGCTGGATTTAAAAAAGCCAGGGGAACCAGAGATCAAATTGCCAACATCCGTTGAATCATCAAAAAAGGAAGAGAGTTCCAGAAAAACATCTACTTCTGCTTTATTGACTACTCCAAAGCATAGTCAATAAAGACTGGTTCCAAATCAGTCTCTTTTCCTGGGGAAGGATTATGTCAAGGCTGTATATTGTCACCTTGCTTATTTAACTTACACGCAGAGTACATGATGAGAAATGTTGGACTGGGTGAAGCACAAACTGGAATAAAGGTTGCTGGGGGAAGTATCAATAACCTCACATATGCAGATGCCACCACTCTTATGGCAGAAATTGAAGAACTAAAGAACCTCTTGATGAAAGTGAAAGAGGAGAGTGAAAATGCTGGCTTAAAACTCAACATTCAGACAACTAAGATCATGGCATCTGGGCCCATCTGTTCATGGCAAATAGATGGGGAAACAGTGGAAACAATGAGAAACTTTTTGGGCTCCAAAATCACTGAAGATGGTGACTGCAGCCATGAAATTAAAAGATGCTTGCTCCTTGGAAGGAAAGTTATGATCAACCTAGACAGCATATTAAAAACCAGAGACATTACTTTGCAAACAAAGGTCCATCTAGTCAAAGCTGTGGTTTTTCCAGTAGTCATATACGGATGTGAGAGTTGGACTATAAAGAAAGCTGAGTGCCAAAAAATTGCTGCTTTTGAACTATGGTTTTGGAGCAGACTCTTGAGAGTCCATTTGACTGCAAGGAGATCCATCCAGTCCATCCTAAAAGAAATCAGTCCTGAGTGTTCATTGGAAGTACTGATGTTGAAGCTGAAACTCCAATACTTTGCTCACTTAATGCAAGGAACTGACTCATTGGAAAGGACCTTGATGCTGGGAGAGATTGAAGGTAGGAGGAGAAGGGGATAACAGAGGGTGAGATGATTGGGTGGTATCACTGACTCAATGGACATGAGTTTGAGTAAACTCTGGGAGTTGATGGTGGACAGGGGGGCTTTTAAAGTGAAAGTGAAAGTGAAGTCACTCAGTCGTGTCCGACTGTTTGGACCCCATGGACTGTAGCTCACCAGGCTCCTCTGTCCATGGTATTTTCCAGGCAAGAATACTGGAGTGGGTTGCCATTTCCTTCCCCAGGGGATCTTCCCAACCCAGGGACTGAACCCGGGTTTCCTGCATCGCAGGCAGATGCTTTAACCTCTGAGTCACCAGGGAAGGCAATCCTGGGAATCCCCAAGGAAGATATTACTCTCAGTTGTTGTCATTTGTCTCTTTGTCTTGATTCACCAGTATTTCCCTATCATACAGAACAATATTAAGCATGAGGAATGGATAAGTAATTACTGCTGACTTCCTGCTTTGCAGACAAACTCCTGTATACCATATGAAAGGACAAATGAAGCTGTCTAATACATTTTGGGTAGTTTCATAACTACAGTACAGAAAAAGAGGAAACTATACCAGCAGTTCCTTCCAAGACATCTGCTGACCTCAGTCTCCCAAGATCAAGCTCAGGAGAATTTTATAGGAAAAAACACCAAGAAATGGAGAAAACTATGAGAAACCTTTGGAGAAGGCAATGGCACCCCACTCCAGCACTCTTGCCTGGAGAATCCCATGGACAGAGGAGCCTGGTGGGCTGCAGTCCATGGGGTTGCTAAGAGTTGGACATGACTGAGCGATTTCACTTTCACTTTTCACTTTCATGCATTGGAGAAGGAAATGGCAACCCACTCCAGTGTTCTTGCCTGGAGAATCCCAGGGACGGGGGAGCCTGGTGGGCTGCCGTCTATGGGGTCCCACAGAGTCAGACACGTCTGAAGCAACTTAGCAGCAGCAGCAGCATGAGAAACCTTGGATGTTGTGATGTAACTTCTTTTGAACTGGTCAGGCTTTTGGTCTGGACAGGAGTCAGCCAGGCATAACTGTGGGAGGGAAAGGTAGGAGGAAAACTATTGAAGCCGAGCTCCTGCTTCTCCCTTGGTGTTGCTTTGGGACAAACAATATACTCTAGATCTAAAGTAACCTAGAGTTCTAGTGTCTTCAAAAGTATAGATAAAACGAGGAGTGTATAGAACCCTCTTGCCTGTAAGGGGGAGCAGAACAAAACAAAAGGGGAACTAACTTCTAGAGCCTGTTTCTTTTCAGTTCAGTTCAGTTCAGCTCAGCCGCTCAGTCGTGTCCAACTCTTTGCGACCCTATGAAGGAGGCTGGAGGCACGCCTGGCTTCCCTGTCCATCACCAACTCCCGGAGTCCACTCAAACTCACATCCATCGAGTTGGAGCTGCCATCCAGCTATCTCATTCTCTGTCATCCTCTTTTTCTCTTGCCCCCAATCCCTCCCAGCATCAGAGTCTTTTCCAATGAGTCAACACTTTGCATGAGGTGGGCAAAGTACTGGAGTTTCAGCTTTAGCATCAGTCCTTCCAAAGAACATCCAGGGCTGATCTCCTTTAGAATGGACTGGTTGGATCTCTTTGCAGTCCAAGGGACACTCAAGAGTCTTCTCCAACATCACAGTTCAAAAGCATCAATTCTATGGTGCTCAGCTTTCTTCACAGTCCAACTCTCACATCCATATATGACCACAGGAAAAACCATAGCCTTGACTAGATGGACCTTAGCCGGCAAAGTAATGTCTCTGCTTTTGAATATACTTATCTAGGTTGGTCATAACTTTTCTTCCAAGGAGTAAGCGTCTTTTAATTTCATGGCTGCAATCACCATCTGCAGTGATTTTGGAGCCCCCCTCAAATAAAGTCTGACACTGTTTCCACTGTTTCTCCATCTATTTCCCATGAAGTGATAGGACCAGATGCCATGATCTTCGTTTTCTGAATGTTGAGCTTTACGGCAACTTTTTCGCTCTCCTCTTTTCCTTTCATCAAAGAGGCTTTTTACCTCCTCTTCACTTTCTGCCATAAGGGTGGTGTCATCCTCATATCTGCGGTTATTGATATTTCTCCCAGCAATCTTGATTCCAGCTTGCGCTTCCTCCAGTCCAGCGTTTCTCATGATGTACTCTGCATATAAGTTAAATAAGCAGGGTGACAATATACAGCCTTGACGTACTCCTTTTCCTATTTGGAACCAGTCTGTTGTTCCATGTCCCGTTCTAACTGTTGCCTCCTGACTTGCATACAGGTTTCTCAAGAGGCAGGTTAGGTGGTCTGGTATTCCCATCTCTTTCAGAATTTTCCACAGTTTATTGTGATCCACACAGTCAAAGGCTTTGGCATAGTCAAGAAAGCAGAAATAGATGTTTTTCTGGAACTCTCTTGCTTTTTCCATGATCCAGCAGATGTTGGCTTTTTGATCTCTGGTTCCTCTGCCTTTTCTAAAACCAGCTTGAACATCAGGGAGTTCACGGTTCACGTATTGCTGAAGCCTGGCTTGGAGAATTTTGAGCATTACTTTACTAGCATGTGAGATGAGTGCAATTGTGCAGTAGTTTGAGCATTCTTTTGCATTGCTTTTCTTTGGAATTGGAATGAAAACTGACCTTCTCCAGTCCTGTGGCCACTGATGAGTTTTCCCAATTTGCTGGCATATTGAGTGCAGCACTTTCACAGCATCATCTTTCAGGATTTGAAACAGCTCAACTGGAATTCCATCACCTCCACTAGCTTTGTTCATAGTGATGCTTTCTAAGGCCCACCTGACTTCACATTCCAAGATGTCTGGCTCTAGATTAGTGATCACATCATCATGATTATCTGGGTCATGAAGATGTTTTTTGTACAGTTCTTCCATGTATTCTTGTCACCTCTTCTTAATATCTTCTGCTTCTGTTAGGTCCATACCATTTCTGTCCTTTATCGAGCCCATCTTTGCATGAAATGTTCCCTTGGTATCTCTAATTTTCTTGAGGAGATCTCTAGTCTTTCCCATTCTGTTGTTTTCCTCTATTTCTTTGCATTGATTGCGGAAGAAGGCTTTCTTATCTCTTCTTGCTATTCTTTGGAACTCTGCATTCAGATGCTTATATCTTTCCTTTTCTCCTTTGCTTTTCGCCCCTCTTCTTTTCACAGCTATTTGTAAGGCCTCACCAGACAGCCATTTTGCTTTTTTGCATTTCTTTTCCATGGGGATGGTCTTGATCCCTGTCTCCTGTACAATGTCACGAACCTCATTCCATAGTTCATCAGGCATTCTATCTATCAGATCTAGGCCCTTAAATCTATTTCTCACTTCCACTGGTATAATCATAAGGGATTTGATTTAGGTCATACCTGAATGGTCTAGCAGTTTTCCCTGCTTTCTTCAATTTGAGTCTGAATTTGGTAATAGGAGTTCATGATCTGAGCCACAGTCAGCTCCTGGTCTTGTTTTTGTTGACTGTATAGACCTTTTCCATCTTTGGCTGCAAAGAATATAATCAATCTGATTTCGGTGTTGACCATCTGGTGATGTCCGTGTGTAGAGTCTTATGACCAGTGCATTTTCTTGGCAAAACTCTATTAGTCTTTGCCCTGCTTCATTCCGCATTCCAAGGCCAAATTTGCCTGTTACTCCGGGTGTTTCTTGGCTTCTTACTTTTATCCAAGCCTATGCCCCAACCAGTAATGCTGAAGAAACTGAAGTTGAACGGTTTTATGAAGACCTACAATACCTTTTAGAACTAACACCCAAAAAAGATGTCCTTTTCATTATAGGGGACTGGAATGCAAAGGTAGGGTGGAGATTAGTCAACAGAAAGACCAAGTCATGATTGGAAACTTCAGACTTGCAGTTGTATAATCTCCCTATGCTCTAGGCAGGAGGTGGCTAGAGATTGAGTCAATTGTCAATCATGCCTAATCAATTAAGCCTTCATAAAAACCCCTAACTGGGGGGTTTAGAGAAGTTGCAGGTTGGCTAGCACCTCCACGTGGTGGGAGGATGGCGTGCCCCGACTCCACAGAAATAAAAGCTTCTGCCCTCAGCGCCCTCATCCTATGTTCCTGTGATTCATCTGTGTCCTCTATTATACAGTAAACTGGCAAATACTAAGAATTTCTTCCTTGAGTTCTATGAGCCATTCTAGTGAATAATGGAACTTGATGAGGGAGTTGTGGCAGAGGCCAATTTATAGCCAGTTGGTCAGAAGTACCGGAGATGCATACTTGTGGCTGGCACCTGAATTGGGAAGCAGTCTTGTGGGACTGAATTCTTAAACTGTGGGATCTGACACTAATTCCTCAGTAGACAGTGTAAGAATTGAATTTAATTGCTTGGTGTGGAAAATCCCACACATCTGGTGGTAGGAGTGAAGTGTGAGCAAACTAGAAGAAGAAATAGAATGGTTTTGTTTTAGATTGATAGGGGATGACATTATATTTAGGGCTTCCCTTGTGGCTCCGTGGTAAATAATTCACCTGCCAATGCAGGAGATGCAGATTCGATCCCCAGGTCAGGAAGATCCCATGGGAAAGGAAATAGCAACTCACTCCAGTATTCTTGCCTGGAAAATTCCATGGGCAAAGGAGCCTGGCAGACTATTGTCCATGGAGTTGCAAAAACAGTCTGACACGACATATCAACTAAACAACAGCAACAAAATTATAACTGTAAATCAATTTGAAAAGGGTTGTCATCTCAACAATTCAAAAACTTATAATTTTCTTTTTGCTTCATCAGTGCTTAACATTAATGAACAACCACAAGCAAATTTAGTCTTTCCAGGACATACTCTTTTGTCATTACTAGTCTAAGCATCTAACAACCTATTGGGATATAGGTGTCCAAAGCAATCCCATTGGCTTGAGGCAAGAACTAGCATTGCAGAGTTTTCCTGGAAGATGCTTTATGCAATGAAGTGACCACAAAATCACTGCTTATGTCCAGTACCTGACATTCCTTTTCTATTCCCCAGAAACATTTCTTTGAAACACAGAAAATCCATAAATGGTGACAGTCTGTCAAATATGTCATCAGCCATTTTATCTCTTTGAAGTTGTGATGGTGTCATAACACCACTAAGTTAAGCCCAGAAAACTTCCAGCCGCTGAGGAGATATATTTATTAAAAAAAAAAATGTGACATGGATGATTTTTTTTTTTCTCTTCTGCATCTTGTCCATCAAATTTCTCTGTAACCCTTGGAACTCCCCATCATAATTTCCTCTAAATATCCAAATACATCAACAACTCTGCATCAGACCCAGAACAAACAGTGCATTTTTATTCTCTGAGGAAAACAGCGGTCCCTGTCAGTCTCCTAGCCTACCCTTGGCCCAAGCCCAGCCTCACTCTGCCAAGGAGGGAACCAGTCATCATTGAGGACATGTTGAAGAGAGGCCTCAGCCTGTACCACGCATGAGTTTGCTTCAAGCCCGAGTGGCGGCCATGCTCTGCGCTGTCTTCGCCTTCCCAGGCCTAGGATAGTCCCTCCTCCTGTTGAGTCTTCACGCCCAGAGCTCTTTCTGACCATTGCTGCTGCTGCTGCTGCTTAGTTGCTTCAGTTATGTCCAACTCTGTGCGACCCTATGAACTGCACTCTGCCAAGCTCTTCTGTCCATGGGATTCTCTAGGCAACAGTACTGGGATGGGTTGCCATTCCTTCCTCCAGGGGATCTTCCAGACCCAGAGATTGAACCTAGGGTCTCCCACAGTGCAGGCAGATTCTTTACCGCTGAACCACCAGGGAAGCCCCTTTCTGTCTTTTACTCATAACATTATTCTTTGCGAGTAGTTTTTGGTTATAAGGTGAAGAAACATAAATGTGTAAAGGGGAGAATGTGGATCAAGAAAATGAGGAAGTGGAAGGGGAAAAACAGTCAATGAAAAGGAAGGGGAAGATAGAATCTTAGTATCTTGAGTAAAAGGCTTTATCAGAGAAACATCATCACCAAATAAAGCTGGTTCTTATTGCAGATCTAGTTCTTTTGGAAAGATATTCTTAAAAAGTGGACACTGGGCTTATAAATGTATTCTATTGCTCTCATTTTTCCTTAGATAGTGACTAGTGTTTATTTTATCCAGAGCAGTCTGAGAATGATGGGTGGGAGGTGAGGGTTAGAAACACAGATTTAGGGCATTAATAAGGATAGAAAAATGAAAAGATAAAGAGAAGGGAGACTTTTAGGAAAAAAATAAGATGTCTAGGATAAGTGGGGATTAGAAGTTACCCGAGGAAACTGAAAATGGTAAATTTGCATAGATTTACCTTTTCTCTAAACTCTCTGAGAGATTGCCATGTTTAATAAGTTCCGTTGCCCAAAAGACTTTCTTGGGGGAATTTAGTAGGTTGACCTTTGTTGCCATAAAGCTAAATTCCAATCCACTCTTTTCATTTTGATTCAAGATGTTCACCAGATGTTAACCAAAGGTTATCTCTGACCATTAAGATTTTGAGTAATCTTTATTCTTTTTTTTTTTTCTCTTGGTAATCAATTCAATGTTTTACATTGAACATGTGTCATATACTTAACTGGGGAAAATGCCAATAAAACTACTTTTATTTGGAGAAAAAGGTGGCCCACATAAAGATCACAGTTATGAATCTAAGTCAGACTCTCGAGAAGCTGATATCAGGACTTTCTCATAGTTTCCCTGGGAACCCTCACCAAGGAGCTGGTGTTTGGCATGGTAAACAGGGCTCATTCAGATAGAACAATGGTTGTCAGGGGGGTGTCACCTGAGAGCCTGGCCAACTTTGTCTTACCTCATAGCATGCATAATCTTGCCTATCACAAACCCCTAAACATATTTTCTTCTTCTTGACTTTAGGGAAAGTCCTGAACACTTAAGAAGTATGGAATTGAGTGCCTGTGCACCCAGAAAAAAGTCTCAGGTGGAACTACAGCTCCAGTCAAGGTGAGGACATTGATGTGTTGTGGCTGAAACAAATATGTATATGTAAATTTCATAGTGTCTCCCCTGAAGTCTTCAGGGAATGGAAGCCTCAGAATGGAAGCCTTAGAGAGTGATTATCTCTTAGATCTCTGACTTGATCCCATTTATAGCTTATCTCATATCCTTAATAAGTGCCTATGTTAGTCAGGGTTCTCCAGAAAAGCAAAACTAATAGGATAAATATATATAGATAGATAATGTAAAAGTAGATTTATTAAGAGGGATTGGCTCATGTCCTATGATTAGAGGCTTAGAGGCTAAGACTCACAATTTCCTGTCTTCAGCTAGAAGGCCAGGAAAGCTGGTGATGTGGTTCTAGCAAAACATGAAGGCCCAAGAACAAGGGGAATCTAAATCCAAAGAAATGAGAGTTAAAAGTGCCATGTCTGAGAGCAGAAGAAAATGTATCTCCCAGCTTAAGCAAAGAGCAGATCAACATAAACATTATGGGAGCTCCAGAAGAAAGAGAAGGAGAGAAAGAGGCAGAGAGAATATCTGAAGAATAATGGCTTAAGTCTTCCTAAATTTGATGAATTTAAACATCCAAGAGGCTCAACAAACTCCAAGTAAGATGAACTCAAAAAGACCCACACTGATATATATTATAATCAAACTTTCAAGAGTCAGAAAGAAAGAGAATCTTGAAAGCAGCAAGAGGGAAGTAAATTATTACACAAAAGTGATCCTCAATAAGATTAGCAACAGATCTCTCATCAAAAGTTTTGGAGGTAGCAAGACAGTGTGCTAATATATTCAAAGTACTAAAAGAAAAAAACCCCATCATCCAATAATTCATTATCCAACCAAACTGTCCTTCAGAAGTGAAGGAGAAATTAAGACACTACAAGATAAGAGCTGAAGGAGTTTTTGCCACTAGACCTTCCCTGCAAACAATGCTCAAGGGAGTCCTCCGAAGTACAATGAAAGGACACTAGACAGTAACTCAAAGACATGTGTAGAAATAAGGATTTTCAGTAAAGGTAAATATATGGGCAATTATAAAAGCTGATAATATGTTAACAATGATTTGTAACTGCAGTTTTTTTAAAAAACATGGTTTAACAGACATATTTAAAGAAAAATTGTTAGTGTAAAATGCTAGCATTATTTTAAACTTCGGTTTGTGACTGCAAATATTATATTCTACAGAATTTGAGAGATTAATGCACTTAAAGGTATTATTAGTGTATGTTTTTGGGTACACAATATATTAGGTGTAATTTTATGATATCAGCAACTGAAAGGGGTGGGAATGGAGTTGTAAAGAAGCAGATTTTTGTATGTTATTACAGTTCAGCATGTACAAATTCAACTTAATGTTTTAACTTTAGAATGTTAAATGGTAGCTACAAAGAAAATAGCTAGACACAAAGGTAGACACAAGAGGAAATGATAGGATAACTGAAATGTGTCACTATTAAAAAAATCAACTAAATGAAAAAGTGGCCATAATACAGGAGATGAAGGACAAAAAAACTATAAGGTATTTAAAAAATACATAATAAGAAAGGCAGCAGTATCCCCTTATGAGTAACTACTTTAAATGTAAATAGATTGGACCCTCTGATCAAAAGACAGATATTGGTAGGATGCATAATAAATATGCTCCAACTATATGCTGTTTCATAGTTGGAGACTCATTTTAGATACAAAGATAAAAAAAGGTTGTAAGTAAAAGGATGGAAAAAGATATTCCACGCAAATAGAAAACCAAAGAGAATAAGGGTAGCTATAAAGGAGATCAACTCGGGGATTTCTCTGGAAGGAATGATGCTAAAGCTGAAACTCCAGTACTTTGGCCACCTCATGCGAAGAGTTGACTCATTGGAGAAAACTTTGATGCTGGGAGGGATTAGGGGTAGGAGGAGAAGGGGACGACCAAGGATGAGATGGCTGGATGGCATCACTGACTCGATGGGCGTGAGTCTGAGTGAACTCCGGGAGCTGGTGATGGACAGGGAGGCCTGGCATGCTGCAATTCATGGGGTCGCAAAGAGCGACTGTACTGAACTGAACTGATACTAATATCTAATATACTAATATTGGGCTTCCCTAGTGGCTCAGTTGGAGAAAGAAATGGCAACCCACTCCAGTGTTCTTGCCTGGAGAATCCCAGAGATGAGGGAGCCTGGTGGGCTGCCATCTGTGGCGTCGCACAGAGTCAGACATGACTGAAGTGACTTAGCAGCAGCAGTGGCTCAGTTGGTAAAGAATCCGCCTGCAAACTGGGAGACCTGGGTGCGATCTCCGGGTTGGGAAAATCCCCTGGAGAAGGGAAGGGCTACCCACTTCAGTATTTTCACACTAATAGCATACACTTTCACCCTAATTTCAGACAAAAGACTTCATGTTTTCTTTTTAAAAAAATTTAACTAGAGGACAATTGCTTTACAATATTATGTTAGTTTCTCTCTATATCAACATGAATCAGCCGTAGGTATACATATATCTCCTCTCTCTTGAACCTCACCTTCACCTCATTCCTTGCCTCTAAGTTGTCACAGAGCACCAGGTCTGAGTTCCCTACATCACACAGCAAATTCACACTCACTATACATATGTTTCAATGTTTTTCAATGTTATTCTTTTAATTCATCCTCTCTCATTCTCCCACTGTGTCCACAGATGTTTTCACTTCTGTGTCTCCATTGCTGCTCTACAAATATGTTCATCAGTACTATCTATCTATATTTCACATATATGTGCAAATACATGACATTTGTTTTTCTCTTTCTTACTTCAGTCTTTATAATAGGCTCTAGGTTCATCGATCTCATTAGAACTGACTCAAATATGTTGTATATATGTTCTTTAACTTCTTTATCCATTCATCAGTCAATGGACATCTAGATTGCTTCCATGTCCCAGCTATTGTAAATGGTACTGCAATGAACATTCTAGTATACGTGTCTTTTTCAATTATAGATTTCTCAAGGTACATGTTTGGTAGTGGGATTGTTGGGTTTTTAAAGTAATCTCCATGTTGTTCTCCATAGTGGCTGTATCAATTTACATTCCCATCAACAGTGCAAGAGGATTCACTTTCTACACACACTCTCCAGCATTTATTGTTTGTAGATTTGTTTCATGATGGCCATTTTTTTTTTCATGACGGGTATGAGGTGACACCTAATTGTACTTTAGATTTGCATTTCTCTAATAATGAGTGAAGTCAAGCACCTTTTCATGTGTTTATTAGCCATCTGTATGTCTTCTTTGGAGAAAAGTCTCTTTAGGTTTTCTGTCCACTTTTTGCTTGGGTTGTTTATATTTCTGGTATTGAGATGTTTATATATTTTGGAGATTTAATTCCTCGCCAGTTGTTTCTGTTGCTATTATTTTCTTCCATTTTGAGGATTGTCTTTTCACATTGCTTATAATTTCCTTAATTGTGCAAAAGTTTTTAAGTTTAATTAGTCCTACTTGTTTATTTTTCTTTTCATTGCCATTATTCTAGGAAGTGGGTCACAGAGGATCTATGTTAAGAGATGTACTTCCCATGCTTTTTCCTCTCAGTTCAGTTCAGTTGCTCAGTCGTGTCTGACTCTTTGCGACCCCATGGACTGCAGCACGCCAGGCCTCCCTGTCCATCACCAACTACCAGAGTTTACTCAAACTCATGTCCATAGAGTCAGTGATGCCATCCAACCATCTCATCCTCTGTTGCCCCCTTCTCCTCCTGCCTTCAATCTTTCCCAGCATCAGGGTCTTTCCCAATGAGTCAGCTCTTTGCATCAGGTGGCCAAAGTATTGGAATTTCAGCTTCAGCATCAGTCCTTCCAATGAATATTCAGGACTGATTTCCTTTAGGATGGACTGGTTGGATCTCCTTGCAGTCCAAGGGACTCTCAAGAGTCTTCTCCAACACCACAGTTCAAAAGCATCAATTCTTTGGTGCTCAGCTTTCTTTATAGTCTAACTCTCACATCCATATATGACTACTGGAAAAACCATAGCCTTGACTAGACAGACTTTTGTTGGCAAAGTAACATCTATGCTTTTTAATATGCTCTCTAGGTTGGTTATAACTTTCCTTCCAAGGGGTAAGCGTCTTTTAATTTCATGGCTGCAGTCACCATCTGCTGTGATTTGGAGCCCAAAACAATAAAGTTTCTCACTGTTTCCACTGTTTTTCCATCTATTTGCCATGAAGTGATGGGGCCAGATGCCATGATCTTAGTTGTCTGAATGTTGAGCTTTAAGCCAACTTTTTCACTCCCCTTTTTCACTTTCATCAAGAGGATGTTTAGTTCTTCTTCAATTTCTGCCATAAGGGTGGTGTCATCTGCATATCAGGAAGTTATTGATAAATCTCCCAGCAATCTTGATTCCAGCTTGTGCTTCATCCAGCCCAGCATTTCTCATGATGTACTCTGCATATAATTTAAATAAGCAGCGTGACAATATACAGCTTTGACATACTCCTTTTCCTATTTGGAACCAGTCTGTTGTTCCATGTCCCGTTCTAACTGTTGCTTCCTGACCTGCATACAGATTTCTCAAGAGACAGGTCAGGTGGTCTGGTATTCCCATCTCTTTCAGAATTTTCCAGTTTATTGTGATCCACAGAGTTAAAGGTTTTGGCA
Organism: Capra hircus; assembly: GCF_001704415.2. NCBI lineage: Eukaryota > Metazoa > Chordata > Mammalia > Artiodactyla > Bovidae > Capra > Capra hircus. The sequence continues at coordinate 119,911,039 of NC_030810.1, forward strand.
TAGTCAATAAAGCAGAAATAGATGTTTTTCTGGAACTCTCTTGCTTTTTCGATGATCCAGAGGATGTTGGCAATTTGATCTCTGATTCCTCTGCCTTTTCTAAAACCAGCTTGAACATCTGGAGGTTCATGGTTCACGTATTGCTGAAGCCTGGCTTGGAGAATTTTGAGCATTACTTTACTAGCATGTGAGATGAGTGCAATTGTGCGGTAGTTTGAGCATTCTTTGGCATTGCCTTTCTTTGGAAGTGGAATGAAAACTGACCTTTTCCAGTCCTGTGGCCACTGCTGAATTTTCCAAACTTGTTGGCATATTGAGTGTAGCACTTTCACAGCATCAGGGTGTGATTCCAGCCCTTTATAATGAATTGGATGCAATCTCAAAAACGACAGAATGATCTCTGTTCGTTTCCAAGGCAAGCCATTCAATATCATGGTAATCCAAGTCTATTCCCCAACCAGTAATGCTGAAGAAGCTGAAGTTGAATGGTTCTATGAAGAACTACAAGACCTTCTAGAACTAACACCCCCAAAAGATGTCCTTTTCATTATAGGGGACTGGAATAGAAAGGTAGGAAGTCAAGAAATTCCTGGAGTAACAGGCAAGTTTGGCCTTGGAGTACAGAATGAAGCAGGACAAAGGCTAATAGAGAGTTTTGCCAAGAGAACATTTTTTCCTCCAGGAGCTGTCTAGTTACTGGACTTACATTTAAGCATTTAATCCGTTTTGAGTTTACGTTTGTGTACAGTCTTAAGAAGTGTTTAGTTTCCTTCTTTCATGTGCAGCTGTCCAGTATTCCCAGCACCACTTATTGAAGAATCTGTCTTTTCTCCATTCTTGCCTTCTTTGTCAGAGATAAGGTGCTCATAGGTGCATGAGTTTACCGCTAGGCTTTGTATCTTGTTCTACAGGTCTACGGAGAAGGCAATGGCATCCCTCTCCAGTACTCTTGCCTGGAAAATCCCATGGATGGAGGAGCCTGGTAGGCTGCAGTCCATGGGGTCGCTGAGGGTTGGACACGACTGAGCGACTTCACTTTCACTTTCCACAGGTCTAACTTTTAATGTGCCAGTACCATACTGTCTTGATAACTGCAGCTTTGTAGTACTGTCTGACCTTTTGATTCCTCCAGTTCCATTTTTCTTTTTCAAGATTTGTTCTGGCTGTTTGGGGTCGTTTATGTTTCCATACAAATTGTGAAATATTTTGCTCTAGTTCTGTAAAAAAACACCACTGGTAGTTTAATAGGGACTGCATTGAATCTGTACATTGCTTTGAGTAGTATAGTTTTTTTTCGCAATATTGATTCTTGCAATCCAAGAGCATGATACATCTTTCCATCTGTGTCATCTTTGATTTCTTTCATCAGTATCTTCTAGTTTTCTGCATATAGGTCTTTTGTCTCTTTAGGCATGTTTGTTCCTAGGTATTTTATTATTTTTTGTTGCAGTAGCAAGTGGGATTGTTTCCTTAATTTCTTTTTCTGATATTTCATTGTTAGCTTATAGGAATGCTAGGAATTTCTGAAGATTAATATTATATCTGGTGAATTTACTATATTTATTGATTAGCTCTATTAATTTTCTGGTGGCATCTTTAGGGCTTTCTATCATGTCATCTGCAAATAATGAGAGTTTTCTTCTTTTCCAATCTGGATCACTCTTATTTCTTTTTCCTCTCTAGGACATCAAAATTATGTTGAAAAATAATGGTGAGAGTGAGCAACCTTTTCTTGTTCCTGATCTTAGAGGAAATGCTTTCAGTTTTTCATCATTGAGAATAATGTTTCTGTTTATTTGTCATAAATGGACTTTATTAGGTTGAGGATCTGTCCTTCTATGCCTACTTTCTGGAGAGTTTTTTTTTTAAAATCATAAATAGGTGTTGAATTTTGTCAAAAGCTTTCTCTGCATCTATTGAGATCATCATATTTTTTTTTCTGGTTCCTCTTTATTTTATTTTATTTTTATTATTTATTTTTTTGGAGGTTAATTACTTTACAATATTGTATTTGCATCTTTCAATTGGTTAATATGGCTTATCCCATTGATTGATTTGCATATGTTGAAACATCCTAGCAGCCCTGGGATAAAGATGATAAAGATCATGATGTATTGCTCTTTTAATGTATTGTTGGATTCTGTTTGCTAATATTTTCTAGAGGATTTTTGCATTTATGTTCATCAGTGATATTAGCCTCAAATTTTCTGTGGCATCTTGGTCTGCTTTAGGTACCAGGGTGTGATGGTGGCCTCATAGAAAGAGTTTGGTAGAATTCACTTGTGAAGCCATTTGGCCCTTTTGTTTGTTGGAAAATTTTTAATTACAGTTTTGATTTCTGTGTTTGTGATTCTGTGCTTATGTTCGTATTTTCTATTTCTTTCTGATCCAGTTTTGGAAGGTTATATTTTTCTAAGAATTTGCCTATTTCTTCAGTTCAGTTCAGTTCAGTTCAGCCACTCTGTCGTGTCCGACTCTTTGCGACCCCATGAATCGCAGCACGCCAGGCCTCCCTGTCCATCACCAACTCCTGGAGTTCACTCAGACTCACGTCCATCGAGTCAGTGATGCCATCCAGCCATCTTATCCTCTGTCGTCCACTTCTCCTCCTGCCCCCAATCCCTCCAAGCATCAGAGTCTTTTCCAATGAGTCAACTCTTCGCATGAGGTGGCCAAAGTACTGGAGTTTCAGCTTTAGCATCATTCCTTCCAAAGAAATCCCAAGATTGACGTCCTTCAGAATGGACTGGTTGGATCTCCTTGAAGTCCAAGGGACTCCCAAGAGTCTTCTCCAGCACCACAGTTCAAAAGCATCAATTCTTCGGAGCTCAGCCTTCTTCACAGTCCAACTCTCACATCCATACATGACCACAGGAAAAACCATAGCCTTGACTAGATGGACATTAGTCGACAAAGTAATGTCTCTTGCTTTTGAATATGCTATCTAGGTTGGTCATAACTTTTCTTTCAAGGAGTAAGCATCTTTTAATCTCATGGCTGCAATCACCATCTGCAGTGATTTTGGAGCCCCCCAAAAATAAAGTCTGACACTGTTTCCACTGTTTCCCCATCTATTTGCCATGAAGTGATGGGACCGGATGCCATGATCTTCGTTTTCTGAATGTTGAGCTTTAAGCCAACTTTTTCATTCTCCTCTTTCACTTTCATCAAGAGGCTCTTCAGTTCTTCACTTTCTGCCATAAGCGTGGTGTCATGTGCATATCTGAAGTTATTGATATTTCTCCCGGCAATCTTGATTCCAGCTTGTGTTTCTTCCAGTCCAGCGTTTCTCATGATATTGACGCATAGTTGCTTATCATTGTCTCTTATGATCCTTTGTATTTCTGCATTGCCTGTTGTAAGTTCTCCTTTTTTATTTTTAATTTTATTGATTTGAGTCCCCTCGTTATATCTCTCAATGTGTCTGGCTATTGATTTGTCAACTTTGTATATCATCTCAAGAACCAGCTTTTATTTTTATTGGTCTTTGATATTGTCCATTTCTTTTTCATTTATTTCTTCTTTGATCCTTGTGATTTCTTTCCTTCTGCTGACTATGGGTTTTTTGGTTCTTTATTTCGAGTTGCTTTTGGTGTAATGTTCAGTCATTTATTCGATGTTTTTGTTGTTTCTTGTGGTAGGTTTGTATTGTTCCAAACCTCTCAGCACTGCTTTTACTGCATCCCACATGTTTTGAGTTGTCAAGTTTTCACTGTCATTTCCTTCTTCCTTTTTGATTTCTTCAGTGATCTGTTGGTTATTCAGAAGAGGTTATTTAGCTTCCATGTATTTGTGTTTTCTATAGATTCTTTTTTCTGTAGTTGATATCTGATTTTATAGCGTGTGGTCAGAAAAGATGCTTGAAATGAATGATTTCTTTTCTACTTTTTTTTTTTTTTCTAAATTTTCAAGGCTTGATTTGTGACCCAAGATGTGATTCTCCTGGAGAGTATTCCATGTGCACTTGAGAAAAAAGTGAAATCTACTGTTTTGTATGAAATGGCCTATAGATATCAATTAGATCCAACTGGTCCAATGTATCATTTAAAGCTTGCATTTTCTTATTAATTTTCTCCCTAAATGTTCGGTCCATTGGTGTAAAATGGGTATTATAGTCTCCCACTATTATTGTGTTATCGTCAATTTTCCCTTTAGTAGTTGTTGGCATTTGCCTTATGCATTGAAGTTCTCCAGTTTTGGGTACATATACATTTATAATTGTTACATCTTCTTGGATTGAACCCTTGATAATTATGTACTGTCCTTCCTTGTCTCCTGTAATGGTTTTTAACATCTATTTTATCTGTTGTGAATATTGCTACTCCCATTTTCTTTTGATTTCTGTTTGGTTGGAATATCTTTTCCCAGCACCTCAGTTTTAGTTTGTATGTGTCTCTGGGTCTGAGGTGGGTCTCTTGTAGACAACATATATAGGGCTCTTGTTCTTGTATCCATTTAGTCAATCTATGTCTTTTCGTTGGAGCATTTAGTCCATTTACATTCAAGGTAATTATTGATATGTATGATCCTATTACCATTTACTTTATTATTTTGGATTTGATTTTGTAGAGCTTTTCTTTCTTTTGTGCTTCCTGTGTAGAGAAGTTCTTTTAGCATTTGTTGTAAAGCTGGTTTGGTGGTGCTGAATTCTCTAATCTTTTGCTTGTCTGTAAAGCTTTGATTTCTCTTTTGCATCTGAATGAGTTCCTTACTAGATAGAGTAATCTTGGTTGTAGATTTTTTTCCCCCTTTCATCCCCTTTCATCTGGCCTGCAGGGTTTCTGTTGAAAGGTCAAATGTAGCTTTATGGGGATCCTCTTGTATGTTGTTTGTTGCTTTTCTCTTGCTGATTCTAATTTTTCTTTCTGTTTAATTTTTGCTAGTTTGATAATATTTGTTTTGGTGTGTTTCTCTTTGTGCTTATCCTGTATGAGACTCTAAGGGCTTCCTGGGCATGGGTGGTTATTTCCTTTCCCATTTTAAGGAACTATTCAAGTATAATCTCCTCAAATATCTTCTCACATCCCTTTCTGTTGTTTTCTTTTTCTAGGGCCCCTATGATTCAAATGTTCTTGCTCATTTGCTGTCCCAGAAGTCTCTGAGACTGTCCTTATTTCTTTTTTACTATATTTTATTTACTGTGCTCTGCTCCAGTTATATTATTCACCATTCTAACTTCCAGCTCACTTATTCATTCTTCTGCCTCATTTATTCTCCCCTTAGTTCCTTCTAGTGTATTTTTAATATCATTATTTTGCTGTTCATTGCTCTTCTTTAATTCTCTTTTAGTCTCTTCTTTAATTTTTCTATGTCCTCGATAAACATTTATTGTATCTTCATGATCTGTACCTCCAGTCTGTCTATCTGTGCCTCTGGTTTATTTCCAAGATTTTGGATAATCTTTATTATTGAGAGGGTAACAGGCAGGAAGACCAAAGGTCTCCAAATGGAGGAAATAGGCTGCAAGTGTCAGATATATATATTTATTTATTCCTTATTTAAGTGGCAAGAGGAAACAAACCCTCTATGGAAACATTTTTCTTAAGCTATGTTAATGAAACTGTATTTGCTTTGGAGTTGCCTTTCTTCAAAATGGTTTCACCTAAGACTAACTTTTTTTCTTTCTCAAACTTAGGGCTGATAATAACTCAACAAACCAGTATTTATATCAATTGTTTTATGGCTGGGGGATGACATACCTCGTGCCATGCTATCTCAAAAATGCATATTGCGGGAGAGGGGCCTGGTGAAACTCCGTCAGCCTTGAGGTGTCGGGGGTGGGGGGGCACTCTCCGTCCCTCTTCTGATGTCTGTCAGAAGCTTTCTCTGTGCCTTTTCATTTTAATAAAAATCTGCTATGCTAAAATTCTTGAGTGATCAAAGCTTGTCCCTGGTCCCAAAGTTAAATATTCTTCATGAATCTGACTCTGTTCACCATAAGCTATCATCTTGGGGCTCGTCTGGGATCTTCAGGATAAGGTAAGAATGCTCAAGAGCTCTAGCCTCTCTACTTTCTCAGTATACACATTCTCTGCTTTAGTTTACTAACTCTCCTGTGTGCTTGTGTGAATGGATGACATGCCCTGAGCAAAGCAAGTGATGAGCCCTGCTCTGCAGTTTTGCAATGCCTCATAATGACTGAAGGCAGCCCCCCAAAGGAGAGCCTTGTTGGCGGTTTATACTGACCTGCCAATACTAAGAGACACCCAACGTCTCTGTGAGGGGAGTGGCCAGAAACAGGCCAAGTGTGTGGACTGAACTCTCCTTTCTCGGTCAAACTTTCCAGTCTCTTTGACCATTTTATATCTTCTTGGGAATTAGAACTACTAACCTAATCTTTTGGATAACTGACTTTCAAGGGACTTGTGATCTATACCATTACTGCGTACCTTTACTTAGACCCCAAGTATGGAAGCGACTAGCTTTGCTGAGAGCAGAAAGTTACAAGAGCATGTCTGGGAGCAAGGCAGAGCTCTAGCTCCAGGAATGCCTCTCAGGCTAGAGGTCACTCTTGGCTGCCTGCCTCAGGGGCCAGCGACCTGAAAGTGAGTTTTTGTCATGGCTGTGCCTCCTATCTATATGGATAAAGGCACGGCTGGTTACCATGAGGTTTTTGAAGACACAGATTGGGAATTGCAGAATCTGGTCAAATTGGAAGTGCAAAGGGCTTCTTCCTTTGGTAGCACTAGCTCCTAGTGGACTAGAGGAGGCTCTCTGATGGCTTTTGTCTTAACTCCCTAGATATTCCTTATGTGTAATCTGTGGAAATGAACTGGAAGGATTGGTCCTAGTAGCTTGAGGACAAAAATCACTTTTTCCTCACTGGCCAACCCTCCACGACCTCTTTTGCTATCACATATACTGACATGTTTGGGTGTGAGAGTTGGATTATAAAGAAAGCTGAGTGCCAAAGAATTGATGCTTTTGAACTGTGGTGTTGGAGAAGACTCTTGAGAGTCCCTTGGACTGCAAGGAGATCCAACCAGTCCATCCTAAAGGAAATCAGTCCTGAGTGTTCATTGGAAGGACTGATGCTGAAGCTGAAACTCCAATACTTTGGCTACCTAATGCAAAGAGCTGACTCATTTGAAAAGACCCAGATGCTGGGAAAGATTGAAGGCAGGAGGAGAAGGGGATGACCAAGGATGAGATGGTTGGATGGCATTATTGACTCAGTGGACATGAATTTAAGTAAACTCTGGGAGTTGGTAATGGACAAGGAGGCCTAGTGTGCTGCAGTCCATGGGGTTTCAAAAAGTCCACATGACTGAGAGACTGAACTGAACTGATCCTGACGTGGTGACACTAAGAAGGGACATCTTGGTTGTTTTTCGTCCCTTTATGACTCATCACTTCTACTGTAGGACTGTACTCAGGAATGTGCACAGGCACACATAAGATGGATGATTCCCTTAGTAGTACTAGCTTGAGAGGTATTCCCAAAAGCTACTCTGTTCCACTTCAGGTGGCATCAGAGGAAAAGGGCAAATCAAACAAGGATCTTGGTGGTATGGAACTAAGTCAATTTGGGATGTTATCAGGTCTACCCCTGGTGCATCTCTATCCTGTCTTGGTGGTAGAAGTGGGAGGGGTGAGTAAGGTGCCTGTGTCAATAAGGGACAGAGTAAGTTTGACCAAGGAAGCAAAGCTTTGGTGAAGAGTCTGTCTACACCCCGATCTAGAGCAGCAAAGGGTGCTTCTGGTGGAAAAAAGTCATGGCTGTGGATGCCGCTTTTTTCTCTATAATAGATGAGAGTTAGCAGTTCCAGAACTACTTTAAAATGTATTTTTTTTTTAAAGCTGGGAAAAGTTTGATCCCAGAGTTTAAAAAGATATGCCTGATCTTCTTCTGTGATACTGTATAGCCATGGTGCTCTTTGGAAGATGGGGAATTTTGACCTGTTGAAGAATCTCAATTATTACTGTTGGAAAAGACTCTGATGCTGGGAGAGATTGGGGGCAGGAGGAGAAGGGGACGACAGAGGATGAGATGGCTGGATGGCACCACGGACTCGATGGACGTGAGTCTGAGTGAACTCCGGGAGATGGTGATGGGCAGGGAGGCCTGGCATGCTGCGATTCATGGGGTTGCAAAGAGTTGGACACGACTGAGCAACTGAACTGAACTGAACTGAACTGAACTGAACAACTAGACCAGTTCTGTAGAAAACAAGAGAAGTGGGTAGAAGTGACATATATGTTTCTCTTTATCTCTCTGAAAGACATACCAGACTTATGTCCTAAGGGTGCAGATTTGGTGTGTGAAACCTTCAACTCCCTCCTGTCCTCTTACTTTGCCCCCTGGATCTGGGGCTCCCGACTGAACACACTGAGAGTCAGGGCACCCTTCCAGGATGGGGTGCCTCAGTCTTGGTAGAAATTCAAATTGTACCAATTGCAATCAAGACTATTGAGAGGATCCAAAAAGTACATAGAAGCCTTTACAGAACTAACTTTACTTTATGAGCTTACTTGGAGAGATGTAATGTATGTCTTGGGACAGACCCTGACGCCTGACTCAAGAGCTTTAGTTTTGAGGGAAGCTGCTACTTTTGGAGATGAATGGGTTGAACATGAGACAAGGGGAAAGAGGGAACAGGAAATAGCCCTCCTTCCTACTGGGAGCCAAGCAGTTCCTATAACAGAGCCACTTTGTCAGAAGTATTCTTGTAGAACTGAAGTGAGCACATGTGAAGACTTTAAAATTATGCTAAATTGGCTGACAAAGAACAGGGGAGAAGGAGACTCCTGGTAAATTCCTAGATAATTATGGGAGGTTCTCTACAAGTTTACTGATGATAATCCTGAAAGTTCAGAGGGAGAAATAATCATAAAATATAGATTTCTTACTCAGTCTGGTGCCACTCTCAGAAAGCACTAAATAAAGTTACATTCTTACATAGCAAGGACACAACAATTTATAACAAGAAAGAGGAGTACAGTGATTTATAACAAAGAGAAAATTCATTAACTCAAAAGTTTAATGTTGCTAACATCAAAACTACTATATTCCTATTTCTGCATCCCATTTACATTGATTAATATCCTCCCAGGTGCCTAAAAGATAAAGGATATGGAGGCCTGGCGGTAAACATTAACTCAACAATGTAACCCTTCACCAAACTAATTCTTAGCTCTAAAAAGCTCTGTATCTTTAAGATGTTTTAAGCTTCCTGCCTTTCACGGTTGGGGGGCTGTAAACAACCACAAGTTGTTGTGGTTGCCCGGCAACTGGCAGACCGGTCAGGTAAGTTAGAAAGCCATCAAAGGGATTTAAACCGAGACATTCTTTTTATATGCAGGAGACTGTTATCTGGAGCTCTGAGTTAACTCTTTCCAGAGAAAGGTGGTCGGGGATAGCCCCTGTAATGTCAGAAGAGTATAGTATAGCAGACAGTAAACACACAGATTTTGGTTTTGGGGTAAATGCTCAGGCAGAGGACCCCTTGAGACCTGACTCGCCTTGCCCATCAGGCCTCTCTGCATGACCTTGTCATCGGTGGGATCTCCCACACTGGCTCCTGGCAATCCTCTATGACCCATCTCCCAGAATACTGGAAATAAAAGCAAAAATAAACAAATGGGATCTAATTAAAATTAAAAGCTTCTGCACAACAAAGGAAACTACAAGCAAGGTGAAAAGACAGCCTTCAGAATGGGAGAAAATAATAGCAAATGAAGCAACTGACAAACAACTAATCTCAAAAATATACAAGCAACACCTGCAGCTCAATTCCAGAAAAATAAACGACCCAATCAAAAAATGGGCCAAAGAACTAAATAGACATTTCTCCAAAGAAGACTTACAGATGGCTAACAAACACATGAAAAGATGCTCAACATCACTCATTATCAGAGAAATGCAAATCAAGACCACAATGAGGTACCATTTCACACCAGTCAGAATGGCTGCGATCCAAAAGTCTACAAACAATAAATGCTGGAGAGGGTGTAGAGAAAAGGGAACCCTCTTACACTGTTGGTGGGAATGCAAACTAGTACAGCCACTATGGAGAACAGTGTGGAGATTCCTTACAAAACTGGAAATAGAACTGCCTTATGACCCAGCAATCCCACTGCTGGGCATACGCACCAAGGAAACCAGAATTGAAAGAGACACGTGTACCCCAATGTTCATCGCAGCACTGTTTATAACAGCCAGGACATGGAAGCAACCTAGATGTCCATCAGCAGACGAATGGATAAGAAAGCTGTGGTACATATACACAATGGAGTACTACTCACCCATTAAAAAGAATACATTTGAATCAGTTCTAATGAGGTGGATGAAACTGGAGCCGATTATACAGAGTGAAGTAAGCCAGAAAGAAAAACACCAATACAGTATACTAACACATATATATGGAATTTAGAAAGATGGTAAGGATAACCCTGTATGCGAGACAGCAAAAGAGACACAGATGTATAGAACAGACTTTTGGACTCAGAGGGAGAGGGAGAGGGCAGGATGATTTGGGAGAATGGCATTGAAACATGTATAATATCATGTAAGAAACGAATCACCAGTCTAGGTTTGATGCAGGATACAGGATACTTGGGGCTGGTGCACTGGGATGACCCAGAGAGATGGTATGGGAAGGGAGGTGGGAGGGGGGTTCAGGATTGGCAACTCATGTACACCCGTGGTGGATTCATGCTGATGTATGGCAAAACCAACACAGTATTGTAAAGTAAAATAAAGTGAAAAAAAAAAAAAAAAAGAACAATAAAAAAATAAATAAATAAAAGAAATCAACCCTGTATATTTATTGGAAGGACTGAAACTGAAGTTGAAGCTCCAATACTTTGGCCACCTGATGTGAAGAGCTGACTCACTGGAAAAGGCCCTGATGCTGGGAAAGACTGAGGGCCAGAGGAGAAGGGGATGACAGGGGCTTTGATGGTTGGATGGAATCACTTATTCAGTGGACATGAGTTTGAGCAAACTCCAGGAGATAGTGAAAGACAGGGAAGCTTGGCTCGCCGCAGTCCATGGGGTCACAGAGTCAGACACAACTTAGCGACTGAACAGCAACAACAGGGATCCCTAGAAAGAGTAAGGCTGTTTAGGCCCCCAGAAAAGTGTGGCAATAACTTGCACTTACTCACAGCCTGGTGGCAGCTGCCACCTCTGGGGTTGAGACCGCAGCAGCCTCATTTTGTCCACTGCCTCAGGCACCTTTCTTGGCTTGGTCAGTGGCTAAGGTTTCCCCCTCTTGGATCATAAGCTGCAGTCACATCTAATTCTACTGCTGATGCTCCTACCAGTTTTGCCTGTTTTGGCTGCCGCCATACCAGGACACAGCCATTTTCTGCAAATGTGTGGAGTTAGAGTGAACTAGGGACAATGATATTTTGCCTCTCTGGGATGCTTGGTCTTTCTCTCAACTCCCTCTGCTGTGTCATGCTAGCCCCCTCAGTGTAGCCTTCTGGCAGAAAAGCCCAGGCTATTCTCTGGATCTGACACCTGAGTCTGAGCCTCTGCACCTGCCCCTACTCTCTGCTGTGAGTGTGGGGGTGTGAACCACTTCTAGGCTGAGGATGGCTATTTGGCAATGATCTCTGTGATGAATTCTCTCCGTTTTGTCTTTTGAGCACCCACTGTGGGGCTCCCCTCTGAGGTTTCAAAGCTCCCTCCTGTCCCCACCAATGAGAGGGTTTCTGAGGGTGCAGAAAATTTTCCTCCTTCAAGACTCCCTCCCTGGGTTGCAGGTGCTTGTCCTAAAATCTTTTGTCTCTTTTCTTTACGTTTATCTTTTGCCCTACCTAGTTCTAAGGAGATTGACTTGCTTTTTTGGAAGTCTGTGGTCTTCTGTGTTCAGAAGGTGTACTGTAGGAGTTGTTCCATATGAATTTTGATGTATTTGCGGGGAAGATGACCTCACCATCTTATTTCTCCACCATCTTGGAATTCCTCCCAATATAGTCTTAAAAAAAAAAAAGATTATGAGATATAATGACATTATATATTTATAAGTATTCAATAGAGCAAGATGATGCAATTATAAATATTTATGCACACAATAACATCATCAAAACATATGAAGCAAAGCCTGACAGAATTGAAGGGAGAAATAGAGAGTTCTGCCATAATAACTGAAGACTCCAATATCCCACCAAAAATAATGGGTAGACCCACCAGACAGAAAGCACGTAAATAACTAGAAGATTTATAGTTGTTAGTCATTCAGTCGTGTCCGACTCTTTGTGACTCCATGGACTATAGCCTGCCAGGCTCCTCTGTCCATGGAATTTCCCTGATAAGAATACTGGAGTGGGTTGCCATTTCCTTAGAAATCAACTAGATCCAACAAACACTCATAGAGACCTCTACCCAGCAACAACAGAAAACCTGATCTTCACATTTTGCAGGGTAGACCATATATTAGCTCACAAATGAAATCTCAGTACAATTAAAAAAGATAGATGTCATACAAACTAGATCTTTGATCAAAATGGGATAACATGCTAGTACAAAAAGAAAACTGGAAATTTCACAAAGGTGGAAATTAAGTAGCACATTTTTAAACAATGAAAGACAAAATCACCAGAGAAATTAGAAAATGCTTAAAAATGAATGAAAATAGCAAGGCAAAATACCAAAACTTGCGGAACACAGTGAAAGTGTATAAAGTGAGAAATGTATAGCTATAAGTTGTTTTTTGTTTTAGTCACTAAGTTGTGTCTGACACTTTTGAAACCCCATGGACTGTATAGCCTGCCAGACTCCTCTGCCCATGGGATTTCCCAGGCAAAAATACTGGAGTAGTTCCTCTCCATGGGAACTTCCCAACTGAGAGATCAAACCCATGTCTCCTGCACTGCAGGTGGTTTCTTAACCACTGAGTCACCTGGGAAGCCCATAGCTATAAATACTACCCTAAAAAAAGAGAAGAATGTCAAGTCAGCAAGCTGACTTTATAACTTAAAGAACTAGAAAAAGCTAGAACAAACTAAACCTAAAGACAGCAGAAAGGAGATTCCTTAAAAAGCTGGGAATAAAACTACTCTGCGTGTTAAGTCACTTCAATTGTGTCTGACTCTTTGTGACCTATGGATTGTAAACCACCAGCCTCTGCCCATGAGATTCTCCAGGCAGGAATACTGGAGTGGGTTGCCACGGAGGCTCCAGGGGATCTTCCTGATCCATGGATCAAACCTAAATCGCAGGTCACCAGCATTGGCAGGTGGATTCTTTACCACAAGCACCACCAGGGAAAGCCATATGATCCAACAATCCCACTGCTGGGCGTATACCCTGAGAAAATCAGAGTTAAAAAAGACACATGTACTCCAATGTTCATTCCAGCACTATTTACAATAGCTAGGACATGGACGCAAACTAGATGTTCATCAGCAGATGAATGGATAAGGAAGTTGTTGTACACATACACAACAGAATATTACTCAGCTATAAAAAGGAAGGCATTTGAGTCAGTTCTAATGAGGTGGATGAACCTAGAGCCTATTATACAGAATGAAGTAAGTCAGAAAGAGAAAGACAAATATATCAATGCATATATTTGGAATCTAAAAAGATGGTACTGATGATTCTATGTGAAGGACACATACAGAAACATACTTTTATATTGATGTATGGCAAAGCCATCACAATATTGTAAAGTGATTATCCTCCAATTAAAATATATAAATTTTAAAAAGAAAAATACAAAAAAAGAGACTAATTTACCTCAATGTTTATTGCAACACTATTTACAATACCCAGAACATGAAAGCAACCTAGATATCCATTGACAGATGAATGGAGAAAGAAGTTGTGATACATATATACAATGAAATACTACTCCTAAAAAGGAATGAATTTGAGTCAGTTGAATTGAGGTGCATGAACCTATAGCGTTTTATACAGAGTGAAGTAAGTCAGAAAGGGAAAAACAAAGATCATATATTAACACACATATATATATGGAATCTAGAAAAATGGTACTGATGAGCTTGTCTGCAGGTCAGAAATAGAGATGGAGCTATAGAGAATGGACTCATGGACAGGACTGGGGAAGGAACATGTGGGAAGAGCTGAGAGAGTAGCACTGAAATATACATATGGCCATGTGTAAAATGGGCTTCCCAGGTGCTTCAGTGGTAAAGGATCCACCTACCAATGCAAGAGATACAGGTTTGACCCTGGGTCATGAAGATCCCCTGGAGGAGGAAATGGTAACTTACTCTAGTATTCTTGCCTGGAAAATCCCATGGACAGAGGAACCTGGTGGGATACAGCCCATAGGGTCACAAAGAGTCAGACGACTGAGTGCGTGCGCGCGCGCGTGCACACACACACACACACACACACACACGCACGTGTAAAATATATCAGTAATGGGAAGTTGCTGCCTAAGAGAGAGAACTCAGCCTGGTGCTCTGTGATGACCTAAAGAGGTGCAATGGGGGTTCATGGGAGGGAGTATTAAGAGGGAGGGGATATATATACATATATATACACACTAACAACTGATTCACATTATTATATGGCAGAAATCAATGCAACATTATAAAGTAACTATCCTCCAATTTAAAAAATAGCAGAAAGAAGGGAGTAATAAATATTAGAGCAAAGATGAATGAAATAGAGACTAAAAAATATAGAAATTCAATGAAACCAAAGTTAATTCTTCAAAAAGATCAACCAACTTTACAAACCTTTAACCAGATAGACAAAAAAAAAAGAAGACTCAAATTACTAAAATCAGAAGTGTAAGTGAGACATTACTACTAATTCTGCAGAAATAAAAAAGTAAAAAAGGATAGTAAGAGAGTACTAGGAGAAGGCAATGGCACCCCACTCCAGTAATTTTGTCTGGAAAACCCCATGGGCAGAGAAGCCTGGTAAGCTGCAGTCCATGGGGTCGCTAAGAGTCAGACATGACTGAGTGACTTCACTTTTTCTTTTCACTTTCATGCACTGGAGAAGGAAATGGCAACCCACTCCACTTTCTTGCCTGGAGAATCCCAGGGATGGGGGAGCCTGGTGGGCTGCCATCTATGGGGTCGCACAGAGTCAGACATGACTGAAGTGACTTAGCAGCAGCAGCAGCAGCAGCAGCAAGAGAATTCTATGAAAAATTATATGCCAACTAATTGGATTTCTAGATGAAATGGTCAATTCCTAGAAATACAATACCTACAATATTAACTCATGAAGAAATAGAAAATCTGAATAGACATATAACTAGTAAGGAGATTGAATCAGTTTTTTATAAAAACCTCCCAACAACAGCAACAACAAAATCTCTAGACCTGAAAATTACACTGGTTAATTCCCCCAAATGTTTAAAGAACATTTAAATGTTATGAAACATTTAATGTTCAAAGAAATACCTATTACTCTCAACTTTCCCCAAAAAGTGAAGAGAAAATAATGCATTACTAACTCATTCTATGAGGCCAGCATTACCCTCATAACAAAGTCTGACAAAGACAATACAGAACAAGGGTGGGGGGGGGGAACCCCTACAACCCAGCTGATACAATTATCTGCAAAAATATATGCACAGAATTCAGCAACATATTAAAAAGATTATGAATCATGACCAAGTGGAATTTTTCTCTTGGATTAAAAGTATCATCGACATAGAAAAAAGGTCAATATAATATACGACATCAACAGAAAATGGAAACAACCCACATGATCATTTCAATTGTTGTAGAAAGAATATTTAACAAAATTCAACATACTTTCATGATAAAAACACTCAACAAGCTATGAAGAGAAAGAAATTACCTCAACATAATAAAAGTCACATATGAGGACTTCACAGCAAACATTATACTCAATGGTGAAAGACTGACAACTCTTCCTCCCAGATAAGGAACAAGACAAGGATGTCTGCCTTCACCACTTCTGTTCAACATAGTAGTTAAAAGTTTAAGCAAAAGCAAATAGGCAAGGAATGAAATAAAAAGCATCCAACATGGAAAGGGATCAGTAAAATTTTCTCTATTTACATATGATACAATCTTATATGTTCAGTTCAGTTCAGTTCAATCACTCAGTCATGTCTGACTCTTTGCAACTGCATGACTGGCAGCATGGCAGGCCTCCCTGTCCATCACCATCTCCCGGAGTTCACTCAGACTCACGTCCATCAAGTCAGTGATGCCATCCAGCCATCTCATCCTCTGTCGTCCCCTTTTTCTCCTGCCCCCAATCGCTCCCATCATCAAAGTCTTTTCTAATGAGTCAACTCTTCACATGAGATGGCCAAAGTACTGGAGTTTCAGCTTTAGCATCAGTCCTTCCAAAGAACACCCAGGGCTGATCTTTAGAATGGACTGGTTGGATCTCCTTGCAGTCCAAGGGACTCTCAAGAGTCTTCTCCAACACCACAGTTCAAAAGCATCAATTCTTCGGCTCTCAGCTTTCTTCACACTCCAACTCTCACATCCATACATGGTCACTGGAAAAACCATAGCCTTAACTAGACGGACCTTTGTTGGCAAAGTAAGGTCTCTGCTTCTCAATATGCTATCTATGTTGGTCATAACTTTCCTTCCAAGGAATAAGCGTCTTTTAATTTCATGGCTGCAATCACCATCTGCAGTGATTTTTGAGCCCCTGCAAATAAAGTCTGACACTTTTCCACTGTTTCCCCATCTATTTGCCATGAAGTGATGGGACTGGATGCCACGATCTTCATTTTCTGAATGTTGAGCTTTAAGCCAAATTTTTCGCTCTCCACTTTCACTTTCATCAAGAGAATGTTTAGTTCCTCTTCACTTTCTGCCATCAGAGTGGTATCATCTGCATATCTGAGGTTATTGATATTTCTCCCGGCAATCTTGATTCCAGCTTGTGCTTCTTCCAGGCCAGCGTTTCTCATGATGTACTCTGCATAGAAGTTAAATAAGCAGGGTGACAATATACAGCCTTGACGTACTCCTTTTCCTATTTGGAACCAGTCTGTTGTTCCATGTCCCATTCTAACTTGCTTCCTGACTTGCATATAAGTTTCTCAAAAGTATTCCCATCTCTTTCAGAATTTTCCACAGTTTATTGTGATCCACACAGTCAAAGGCTTTGGCATAGTCAATAAAGCAGAAATAGATGTTTTTCTGGAACTCTCTTGCACTTTTGATGATCTAGAGGATGTTGGCAATTTGATCTCTGGTTTCTCTGCCTTTTCTAAAACCAGCTTGAACATCTGGAAGTTCACAGTTCATGTATTGCTGAAGCCTGGCTTGGAGAATTTTGAGCATTACTTTACTAGCATGTGAGATGAATGCAATTGTATGGTAGTTTGAGCATTCTTTGGCATTGCCTTTCTTTGGAATTGGAATGAAAATGGACCTTTTCCAGTCCTGTGGCCACTGCTGAGTTTTCCAAATTTGCTGACATATTGAGTGTAGCACTTTCACAGCATCATCTTAAATATTACATATATACAAAAATCTGTTAGAACGAATAAATATATTCAGTGAAGAAGCAGGATACAAAGTCAACACAAAAGTATCAGTTGGATTTTTACACATGAACAATGAAGAATAACATTGAGAAGAATAAAATAGTTAGGGATTATTAACCAAGCAGGTGCGAATCTTATACAATCAAAATTACAAAACATTGCTGAAAAAAATTTGAAGACATAAATAATGGAACTCCATTCCATGCTTATACATTTGAAAAAAAAAAAAAACACTGACATTGTTAAGATGTCAATCCTGCCCAAGGTGACCTACAGACTCAATGCAATTCCTATCAAAATTTAAATGACATTTTTTTTCTTTTTGCAGAAAAAGAAAAACCCAACCTAAATTTCATATGAAATACCAGAGGACCCCAATAGTGAAAACAATCTTGAAAAAGAACAAAACTAAAAGACTCAGAGTTGCTAATTCTAAAACTTACTACAAAACTACAGTTAAGAAGAACAGGGCAGTATTTACATAGACAGCATAGACTAGAACAGAGTACCCAGAAGCAAACCTATGTGCGTGTGTGTGTGTGTGTGTGTGTGTGTGTGTGTGTGTGTATAAAATGACTTTTTGCAAGACTGCCAAGATAATCTGATGGGAGAAAGAATAGTCTTCTCAACAAATGATGCTGGGAAAACCACATATCCACATGAAAAAGAATAAAGTTGTCCCTTTCCCTTTGTCTATTCACTACACCATATACAAAAAACTCAAGTGTATCAAGGACCTAAATGTGACATCTAAAACAGTATAACTCTCAGAATAAAATATAGGATAAAACCTCACAAAATATTAATAGGATTTGGCAGCAATTTTGTGAATATGCGGGTTGAATATAGCTATGATTTCCTGGATATGATACTACAGGCACAGGAAGCAAAAGAAAAAAGGACAGATTGGACTTCATGAAAATTAAAACACTTTTTACATAAAAAACACTATTAATGGAGTAGAAAGTAAACCCACAGAATAAGAGAAAATATTTTCAAATTATGTATCTGATAAGGTATTAATATCCTGAGTATATAGAGAACTTAACTCCTAAAACTTAACAACCAAAAAGCAAATAATCTGATTCAGAAATGGGCAGAGGACATGAATAGCATTTATACAAAAAAAGAGATATACAACTGGCCAGTAAACATATGAAAAGATGCTCAATGTCACATTAATCATTAGGGAAATGCAAATCAAAACTACAATGAGATACTGTCTCACATCCATTAAGATGGCTACTATTAAAAAAATGAAAGCAAGTGTTAGTAAGGATGTGCAGTAATTGGAACCCTTGTGCATTGTTGGTGAAACTGTAAATTGGTACAGCCACTGTGGAAAGCAGCATGACAATTCAAGAAAAAATTGTTAAACATAGAATTGTTATGTGATTCAGAAAATCCATTTCTGGTATATACTGGAATTTAAAGTATGATCTCAAAGAGATGTTTGTACACCCAATAGCAACATAACTTATTCAGTGGCCAAAATACAAAAGCAGGGGAAACTTCCAAGATGGAGGACTAAGATGGGGAGATAACTTCCCTCCCCACAAATACATCAAAAATTCATCTGTGTATGGAACAGCTCCTACAGAACACATTCTGAATGTTGGCAGAAGATCCTAGACTTCTACAAAGGCAAGCCAATCTCCTTAGAATGAAGTAAGGCCAAAGATGAGGGGGAAAAAAAAGAGAGAGAGAGAAAGAAAGGATTTCAGGACGGAGACCTTTGCCCCAGGGAGGGAGTCGTGAAGGAGGAAAAGTTTTCTCACACTCATGGGTGGGGACAGGAGGGAGCTTCATAACTTCAGAGGGGAATGTAATAGTGGTTGCTCAGAAGGCAAAACGTGGAGAATTCACCACTGAGATCTTTGCCAAATAGCATTTCCCAGCTGAGAAGCATCTCACACACCTGAGCCCACAGCAGAGAGTGGGTGTGGGGTGCTAGGGTCAGGCTTGGGTGTCAGAAACCAGGGAGAAGGCCAGGGTTTGGCTGCTATGAGGATACTCTGAGGGGGCTAATACAACACAACTGAAGGAGTCTAGGGAAAAGTCTGGGCATCCCAGAGTGACAAGAGATCACTCTTGCTCACATACTCTAACTCTACACATTCAAAGATTGTGGCTGTGTGCCTTGGCAGTAGTGGCCAAAACCAGCAGAACTAGTAGGCGTGCCAGCAGCAGAATCAGATGCCACTACAGTTTAAGATCCCAGAAGGGGAAACATAAGCCACTAGCCACTGACAAAGCCAGGGAAAGAGCTTGAGGCAGTGGACAAAAATGAGGCTGCTGTGATCCTGATCCCAGAGGTGGCAGCTGCCACCAGCTGTGAGCAGGCACAGGTTACTGCTCACACACTGCTGGGAGCCTAAGCAGTTTGACTTTTCCCGGGGACCCACGAACTGAGGCCAATTCCTCTGGGAGAGAGTACACAACATCCAGTAGGTTTCTAGCACTGCAGACACTTCCCAGTACATCGTAATTGTGGCTGCCATACCCCTCTCTTTTCCCAATCCAAGTGAGCAAGTGAACTCTGATAAGCCTTGGCCTTTGTCCCCTGTTGCTTGGGTTAGGGAACAGACACTGGAGATCAACCTACAAACAGAGCCAGGGCCCAAACCAAAGCAGAACACCAAGGGACGTGTGATGGAAGAATAGAAAGGGAATTAACTCCTGCAGCCACAGGTGCAGTGGATTAAATCCCACAGTTACCCTGAGACTATAGACTTTAGGGGCAACTATGTGCTTTGGGTGAAGAAGGTGATGGCAGCCCACTCCAGTACTCTTGCCTGGAAAATCCCATGGACAGAGGAGCCTGGTAGGCTGTAGTCCATGGGGTCTCGAAGAGTCCAACACGACTGAGCGACTTCACTTTCACTTTTCACTTTTATTCATTGGAGAAGGAAATGGCAACCCACTCCAGTGTTCTTGCCTGGAGAACCCCAGGGATGGGTGAGCCTGGTGGGCTGCCGTCTATGGGGTCGCACAGAGTTGGACACGACTGAAGCGACTCAGCAGCAGCAGCAGCAGCAGCAGCATGTGCTTCAGGAGCCAGTATAAGATGGTGTGGGACTCCCCTGGTGGCTCAGTTTGTAAAGAATCTGCCTGCAATGCAGGAGACCCAAATTTCATCCCTGGGTTAGGAAGATCCCCTGGAGAAGAGAATGATAACTCACTCCAGTATTCTTGCCTGGAGAATTCCAGGGAGAGAGGAGCCTACCATGGACAAAGGAGCCTGGCGGGTTAAGCCCATGGGGTCACAAGGGTCAGACATGACTTAGCTATTAAACCACCACCACAATTAGCTGGAGTAAGGTCAGGTCTGAGAGTGACCTGACCCTCCGCTGCCTACAAAAGGTGCAGAGACCTTCCTAGAAATACTAGAGGGCTTTGTGAGTATGCAGATTGACTGAAGCACACTGTCTGGAGTAGAAAATAGAGGAACCATGAGGACATTCCTCTTACTACCACTCTATCTAATTGTTTCTGTTTTTTTTCTTTCCCTTTTTCTTTTTCATATTCTTATTCTTTTTATATTAATCCTTTCATCTTTGATAATCTTTCATAGTTGAGTTTATCCTTTTTAAACATCTTATTCTTAAATAACTTCATTTTATTTTATTTGCTTATTTTCCCAGGACCCTTTGTTGCATTTTTTCCCATGGTTTTGATTTTGTATTCTTGCTGGCCTGATTCTCAGTGTTCATTTTCTATTATGGCTTTGTTTATTGGCTTGAATGCCCTACTGTTTTTTTGAGTATTATTATTTTAAATTTATTTATTTATTTTAATTGGGGGATAATTACTTTACAAGATTGTGATGGTTTTTACCATATATCAACATGAATTAGCTATAGGTATACATGTGTTCCATCCATTTTGAACCACCCTCCCATCTCCCTCCCACCCTATCCCTCCAGGTTGAAATAGAGCAGGGGCTTTGAGTGCCTTGCATCATACATCAAACTCATACTGATTATCTGTTTTACATATGGTAATATCCATGTTTCAATGCTATTCACTCAAATCATCCCACCCTCTTCGTCTCCTACTGAGTCCAAAATCTTGTTCTTTACATCTGTGTCTCCTTTGCTGCCCTGCACATAGGATTGCCAGCACCATCTTTCTAGATTGTGTATGTTTCCATTAATATATGATATCTGTCTTTCTCTTTCTGACTTAACTTCACTCTGTACAATAAGCTCTAGGTCCATGCACCTCATTAGAACTGACTCAAATGCATTGCTTTTTATAGCTGAGTAATATTCCATGTGTACACATACCACAACTTCCTTAACTATTCATCTGCTGATGGACATCTAGGTTGTTTCTGTGTTCTTGCTATTGTAAATAGTGCTGCAATGGATATTGGGGTGCATGTTTATTTTTCAGTTCTGATTTATTCAGGGTATATGCCCAGTAGCGGGATTGCTGAATCCTATGGTAGTTTTATTCCTAGTCTTTTTTTTTTTTTAGGAATCTACATTCTATTTTCCATAGTGGTTTGTATCAGTTTGCACTCTCACCAACAGTGTAAGAGGGTGTGCTTTCCTCCGCACCCTCTCCAACATTTTTTTGTAGACATTTTGATGATGGCCATTCTGACCAGTGTGAGATGATAACTTATCATTGTTTTGATTTGCATTTCTCTAATAATGAGTGATGTTGAGCATTTTTTTCATGTGTTCATTAGCCATCTGTATGTCTTATTTGGAGAGATTACTGTTAGGTCCTCCACCCACTTTTTTTATTAGATTGTTTTTCTGATATTGAGCTGCATAAGCTATTTTTGTATATTTTGGAAATTAATTTTTTTTTAAAATTTTTAAATTTTTCTTTTATTTTTTAAATTTTAAAATCTTTAATTCTTACATGCGTTCCCAAACATGAACCCAAAATTAATTTTTTGACAGTTGTTTCTTTTGCTATTATTTTCTCCTATCCTGAGGGCTGTCTTTTAACATTGCTTATAGTTTCCTTCATTGTGCAAAAGCTTTTAAGCTTAATTAAGTCCCATTTGTTTATTTTTGTTTTTATTTCAATTTCTCTGGGAGGTGGGTCATTAGAGGATCTTGCTGTGATTTGGGTCAGACTGTTCTCCTTTTTATAGTTTCTGGTCTTGTGTTTAGGTATTTAAACAATTTTGATTTTATTTTTGTGTATGGTGTTAGAAAGTGTTCTAATTTCATTCTTTTGCACATGGTTGACCAGTTTTCCCAGCACCATTTGTTGAAGAGATTGTCTTCTCTTCATTGTACACTTTTGCCCCCTTTTTCAAGGATAAGTTGTTCATAGGTGCATGGGTTTATCTCTGGACTATCTGTTTTGTTCTTTTGATCTATATTTCTGTTTTCGTGTCTGTACCATACTGTCTTAATGACTGTAGTTTTGTAGTATAGTGTGAGTGGATAAGGAAGTTGTGGTACATATACACAATGGAATATTACTCAGCTATAAAAAGGAATGCATTTGAGTAAGTTCTAATGAGGTAAATGAAATGAGCCTATTTTACAGAGTGAAGTGATAGCATATGGTGAACGGTGTCAAATTTGTGATCTCCAAAGACGATTTAACTTTGGGACCAGGGACCAGGTTTGATCACTCAAGAGCTTTTGTGTAGCAGAGTTTTATTAAAGTATGGAAAGGGACAGAGAAAGCTTCTGACAGACATCAGAAGGAGGTGGAGAGTGCCCCCCACAATTATTAATACCCAGGGTTCCTCAGATGTAATTAGGATGGGAGCTTGTGTGGGGGCCCCTGGGCACTTTCAGTCCTGCTTGTCTTGAGAGTCCGACCCCTGAAACCTATGCCTTTGGGGGCAGTCTCTCCTCCAGTGTGGTCCTTTGCAGACTGGACATGGAGCTGGGGGCGGCTTAGATGCCTAAGGGCAATCCCGCTTGAGGTGCCCCTCCTTTCCACAGTAATAACAAGCCCATCCCTTTCACCTGGGTCCCTCTGGGCATTTTTCTCAGGCTATTTAAGAATGGTTCTGACAGCCATTACAAGGGCCTCTGCCTGTTCCTTCATCTTTTGCTACTTCTCTTTCTTTTCCTCATATTCCCTCCATAATAGACTGTCTGAGCCAGTTGCAACAGATGGCTTGTAAAGACTGATTTGGTCCGTACGCATGTTTTAATAGCTTATGGTGGATACCTGGAGCTGAATGAGTGAGAAGTCTATCGCTTAAGATCACTCTTCCCTCTTTGCTTTTGGGATCAATCTCAGTGAATCTGTGAAGGGCTTCCCTTAGTCTATCTAGGAATTTACCAGGAGCTTCCTTCTCCTCCTGTTCTATGTTCACCAACTTGGCATAAAGTCTCGGCCACATGCTTGCCTGAGTCCTTCAAGAACACATCTGACAAAATGACTCTGATCCCATCTTCCTTTAGCTGTGTTGTAGTCCCAATCTGGTTCTATAATTGGGACAGCCTGATTCCCACTGGGGAGAGCGGCTATCTCATCCTCCCTCTTCCCTACTAATTTATTACCAAGCCATTCATCTCCACAGGGAATAGCTTTTCCCAAAACTCAAGTTCTTGAGTCAGGAGTTAGCGTCTGTCCCAGAACATACATCACATCCTTCCAAGTAAGGTCATAAAGCAGAGTAACACCCTTAAAGGCTCTAATATATTTTTCTGGGTCCTCTAAATAGTCTCCTAGATCCTCCTTGATTCTTTGTATTTCTTGATAAGAAAAGGGCGTATTAACTCTCATAGACTGATTATTTCTCCCAGTGGGTGCTTTATGGAGAGGCAACAGCTTGTGTGGCTGTTCCTCAGCCTCTCTGGCTGCTCAGCACATATGATCCCAGGGACAGATTGGAGAGATCTCTTTTTCTTTATCTCTTTGTCTTCTGTCCTCCATCTCATCCTGCATTTCACCCTTAGCTTTTGCTGTCTGAGCTTCTCTTACTTCAATTGTCTGAATTTCTATTGAAATCAGAGTAGTCTGAGGTTGTACTGAGATAGGGGTTGTTTGGACCTCTACTTGGGCATTTTGAATCTCAGTTTGGGTTGTTACTGAGACCAAGGCAACCTTTCCTGGGGAGGGGGGTTGGGAGAGGCAGGTTCCTCTGACTTTCAGCTTGCTCAGTTTGCAGCCTGTGAAACGGGGACAAAGTAGGAGGACAGGAGGGAGCTGAAAGTTTCATGTCCAAGTCTATACTCTTAGGACATAAATCTGGGCTGTCTCACAGAGAGAAAAAGGACAACACGTATGCTACTTCTACCCTTTTCCCTTGTTTTCTACAGAACTGGACTAATTGTCAAACAGTATTATAATTAAGAGATCCTCCAACTGGCCACCGTCGCCGTCCTCCAGTGGGTACCGTGGCCATGCAGTATCACATAGGAAGATCAGGAGTGTCTCCTTTAAGCCCTGAGGATTAAATCTACCCCAGTTTTTCAGGATACAGTTCAAAGGAGTGAGGCTGGAATTGTTAGCTCCCATCTGTAAGAGAGAAAAAAGCAACCAGCACCATCTTTCTACTGGAAGCAGCCTTCCCTGCTCTAGATGGGAGTATAGACAGACTTTATACCAAACCTTTTCTTCCCTCGTCAGACTTAGCCTGTCCCTTACTGATGCAGGCACCATAGTTGTCCCTCCTGTTTTTACCACCGAGGTGGGGTGGAGATGCACCAAGGGTAGACCTGATGGCCTCCCAGGCTAGTGCCCAGTTCCTCACCATTAAAAACTTTCCTTGCCTCTGATGCCACTGGGGTGCAATCAGAGTAACCTTCCAGAATGCCTTCCAAGCTAAGACTGCTGGGGGAAACATTCATCATCTAAGTGCCTGTGTATGACCCTGAGTATATTCCTGACCACAATAAAACTGGTATGAACATAAAACCAAGATGTTCCTTCCAAGCAACACCACACCAGTATAAGCGATAGCAAAAGAGATGGTGAAGGGCTGACCAGTGAGGAAAAAGTGATTTTTGTCCTCGAGTTATTAGGGCCAGTCCTTCCAGTTCATTCCCACAGATTCCACAGAAAGAATATCTGAGGAGTTGGGACAAAAGCCACCAGACAGCCTCCTCTGGTTTACTAAAAGCTAGCACTACCAAAGGAAGATGCCACTGTATTTTCTATCTGAGCAACGTTTA
Organism: Capra hircus; assembly: GCF_001704415.2. NCBI lineage: Eukaryota > Metazoa > Chordata > Mammalia > Artiodactyla > Bovidae > Capra > Capra hircus. The sequence goes on from NC_030810.1 coordinate 119,936,573, forward strand.
ACCTGAGAGATGCTCTTGGAGCTAGAGCGCCATCTAGCCTCTGAACTTTAAACTCCCAGTGAAGCTAGGCACTTCCTGACTACCAATCTAAGATTGGGACCTAAGTAACAGTATACAGTAACAGCATAGATCACAAGTCCCTTGAAAGTCTATGGTCTGACAGATTAGGTTAGTAGTTCTAATTCCCCAAGCAATTAAGAAATGGTCAAAGAGACCAGGAAAATGTGACCGAGAAAAGAAAGTTCGGTCCACATGCTTTGCCCATTTCTGGCTGCTCCCCTCACAGGGATGTTGGGTGTCTCTTGGCATTGGCAAGTCGGTATAAACTTCAGTCATTACGAGGCACCTCGAAACCACAGAGCAGGGCTCATCACTTGCTTCATGCAGGTGTGTCATTTATTCATACAAGCACATCCTAGAGTTAGTGAAGTAAAGCAGAAAGCGTGTATACTGAGAAAGCAAAGAGGCTACAGATCTGAGTGCTTCTACCTTGTCCTGAAGATCCCAGATGAGGCCCCAAGATGATAGCTTACAGTGAATGGTGTCAAATTCAAAGATTTAACTTTGGGACCAGGGACTAGACTTGATCGCTCAGGAGCTTTAGTATAGCTGAGTTTTATTAAAGAGAAAGGCACAGAGAAAGCTTCTGACAGACATCAGAAGGGGGGCAGAGAGTACCTCAAGCTAGCTTTAGCAAGCTGTTTTATGTCTGTTAGAAAGCCATTAGTCAGATAAGAGAGACACCTCAAGGCTGATGGAGTTTCACCAGGCCCCTCTCCCACAATATGCATTTTTAAGATAGGATGGCATGAGGTGTGTCATCCCCCAGCCATAAAATAATAGATATAAGTACTGGTTTGTTGAGCTGTTATCAGCCCAAGGTTTGAGAAAAGAAGAAAATGTGAGTCTTGGGTGGAACCATTTTGAAGAAAGGCAAATTCGGATGGAAATACATAGTTTCATTTAGCATAGATTAAAAAAATTTCCATAGAGAGTTTGTTTCCTCCTGCCATTTAAGGGGGAGATAAAAAATGTTTGACACTTGCAAATAAACTTAAAAGCTTTTCCACAGCAAAGGAAATGATAAATAAGTTGAAAAGACAACCTTCAGAGTTGGAGAAAATAATAACAAATGAAACAATTGACAAAGCACACAAGGAGCTCTCACAATTCAATACCAGAAAAACAAATAACCCAATCAAAAAGTGGACAGAAGACCTAAACAGACGTTTTCCAAAGAAGACATGCAGATGGCATTCTGTTGTCCGACTCTTTGTGACCCCATGAATCGCCAGGCCTCCCTGTCCATCACCAACTCTCAGAGTTCACTCAGACTCACATCCATCTAGTCAGTGATGCCATCCAGCCATCTCATCCTCTGTCGTCCTCTTCTCCTCCTGCCCCCAATCCCTCCCAACATCAAAGTCTTTTCAAAGAGTCAACTCTTCGTATGAGGTGGCCAAAGTACTGGAGTTTCAGCTTTAGCATCATTCCTTCCAAAGAAATCCCAGGGCTGATCTCCTTCAGAATGGACTGGTTGGATCTCCTTGCAGTCCAAGGGACTCTCAAGAGTCTTCTCCATCACCACAGTTCAAAAGCATCAATTCTTCGGCTTTCAGACTTCTTCACAGTCCAACTCTCATATCCATACATGACCACTGGAAAAACCATAGCCTTGACTAGACGGACCATTGCTGGCAAAGTAAGGTCTCGGCGTCTCAAAATGCTATCTAGGTTGGTCATAACTTTTCTTCCAAGGAATAAGTGTCTTTTAATTTCATCGCTGCAGTCACCATCTGCAGTGATTTTGAAGCCCCCCAAAATAAAGTCTGACACTGTTTCTACTGTTTCCCCTTCTATTTCCCATGAAGTGATGGGACCAGATGCCATGATCTTCGTTTTCTGAATGTTGAACTTTAAGTCAACTTTTTCACTCTCCTCTTTCACTTTAATCGAGGCTTTTTAGTTCCTCTTCACTTTCTGCCATAAAGGTGGTGTCATCTGCATATCTGATGTTATTGATATTTCTCCCGGCAGTCTTGATTCCAGCTTGTGTTTCTTCCCATCCAGCATTTCTCATGATGTACTCTGCATATAAGTTAAATAAGCAGGGTGACAATATATAGCCTTGACACACTTCTTTTCCTATTTGGAACCAGTCTGTTGTTCCATGTCCAATTCTAACTGTTGCTTCCTGACCTGCATACAGATTTCTCAAGAGGCAGGTCAGGTGGTCTGGTATTCCCATCTCTTTCAGAATTTTCCACAGTTGATTGTGATCCACACAGTCAAAGGCTTTGGCATAGTCAATAAAGCAGAAATAGATGTTTTTCTGGAACTCTCTTGCTTTTTCCATGATGCAGTGGATGCTGGCAATTTGATCTCTGGTTCCTCTGCCTTTTCTAAAACCAGCTTGAACATCAGGGAGTTCATGGTTCACATATTGTTGAAGCCTTGCTTGGAGAATTTTGAGCATTACTTTACTAGCATGTGAGATTAGTGCAATTGTACGGTAGTTTGAGCATTCTTTGGCATTGCCTTTCTTTGGGATTGGAATGAAAACGGACCTTTTCTAGTCCTGTGGCCACTGCTGAGTTTTCCAAATTTGCTGGCATATTGAGTGCAGCACTTTCACAGCATCATCTTTCAGGATTTGAAACAGCTCAACTGGAATTCCATCACCTCCACTAGCTTTGTTCGTAGTGATGCTTTCTAAGGCCTACTTGACTTCACATTCCAGGATGTCTGGCTCTAGATGAATGATCACACCATCGTCATTATCCAGGTCGTGAAGATCTTTTTTGTACAGTTCTTCTGTGTATTCTTGCCACCTCTTTTTAATTATCTTCTGCTTCTGACAATACCCAGCTGTGGATGTGACTGGTGATAGAAACAAAGTCAGATGCTGTAAAGAGCAATATTGCATAGGAACCTGGAATGTCCGGTCCATGAATCAAGGCAAATTGGAAATGGTCAAACAAGAGATGGCAACAGTGAACGTCGACATCTAGGAATCAGCACACTAAAATGGACTGGAAGGGGCGGATTTAACTCAGATGACCATTATATCTACTACTGTTGGCAGGAATCCCTCAGAAGAAATGGAGTAGCCATCATGGTCAGCAAAAGAGTCTGAAATGCAGTACTTGGATGCAATCTCAAAAACTCAGATCTCTGTTCGTCTCCAAGGCAAACCATTCAATATCACAGTAATCCAAGTCTATGCCCCAGCCAGTAATGCTGAAGAAGCTGAAGTTGAATAGTTCTATGAAGGACCTACAAGACCTTTTAGAACGAACACCCAAAAAAGATGTCCTTTTCGTTATAGGGGACTGGAATGCAAAAGTAGGAAGTCAAGAAACACCTGGAGTAACAGGCAAATTTGGCCTTGGAATGCAGAATGAAGCAGGGCAAAGACTAATAGTTTTGCCAAGAAAATGCACTGGTCATAGCAAACACCCTCTTCCAACAACACAAGAGAAGACTCTACACATGGACATCACCAGATGGTCAACACTGAAATCAGATTGATTATATTCTATGCAGCCAAAGATGGAGAAGCTCTATGCAGTCAGCAAAAACAAGACCAGGAGCTGACTGTGGCTCAGGTCATGAACTCCTTATGGCCAAATTCAGACTTAAATTGAAGAAAGTGAGGAAAACTGCTAGACCATTTAGGTATGACCTAAATCAAATCCCTTATGATTATACAGTGGAAATGAGAAATAGATTTAAGGGCCTAGATCTGATAGATAGACTGCCTGATGACTATGGAATGAGGTTTGTGACATTATACAGGAGACAGGGATCAAGACCATCCCCATGGAAAAGAAATGCAAAAAAGCAAAATGGCTGTCTGAAGAGGCCTTACAATTAGCTGTGAAAAGAAGAGAGGTGAAAAGCAAAGGAGAAAAGGAAAGATATAAGCATCTGAATGCAGAGTTCCAAAGAATAGCAAGAAGAGATAAGAAACCCTTCTTCAGTGATCAATGCAAAGAAATAGAGGAAAACAACAGGATGGGAAAGACTAGAGATCTCTTCAAGAAATTAGAGATCACTCATTATTAGATAAATGCAAATCTAAAGTATAATGAGGTTATCACTTTACACCGGTTAGAATGACTATCGTCAAGAAATTTACAAGCAATAAATGCTTGAGAAAGTGTGGAGAAAGGGGAAACTTCTTATATTGTTGGTGGGAATGTAAATTGATATAGCCACTAGGGAGTTAACTATGGATATTCCTTAAAAAATTAGGAATAAAACTACCATGTGACTCAAAATTACCACTAGTGAACATACACCACAAGAAAACCACAATTGAAAAAGATACATGTAGCCCAATGTTAATCACAGAACTATTTACAATAGCTAGGACTGAGCGACTTCACTTTCACTCTTCACTTTCATGCATTGGAGAAGGACATGGCAACCCACTCCAGTGTTCTTGCCTGGAGAATCCCAGGGACGGAGGAGCCTGGTGGGCTGCCGTCTATGGGGTCGCACAGAGTTGGACATGACTGAAGTGACTTAGCAGCAGCAGCAGCAGGACATGGAAACAACCTAGATGTCCACTAATAGATATTGTGCTCAGTCACTCAGTCGTGTCTGACTCTTTGCAACCCTATGGACTGTAGCTTTCCAGGCTTCTCTTTCCATGAGGATTCTCCAGGCAAGAATACTGGAATGGATTGCCATACCCTCCTCCAAAAGATTTTCCCTACCCAGGGATCAAACCCATGTCTCACACATTGCAGCCAGATTATTTACCATCTGAGCTACCAGGCAAGCCCCAAAATACTGGAGAGGGTAGACTATCCCTTCTCCAAGGGATCTTCCTGACCCAGGAATCAAACCAGGCTCTCCTGCATTGCAGGCAGATTCTTTACCAGCTGAACTACAAGGGAAGCCCATATGGAGAAAGAATTGTGGTACATATATATAATGGAGTATTACTGAGCCATATAATGGAGTGCATTTAAGTCAGTTTTAATAAGGTGGATGGACCTAGAGCATATATTATACAGTGTGAAGTAAAAGAGAAAAGAGAAAAACAAATATCATATACTAATGCTGGCTTATAACTCATTACTCAAAAAACCAAGATAATCACATCTGGTTCCATCACTTCATGGCAAATAGATAGAGGCTCCAAAATCACTGTGGATGGCAACTGCAGCCATGGACTTAAAAGAGGCTTGTTCCTTGAAAGAAAAGCTACTATAAACCTAGACACTATGTTTAAAAGCAAAAACATCACTTTTCTGACAAAGGTTAATTATAGTCAAATCTATAGTTTTTATAGTAGTCATGTATGCATGTGGGGTTTCCCTGGTGTCTTACATGTTAAGAATGCACCTGCAATGCAGTAGACCTGGGTTCAATCTCTGAGTTGGGGAGATCTCCTGGAGAGAAGAACAGTTACCCACTCCAGTATTCTGGCCTGGAGAATTCCATGGACAGAGGGGCTGGAAAGCTACCGTCCATGAAGTCACAAAGAATGTCAGATCATAAAAAAGGCTGAATGGCAAAGAACTTATGCTTTAAATTGAGGCGCTGGAAAAGACTCTTGAGAGTCCCTTGACAAGCATGGAGATCAACCAGTCAATCCTAAAGGAAATCAACTTTGAATATTAATTGGAAGGGCTGATGTTGAAACTGAAGCTCCAATACTTTGGTTCCCTGATGCAAAGAGCTGACTCAGTGGAAAATACCTTGATTCTGGGAACAACTGAAAACAAAAGGAGAAGAAGGAGACAGAGGATAAGAAGGTTAGATAGTATTACTGGTTCAATGGACTTGAATCTGAGCAAACCTAATGAAGGACAGAGAAGCCTGGCATGCTGCCAACATTATTCCACAGTTTTGGAAGTCCTAGCTACAACAACTAGAGAAGAAAAAACAAAAAATGAAAATAGTTTGTAAAAGAAGGAAAGCCCTCACTGTTTTCAGATGACATGATTCTAGGTATAGAAAATCCTAAATATGCCATTAGAAAATTGCTAGAGCTAATCAATGAAAATAGTAAATTCACAGGACATAAAATCAATACACAGAAATTCTTAGCATGGAGTCACAAGGAATTGGACATGACGTAGTGACTGAACAATAGCCATGCATATATATGAAATCTAGAAATATTGTACTACTGAACCTATTTGCAGGGCAACAATGGAGACACAGATATAGAGAACAGACTTGTGGACACAGTTGTGAAAGGTGAGGGAGGGACCAATTGCAAGAGGAACATTGAAACAGATACATTACCATATTGAAAATAGATAGCTAATGGGGCTTTACTGTATGACACAGGGAGCTCAAATCTGGTGCTCTGTAACAATCTAGAGGAGTGGAATGGGGTGGATTTTGGAGGGAGGTTCAAGAGGGAGGGGACACGTATACCTATGGCTGATTCATGTTGATGTATAGCAGAAACTAATACAATATCATAAAACAATTATCCTCTAATAGAAAATAAATAAAAAATGGAAGATAATATACAAGGAAATTTGGAAAACTCAAAGGTGGCTACAAGACTGAAAAGGATCAGTTTTGATGCCAATCCCAAAGAAGGGCAATGCCAAAGAATGTTCAAACTACAACACAACTGCACTCATTTCACATGCTAGCAAGGTAGGTAATGCTCAAAATCCTTCTAGCTAGGCTTCAACAGTACATGAATTGAGAACTTCTAGATGTACATGCTGAATTTACAAAAGGCAGAGGAACCACAGGTCTAACTGCCAACATCCATTAGATCACAGAAAAAGCAAGGGAATTCCAGAAAGCGTCTATTTCTGCTTCATCGACTACACTGAAGACTTGGACTATGTGGATCACAACAAACTGTGGAATTCTTAAAGAGATGGGAATACCAGACCACCTTACCTGTCTCCTGAGAAACCTGTATGCAGATCAAGAAGCAACAGTTAGAACTGCACAATGGAAAGATGGACTTGTTACAATTTGGGAAAGGAGTACATCAAGGTTGTATACTGTCACCTGCTTATTTAACTTATATCCAGAGCATATTATGTAAAATGCCTGGCTGGATGGCTCGCAAGCTGAAATCAAGGTTGCCAGGAGAAATATCAACAACCTCAGATATGCAGATGAACCACACTAATGGCAGAAAGATGAACCACCCTAATGGCAGAAAGAGCCTCTTGATAAAGGTGAAAAAGCTGGCTTAAAACACAACATTCAAAAAACTAACATTAGGGCATCTGGTCCCATCACTTCGTGGTGAATAGACGGAAAAAAATGGCAACAGTGACAGACTATTTTCTTTGGCTTCAAAATCACTGTGAATGGTGATGGCAGCCATGAAATCCTTGGAAGAAAAGCTATGAAAAACCTAGACAGCAGTATTAAAAAGCAGAGACAGCACTTTGCCAACAAAGGTCTGTATAGTCAAAGCTTTTTTTTTTTTTTCCTGGTAGTCATGTATGGATGTGAGATTTGGACCATAAAGAATGCTGAGAGTGGAAGAATTGATGCTTTCAAACTGTGGTGCTGGAGAAGACTTGAGGGTCGCTTGGACTGCAAAGAGATCCAACCAGAATCCTAAAGGAAATCAGTCCTGAATATTCATTGGTAGGACTGATGCCAGAGCTGAAACTCCAATACTTTGGTCACCTGATGCAAAAGCTGACTCATTGGAAAGAACCTTGATGCTGGGAAAGATTAATGGCAGGAAGAGAAAAGGATGACAGAGGATAAGATGTTTGGATACCATCACCAATTCAGTGGACACGAGTTTGAGCAAATTCCAGGAGGTAATGAAGGACAGGGAAGGCTGGCGTGCTGCAGTCCATGCAGTCCAGAAAGAGTTGAACATGACTGAGTGACTAAACAACAACAAATTACAAGAAAAACACAAGGAAACAAAATGTCCACTCATGCATGAACAGATGAATAAAATAGGTATATATACAACAGAATATTTTTTCATCTTTAAAAAGGAAGAAAATTCTGCAATATGCTACAACCTGGATAAACCTTGATTACATTATGCCAAGTGAAACAAACCAGAAACAAAAAGACAAATATTGTAGGATTCCATTTATATGAAATTTATACGAAATACTTAGAGAAGTAAACATAATTAACAAAGAAATATAATTGTGGTTTCGTGGGGCTGGAGGAGTGAAACAGGGACTTATTTTTTAATGAGTATAGAGTTTCAATTTTATAAGATGAAAAGTATCATGGGGATATATGGTGATGATGGTTGCACAACAATGGAATGTATTTAATACCACTGGACTGTACACTGAAAAATTGTTAAGATGGTTAGAGGAAGGAATAAAGAAAGGCAAAAAGTAAGATAAGGAGTGAAGAAGGGGAGGGAGGAAAAGAGCAGGCAAGGAAGGAAGGAAGGGAAAGAAAGAAGCAGGGGTAGCTATATTAATTTCGATACAGCAGACTTTAAAGCAAGACAAGTTGTCAGGGATTTTTTAAAAGAGCATTGCATATGATAAAGAGGGAAATTCTTCATGAAGACATTAACATGAAGATATGAATCCTTAATGTACATGCACCTAAAAAGTGTGTCAAAATAAATGAGGTGAAAACTGAGAACAGAAAGGAGAAAAAGATGAATCCATTATCATAATTGAAAACCTCAACACTCCTTTATCATAAATGGATGAATTCATTAGGCAGAAAATCAGTAAGGATATAGTTGAACCCAACAATATTAACCAACTGGACATAACTGACATCCATAGACCATTTCATCTAACAACACCAGAATACACATTCTTTTCAAGTTCACATGGTAATTCACCAGTTCCCAGCCATTAGACACATCTTAACAAACTAAAAGAATAGAAGCCACATAATGCATGCTTTCAAACGACAAGAAACCAGTAACAGAAAAATAACAAGAAAATAAAAAATATATGGAAATTAAACAAACCAAACAAAACACTTCTCAATAACACATGGGTCAAAGAAGAAATCACAAGACAAATTTTAAAATATTTTGAACTAAATGAAAATGAAAACACAACTTACCAAAATTTGTGGGATAAAGTGAAATAGCTCTTAGAGGAAAATTTATATTATTCATTTACATGAATGCATGTATTAGGAAAAAGAAAGTTATAAAGATCAATAATCCTACTTTCATTAGGAAATTAGAGATGAGAAAGCTAAATCCAAAGTAAATTGAACAGAAAGAGCTAAGAATTAAGCAGAATCAATGAAATTGAAAGTGGAAAACCAATAGAGAAGAATCAATGAAATCAAAAGCTGTTTCCATGAAAAGATCAATACAATCAATAAGCATCTAGACTAAGAAAAAACAAAAAAGACCCAAAATATTAATAATTTCAGAAATGAAAGAGGGAATATCACTACAGATCCCATGAAAATTAATAATAAAATAATAATATGAATATCCCTTTGCCCACAAATTTGATAACCTACAAGAAACAAACTTCTTGAAAGACACAATCAGCCAAAACTCATACAGGAAGAAATAGATTCTGGATAGGCCTGTTCTATTAAAGAAATTGAATTAATAATGAATAACTTTCCAAAACAAAAAGCACCAGGCCCAAGTGGGTTTATTGGTGAATTCTACCCAATTCTTATTAATTATCTAAATAATTAGCAGCAATTTTACACAATCTTTTCCAGAAAATAGAAGGAGAGGGAACATTTCCAAAATTACTTTGGGGCAAATACCACGCTGATACTAAAATCAGACAAAGACAATACAGAAAAAGAAAACAACAGGCCAACATGTCTCCTGCTTAGATGCATTGCTCCTCAACAAAATACTGGCGATTTGAAACCAGCAGTGTAAAAAAACAATTATACCCCATAACCAGGTAGGATTTACCCCAGGCATTAAAAGCTGTGCTAATGTTCTAAAATCATTAATATAATCCATCATATTCAACTAAAAAAGAAAAAAGAAAAGACTAAAAAAGAAAAATCACATGATATTATCAGTGGTTGCAGTAAAAGGATATGACAAAATCCAATACCATTCATGATAAAATCTATCAATAAATGAAGACTAGAGGGGAAGAAAAAAATATATGGAAACTTTCTCAGTTTAATAAAGACTATGAAATACCCACCGTTAAATCACAGTTAACAAGGAGAAACTCAGTTTTCCCACTAAAATTAGGTACAAAATGAAGATGTCTATTTTTACCATTCCTTTAAAAAAATTAATTCGTCTTAATTGGAGGATAATTACTTTACAATGTTGTGATGGTTTTTGCCATCCAGTTAACAAATGAGCTAAAGACCTTAACAGATGTCTAACTGAAGAGGATATACAGATAGCAGATAGCAAATAAGCATATGAAAAGATACTCCACATCATATGCCAATAAGGAAATGCAAATTAAAACAGCAATGAGAAACACCACGACACATCTATTAGAATGACCAAAATCCAGAACTCTGACAAGAAATGCTGGCAAAGATTGGAGCAACAGAAATTCTCATACACTGCTAATGGGAATGCAAAATGGTATAAGCACTTTGGAAGACAGATTAGCTGTTTCTTATGAAACTAAACTTACTCTTACCATATGATCCAGCAATTGTGCTCCTTAGTGTTTGCCCAAAAGAGCTGAAAACTTATGTCCACACAAAAGCCTGCATACAGCTCTTTATAGCAGCCATAGTCATAATTGCTGAAACAGAAGCAACCAAGACATCCTTCAACAGGTGAAAGGATAGATGGTGGTAATCCAGATAATGGAATATTATTCAGTGCTAAAAAGAAATAAGCTATGAAGTAATGAAAAGAAATGGAGGTACCTTAAACACATATTACCAATTGAAAGAAGTCAATATGAAAAGACTACACACAGTCTAATCCCAACTTTCTGGAAAAGGAAAAACTATGGAGACAGTTAAAGCATAAGTGGGGATTGGGTAGTGGGTAAAAGAATGAATAGGTAGATTACAGAGGACTTCCAGGGCAGTGAAAATACTCTGAATGATATTAAAATGGTAGATACATGTCATTTATACATTTATGTCATTTATACTAAACCCATAGAATGTACAATACCAAGAATGAACCTTACTATAAACTGTGGACTTTGAGTAATAATGATGTGTCATTGTGGATTAATCAATTGTAACAAATGCATCACTCTGAGGAGTGGTGTTGATGCATATGTAAGGGAAAGGGGGTAAATGGAAAACCTCTGTATCTTTTTTCAATTTTGCTGCAAACTTAAAACTGCCCTAAAAATTATCTTTAAAAAAGAATGCTAATTACACAAGTAAGCTGTATTTTCTTGATTCATTAGCAAAATATCACTACCAAATGAAAACTTTTCTCAATAGTGTGTAAATTGCAGATTGTAAGTACGCATCCAAGGATCACAGATTGAGAACCAGCTGCTGTACAAGCTCCCCGTGTCAGCACCATGAAAGATTTCCTATGGATACTCATTGTTATTGCAATAGTGATGGTGTTCCCAATATTTTTTTTCATTAAAGAAAACCCCTTTGATACTGCAAGTTTCCTGTCTTTGGTAAGTACCAGAAAGTATGGGTGGGGTAAAAGTTGAAATCTCTGGACTAGAAAAAAAGGGGGACATCAAGTGTCTATTTGTGTGAAATTATCACTAAATAGTAGACACTCAAAGAAAGTAAAAGTGAAGTCACTCACTTTGAGTATCTGACTCTTTGCAACCCCATGGACTTTAGTTGGCCAGGCTCCTCTGTCCATGGGATTTTCCAGGCAAGAATACTGGAGTGGGATGCCATTTCCTTCTCCAGGGGATCTTCCTGACCCAGGGATCGAACCCGGGTTTCCCACATTACAGGCAGACTCTTTACTGTCTGAGCCACCAGGGAATCCTAGACACTCAAAAAAGAAAGATAACAAATCTTAAGGACTCAATATATCATTTTTCTTTGATGGAAACAGTAAGGGATGTGGCATTCTGAAAAGAGAGAATTCAGGGCTGGGAAGAAATAACACTGTTTAATGTTTACTTAAAGCTGCCCTCCCCTCCTTTTCTTAACAGCAATTGATAAGGTAGAAAATATTTTCCTTGTTTAAAAAAATTTAGAAAATTTCCCTTGGTTTCAAAGTTATACACTTCCCCCCATTTTTATACAATAGGATCTCAAACCTCAGAGAAGTTGTCATTTCCCCAAGCCAAGAAAATTCTAGGGAGTTGGACTTCCCTGGTGGCTTAGACGGTGCTCGTGATGCAGTAGATCCAGATTTGATCCATGGGTGAGGAAGAAACCCTGGAGAAGGGAAAGGCTACCCACTCCAGTATTCTTGCCTAGAGAATTCCATGGACAGAGAAGCCTGGCTGTCTAGAGTCCATGGAGTCGCAAAGAGTCGGACATGACTAAACAATGAACGCTTTCACTTTCAAGCAAATTTCACCAGAAAATGGCAACAGCAAAGAAGAAAAGGGAGAGTGGTGAATGAATTTGGAAGGGTGAAGTGCCACCAATGGGAAAGAGTTTAGATTGGGGCATTGGGGTAGTATTACCTGGTCTCCCATAATTCTAAAGGAGACAAGGTTGTCTGCTGTATCTCTTGGGCTTCCCAGGTGGTGCAGTGGTAAAAAGTCCACCTGCTAGTGGAGGAGATGCACGGGACGTGTTCAATCCCTGGGCCAGTAATATCACCTGGAGAAGGAAATGGAGACCCACTCCAGTACTCTTGCTGGAAAAATCTCATGGACAGAGGAGACTGTCAGGCTACAGTTCATGGAGTCACAAGGAGTTGGACATGACTAAGCAACTGAGCACTCCTGTATCTCCCACACCTAACATGTTTTGCCCTTCATAGGATTAAATGACCCATGTCAGACTGTAGTCATAAAGATGATTGTGGGTTAAAAATGGCATAGACTGACATTATCTCATTCCCTACCTAAAATGGAAGATAACTAAATAAATACCATCTCCCTTCACTCCAGGACCCATAACCTATACAAGAACCTCTGGTGTAAAACTTTTTCAGAAGATAAGTAAGAAACTGAAATGAGCCCTGAGCAAGCTGCCCTCTGTCCTGGAGACAGGTTATTATGCTGTACAAAGGGGAATCCAGGCATTATTCTCACAAGGCATGAATGTTATAAGTGAGACTTACCCTTTTCTCAGCAGGAAAAGGAGATGGTAGCTTGGCAAAGAGCCCGAATGCAGATCAGCCCTAGTAGAACAAACTACGTGGAAACCTTCAAAGATATGCAGAAAAACTCAGAACCACTAAAAAATGTGGATTCCTGTATCTTGATTGGAGCTCCTCCTGTGAAAAAAAGTGAGTGTGCTCAAGAGGATATGCGATGCAGGGGCAGGTTATGTAAGGGTATATAGAGAAGGCAGGTGGAAAGCAAAAGGGACCTATGACAACATTTGACACAGATCACTCTCTTTCAACATTCTTTAATTGCTTCCAAGGATCCTAGATTCTTATGATTTTCCTCTAAATTTCTTGATAGTTCCTCAGTCTCATGCTGATTTATCTTCTGTCTCCAACATCTAAATGTTAATATACCCCAGAGCTCAGTCCTTATCTAGACTTACTTTTTTAAAAGTTGAAGTATAGTTGATTTACAATACTGTATTAGTTTCGTTGTATAGCATTGTGATTTGATTTTTTGCAGGTTATATTCCATTATGGGTTGCAATACCCAATACCCTATAAGCTTAGTTTCTTGGTTCACTCACCCAGTCTCATGGTTTTCAGTATCATCTACAGCAGCAGCCTATAATCTTGAGGTAAGTGTAACTGTTATCCTCACTGGCCTCTGCTGCAGTATCCCTTTCTCTCTTGTCCCTGACAACCGTGCTGGCATCTGTTACTGAAGTCTATGGCTAGCTAGGGAACATGAGACCTTTTAAATCAGGACTTTTAATACTCTTCATAAGGAAAACACCTTTTTTTTCTTTACATTTAAGTGCATTTTTGAGTTGAATGCATTTTGAAATATCGGTATTGAACTCATAATGTGTTTTATCTCTTAAAAATGTTTCAGCTCTGTTCACTAGAGCCTAGAAATGACTTACTACAATGAGCACTCATTATATAAATCCCATTTTTCACTAGAAAGAACTTCCTCTAAAAGGAGTTCCTTGGAAAAAGGCTGACTCCAGGTCACAGGCAGGAACTATTCCATATAGAAAGGAAGCTTTTGAATACAGCTAAAGTTGTATCAAAAGGGCTCAGGACGCAATTTTAAGAGGCTGATTATCTCTCATAATTAATTATCCTACCAAAGATAGGAAAATTTGAACATCAATAAAGATAAAATTTCAATGGTATGAAAACCATGAGTACATAGACATATAAACAACAACAACAACAACAACCAAAAAGCAAAAATTTTGTCACTATGGAGAACATGAGGGAACCAGCTCCTAGCATTATTTTGAAAGCTAGTAAATAAAGGGAAAGAATCAAATATTTATCTCACTTTCCTTATGTGAACTATACTACTTGGAAACCAAGAAGTAGATGAAGGGAATTTTCTCTTTTTTAAAAAATATAAATTTATTTATTTTAATTGGAGGTTAATTACTTTACAATATTGCATTGGTTTTGCCATACATCAACATGTATCAGCCACAGGTATACACGTGTTCCCCATTCTGAACCTCCCTCCCTCCTCCGTCCCCGTACCATTCCTCTGGGTCGTCTCAGTGCACCAGCCCCAAGCATCCAGTATCATGCATTGAACCTGGACTGGTGACTCGTTTCATATACGATATTATACATGTTTCAATGCCATTCTCCCAAATCATCCCACCCTCTCCCTCTCCCACAGAGTACAAAAGACTGTTCTATATAGCATTCCAGTTAACAAATGAATAAGGAATGTTAGCCTTAGAATATCACCATATTGCAACCTCTGGAGTATTAATGAATCTAGACACTGAACTTCAAAGTCTGCTAACATCCTAAAAACAGAAATAACCTGCCATTATATGCCTTCTGATAGAGGAATGTATCACCAACTCATAAAGTATTATTGCCAGAAAATATAACCTAAATTTGATCAAATCCTCATGTCAATATTTTCTACAAACTCTGATCTCTACAAGTTTGTTCTTTTGCCAAAGAATTTGATTTCCTCTCCAATCTCTTTGAGACTGGATTTAATATATTTGAAATGTTCTTCTATGCACTGTTTCCTGTTAGTTCTATTTTCAGAGTTCTGTTCTTGGTTGAGTTGTTTTTCTTTCTTTATATTGGTGATTCTTGTTTCAAGCTTTATAATCAAATGTTTGGCGATTTATCTTTCAGATTAATATTCAAGAATCTAGATTGTTCATTTGTTCTCTCTAAATAGCCATCTCTGTTTACCACTCTGTTGCAGTGGGTTGTGATTAAGAACGCTTGCCTCATTAGATTGCAGGGAAGCAGTGACATAAAGAGAAAGCAAGGAATGTGGGTAGCTGATTCGGGTGAACTAACCCTTTGTCTCTTCTATTAAAGCTCTAAGTCACCTGTGCTATTTCCTTCCTTATCTGCTTAGATAAACTTCTCTGGCAACCTCTATAGTTCTGAATATCTACTTCATGTTCTTCAAGGAACCATACGTAGAACTTTACCATATAAACAAATGCCAGCCAGCTGTGTTTTTTCCTTTTTTCCTCTTGCGTCTAGAGTTCTTGGCTTCCATTCTTAAGTTCTCTCCAGCCATAGGACTCACACCCTGGCAGATCTCTCACCAGCCACTTGGTGATCACTGGTTCAGTAGTTTTGGAAATAATTTCGTGATTAATTATCCAGGCGACCATCCCAGGGCCCTTTCCTTTGTGTTTGGTGGCTCAAACTTAGAATTCTTCTGAGGCTTTTAGAATAAAGACGTATCTGTGCAGTCATTTTCTCTGTGTGTCTTTTGAAATATGAATTCTTATGCTTAGATTTCTCCAATCCTATTGCATATTCTCTCATTCTTGCAGGAATTCATTAAATATTGCAATTCTCTCATGGTAACCTTTCTGGTTTTTCAATGCGATTTTGGGAAGGAGGAGACACAGCTGCAAATGTTTTTAGTCTATCATCTTTATTTCTTCTACAATAGTTTTTCAAAGTTAACACTAAAAAAACCCTCATAACTTGTGATGAAGCATTACTCCTAACATAGTCCATACTCAGGTCTCGGGGGGAGAAAGTGTAAAATAGCTATAATAATACAGAGAGTTGGCATATTGGAAAGACATAAGAAAATCTTATAACCTCAACCATAGCAACTATTTCCTTCACTTCCCTACGTTGATACAAGTTCTCTTTTTCCCCCTCAATCCTAGGATTGCTGACCATAGGGATTTCCTCAATGAAGCATCCCCAAAGGAGCTACCTCTTGGACACCCTGGAATCTCTCTTTTATTCTTCCTCCTTATCTGAGCAGAAACACTTCATTGTTCTGGTACACTTGGCAGATCCTGATCCCATGTGGCATAGTCAAATGATCTCCAATATCTCAACCATCTTTAAACCATATATCCAGGCCAGCCAGCTAGTAGTGATTAACATGCCTCTTAAAAGCTATCTTCCCTTGAAGAGCCTTAAGAGAAACTTTAATGACACTCCTGCCTATGTAGCCTTCCGTTCCAAGAGGAACATGGATTATGCCTTCCTCATGAACTTTGCTACCAACCACTCTGACTATTTCTTGATGATTGAGGATGATGTGAAATGTGTCCCTGGATTTGTCACCCAGATAGCTACTACAGTGTCTGCATGGGAAAACAAACCTTGGGTGACTCTGGAATTCTCTCCGTTGGGCTTCACTGGAAAACTCTTTCGTACTAAAGACCTCCCTTGTTTTGTTAATTTCCTTCTCCTCTTCTACCAAGAAATGCCCTGTGACTCCCTCCTCTCCCATTTTCATGATCTTCTCATGCAGCAAGCACCAGTCCAGTTCCTCCCTTCCCTCTTCCAGCACATGGGCAATTGCTCCTCCTCTGAAGGCAAATTCAACAGTCTCAAGGATATAGAGTTTGAAGAGGATGACATTAGTTCTCCCAACAACCCTGCTGCCTCCATCTATACTAGCCTGGAGGCTACCAATGGCTCTGTGCCCGTGAATGCCTATAGCTTGAATAAGAATTTCTTTTATGCCAAGTCAGCTGAGGCTGGAAGCCATCTGACTGTGGTTTTGGACTCACCTGCTAAAGTGTTCCGAGTTCAAGTGTTGACTGGCTCTGACCTAAAAGGTGAGAATCAGCTGAAAGAGGGACAAATAGAACTTGGCTATTCTTCTACTAACCAGATCAATGACTGTGATGACTATATTCTGCTGGGACTACTGGTAAATGGCACCCTAAATAAGCAAGTACTATCTAACAAGTCTGGGAAGAAGGTGAAATGTGTGAGATTGTTAGTGACGGCGACTTCATCCTCTGGAATAATGGTCAGGCACATTAACATCTGGGTTAAGTGAAGTTTAAGTGATATGTAGAGAAGCCATTGGGAGTTCTGGAGTGGTTATACTGGAGGTTAGAGTACACAGAGTTTAAAAAATTAAAGTCTTAAAATTGGCCAGGGACATCTCATTGTTGGGTCTTTTCAATATTATTAATAATAATAATTAATAATAGCATGCTGAAAGGCAGAGTGAAGGTAACATCCTCTTGGTACCAGAGAGCCACTAGTGGAAGAAGTAGGCTTGTCAAACCCTTCACTGTTTTTCTATCCAAAAGGATCTACCATCCAAAATTTGTTCCTTGGGTGAGAATACCAGGCTTCTGGGGACAACAACATGTAGGTAGGACTGATTGATGCTCATATCACATCCAAGAGATTCATTCCTTCCTGTGTGGCAGGAAGAAGTAGATTGGTCAGGAGGGAAACATGACCTCTCCGTAATCTCATTTGCCATTATAAGACAGTTATTCATTTGACAAGTGTTTATTGATTATCTCTAGGGTTAGGTAGAATCCTCTTCTACATAACCACTCAACATGCCAGAATATTCTTTTCTACATGGAATTAAAATTATTAAAAATAATTTTCTTTGATTTCTGATAGATCCTGTCCCCAGCATAGTTTTATCTCTGGGACTATAAGTTTTATTTCCATAGGTGTATCTCTGGATGTTTCTGATAGGAGAACTTTGGATGTTTTATTAACATTTTTTAAGTTCAGTTTGGGTATGAGATCTTTACACTCAGAAAAGTTTGAGCTCTGAGCCCTGAGCTCAACTAATGAGCAGTGTATGGTTTTTCCTAGCTTGAGAACACATTCTGTGAAGGCATGGGATAAGGAAAAAGAAAGGACAGTTTTAGGAGAACTATATGAGGAGAACTGAAATGAAATAAAAAATCTTAGAAAGATCTGGAAAGTTTTGAAATAGGAGAATAGGATGGAAACAAGGAAAGGGATTGGGGAAAATAAAAATGGAAAGTAAATGCTTTGAGCGCATCAGGTGCAGGGGAATGGGGCCAGCGTATCCCATAGATATGAAAATGCACAATTCAAATCTCCTGCTGCAGGCAGGATGATTGACTGATAACTCCACGAATTGCCCTCTGAATTCGCTCCAGTGTTGGTGTGTCAGGGTCATGTTTCCCACAGAATGCTCCCAGTCAATGACTGACACACCAGGAACACTATCAAGTCCCATTCTGGCAAGATGGTGGAGTCCCAATAGGTGATATCCGCTCAAGGACTCACCATCGACCTGTTTGAAACTTTCTTAGAATAATGCTGCAATCCTAGACTCTTCCTAGCCAGTTCTTCTTTCTCTGTCACCTTTCACAGTTTTCAGAACTTCACCACAATCTGAAGCCTTGCCAGTAAAAATCTCCCTCCATCAGTAAATCTCTTGACTCTCAAATCCCATTTTCAGCTTCTTGGCAAATGTGAACTATTAAAAAGGTATTGAGAATATGCTAAGAAAATGGCTAGTAAGATGAAGATTCTTTAATTTCCATGTATTATGAAATCTTTAATAATCTTCCTTTACTTGATTTCTAGTTTCATTCCATTGTGGTAGGAAAAGATACTTGATGTAATTTCTATCTTCTTGAATTTTTTGAGAATTGTTTTGTGGTGTGATATGTGATGTATGCTAGAAAATGTTTCATATACACTTGAGGAGAAACATATTCTGCTGCTTTTGGATGAAATGTTCTATATATGTATATTAGGTTCATTTTGTAATAATGTTCAAGTTAAAGTTTTTTTTTTTTTACAGTTTATTCTCTGTTTGGGTGATACATGCATTGTTTAGAGTGAGGTATGATATCTGAAACTATTATCATATTGCTGTTTATTTATTCTTTTCTTTTAGTGTTTATTTATATAGTTAGGTGCTCTGACATTGAGTGCATAAGCATTTACCTTTATTATTTCCTTTAGATGAATTGGCATCTTCATATAATGAAATTCTTTGTCCCTTATGATCATTGTTAGCTTAAAGCCTATTTTGTATGATAAAGTTATAACTACCCTTATCATCTTTAGGTTATCATTTGCTTGAAATATCTTTTTATATCTCCTCACTCTCAGCCTCCATGTGTTCTTAAAGCTAAAATGAATCTCTTGAAGGTAACGCATTGTTGGATATTATTTTTTTTATCCATTCAGTCTTTCTCTTTTTATTATAAAATGTAATCCATTTACAATTAAGTAAGTATTGATATATAAGGAATTGTGTCACCATTTAAAAATTGTTTTCTGAATCTTTTGCAAATCCATTTTCTCCTTTCCTCCTCTCTTCTTGTCTTTTGATGTCTTGCTGTGATTTAATAATTCTTTATGGTGATTTTATAACTTTTAAGATGGGATGATGACTCTTTATAATATTTTGTTTATGGACTTCAGGCTTTTCCTTTGTAATTACTATGATACAAAAAATATGTTACAATATCCTGTTTTAATGGTTAATTTAATAGCATACAGAAACTTTACACTTTTATGTCTTCACCTTACATTTCAGGTTACTGATATAATTTATTTTTCTTATTGTGTATTCAGTATAAAATTATTAGAGTTATGGTTACTTTCAATATTCACTTTTAACTTTCTGATAGTTGTAAATTATCTACACATGACCATTACAACATCAATCTAACTTTGACTATGTACTTAAATTTCCCAGTGAGTTTTCTTATATTTGTGTTTTTATGATGTTAATTAGCATCCTTTCATTTCAGTCTGAAGTACAACCTTTTGTATTTCTGGTAAGATAGGTCTAGTGGTGATGGAAAGCCTCAGCTTTTTTTTTTTTTCATGGAAAGTCTTTTGTTTATGAAGGGCAGTTTTGCCTAGTATGATATTTTCTTTCAATATTTTGAATGCATCATTTCAATCTCTCCTGGCTTGTAGTTTATGCTGAGAAATCTGCTTCTTGCCTTATGGAGGCTCCCCTTGTATATGGTGTGTTGTTTTCCTCTTCTTTCAAAATTCTCTCTTTGCCTTTGACTTGACAATTTAAGAAGGCAATGACAACCCAATCCAGTACTCTTGCCTGGAAAATCCTATGGACGGAGGAGCCTGGTGGGCTACAGTCCATGGAGTTGAGAAGAGTCGGACATGACTGAAGCGACTTAGCAGCAGCAGCAGGAGCAGCTTGACAATTTAATTATAACATCTCTTGGGGTAGCCCTTTTCAATTTCAACTTATTTTGGGGTTCTGTGGGTCTCGTAGGTCTCTCTATATATTTCTCTCTCCATGTTTTGGAAGTTTTCAGCCATTATATAGACTCTCTACCCCTTTCTCTTTCTGTTCTCCTTTTAGGACTTGCAATAAATTGTTTCTCTTACTGGTGTCCCTTAATTGCTGTAGGTTTTCTTCATTCTTTTTCATTTTTGTCTATTTTTTCCTCTGACTGGGTAATTTCAAACAATCATCTGAGTTCATGGATTCATTTTTCTGTTTGGTAGAGTTTGTGAGCTGCTGTTCAAGGGCACAATAGTTTTTTCTATTCAACCATTCCATTTTCCTGCTTTAGGATTTCTGGTTTTATGTGTGTGTGTGTTGGTTGGGGGGGGTGGGGAGGGAGGTAGTTTTCATTTATTTGTTGAACTTCTCATTTTGTTTATGTATTGTGCCTTAATTTCAAGTAGCTATGTGTGTGTTTATAGGTCTCTAAATGCCTTTAAGAGGATAACTCTGAATTATTTGTCAGACAGTTCATTGATCTCCTATTATTCAGGGTGGGATATTGGCATTTTATTAGTTTCCTTTGCTGGTGTCATGTTTACCTGATTCTTCACTTATATGAGGAATCTAAAAAATGATGCAAATGAACTTATTTACAAAACAGAATTAGACTTTACGACTATAAATGCCTTTTATACATATGACTTTAAATAGTGTATTCCATGTATCACAGTAGGTTGTAAGTATTTTTAATGGAATATTGTGTTTACTTATATATATGGATAAATATAAATCTATATAAATTTATATTTACATATAAATTAATATCTTATTGAAATATAGTTGCTTTACAACTTTGTATTAGTTTCTGCTGTATACACTGTGCTCTTTCAATACTCTCTGTCCCAACACATTCTTAGAACTTCTAAAAAGAAAAGATACATGCACCCCAATGTTCATAGCAGCATGATTTGCAATAACCAAGAATGGACTATTACACAGACATTAAAAAAAATGAAATAATGTCACTTCCAGAAACATAGATGGACCTACAAATTGTCATATGAAATGAGGTAAGTTAGAGAAAGACAAATATCATATGATATTGATTATATGTGGAATGTAAAAAGAAGACACAAACTTCTTTGCAAAATAGAAATAGACCCATAGACATGGAAAACAAATTTATGAATACCAAAGGGGAAATGGGGGAGGGATATATTAGGAGTTTTGGATTAAAATATATATATGCTCATATATGTAAAATAGATAATCAACAAAGACCTTTAGTATAGCACAGGGAACTAGTCTTGTAATAACCTCTAAGGGAAAAGAATCTGAAAAATTCAAATATGTATACATGAATTATATTTACAGTACATCTAAAATTAACACATTGTAAATCAACTATACTTTAATAAAAAATAAAATGAGCTTTAAAAACTCATTTGTAAGTATAAAATTGTGAAGATAAGTAAGGAGAGTGTAACTCTAATAAATGCATATCTTTTAAAAATAGAAGTATAGTTGACTTTCAATATTATATTAGTTTCAGGTGTAAGTTGTGTCTGACTTTTGGACCCAAGGCACTGTAACCCACCAAGCTCCTCTGTCCATGGGATTTCACAGGCAAGAATACTGCAGTGGGTTGCCATTTCCTTCTCCTGGGGATCTTCCTGATCCAGGGATTGAATTAATGTCTCCTTCATTGCAAGCAAATTCTTTACCCACTTAACCATCTGGGAAACCCTTTAGTTTTTAATCTTTTGTCCATTAGTCTTTAATCATCAACCACAAATGGATAGTCATAATAAAAGAAATAGACACAAACTTTGGACCTTAGACATAAATTCTCTCAACATCAACTTAAATAAAAAACTATAAAAATTATAGTTGGAAACTTCACATGAGAAAATTTACATAAGCTAGTTTGATGTTTAGTTTTTATAAACAACATGAGGAGCATGATCCATGAAGGAAAAATCAGTAATATAGACTTTATTAAATCTAAAATGTACACTCTGTGGAAAACAGAAAATATTCAAAGAATGGAAAGGTAAGTCTCTAGAATATATTTGCAAAACACATTATGTGAGGAAAGACTTTCATTAAAAATACTAAAAAAAAAAAAAAAAACCAAACAACTAGTAAAACTTCACAGTAAGAGAAAAATCCCTGAATTGAAACAAGTAGACAGATGTATAAATAGACATCTTACCAAAGCATATATAAAGTCCTCAACATTGGGGAAATACGGAAAATAAAATGCATCATGCACAAGAGAAAGCAAAGGAAAAAACAGTGATATGCTTATCCATCTATTAAAATGGCTAAGAAACAAAAACTGAGACTACCAATTGCTGGTGAAGATGTAAGACAACAGAAAAACTTCCTCTTTGCTGATGGGAATCCAAATGGTAAAGCTGCTTGGGAAGACATCGTGCCAGATTCTTGTGAAGCTAAGCATACAATCTCCATGCTGTGCTGTGCTTAGTCACTCAATCATGTTTGACTCTTTGCAATCCCATGGACTGTACCATGCCAGCCTCCTGTCCATGTGGATTCTTCAGGCTTAATAAACTGTTAATAAAATTAATGGTTTTCTAAATTTCTATATTGTCTAAAACTAATAGTTATTCTCCAAGTTAATAAAATACTAGTTCAGTTCAGTCACTCAGTCATATCCGACTCTTTGTGACCCCATGAATTGCAGCACGCCAGGCCTCCCTGTCCATCACCATCTCCCGAAGTTCACTCAGACTCACGTCCATCGAGTCCGTGATGCCATCCAGCCATCTCATCTTCGGTCGTCCCATTCTCTTCCTGCCCCCAATCCCTCCCAGCATCAGAGTCTTTTCCAATGAGTCAGCTCTTCGCATGAGGTGGCCAAAGTACTGGAGTTTCAGCTTTAGCATCAGTCCTTCCAAAGAAATCCCAGGGTTGATCTCCTTCAGAATGGACTGGTTGGATCGCCTTGCAGTCCAAGGGACTCTCAAGAGTCTTCTCCAACACCACACTTCAAAAGCATCAACTCTTCGGGGCTCATCCTTCTTCACAGTCCAACTCTCACATCCATACATGACCACAGGAAAAACCATAGCCTTGACTAGACGGACTTTAGTCGGTAAAATAATGTCTCTGCTTTTGAATATACTATCTAGGTTGGTTGCCGGGGTCCAGCCCCGGTGGATCCAGGGAATTCGAAGGGTGGACGGCGTTGGCGTGGAAAGACTTGTTTATTTATTAATATAAGATTAGATTAAAAAACTATAGTGTAGTAAGAAGATTAAGTGGAGGAAGAGGGCTGAATAGCTTGGTTTACGCGGAAGGCCAATAAAATTCCAGACAAGGAATTTGCATCATCTATGTTGGGCCACCGGCGCCCGCTTGAATATCTAAGGGTGCCTCGCCTTAAGCTCCCTTTCGTGCAGGTCTTAACAGCCAGGGCAAGTAAGTAGACCTGGCGAGGCTCCGCGCCCCAGGTGGAGATTCAGCCTGAAATTAAAGTAAAAGCAGAGAGAGGGAAAGGGAGAGAAGAAGAGAGAGAGAAAGACACGGGGGGAGCCAGAGTCCCAAGAAACCAGGCCGAGAGACTAGTCCCAGAAACTGGTCCGAGAAGCTGGTCCGAGAAACTGGCCCGAGAAACTGGCCGCCATCCTTTACTGTTCAGAAGGCCTTTTATACTTTTGATAAAACACGGAGATCAATGGGTAACACAAAATTATGTAGCGTTCACAGCCCAGACTCTTTCTATACATCATTTTGTATACAGAAGGTCTCAGGTGATTTACATTATCTTCTGGCCAAGAGGCTTGTCAACACTTTTTGGCTCTCTTCCTTAATGAATGTTAGTTTTGTTTCCCCTGAAGTGTTTTTCTTTAATCTGCATCTCCTTAAAGCATTAAAGTTACATCTCTATAGAACAAAGGTGCAGTGGGATATAACAAAGAAGGTACTTAACTCAAAGATCTAATGTTGCTAATACCAGGTCTACTACTTGTTTTTTTATATACCAACTATATCTAAAAATAAAGGATATGAAAATTTGGCAGCAAGCATTGACTCAACAAATGAAACCTTTAATCAGTCCTATTCTAAAGATTTTGACTCCTTGGAAGCCCCTACATTCCTAGGATGTTTTAAGCATCCTGTGCCTCCTGTGGTCGGGAGGCCTCAAACAATCACAAGCGCAGCTGTACGAGTCCTGCAGGCAGGCTAGAAAGCCATCAGAGGGTATTTGGATTGAAACACTCTTTCAAATGCAGAAGACTAAAGCTCTGAATTGACTTTTTCCAGAAAATGTCAGAAGAGTGGAAAAGCAGAGCACAAAAACCGGCAGATTTTTGTTGGGGTACATGCTTAGGAATTTCCAGAGGGGCCCCTGAAGTCTGAGCACGCCTTGCGTATGTCAGCTTCCTTCCTCATGACCTTGTCACGGGCGGGATTCCTCACACTGGCTCCCGGCAGTTGGTCATAACTTTTCTTCCAAGGAGTAAGTGTCTTTTAATCTCATGGCTGCAGTCACCATCTGAAGTGATTTTGGAGCCCCCCAAAATAAAGTCTGACACTGTTTCTTCTGTTTCCCCATCTATTTGCCATGAAGTGATGGGACCAGATGCCATGATCTTCGTTTTCTGAATGTTGAACTTTAAGTCAACTTTATCGCTCTCCTCTTTCACTTTCATCAAGAGGCTTTTTAGTTCCTCTTCACTTTCTGCCATAAAGGTGGGGTCATCTGCATATATGAGGTTATTGTTATTTCTCCCAGCAATCTTGATACCAGCTTGTGTTTCTTTCAGTGCAGCGTTTCTCATGATATACTCTGCATAGAAGTTAAATAAGCAGGGTGACAATATACAGCCTTGACGTACTCCTTTTCCTATTTGGAACTAGTCTGTTGTTCCATGTCCAGTTCTACCTATTGCTTCCTGACCTGCATACAGATTTGTCAAGAGGCAGGTCAGGTGGTCTGGTATTCCCATCTCCTTCAGAATTTTCTACAGTTTATTGTGATCCACACAGTCAAAGGCTTTGGCATAGTCAAGAAAGCAGAAATAGATGTTTTTCTGGAACTCTCTTGCTTTTTCCATGATCCAGGAGATGTTGGCTTTTTGATCTCTGGTTCCTCTGCCTTTTCTAAAACCAGCTTGAACATCAGGGAGTTCACGGTTCACGTATTGCTGAAGCCTGGCTTGAAGAATTTTGAGCATTACTTTACTAGCATGTGAGATGAGTGCAATTGTGCAGTAGTTTGAGCATTCTTTTGCATTGCTTTTCTTTGGAATTGGAATGAAAACTGACCTTTTCCAGTCCTGTGGCCACTGCTGAGTTTCCAAATTTGCTGGCATATTGACTGCAGCACTTTCACAGCATCATCTTTCAGGATTTGAAACAGCTCAACTGGAATTCCATCACCTCCACTAGCTTTGTTCATAGTGATGCTTTCTAAGGCCCACTTGACTTCACATTCCAAGATGTCTGGCTCTAGATTAGTGATCACATCATCATGATTATCCGGGTCATGAAGATGTTTTTTGTACAGTTCTTCCGTGTATTCTTGTCACCTCTTCTTAATATCTTCTGCTTCTGTTAGGTCCATACCATTTCTGTCCTTTATCGAGCCCATCTTTGCATGAAATGTTCCCTTGGTATCTCTAATTTTCTTGAGGAGATCTCTAGTCTTTCCCATTCTGTTGTTTTCCTCTATTTCTTTGCACTGATCGCGGAAGAAGGCTTTCTTATCTCTTCTTGCTATTCTTTGGAACTCTGCATTCAGATGCTTATATGTTTCCTTTTCTCCTTTGCTTTTCACCTCTCTTCTTTTCACAGCTATTTGTAAGGCCTCCCCAGACAGCCATTTTGCTATTTTGCATTTCTTTTCCATGGGGATGGTCTTGATCCCTGTCTCCTGTACAATGTCACGAACCTCATTCCATAGTCATCAGGCACTCTATCTACTAGCTCTAGGCTCTTAAATCTATTTCTCACTTCCACTGTATAATCATAAGGGATTTGATTTAGGTCATACCCAAATGGTATAGCAGTTTTCCCTGCTTTCTTCAATTTAAGTCTGAATTTGGTAATAAGGAGTTCATGATCTGAGCCACAGTCAGCTCCCGGTCTTGTTTTTGCTGACTGTATAGAGCTTCTCCATCTTTGGCTGCAGAGAATATAATCAATCTGATTTCGGTGTTGACCATCTGGTGATGTCCATGTGTAGAGTCTTCTCTTGTGTTGTTGGAAGAGGGTGTTTGCTATGACCGGTGCATTTTCTTGGCAAAAACTCTATTAGTCTTTGCCCTGCTTCATTCCGCATTCCAAGGCCAAATTTGCCTGTTACTCCAGGTGTTTCTTGACTTCCTACTTTTGCATTCCAGTCCCCTAGAATGAAAAGGACATCTTTTTGGGGTGTTAGTTCTAAAAGGTCTTGTAGGTCTTCATAAAACTGTTCAACTTCAGCTTCTTCAGCATTGCTGGTTGGGGCATAGACTTGGATACCTGTGATACTGAATGGTTTGCCTTGGAGACAGACAGAGATCATTCTTTCATTTTTGAGATTGCATCCAAGTACTGCATTTTGGACTCTCTTGTTGACCATGAAGGCTAGTCCATTTCTTCTGAGGGATTCCTGCCCGCAGTAGTAGATATAATGGTCATCTGCATTAAATTAACCCATTCCAGTCCATTTTAGTTCACTCATTCCTAGAATGTTGACGTTCACTCTTGCCATCTCTTGTTTGACCACTTCCAATTTGCCTTGATTCATGGACCTGGCATACCAGTTTCCTATGCAATATTGCTCTTTACAGCATAGGATCTTGCTTCTATCACCAGTCACATCCACAGCTGGGTATTGTTTTTGCTTTGGCTCCATCCCTTCATTCTTTCTGGAGTTATTTCTCCACTGATCTCCAGTAGCATATTGGGCACCTAGTGACCTGGGGAGTTCCTCTTTCAGTATCCTATCATTTTGCCTTTTCCTACTGTTCATGAGGTTCTCAAGGCAAGAATACTGAAGTGGCTTGCCATTCCCTTCTCCAGTGGACCACATTCTGTCAGACCTCTCCACCATGACCCGCCCATCTTGGGTTGCCCCACAGGCATGGCTTGGTTTCATTGAGTTAGACAAGGCTGTGGTCCTAGTGTGATTAGATTGACAAGTTTTCTGTGAGTATGGTTTCAGTGTGTCTGCCCTCTGATGCCCTCTTGCAACACCTACTGTCTTACTTGGGTTTCTCTTACCTTGGGTGTGGGGTATCTCTCACGTCTGCTCCAGCAAAGCACACCGCTGCTCCCCTCCTTGGATGAGGGGTATCTCCTTACCGCCACTGTTCCTGACCTTCATCGTGGGATAGCTCCTCTAGGCCCTCCTGTGCCTGTGCAGCCATCGCTCCTCGGGTTGCTCCTCCTGGGCCGCCAGCCCTGGCCTTGGACGTGGGTGGCTCCTTCCAGCTGTCGCCCCTGGCCTCAGGCTCGGGGTGGCTCCTCAGGGTTACTGCTCCAGGCATCAGGCACGAGGTGGCTTCTCTCGGCCGCCCCTGACCTCGGACACGGGGTAGCTCCTCTCGGCCGCCACTGACCTTGGACGCAGGGTAGCTCCTCTCGGCCGTTCCTGTGCTGTCACAGCCTGGCACTCTAGGCCACTGCCCCTGACCTTGGACGTGGGGTAGCTCCTCTCGCCTGCGCTTAGTGAGCCGGCTCGCAGCAGCCTGCGCTTAGTAAAATACTAGTAAAACTAATTAAACAAAAAAAAAAAAAGGAAGAAACCACAAATATTCAGTATCAGAAATCAAATGAGAAGAATTCTTTATATAGCACTTAGATGATGCTGTGAAAATGCTGCACTCAATATGCCAGCAAATTGGGAAAACTCAGCAGTGGCCACAGGACTGGAAAAGGTCAGTTTTCATTCCAATTCCAAAGAAAGGCAATGCCAAAGAATGCTCAAACTACCGCACAATTGCACTCATCTCACACACTAGTAAAGTAATGCTCAAAATTCTCCAAGCCAGGCTTCAGCAATACATGAACCTTGAACTTCCAGATGTTCAAGCTGCTTTTAGAAAAGGCACAGGAACCAGAGATCAAATTGCCAACATCTGCTGGATCATCAAAAAAGCAAGAGAGTTCCAGAAAAGCATCTATTTCTGGTTTATTGACTATGCCAAGGCCTTTGACTGTGTGGATCACAACAAACTGTGGAAAATTCTGAAAGAGATGGGAATACCAGACCACCTAACCTGCCTCTTGAGAAATCTGTATGCAGGTCAGGAAGCAACAGTTAGAACTGGACATGGAACAACAGACTGGTTCCAAATAGGAAGGCTGTATATTGTCACCCTGCTTATTTGTCTTACATGCAGAATACATCATGAGAAACTCTGGGCTGGAAGAAGCACAAGCTGGAATCATGATTGCCCGAAGAAATATCAATAACCTCAGATATGGAGATGACACCACCCTTATGGCAGAAAGTGAAGAGGAACTAAAGTACCTCTTGATGAAAGTGAAAGAGGAGAGTGAAAAATTTGGGTTAAAGCTCAACATTCAGAAAACGAAGATCATGGCATCTGGTCTCATCACTTCATGGGAAATAGATGGGGAAAGAGTGGAAACAATGTCAGACTTTATTATTTTGGGTTCTAAAATCACTGCAGATGGTGATTGCAGCCATGAAATTAAAAGACACTTACTCCTTGGAAGGAAAGTTATGACCAACCTAGACAACATATTCAGAAGCAGAGACATTACTTTGCCAACAAAGGTCCGTCTAGTCAAGGCTATGGTTTTTCCAGTGGTCATATATGGATGTGAGAGTTGGATTGTGAAGAGAGCTGAGTGCCAAAGAATTGATGCTTTTGAAGTGTGGTGTTGGAGAAGACTCTTGAGAGTCCCTTGGACTGCAAGGAGATCCAACCAGTCCATCCTAAAGGAGATAAGTTCTGGATGTTTATTGAAAGGACTGATAGTGAAGCTGAAACACCAATACTTTGGCCACTTCATGCAAAGAGTTGACTCATTGGAAAAGACTCTGATGCTGGGAGGGATTGCGAGGAGGAGGAAAAGGGGATGACAGAGGATGAGATGGCTGGATGGCATCACCAACTCGATGGACGTGAGTCTGAGTGAACTTCAGGAGCTGGTGATGGACAGGGAGGCCTGGCGTGTTGTGATTCATGGGGTTGCAAAGAGTTGGACATGTCTGAGCCACTGAACTGAACCGAACTAGACCTTGACAAGGTACTTAGAGAACTTTGTAAAATACTTAGGACGAATAATTAAACAACAGAGGTCAAAATTCAGTATGTTATAAATACCAATGTATCATAATTGATACATAAAAATAGAATAAAATAAGAAAAATGTATATATCTACTAAATAAATCAAATTAATAATTAGCTATAAAAAGGAACACACTTGGGTCAGTTCTAATGAGATGGATGAACCTAGAGACTATTATACCTGGAGAAGGAAATGGCAACCCACTCCAGTACCCTTGCCTGGAAAATCCCATGGATGGAGGAGCCTGGTGGTCTGCCGTCTATGGGGTTGCACAGAGTTGGACATGACTGAAGCGTACATGGGGTAACAAAAAGTTGGACACGACTGAGCAACTTCACTTTCACTTTTCACTTTCATGTATTGGAGAAGGAAATGGAAACCCACTCCAGTGTTCTTGCCTGGAGAATCCCAGGGATGGGGGAGCCTGGTGGTCTGCCATCTATGGGGTCACACAGAGTTGGACATGACTGAAGTGACTTAGCAGCAGCGGCAGCAGCAGCAGAGACTACTATACTAAGTGAAGTCAGAAAAAGAAAGATAAATATTGTATACTAACACATATATATATATATATATATATATAATCTAGAAAGATGGTACTGATGAATTTATTTGCAAGGCAGCAGAGGAGAAACAGACATAGAGAACAGACATGGACATGGTGAGATGGGAGAAGAGGTCAAGAGGTAGGGAGAGAGTAACATGGAAATTTACATTACCATAAGTAAAATAGATAGTCAAGGGAGTTGATGTATGACTCAGGGGACTCAAACAGGGTCTCTATCAACCTAGAGGGGTAGGATGGGGAGGGAGATGGGAGGGAGGTTTAAGAGGGTGGGGACATATGTACACCTATGACTGATTTATGTTGATGTTTGATAGGAAACAACAAAATTCTGTAAAGCAATTATCCTTCAATTAAAAAATAAATAAATCTTTAAAAAATAAAAAAAATAATTAAAAAGCCAGACCACCTAACCACAGAAGCAACAAAAACTTTCCACAGACAAAATTATAGGTCTGCAATTATAAAATACCCAAATAATTAAAAAAATTTTAACTCATAAATAATCTGCATTTGCCATTTGTGGAGAAAAATGAAAGATTTTCCAGTTTCTTTTGTGAGGCCACCGTTACACTGACACTGTAATTCTACCAGGACATCAGAAAATAAAGCATAGGCCATGTTTTTCATAAGAAAGGTGAAGATATTCTAAGCAAAGTATTATTATATAAGTTAAGCTATATAATAAATCACAATTGTATAATATCAAGTGGAACATACTTGAACAGGGGTCCTCAACCCCCAGGTTATGGACCACTATCAGTCCATAGCCTGTTAGGAACTGGGCTGCACAGCAGTAAGTGAGTGACAGGCAAGTGAGCAAAGCTTCATCTATATTTACAGCTATTCCCCATTGTTCACATTATACTCTGAGCTCCACTTCCTGTCAGATCAGCAAAGGCATTAGATTCTTATGGAAGGGGGAGCCCTACCATCAGTTGTGCATGCAAGGGATCTAGGTTGAGCACTCTTTATGAGAATTTAATGCCTGATGATCTGAGGTAGAGCTGAGGTGGTAAAGCTAGTATAGGGAAGTGGCCACAGATGGAGATCATCATTAGCAAAGAGGTTTGGCTGCCCAGATATCATAATAAATCAATTGTTTACAGACTCATATCAAAACCCTATCATTGAATGGCAAGTGACGATTAAGCTGCATCTGGTGGCAGACTTTAAATCAAAATCTGATACTTATTTTAGTGCATGCATAGCTCACATATTATTTTATTTATCACTTCTATCCATGACTATTTCATGCACTGCATTTGTCTCAGTTACAGTTTTGATAAGCTAACCAAAAGCTAACCTACCCAAGCTGAGTAAAAAGCAAATGTATCTGGAGAGCTTCTTTGAACAGGGGGAAAGACCCAATGATGAGATAGCAGAAGACTCTAAGACTGTCAACAAAAAGAAACCTGAATTTTAAAGAACACCAAGAGTCCTAAACTATCGGTTCATTGCAACAGGTTAGCCACATTCTCTAAGCCCTCTTTGTATATTATGTGGTGACTGGCTAACCAATGAAGCCATGAAACCTTCAAAACTTCTTTGCCACATGGAGACTAAGCACTCTGCATTAAAAGACAATCTTTCACAGCAGTGGAGATGCAAACATAGAGAACAGACTTGTGGATACAGTGGAGGAAGGAGAGGGTGGGATGAATTGAAAGAGTAACATTGAAACATACACATTACCACCTAAAATAGATAACCAGTGTATGATGCAGAGAGCTCAAATCTGATGCTCTATGACAACACAGAGGGGTGGGATGGGGTAGGAGATGGGAGGGAAGTTCAAGAGGGAAGGGCCATATGTATACCTATAGCTGATTCATGTTTATGTATGGCAGAAACTAACAAAATATTGTAAAGCAATTATCCTCCAATTAAAACTTTTAAAAAGTGAAACAAAGTCTTTGGAGTTTTTCAAAAGAAAAAAACATAAACACAAAGAACAGAAGGAATTATTGAAGGTCACCACTTCATCAAATATGTCTGCACTTCCTTTCCAGCATATTTTCCAGGAAAGTGTGCATATGTTATATGCACTTGTGTCACTAACATCGCAGCTGCAGAATTATTCAAGTCTTTGAATGATTACATATCAGGAAAACTGAACTGTTTCTGATTTCAGTACTTGGGACAAAAAGGTAGCTTCTGACCACAGAACACAGCCTATATCATCTATAGGGAAATGCTAACTAGCCAAGAAACGTTACCTGTATTAACAATGATTTGTGGGCTGTGATTAAAATTATCAACTACACTGAAGTACATAACCTCAAGTCACATGTGTTCATTCAGCTTTATGGAGATGAATGCAGAGCACACACATCTTCTTTTATACACGAAGTGAGATGGCTTTCTAAGGGTAGATGACTGGCCAGAGTTTTTGAGCTATGAGAACTGCTCCAGAGATTTATGCCAAAGCCTTTGACTGTGTGGGTCACAAGAAACTGTGGAAAATTCTGAAAGAGATGGGAATACCAGACCACCTGACTTGCCTCTTGAGAAATCTGTATGCAGGTCAGGAAGCAACAGTTAGAACTGGGCATGGAACAACAGACTGGTTCCAAATAGGAAAAGGAGTACGTCAAGGCTGTATATTGTCACCCTGCTTATTTAACTTCTATGCAGAGTACATCATGAGAAACGCTGGGCTGAAGAAACGCAAGCTGGAATCAAGACTGCCAGGAGAAATATCAATAACCTCAGATATGCAGATGACCCCACCCTTATGGCAGAAAGTGAAGAGGAGCAAAAAAGCCTCTTGATGAAAGTGAAAGAGGAGAGCAAAACGTTGGCTTAAAACTCAACATTCAGAAAACGAAGATCATGGCATCCGGTCCCATCACTTCATGGGAAATAGATGGGGGAAAAAGTGGAAACAGTGTCAGATTTTATTTTTTGGGGCTCCAAAATCACTACAGATGGTGACTGCAGCCATGAAATTAAAAGACGCTTACTCCTTGGAAGAAAAGTTATGACCAACCTAGGCAGTATATTCAAAAGCAGAGACATTACTTTGCCGACTAAAGTCCATCTAGTCAAGGTTATTGTTTTTCCAGTGGTCATGTATGGATGTGAGAGTTGGACTGTGAAGAAGGTTGAGCCCCGAAGAGTTGATGCTTTTGAAGTGTGGTGTTGGAGAAGACTCTTGAGAGTCCCTTGGACTGCAAGGCGATCCAACCAGTCCATTCTGAAGGAGATCAACCCTGGGATTTCTTTGGAAGGAATGATGCTAAAGCTGAAACTACAGTACTTTGGCCGCCTCATGCGAAGAGTTGACTCATTGGAAAAGACTCTGATGCTGGGAGGGTTTGGTGGCAGGAAGAGAAGGGGACGACCCAGGATGAGGTGGCTGGATGGCATCATGGACTCGATGGACGCGAGTCTGAGTGAACTCCGGGAGATGGTGATGGACAGGGAGGCCTGGAGTGCTGTGATTCGTGGGGTCACAAAGAGTAGGACATGACTGAGAGACTGAACCGAACTGAACACAAACCTTGCTTACTTGTTTAACATATTCAACCTGCTCAATGAACTCTATCTGTCACTTCAGGAGAGAACAACTGTGTTCAAGTAAGCAAATAAAGTGGCTGCATTCAAAGCCAAATTGGAATTATGGGGAGTGATGAGTGATCTTTCATATTTTTGAGATTTCACATATTAATAGAGATTTTTGAAAGGGACTGAACTGGGGCTTTTTTCTCCCAGCTGGTGCACGGTCACCTATCTCAGCTTTCAAAAGAGTTTGAGCATTACTTCCCAACCACAAAAGACCCCTGAACTGGGAAGGAATGGATCCATGACCCATCTGTGAATAAGCCAGATGAATCTACTTTGTCTGTGCTACAAGAGGATCAACTGCTTGAGATGGCAAATGATGGTGGTTTTGAAAGTAGGTTTGAAGCAACTTCAAATCTCCATACATTCTGGATTAAAGTCAAAGTCCTGAGATTGCCACAAAAGCACTGAAAAGTCTGCTTCCGTTTGCAGCATCTTATCTCCTGCAGTGACAGTAATCAAAACAAGATTATGGAGTAGATTGGACATGAACAAAAAACTTCAGGTGTTATTGTCTCTCATCACACCCAGATGAGACTATCTAGTTTCAGGAAAACAATCCCAAGGCTCCCACTGATACTGCATTATCGTGAGTGGTATAATTGTTCTTGTTGAGTTGCTCAGTCATGTCCGACTCTTTGCGATCCCTGCAGCATGCCAGGCTTCCCTATCTTTCACTATCTCTGAGAGTTTGCACAAACTCATGTCCATTGAGTTGGTGATGCCATCCAACCACCTCATCCTCTGTCGAGTGCTTCTCCTACAGCCTTCAATCTTTCCCAGCATCAGGGTCTTTTCTAATCAGTTGGCTCTGCATCAAGTGGCCAAGGTATTGGAGCTTCAGCATCAGTCCTTTCTATGAATATTCAGGGTTGATATCCTTTAGGATAGGCTAGTTTGATCTCCTTCCAGTCCAAGGGACTCAAGAGTCTTCTCCAACACCACAGTTTGAAAGCATCAATTTTTCCATGCTCAGCCTTCTTTATGGTCCAACTCTCACATACATATATGACCAGTGGAAACATGATAGCTTGGACTATATGGATCTTTGTTGGCAAAGCAATGTCTCTGCTTTTTAATATGCTGCCTAGGTATGTCAAATCTTTTCTTCCAAGGAGCAAGCATCTTTTAATTTCGTGGCTGCAGTCAAAGTTCATGGTGATTTTGGAGGCCAAGAAAATGAAATCTGCCAGTGTTTTCATTTTTTCCCTTTCTGTTTGTCACGAGGTGATGGGACAGAATCCCATGATCTTAGTGTTTTGAATGTTGAGTTTTAAGCCAGCTTTTTCACTCTCCTCTTTGACCTTCATCAAGAGGCTCCATAGTTCCTCTTAGCTTTTTGCCATTAGGGTGATATCATCTGCATATCTGAGGTTGTTGATATTTCTCCTGGCAATCTTCATTCCAGCTTGTGAGTCATCCAGCTAGGGATTTTGCATGATACACTTTGAGTATAAGTAAAAAAAGCAGGATGACAATATACAACCTTGACATACTCCTTTCCCAATTTAGAACCAGTTCATTGTTCCATGTCTTGTTCTAACTTGCTTCTTGACATGTGTACAGGTTAATCAGGAGACAGGTAAGGTGGCAGAGTGTTCCCATCTCTTTAAGAATTTCCTACAGTTTGTTGTGATCCACACAATCAAAGACTGTGTAAATGTATGTGTATATGTATGGCTTGGGAGCAGAAGAAGATGATGGATCAGTAAGACAGGGAGATTGCCAGCCTCCTCACAAATTTTGATACATCAAAAATTCATCAAAATATGGGACAACTCCCACAAAGCAACCTCTAGGTGACAGCAGAAGGCCCCAGGCCTCCAGAGGGGCAGGCTAAGCTCCCTGGAATGAGGTAGGAGAGAATGGAGACAAAAAGGGGAAAAGACAAGAGAACTTCTTGATGGGAGCTTGTGCCTTGAAGGAGGGAGAGAGTTATGAAGCAGGAAGAATTCCCATGCACTGGGAAGCTCCCTCACAGGAGGGCCCAAGGGGTAGCTGTGGAATCTCAGATAACAGGGCAAAGCACAGGATTAGAAGGCAAAAAACAGAGAAAACTGCACTTCTCAGCCCATAACAACTCACAGACTTGGCCTCAACCAGATTTCAGGCTTGGGGAACTGAGAGAAGCCCACAGAAGCCCCACAGCACAAAGGGCGAGCCTGGGGTGCCAAGAGAGGTGTGGCATACAAACCTCCCCAGCACACACAAACCCAGTGGCACAGAGAGTGGGTCCCAGGGACTGAAAGAACACACACGTTCCGTGACGTAAAGGGTGGGTCCAGTGAGTCAAGACAAGTGCACACAAGTCCTACAATGCAGAAGGCAGGCCCAGGAAGCTGAGACAAGTGCACACAAGCCCCATGACACAGAGGGAAAGCTCAGCAGCCTGAGGGAATCCCACACAATTCTCAGTGACACAGAGGGCAGGGTTGGGGAGCTGAGAAAATATCCACTCAAGCCCCTAACTAGCAAGTTTTGGCCTGCAATGCAGAGAAGAACTGGGGAACAGAAGAACCAGCAAAGATTCCAGGGACAAGTAAGGGGGCTGGCAGCAGTGAAAGATATGCTGAGAAGGCCACTTTCCATAGTGGCTATGGAAATAGACATGTCTAACACTGCCAAAGCCAGAAGGACTGCCCAAAGACATACGGAATCCATAGACATCCCAAAACCTACTATGTACACTGCACTGTCCTTCAGAGAGACAAGATCCAGCTCCATCAATCAGAACACACAAATTCCCCCAACGAGGAAAACATTGCAGGACACTAACCCAGCCCCATCTACGGGGGCAGACTCCACAACCAAGAACTATGATCTTGAAACTTTAAAAAATTTTTCGTATACATCACACATTTTTCCCCCTACATATTTCTACATTCACATTAGCCCTTTGCATTGCTGTGGAGTTTCCCTCTTTTTATTTGTTAAAAATTTTTAAAGGTTTTTTTTTTTTTCCTTTTTCACCATTTTTTTTATGATTTTTTCTCCCTGATTTTGTTTTTGGTATATTTGACTGCTTTTCTTAGTTCTTTATCTGCTACAGCTGCTCCTGACTATATAACAATCTTTTTCACATGGAGCTATTTATCTTTGCTTTTCTATTTTTCCTTTTTTCACTCTTTCTTTTTTTAACCCTTTCTACCCCTTCCCTTTCTCTTTTCTCTCTCTTCTCTTTTTTTCTCTTTCTCTTCCCTTTTGCTTTCACTCTTTCTTTTTTGTAAGTTAAATTGTTGAGCTCTCTTTGCTATATTCCCCAGTTGGCACCCTGCTCAGGCTTAGTTTTTCAGGTTGAGCATTAGCTGGCTCTTCTTTTAATTGGTTGATATCCCTTTTGGTTTCCCTTGTTCACCAAGATAATCTCCTGTACTCTTTTCTTCAGAATACTTTGGTTATAACTCTGTGTGAAAGTGTGTATATATGTCCTATTATTTCTCTAATGACCTTTTTGATCTCCTCCAACTAGAAAATAGGCACAAGTCACCCCTAACAAGAAAACCAACACAAACCACTCAACCAACATTTCCCTCCAAAGGCAAAAACCAAAAGGAAGAAGGAATACACCCTAAGGCCTGGGAAAAGGAGACCTCAAGCAGAGTAAGAAAAAAAATTGAAAAGACAGAAATACAGCACAAATGGAAGAACAAGGGAGAAGCTCACAAACAAAATAAACAAAAAGGAAATAAGCAATCGACCTGAAAGATAATTCAAAATAATGATAGTCAGGATACTCCAAAGACTTGGATATGAATTTTTACCCCTAGGCCAAGTATCCACGTGGACACACAGGGTGTTTTCCCCACAAGATCCAAGAATGTCCCAGACAGACCTAGGCTTACTAGCTCTCTCCTGCAGAGGAAACGTGATGGAACAGACATTTGGAGTTTGCTTTGACATTCCCTGGGGGTGTGGAAGCCCTCCCTGGGAGCAGGGACTCAGGGGCCATTGCCACTGGAAAATGACCTCCAAGCAAGCACTTTCCAGCCGTGTGTGACTCTCAGTATGCAGAAGGCTGACAAAGCTATCTTCCTTGGAAGAAGGAAAGGCATCCACAGAGATTTTGTTTTCAGGCCTCTATTTGCAGCAAGTGTTTCGCTTCTCAGATGTCAGACCTCCAGACCTAGACTGAGGTTCTCAATTCCAGAGTCAGGGCCATATGTCTCCCTGCACTTTCTTAGACTTGCAAACATATTCCTAGGTCAGAGTAGTATTGCCCAGGAGGAATCAGGCTGTGAGAGTGTGTTTGAGGACACTGGGTGCCATACTGGGGTCAACCTGGTCAAGGGTACCTTGCAACTCTGATGGGCCAGAGCTGAGGAGTTGTGGGCCTTCCCCTTGTTTCAGAAATCCCAAAGCAGGGAGCCAGGCTAGCTCTGTCAGAAGGAAGCAAACAGCAACTGGATAGATTTTCAAGCAGTTGCTAGGCCACACCCCATTAGGGCTCGTCTGAAGAAAAAGGCAAATTTTGGCCTCTAGGTCTGGCCTTCTGGTAGACTTACAGGGAGTTTTCCACCCAGGATCCAAGAACGTTCCAGAGACACCTAAGCTCACTAGCTCTCTCTGGCACAGGAACATGAAGGAACAGACGTATGCAGGTTGCTTTGAGGTTCCCAGGGAGTGTGGGAACCCTCCCTAGGTGCATGGTCTCAGAGACCTTTGCCCTTGAAAAACGACCTCCAAGCAGGCGCTTTCCAGCCTTGTGTGACTCTCAGTATGCAGGAGGATGGCAAAGCTATCTTCCTTGGAGGAATGAAAGGCATTCACTCAGATTGTGTTTTGGGCCCCAGCTGAGGAGTTGCGGGCCTCCCCCTTGCTTCAGAAATCCCATAGAGGGGAGCCAAGCTAGCTCTGTCAGAGGAAGCAAAGAGCAACTGGATGGATTTTCAAGCAGTTGCTAGGCTGCACCCTCTTAGATGTCCCTGGGAGATAAAGGTGAATTTTGGCCACTAGGCCCTGTATCCAGGTTAAAGCACAGGGTGTTTTCCTGCAGGATCCAAGAAGTTTCAGACACACCTAGGCTCACTACTTCTCTCCTGCACAGGAAACATGAAGGAACAGATGTTTGAAGGTTGCTTTGATGTTCCCTGGGAGTGTGGGAGCCCTCCCTAGGTGCAGAGCCTCAGAGGACTTTGCCACTGAAAAATGACCTCCAAGTAGGTGCTTTCCAGCCGTGTGTGACTCTCCGTACACAGGAGGCTGGCAATGATATCTCCTTGGAGGAAGGAAAGGCATCCCCAGAGACAGTGTCTTCAGGCTTCTAACTTGCACCAAGCATTACACTTCTCATATGTCAGACCTCCTGGCCTACTCCAAGGGCCTCAATTCCTGAGTCAGGGCCGTGTGTCTCCGTGCACATTCTGAGCCTTGTAAACACACTCCTAGGTCACAGCGGTACTACCCATGAGGAATCAGGCTGCGGGAGTGTGTCTGGGAAGGCTGGGTGCCATACTGGAGTCACCCGGTCGAGGGCGCATTGCACCTCCAATAGGCCCCAGCTGAGGAGCTGCGGGTCTCCCCCTTGCTTCAGAAATCCCAAAGCGGGGAGCCAAGCTAGCTCTGTCAGATGGAAGCAAACAGCAACTGGATGGATTTTCAAGCACCTGTTAGGCTGCACCCTGCTAGGGCTCCCCAGGAGAAAAAGGTGAATTTTGGCCCCTAGGCCCGGCAACCAGATAGATGCACAGGGTGTTTTCCATGTAGGATCCAAGAACTTTCCACCCTAGTAGGCCCACTAGCTCTCTCCTGCACAGGAAACGTGAAGGAACAGACGTTTGGAAGTTGCTTTGACATTTCCTGGGAGTGTGGGAGTCTCCCTGTAGCCAGAACTTCAGAGGCCTTTGCCACGGAAAAATGTTCTCCAAACAGGCCCTTTCCACCTG
Organism: Capra hircus; assembly: GCF_001704415.2. Classification (NCBI taxonomy): domain Eukaryota; kingdom Metazoa; phylum Chordata; class Mammalia; order Artiodactyla; family Bovidae; genus Capra; species Capra hircus. The sequence goes on from NC_030810.1 coordinate 119,976,440, forward strand.
TGCATGACTCAGTATGCTGCAGGCTGGCAAAGCTATCTTCCTTGGAAGAAGGGAAGGCATCCACAGAGATTGTGTTTTCATGCGTCTAACTTGCAGCAAGCTTTTTGTTTCTCAGATGTCAGACCCTCTGGTCCAAGGGCCTCATTTCCAGAATCAGGGACATGTTTCTCCTTGTACTTTCCGACCATTGCAAACACATTTTGAGGTCAGAACAGTACTGCCTATGAGGAATCAGGATTTTGGAGTGTATCTGAGGAGACCGGTTGCCATACTGGTGTTACCTGGTCGAGGGTACCTTGCACCTCCAACAGGCCCCAGCTCAGGAGTTGCCAATCTCCCCTTTGCTTCAGAAATTCCAAGGCGGAAGCCAAGCTAGCTCTGTCAGAAGGAAGCAAACAGCAGCTGGATGGATTTTCAAGCAGCTGCTAAGCCACATCCCGCTTGGGCTCCCCAGGAGTAGAAGGCGAATTTTGTCCTCTAGGCCCGGCAACCAGGTGGATGTACAAGGTGTTTCCCCGCAGGATCCAAGAACGTTCCAGACGCATCTAGGCTCACTAGATCTCTCCTACATAGGAAACGTGAAGGAACAGACATATGGAGGTTGCTTTGACATTCCCTGGGAGTGTGGGAGCCCTCCCTAAGTGCAGAGACTCAGAAGCCTATGCCACTGAAAAATGACCTCCAAGCTGGCACTTTCCAGCCATATGTGAGTCTCAGTATGCAGGAGGATGGCAAAGATATCTTCCTTGGAGGAAGGAAAAGCATCCAGAGAGATTGTGTTTTCAGGCTTCTAACTGGCAGCAAGTGTTTCGCTTCTCTGATATCAACCACAGGCCTGCTCTGAGGGCCTCAATTCCAGAGTCAGGGCTTTGTGTCTCCCTGCATGTTTTGAGCCTTGCAAACACATTCGTAGGTCAGAGCAATACTGTTCATGAAGAATCAGGCTGCAAGAGTGTGTTTGAGGAGGATGGGTGCCATACTGGGGTCACCTGGTCAAGGTCATCTTGCACCTCCAACAAGCCCTAGCTCAAGAGTTGCCGGTCTCCCCCTTGCTTCAGAAATTCCAAAGCAGGAGCCAAGCTAGCTCTGTCAGAAGGAAGCAAACAGCAACTGGATGGATTTTCAAGCAGTTGCTAGGCCGCACCCTGCTAGGGCTCCCCAGGAGAAAAAGGCGTATTTTGGCCCCTAGGCCCAGCATCCAGGTGGAGGCACAGGGTGTTTTCTATGCAGGATCCAAGAATGTTCCAGACACACTTAGGCTCACTAGCTCTCTCCTGCACAGGAAATGTGAAGGAATAGACGTTTGGAGGTTGCTTTGATGTTCCCTGAGAGTGTGGGAGCTGTCTCTAGGCCCAGAGCCTCAGAGGCCATTGCCATGGAAAAATGTCCTCCAAACAGGCCCTTTCCAGCAGGCTGGCAAAGCTATCTTCCTTGGAAGAAGGAAAGGAATCCACAGAGATTGTGTTTTCATGCTTCTAACTTGCAGCCAGTGTTTTGCTTCTCAGATGTCAGACCTCCAGACCTGGTCTGAGGGCCTCACTTCCAGAGTCAGGGACATGTTTCTCCTTGTACTTTCCGACCATTGCAAACACATTCCGAGGTCAAAACAGTACTGCCTATGAGGAATCAGGATGCAGGAGTGTGTCTGAAGAGACCGGTTGCCATACTGGTGTCACCTTGTCAAGGGCACCTTGCACCTCCAACAGGCCCCAGCTCAGGAGTTGCCGGTCTCCCACCTTGCTTCAGAAATACTAAGGTGGAAGCCAAGCTAGCTCTGTCAGAAGGAAGCAAACAGCAACCGGATGGACTGTCAAGCAGTTGCTAGGCCGCACCCTGCTAGGGCTCCCCAGAAGTAAAAGGCAAATTTTGGCCCCCAGGCTCAGTATCTAGGTGGATGCACAGGGTGTTTTCCCCGCAGGATCCAAGAATGTTCCAGACACACCTAGGCTCGTTAGCTCTCTGCTGCACAGGAAACATGAAGGAACAGAAGTTTGGAGGTTGCTTTCATGGTCCCTGGGAGTGTGGGAGCCCTCCCTAAGTGCAGAGACTCAGAGGCATTTGTCATTGAAAAAAACTACAAGCAGGCCTTTTAAAGCTGTGTGTGACTCTCAGTATGTGGGCAGCTGGCAAAGCTATCTTCGTTAGAGGAAGGAAAGGCATCCAGAGAGATTGTGTTTTAGGCTTCAAACTAGCAGCAAGAGTTTTTATTTTTAGAAGTCAGACCTCTAGGTCGGCTCTGAGGGTCTCAAATCCAGAGTCAGAGCTGTGTGTCTCCCTGCACATTACAAGCCTTGCAAACACATCCTAGTTCAGAGTGGTCCTGCCCATGAGGAATCAGGGTGTGAGAATGTGTCTGAAGAGGCCGGGTGCTATACTGGTGTCACCAGTTTGAGGACATCTTGCACCTCCAATGGTCCCCAGCTGAACGTTGCGGGCCTCCCTCTTGCTTCAGAAATCCCAAAGTGGGGAGCCAAGTTAGCTCTGTCAGAAGGAAGCAAACAGCAACTGGATGCCTTTGCTAGCAGTTGCTGGGCTGCCCCGTGTTAGGGCTCCCCAGGAGACAAAGGCCAGTTTGGGACCCTAGACCCGGGATCCAGGTGGGTGCCCAGGGTGTTTTCCCTGCAGGATCCAAGAACATTCTGGAATACCTAGGCTCATGAGCTCTCTCCTGCAGAGCAAATGTGATGAAAGAGCAGCGTGGAGGTTGCCTTGACATTCCCTGGGAGTGTGGGAGCCCTCCCTGGGTGCAGGGCCTCAGGGGCCATTGCCACTGAGAAGTGACATCCCAGCCAGTGCTTCCCATCTGGGTCTGACCCTCTGCCTGTAGGCGGCTGGGGAAGCTCTTTTCCTTGGAGGCAGGAACAGCAGCCATAGAGTGGGTTTTCAGGCCTCTATCTGGCAGCAAGTGTGTGGCTCTTTGGATGCCAGACCTCTGGGCCTATCCGAGGGCCTCAATTCCCGAGTCAGGGCCATGTGTCTGCCTGCACTCTCCGAGCCTTGCAGTTTCCTCGGTGAGTGCAGTCCTGCCCATGGGGAAGGAGGCTGTGGGAGTGTGTCTTAGGGGGCAAGGTGCAATGCTGGGGTCACCTGGCTGAGGGCACCTGGCACCTCCCATGGGCCCCTGGGGAGGATTGGCTGGCTGCACCCTGGTTTGCCAAATGCCAAAGCGAGGAGCAAAGCTAGCTATGGCAGAAGGAAGCAAACAGCAATGGGATGCCTTTGCAAGCAGTTGCTGAGCTGCCTCGCTTTAGGGCTCCCTGGGAGAAACATGTGAATTTCGTCCCCTAGGCCCAGGATCCAGGTGGTTGCCCAGGGTGTTCTCCCCACAGGATCCAAGCATGGTGCAGACAGACCTAGGCTCACAAGCTCACTCCTGCAGGGCAAACGTGACTGAACAGTCATTTGGAGGTTGTCTTGACGTTCCCTAGGAGTGTGGGAGCCCTCCCTGGGTGCAGGGCCTCAGGGGCCATTGCCACTGAGAAGTGACTTCCCAGCCAGCGCTTCCCATCTGGGTCTGACCCTCAGCCTGCAGGCGGCTGGGAATGCTATCTTCCTTGGAGGCAGGAATGGCAGCCCCAGAGAGTGGGTTTTCAGGCTTCTATCTGGTATGGCTCAGAAGCCAGACCTCCAGGCCTGCTCCAAGGGCCTCAATTCTCAATTCAGGGCCATGTGTCTCCCTGTACTCTCAAAGCCTTGCAAACACATTCCTAGGTCAGCTTGGTCCTGCCTGTGGGGAAGGAGGCTGTGGGAGTGTGCCTGAGGGGGCTGGGTGCCATGCTGGGGTCACCTGGCTGAGGGCACCTGGCACCTCTGAAGGACCCCCGGTGACAAGTGGTGGGCCAGCTGCTGGCCTGCAAAATGCTGAAGTGCAGAGCAAAGCTAGCTCTGGCAGAAGCTCTGGAGATCTTTGGAAGAAGCTCTGGAGACTTTGGAGGTGTGATCCTAGGTTCATGGTATGGGAAGTGGGGTAAACCAGGAAACTGTGTATATATGACCCCAGGCACAGGGTCTGGGGGATGGTCACTGTGGAAAGTGTGGACATATGCCCCTAGGTACAGGTTAGGGAAGGGTCACCCAAGAGACTGTGGATATGTGACTCCAGGTGCAGGGTCTGCGAGGGTTTCACCATGGAGCCTGAATATGTATGACCCAGGTACAGGGTCTGGGAAGTGGTGACACATAGGAAACTGTGGACATGTGACCCCTATTACAGGGTTTTGGAAGGGATAAACCTGGTGACCTGGGAGGTCGGGTCACCCTGAGACTATGGAAGTGTGACCCCAGGTACAGGTTCTGGGAGTTGGGGTCATCCTGAAGACTGTGGACATTTCACCCTAGGCACAGCTTCTGGGAGGTGGGGTCACCCTGGAGACTCTGGACATGTGACTCCAAGTGCAGGATCTGGGAAGCGAACTCATCCTGGAGACCGTGGACTTGTGACCTCAGGTTCATGGTCTTGAAGGTGGGGCTATCCTGGAGGCTGTGGGCTTGTACCAAGTACAGAGTTTTGGAGGGGAATCACTCTGGAGACTGTGGAAGTGTGACCCCAGGTGCATCTTAAGGAAAGTGGGGTAACCTAGGAGACTGGATATATGACTCCAGGTGCAGGGTCTGGGCAATGTCACCATAGAGAGTGTGGACATGTGACTTCAGGTGCAGGTTTGATAGAGGGCACCATAGAGACTGTGGTTGTGTGACCCCAGGTACAGAGTTCTGGATGAGTCACCCAGGGGACAGTAGATATGTGACACTAGTTACAGCGAAATGTGACACTAGTTACACTCTTTGGGAGGGTGTCACCCCGGAAACTGTGGAGATGTGACCCTAGTTGCATGGTTTTGTGTGGTGGGGTCAACCTGGAGACTGTGGATGTGTGAACCCTAGTAAGGGTCTGGGTGGTGTCATCCTGGAGACTGTATGTGTACCCCAGAAGCAGGGTCTGAGGGGAGAGCCTCACCCTGGAGACTGTGGATGTGCGACCTGAGATAAAAAGGTGTGGTGAGTTGGGGTCACCCTATGACTGTGGACAGGTAACCACAGATACATGGTCTGGTGTTGGGGTCCTTTAATGGACCAGAACCTGGTGGTCTGGAGTCGATGATAAGAAAGTGAAAGAGAGAGAGAGCCGGAGGGAGGGAGGGAGAGAGAGAGAGAGAGAAAGACACGGGGACCCAAGCTCTGATGGAGCAAAGGTATTTTATTAGCAGAAATGCAGGCTTATATATTTTTAGTAAGATAATTACTCAGCTATTACACAGGATTAAATTTTATCAATAGCCACAATATGGATAGTCTAATACATATAAGGTCGCTGAAGCTGAAAAGAATTACTGAAGGGAGTTACTGAAAGGAATCCAAGCAGGTACCATTTCTCATGATCTCAGTCTTGAGAGCTGCGTGCAGGTCTACTCGCTCTAGGAATAGGAACTGATAAGGAACAGAGAATTTATGAGAAACAGCATGTAGGAATCCTCCTGTTAAACATTCCCTGATAGTCTGGTGTGTTATTGTCACCCTGGAGATAATGCACATGTAACCCCAGGTGCAGGGTCTTGGGAGGGATGTCACCCTGGAATCTGGATCTGTGACCCAAGGTGCAGGAGGGAGTCACATTGAAGACTGTGAACATGTGACCCCAGGTGCAAAGTCTGGGAGGGTGGTCAACCTGGAGTCTGTGGACATGGACATGTACAGTGTTTGGGAGGGTTTCAACCTGCTGACTTGACCATGTGACCCCAGTAACAAGGTCTGGGAGCATGTCACCCTGGAGACTGTGGACGTGTGACCCCAGGTGCAGGGAGGTCATGCTAGAGGCTGTGCATGTGTGAGTGCAGGTACAGGGTCTGAAGGGTAGGGTTACCCTGGACACTGGACATGTGGCCCCAGGTACAGGGTCTGGGATGGGTGTTATCCTGGAGACTGTACATGTTTGACCCCAGGTGTACTGAGTGGGAAGGTCATCACCCTGGAGACCATGGATGTGTGACCCAAGGTTCAGGGTATGAAAAGGGTGTCACCCTGCAGACTGTGGACCTGTGACCACAGGTACACCAGGAGGGATGTCATCCTGGAGACTGGACATGTGACCGTAGGTACAGGGTCTGAATGGGATCACCCTAGACTGCCGGGAGCCAGCGTGAGGAACTCCGCCCATGGCAAAGGTCATGAGGAAGGAGGCTTGGCATACACAAAGGCGTGATCAAGCCTCAGGAAACCCCCTGTTCCCAAGCATCTAACCCCAAGACCAGAGTCTGTTTTATGCTCTCACCTACACCTCTGACTTTACGGGGGGCTCTCCCCCATAACCATTTCTCTCGGAGAAGGAGTAAATGTGCAGCTCCAAGGCAATAAAAATTCTTGGGCGTGACAAGAGTGTTTCAGCTTACGGACTCCTCTGAAGGTTATCTAGCCCGCCTGTATAGGTTCGTCTGGCCACATGTGATTGTTTACAGCCTCCCAACCTGAGAGGCATGAGAGGTTTTAGACTTATTAAAGGCGAATTCTTTAGGGGAGTTAGAAATTATTAGTATAGTGTGTTGGTTAGGAATTATATTGGTGAAGGGTTTTTCATTTGTTGTGTCAATAATTGCTGCTAATTCCCTGCTCTGGGTGGGACAAGGATGTTTCAGGTCAAACCTCTCTGCTGACAGACTAGCTTGTGTGACGGGATTATCCATACTCCTGCCACTAGGCACATGATTGTTTACTACCTCTCAACCGTAAACAGCACAGAGAGTTTTGGAGTATTTTGAGAGTCTTAATTAGCACAGGGCTTTTTCTTCTAGTGGAGTCAATGATTGCCGCCAGGCCTCCATATCCTTAGGCACCTGGGAATATATTAATCAATGTATTTGGAATATAGCAAAGGAAATAGAGTAGTTTTTGATGTTAGCAATACTAGACTTTTTGAGTTAATGGATTTTCTCTTTTGTAATAGATCACTGTACTTTGTTATAAATCACTGTGTTCTTGCTATGTAAAAATGTAACTTTATCATATCTTAAGACTAAATAGATCTTAAGGGGAGCGTTGGTGAAAGGATTTTCATTTGTTGGGCTGATGTTTGCTGCTAAATCTCCATGTTCCCTACCCTTATTATGAATATAACTAACATATAGCAGAAATAAGTATTAACCTTTAAGCATATAGGAGAAATAAGTATTAACCTTTAAGACTAATCATGTTAACCTTGGGTTAAATAAATTCCTTTCTTGATTGTAACTCACTACACCCTCATCCTATAGGAATGTAACTTTATTTGGAGGGTGGTGCCTGGTTTAAGAAAAAGCACCCTTGGAAGAAATAAGTTTTTTGGTTATCAGAAAGAAAGGATCATAAAATGTCAGCAGGTCTCACTCATGGCCAGAAGATGATGTACCTTTTTTATACATTTATGTGAAGCACCTGATTTTGATAAAGGTCAGGACTGCTGACTCCCGCGTGACTCTGTATTCATCCCTATGTGTACCAAAAGATATAAGCAAACCCCAAAATAAAGAAATCGGATCAGTTTCTGGAAAGACTGATTCCCCCATGTCACTTCTTTCTTGCTCCCATTTTTCTGGCTGAATTCCCATCTGGAGCATGGATGCTATTCCACGTAATCCAAGTTATTCAGCCTCTTTTTCTCCACTAATCTTCCTACTACACTATCCATTTCTAATCTCTCTATATCTGTGATTAAATATGTATTTTTCCAAAGACGCCGACTCCGTCCCCACCTTCGGATCACCCTGGATCCACCGGGGCTGGACCCCGGCACTAGACACTTGAATATCTGAACCCAGGTACAGGTTCTGGGACTGGAGTGACTCAAGAGACTCTGGACTTGTGAGCCCAGGCACAGTCTATGAGGGGGTCACTCTGGAGACAGCAGACTTTTAACCACAGGTAAAGGGTCTTCAGAGGGTGTCACCTTGGAGAATGTGGATGTATGAGCCCAGGTGCACTGTGTGAAATGGAGTTCACACCGGACACTGTGGACATGTGACTCCAGGTGCAGGGCATAGGAGGATGGTCATCCTGGACACTGTGGATGTGTGAAAAGTATACAGGGTCTGGAAGGGGGGGTCACCCTGGAAACTGTGGACTACTCACCCCAGGTACAGATCATAAGAGGTGGGGTCACACTGGAAACTGAGGACAAGTGATCCCAACTACATAGTCTCAGAAGGGGGTTACACTGGAGCCTGTGGACCTGTGACCACAGGTGCAGTGTCTGGAAAATGACATCACACAGAAGACTGTGAACATGTGATACCAGGTGCAGGTTCTGGGAGGGAGTCACCCTGGAGACTGGACATGTGACCCCAGGTACAGGCTCTTGAGGGTGGGGAAAACCTGGAGACTGTAGACATGTGACCCCAGGTACAGGATTTTGGATGAGTCACTCTGGAGACTGTGGACTCCAGGGGGAGTGTCTGCAAGGGGGTTCACCTTGGAGCCTGTGTATGTGTGACCCCAGGTACAGGGTCTGGAAGTTGGGGTCACCATGGTGATTGTGTCCATGTGGCTCCAGGTACAGGGTGTGAGATATGGGGTCACCCTGGAGATTGAGGCCACGTGACCTGAGGTACAAGGTTTGGTGAGGTGGGGTCACACTGGAGACTATGGACAAGTAATCCCAGCTGCAGGGCTTGGGAGGGGTGTCACCCTGGAATCTATGGATGTGTGACCCCAGGTACAGAAGGGTGGTCACAGTGGAGACTGTGGGTATGTGGCCCCAGGTTCAGGGTCTGTGATATGGGGTCACCTGGAATCTATGGATATGTGGCCCCAGGTGCAAGAGGGGAGTCATATTGGAGACTGTAGCCACGTGACTCCAGATGCAGAGCCAGAGACATGGGGTCACAGTGGAGACTGTGGATGTGTGATGCCAGGTACAAGAAAGGGGAGGAGTGTTAACCTGGAGACTGTGGATGTGTGAGACCAGGTGCATGAACTGGGAGGAGTTACACCCTGGTGAACGTGGATGTGTGATCCAGCTTCAGGGTCTGTGAAGGGTGTCACTCTGGAGAATGTGGGAATCTGATCCTAGGGTTCCTCTCAAGTTGCAGCGGAGACCTCGGGATTCCTCTTGAGTTGCGTCAGGGGACTCAGAACTCCCCTTTAGATGCAGTGGGAATTCAGTGTTCCTCTCCAGTTACAGCGTTGGACTCAGGGTTCCACTCGAGGCATGGCAAGGAACTTGTGTTCCTCTCAGACTGGGGGAGTACTCAGGGTTCTTCTCAACTTCTTGAGTTTCCTCAGGGCAGTTCATCTCTAGCAGCGATGTGCAGGGTGGCTCCTGCCTTGTTGCAATGTGTGGGTGGCTACTCACTAGTTTTGGCATGGGATTTCTCTAGTTGTAGTTGGGGTCAACTCTGTAGTTGTGGTGGATCCAATTCTCTCTAGTCGTGGTGTGCAAGTTCCTCTCTAGTGGTGGTGTGAGGTTCATCTCTATTAGCAACAGAGAGGCTCCTCTAAATGTGTGATGTCCATTGGGTTCCTCTTGAGTAGTGGTGGAGGGCTCCTCTCAAGTTGCAGGGCTATGTCCTCTCTGGTTGGGGTGTGGGTGGGTCAATGGGGGTGGTCCTCTCTACTTTTGGTGCTAGGGGTTCCTCAGTAACAATAGTGGGATTACTTCTCTCTAGTTGTGAAGGATGCCACTTGACTTACTTCAGGGAGCTCGTGTCTATTTGTGGCAGAGGAGCTTCTCTCTAGATGTGATGTCCTGGGGGAATCCACTCTAGTTTTTCTGGGGGAATCAGCTTCTGCTTTGTCCAGGGAGCCCTGCTATCATTATGGCCAGAGGCCCCTTTTCTTGTTATTGGCTGGGGCTTCTGTCAAATTGCAGCAGGGAACTCGGGGTGTCTCTTGAGTTATAGCAGGTAACTCAGGGTTCCTTTAGTGTTGTGGTAGAGCCTCCTCTCGAATTGCATTGGGGCAGGTCCTCTCTAGTAGCTCTGTGCAGGCCGGCCCCTGTCTAGCTGCAATGTACTCTCTAGTTGAGGCATGAGGCTCCATTCTAGTTGCAGTGGGGATCCAGTCTTTATTTGTGGTGAGTCAGCTCCTCTCTAGCTGTCATTTGCAGACTCCTCTCTAGTTGTGTCAGAGGGGCTCCTCTTTAGTTGTGGCAGTTGGCCTCCTCTCTAGTTGCGGAAGAGTGCTCTTCTCAAATTGTGATGGGGATGACTACTGTCTGGTTGTGATGTGAAGGGGCGCTTTTTCTAGTTTTGATGTGCATGAGGCTACTCTCTAGTTGTGGCAATGGGAGGCCCCTTTAGTTGTAGCACAGTGGGTTCCACTCTGCTTTGGAAGGGGGCTTCTGTCTAATTGTGATGTGTGGGTATACTCCTCTCTAATGGTGATGTTCAGGGGGAATTATCTCTAACTGTGGCAGAGGTCTCCTCTCTAGTTTTGGTGTTGGCCTCCTATTTTGTTATTATCCATGTGGGAGTTCCACTCTAGTTGTGATGTGCATGGGCGCTTTTTGCTAATTGTGATGAGCAGGGCGGGCTCACATCTAACTGTGGGAAGGGTGTCCACTCGAGCTGTGGCAGTGGTCCTCCACTCTAAATGCGATGTAAGGGATGGTGGAGCACCTCTCTAGTTTTGGCGGTGTGCTCCTCTAGTTGCGCCTGAGGGTCAACTATCTAGTTGTGGTGTGTATTCAACTCTCCAGTTACGGCGGTTGGACTTCCCTCTAGTTGTGATGTGCCGGGGTGCTCCTCCCTAGGTGTGCTGTGCTTTGGGAAGTCCTCTTTAGCTGTGAAGTGGGAACTCCTGTCTTGTTGCATTATGCTGTGCTGCACTTCTCAAGGTGCAGTTTTCTGGCTCATCTCTATTTGTGGTTTGATGGGGTACTCTCCAGTATTGGTGTAGAGCCTCCTCTCTAGATGTGATGTATGAAATTGCTCCTCTCTAGGGGTGGGGTGTGGGGCCTCCTTTCTTCATGCGGTGTCTGGGTGGGCTCCTCTCTTGTTGCAGTGTGCAGTCTCTCTAGTTGTGGTGGGCAATTAGACTCCTTTCGAGTTTCATCAGGGGACTTGCTGTTCTTCTTTCATTGAGGTGGTGCCTCCACTCGAGTTGTGGTATGGTGGTTCCTCTCTAGTAGCAATGTGCAGGGTGGTTTCTGCTTAGTTGCAATGTCTAGGTGGCTAAACTCCCTGCAGCATGGGGCTCCTCTCTAGCTGGTGTGGGGTCAATTCTTAGTTGTGTCGGTTCGGCTTCTCTCTAGTTGTGGTGTGCAGTCTCCTCTTAAGTTGTGTTAGGGATCGCTTCTCTATTCATGGTGTGTGTGTGGGCACCTCTAGAGCTGCAGTGGAGTGTTCCTCTCGAATTGGGCAGGGGGTTTCCTCTCTGGTAGCGATGTACACAGGCAGTCTTTCCAGGTGTGATATTTGCAAGCCTGCTCTCTAAATTTGGTATGGCTCCTCCACTTTAGTTGTGGCATGGGAGCCTCCTCTCTAGTTGTGGAAGGAGGCCTTTGTCTAATTGCAATGTGTGGGAATGCTCCTCTCAACTGGTGATGTTCAGGGGGCTGCTCTCTGGTTGTGGCATGGGGTCTACTTTCTAGGTGTGGCAAGGTTATTCCTCTCTGATGGTAGTAGGGGAATGTACTTGATTTGTAGCAGGGGCTTATCTCCATTTGTGGTGGAGGGGACTCTCTCTAGGTGCAATGTCTAGGGTTTCCTCTTCTGTTGTGGTGGGACACTCTCCAGTTTTGGCAGGTGAGATTCTCTCTCGTTGTGGCCATGGGCTTCTCTTGAGCTGAAGCATAGGCCTCCTCTCAAGTTCAGGAGGGAACTTGGGGCTCCTCTCTAATTGGGATGCTGACTCCTCTGAGGGCTCTATGTAGGGAGTTTGTTCTCTCTACTTTTGGAATTGGGGTTCCTCACTAGTTTTCATGGGGTTCCTCCCATCTAGTTACAGGCTCATCTCAAGTACTTCAGGGACCTTGTCTCTATTTGCAGCAGAGGGGCTCTTCTCTAGGTGCAATGTGCTGGAGGGGTCCTATCTAATTTTGGCAGGGGAATCCTCTCCAGTTTTGGTGGGGGTGGGGCGCCTAGCTTTGCCGCTAGGGAATCCTTCCTTGTGGCAGCACAGGGCTCCTCTAGAGATGTGGTACGGGACTCAGAGTTCCTCTCAAGTTGGGACAGGTGACTTGGGGGTCCTTTAGAGTTGTGGTGGGGCCTCCTTTTGAGCTGCATGGGGCAGCTCCTCTCTAGTAGCAATTAGCAGGCTGCCTCCTGTCTACTTGTGATGTGCGGTAGGCTACTGTATAGTTACAGCATGGGGCTCCACTTTAGTTGCAGTGGGGTCAACTGACGTTTTTGTTTCAGCTGCTCTCTAGTTGTGGTTTGAGGACTCCTCTCTAGTTGTGGCAGGGGAGGCCTCTTTAGCTGTGGTATGGAGCTACTTCTCTTGTTGTGGTAGAGTTCTCCTCTTGAATTGTGGTGGGGGTGGCTGCTCTTGGGAATCCTCTTGAGTTGCATCAGTGCTTGGGGCTCATCTTAATTTGTGATGGGGAACTTGGTGTTCATCTTGAGTAGTAGCAGGGGAATTGGGCCTCTTCTTGAGTTGAGGTGGGTAACTCAGGGTTCCTCTCAAGTTTCAGCGGGAAACTCAGGATTCCTCTCGAGTTGCGATGGGGAACTTGGGGTTCATCTCAAGTTGCAGCAGGGGAATCGGGCCTCTTCTCAAGTTGAAGTGGGTAACTCGGGTTTCCTCTTGAGTCTCAGTGGGAAACTCAGGATTCCTGTTGAGTTGTGACGGGGAACTCGGGGTTTGTCTTGAGTTGCAACCGGGGAGTCAGGTCTCTGCTTGAGTCGAGGCGAAGAACTTGGGGTTCCTCTCTAGTTGCAACAGGGGACTTGGGTTTCCACTCGAGTTGTGGCTGGGAACACTGTGTTCCTCTCAAGTTGCAGCACGAATCTTGGGGTTCCTTTCAAGTTACATCAGGGTACTCAGAGCTCCCCTCGAGTTGTGGCAGGATCTCAGGGTTCCTCTCAAGTTGCAATGTGGGACTCAGGGTTCCACTTGAGCTGTGATGGGGAACTCAGTTTTCTTCTCAAGTTGGGGGGTTACCCATAGCTCCTCTCATGTTGTAACGGGGCCTTCTCTCATGATGTCTTGGGGTGACTGGTCTCTAGCAGGGATGTGCAGGTTGGCTTCTCTCTTGTTACAATGTGCAGGTGGCTGTTCACTAGTTTTGGCATGGGACTTTTCTCTAGTTAGGGTCGGGGTCAACTCTGTAGTTGTGGTGGGTTCGATTCTCTCCAGTTGTGGTCTGCAAGCTCGTGTCTAGTTGTGGAGTGAGGGTTGTCTCTATTAGCAGCAGAGGAGCTCCTCTATATGTGTGATATCCAGCAGGCTCCTCTCGAGTTGTGGTGGAGGGCTCCTCTTGACTTATGGGGCTGTACCCTCTCTGGTTGGGGTATGGATGGCGCCCCAGGAAAGGCCCTCTCTACTTTTGGTGCTAGAGGTTCCTAACTAATATTAGTGGGTTTGGCTTCTCTCTAGTTGTGAGGAACTCCACTCGATTTAATTCAGGGTGCTTGTTAGTATATGCTTCAGAGGGACTTCTCTCTAGGTGTGATGTCCTGGGGGACTCAACTCTATTTCTGCCTGGGGAATCCACTATGGTTTTGCCAGGGAGTCTCCTCTGTCATTGCGGCCAGGGTATCCTTTCTTGTTACAGCATAGTGTTCCAGTCGAATTGCAGTGGGGAACTTGGCATTTCTCTTGAATTTCAGCATGGGACTCAGGGTTCCTTTAAGTTGTGGTGGAGCCTCCTCCTGAATTGCACTGGGATAGATCCTCTAGAAGTGATGCACAGGCTGGCTCCTGTCTTGTTGCAATCTGTGGGACTCTACTCTCTAGTTGCAGTGGGGATCCACTCTTTATTTGTGGTGGGTCAGCTCCTCTCTAGTTGTCATTTGCAGACTCCTCTCTAGTTGTGGCAGAGGGGATCCTCCTTAGTTGTGTAGTTGGGCTCCTCTCTAATTGCAGTAAAGAGCTCTTCTCAAATTTGATGGATGTAGCTCCTCTCTGGTTGTGATGTGAAGGGGCACTTTTTCTAGTTGCCATGTGCAGGAGGCTACCCTCTAGCTGTGTCAGTGGGTGTTTTCTTTAGTTGTGGCATGGTGGGCTCCTCTCTACTCGTGGCAGGGGGCTTCTGTCTAATTGTGATATGTGGGTATGCTCCTCTCTAATGGGGGGCTTATCTCTAGTTGCAGCAGGGTTCTCCTCTTTACTTGTAGTGTTGGCTTCCTCTTTCATTATGATCCGTGTGGGAGTTCCACTCTAGTTTTGATGTGCATGGGCACTTTTCTCTAATTGTGATGTGTTGGGCATGCTCCTATCTATCTGTGCAAGGGATCCTATCTGTCTACCTATCTGTGCTCCTATCTATCTATCCACTCTAGTTATGGCAGTGGTGCTCCACTCCATTTGTGATTTAAGGTGGGGGTGGCACCTCTGTAGTTGTGGTGATATGCTCCTTACTAGCTATGCCTGAATGTCAACTATCTAGTTGTGTATATTCAACTCTCTAGTTTTGGTGGTTGGGCTTCACTCTAGGTGTGATGTGCTGGGGTGGTCCTACCTGGTTGTACTCTTCCGGGGGTTGTCCTCTCTAGTTGTGGAGTGGGAACTCCTGTCTTGCTGCATTATACTGTGCTGCTCCTCTCTAGGTGCAGTTTGCTATTTATCTCTATTTGTGGTTTGAGTGGCTACTCTCTAGTATTGGAGTGGATCCTCCTCTCTAGATGTGGTGTGCAAGACTGCTTCTCTCTAGGGGTGGGGTGCAGGGCCTCCTTTTTTCATGTGGTGTCTGGTTGGGCTCTTTTGTTTCAGTGTGTGGGCTCCTCTCTAGTTGTGGTGGGGGACTCCAATCGAGTTGTGTCATGGGAATTGTTGTTCCTCTTGAGTTGAGGTAGGGCCTCTACTCAAGTTTTTGGGGGTGTGTGGCTCCTCTGTAGTAGCAGTGTGCAGGGTGGCTTCTGTTTAGTTGTGATGTGTGGGTTGCCAAACTACCTGTGGCATGGGGCTCCTCTCTAGTTGGTGTGGGATGTCAACACTTAGTTGTGTTGGGTGGGCTTCTCCCTAGTTGTGGTGTCCAGGCTCCTTTCAAGTTGTGTTAAGGGGGGTCTTCTCTAGTTGCAATATTGTGGGGCCCCTCTAGAGCTGTGGTGGTGTTCCTCTTGAATTGTGGTGGAGGCTTGCTCTCTGGGAGTGATTTGCACAGGCACTCTTTCCAAGTGTGATATCCGCAATCCTACTCTCTAATTTTGGCATGGCCCCTCCTCTTTAGTTGTTGTGTGTGTGCCTTCTCTCTTGTTTTGGCAGGAGACTTCTGTCTAATTGTAATGTGCTGGAGTGCTCCCCTCAAGTGTCAATGTTCAGGGAGCTGCTCTCTCTTTGTGGTGTGTGATCTACTTGCTAGTTTTGGCAAGTTTGTTTCTCTCTGACATTTGTAGGGGCATCTACGGGACCTGCAGGAGCGAGCCCATCTCTTTTTGCTGTGGAGGGGACCCTCTCTAGATGCAATGTCCGGAGTCTCCTCTTTAGCTGTGGTAGGGGGGATACTCTAGTTTTGGCAGATGGGCTCCTCTCTCATTGTGGCATGTGCTTATCTTGAGTTGTGGCATAGGCCTCCTCTCAAATTCAGGAGGGGTTTGGAGGCTCCTCTCTCATTGCAGGGTGGCTCATCTGGGGTTCTCTGTGGAGTGGGTATTAGCTCTACTTGTTGTTTGGGGGTCCTAACTAGTTTTCACAGGGTTGCTCTGCTCTACTTGTAATGGGCTCCTCTCGAATTACTTTAGTGTATTCATCACTGTTTGCGGCACAGGAGCTCCTCTTTAGGTGCAATGTGCCAGAGGGCTCCTCTCTGGTTTTGGCAGGGGAATCCTCTCCAGTTTTGGTGGGGGGTGAGGCTCCTAACTTTGTCGCTGGGGGCTCCTTCCTTGTGATGGCAAAGAACTCCAGTCGAGTTGTGGTGGAGGGCTCAGTGTTCCTCTCGAGTTGTGACAGGTAATTTGGGGTTCCTTTAGAATTGTGGAGGGCTGTTCTCTCAAGCTGCATGAGGCAGCTTCTCTCTACTAGCAATTAGCAGGCTGGTTCCTGTCTACTTGTGACGTGTGATAGGCTACTGTATAATTACAGCATGGGGTTCCACTCTAGTTGCAGTGGAGGTCAACTGACATTTTTGTTTCTGCTCCCCTCTAGTTGTGGTTTCCAGACCCATTTACAGTTGTGGCAGGATGAGTGGGGGTTCCTCTTTAGTTGTGGTATGGGGATTCCTCTCCAGATGTGGTAACACACTCTTCTTGGACTGTGGTGAGGGTGCCTCTTCTCTGCTTGTGATGTGAAAGGGCACTTTTTCCAGTTGTGAGCTGAAGGAATATACTCTAATTGTGGCAAGGGACATCCTCTTTTGTTGTGGTGTGCTGGCCTCTTCTCTACTCATAGCAGGGGGCTTATGTTTAGCTGTGATGTGTTGGTGTGGTGATCAGTGAAATAAATGTCTAGTTCCCATGGGGTTCTCCCCTCTAGTTGGGGTGTGGGATTTCTTTCTTATTACGATCTGAGTGAAAGCTCCTCTCTAGTTGTGGAGGCTTTTTCTCTAGTTGTGTTGTGCAGGCTCCTCTCTAGTTGTGTAGGGGTGTTCCTTTTTAGTTGTGACAGTGGGCTCTAAGCTAGCTGCAGGGTGCATGAGGCTCTCAACTTGTGGCTGGGGGTCCTCTCCAGTTGTAGCATGAGTCACCTTTTGAGTTGCTGCAGGGAGCACCTCTTGAGTTTTGGTTGGGGTGCTCATCTGTAATTGGAGATGGAAATGGCAACCAACTTCAGTACTTATGCCTGGAAAATCCCATGGATGGAGGAGCGTGATAGGCTATAGTCCATGGAGTTGCAAAGAATCGGACATAACTGAGCAAATTCACTTTCACTTTTCATCATAGGCCCCCAGTGACTAAGATGGTAAAGAATCTGCCTGGGGTGCAGAAGAACTGGGTTTGATCCTTGGGTCAGGAAGATTCCCTGGAGAAGTGCAGGCAACTCACTCTGGCATTCTTGCCTGTAGAATCCCATGGACAGAAGAGCCTGGCTAGCTACACAGTCCACGGCATCACGAAGAGCTGGAGACAACTGAGCAGCTAACACAGTCATCTGTGATTGTGGTGGGGGACTCCTTTCTAGCTGTGTTGTGCTGGTGAGCTCCCCTTAAGTTTCAGTCGGCAGCTCCTTTCTAGTTGTGATGGTGGACTCATCTATAGCTGTAATATGGGGGCCTCTTTCTAGTTGCCGTGTGCAGGCTCCTCTCTAGTTGTAGTGAGATGCTCTTCTTTAGTTGGGATGTCTGTGGGGATTCCTCTCTCATTGCGATATGCAGGGGGGTCTTGTCTCTAGTTGTGGTGTGAGACTTGTCTCTCTGCAGTGAATGGGCTCCTCTCTAGATGTGGTGTTAGGAGGGGCTCCTCTCCAGTTGTGGACGGGGGCTTCTCTCGAGTTGGGTCGAATGTCTCCTCTAGAGTTTTCACAGGGTATTTGGAACTCCTCTTGAGATATGATTGTGTCTCCTGTAGCATTTGCCATGTGGGGGGCTTCAGGGCAAGGGGTCTTCTCTACTTTTAGTGCTATGGGTTCCTAACTCATTTTTGTGGGGTTTACCCTCTCTAGTTGTGATGGGTGGTCAACTCTCCAGTTGTGGTGAGGGAGCTCCTCCCTAGTTGCATTGGGCAGGGCTTTTCTACAACAGTTACAGTGTGTATGGGGCTCTTCTCCACATAAGAAATGCAGGCTTCTCTGGAGTTTTGGCAGGAGGCTTGTTTATTGTTAAGGCGGATTCCTCTCTAAGTCTAATTCCAGGTGCTCCTGTTTAGCTGTGGGAGGCTTCTCTCTAGTTGTATTGGCTCCTCTCGAGTGGTGGCAGGGTGCAACTTTCTTACTGTGACAAAGGACTCCAAGCTAGCTGCATTGTTCATGGGGCTCTAGAGTTGTAGTTGCGGTGGTGGTCTCCTCTTTATTTGTCTCAGGAGGCACATGTCATTTTGCTGTGGGGGCTTGGGGCTCCTCTAAAAGTAGGCAGCAGATCTTGTTGAGATGAAGCAGGGGGCTCCTCTGGAGTTTCTGTGGTAGGGCTCCTCTCTAATTGTTCTTGGGGACTCCTCTCTACCCGTGGCATGAGGGTTTCTTTCTAGTTGTGGTGTGCTGGTGAGCTCCTCTCGAGTCACCAGTGGGGGCTCTTCTCTAGTTGTGGTGGGTGATTATCTCTAGCTGTGGTGTGATTGCTCCCTTCTATCTCTGGTGTGCTGGTGGGCTACTCCAGTTCTGGTGTGCAGGCTCCTCTCTAGCTATGGTGAGGGTCTCTTTAGTTGCAACATCTGAGGTGAGTCCTCTCTCATTGCAATGTGCAAAAGCCCCCCTGTATTATTGTGGTGGGGTAGCTCACCAATATTTGCCACAGTGTGATTCCTCTCTAGGTATGATGTATGGGGGCATCTTCTTGCATTGTGTCCAGCGGATTTTCTCGAGTAGTGGTGGAGTGCTTTTCTTGAGTTTTGGCCATGGACTTGGGGCTTTTCTCGAGTTTCAGTGGTCCCTTCTCTTAGGTTGTGATGGGCATCTCTACAGGTGGGTCCTCTCTTCTCAGAACAATAGGTTTTCCTCACAAATTTTAGGCTGGTTGCTCCTCTCTACTTGTGAGGGCCTCTTCTCGGTTTACTTCAGGGGGCTCCCCTCTGTTTGTGGCAGAGGAGCTCTTCTCTATGTGTGATGTCTTGGTGAACTCCTCTCTACTTGTGGTGGGGGAAACCTCTTCAGTTTTGGTGGAGGTCTCCTCTGTCACTGTGGCCAGTGACTCCTCTTGTGTTGCAGCAAAGAACTCTGTGGTACCTCCCTAGTTGCCTTGGGCAGTGGTGTTTCTCAGTCACTGCAGTATGCAGGGAACTCTATACATGTGTGATGTGCAGACTCCTCTCTCATTTTGGCATGTGGTCAACAAGCTAGCTGTGGCCGGGGGCTCTCTCTAGTTGCACTGTACTAGGAGTTTCTCTCTAGTTGTGGTGTGCTGCTTCTTCAAATTGTTGCAGTCATTATTCTAGTTGCTGTGGGCAAGGTGCCACTCTCTAATTGAGGCGGGTTAACCAATCTAGTTTTATGCAGAAGGCTCCTCTCTAGTTGCAGTGGGGGTCAACTCTCTAGTTGTGGTTCTTGGTTAAATCACTATTTGTGGTGGGCATCCCCTCTCTAGTTGCATTGGGCAGGGCTTTTCCTCATAGCTGTGATGTGTGGTGGGGCTCTTCTCCAGATGTGGTCTGTGGGCGCCTCTCTAGTTGTGGCAAGCTGCACTTCTCTAGTTGTGCCATGGGTGCTCCTCTCTTGTAATGATGTGTGCCCGGGCTCCTCTTTTGTGGTGGCATGTTGCTCCTCTCTAGTTGTGCTGAGGTCTTAGCTCAATTTCCCTTGAGAGCTCCTCTTGAGTTGAGGCAAGGGACTGAGAACTCCTCTCAGTTTCTTGTGGTGCCTCCTCTTGAGTTGCAGCAGGGGACTCGGGGTCCTTTAGAGTTGAAGCAGGAAGCTCGGGGTTCCTCTTGAGTTGCACCAGGGGAATCAGGGCTCCTCATGAGCTGGAGTGGATATTCTGTGTTCCTCTCAGTTACAGTGCACAACTCGAATTTTGTCTCTAGTTGCCGTGAAAGGCTTCTCTTGATTTGGAGGCAGGGGCCTCAGAATTCCTTTCAAGTTGTGGTGAGAACACCGTTATTCTCCAGTTGCAGCATGGAACTCAGGGTTCCACTCGAGCCATGGGGGGAACTTGGGGTTCCTCTCTAGTTGTGGTGTGGCTTCCTGTCGAGTTACAGTGGGGCCTCCTCTCGAATTGCCTTGGGGAGGCTCATCTCTAGCAAGGATGTGAAGGGTAGTCCTGTTTTGTTGCAATGTTTGGGTGGCTGGTCACTAGTTTTGACATTTGTCTTTTCTCTAGTTGTTTTCAGAGTAAACTCTGTAGTTGTGGTGGGTTCGATTCTCTCTAGTTGTGGTGTGAGTTCATCTCTATTAGCAGCAGAGGGGCTACTCTCTATGTGTGAGGTCTAGTGGGCTCTTCTCGAGTTGTGGGGCTGTGTCCTCTCTGGTTAGGGTGTGGGAATTTCCACGGGGTACATCCTCTGTAATTTTGGCGCTAGGGGTTCCTCACTAATAGTGGGGTTGCTTCTCTCTAGTTGTGAGGGACTCCACTCAACTTAACTCAGGGAGCTCATCTGTATGTGTGGCAGAGGGGCTTCTTTCTAGGTGTGATATTCTGGGGTGTCCACTCTGCTTGTGCCAGGAGAATTCACTTCACTATCACACTAGGACCACAGCCTTGCCTAACTCAATGAAACCAAGCCGTGCCTGCGGGGCAACCCAAGACGGGAGGGTCATGGTGGAGAAGTCTGACAGAACGTGGTCCACTGGAGAAGGGAATGGCAAACCACTTCAGTATTCTTGCCTTGAGAACCCCAT
Organism: Capra hircus; assembly: GCF_001704415.2. Classification (NCBI taxonomy): domain Eukaryota; kingdom Metazoa; phylum Chordata; class Mammalia; order Artiodactyla; family Bovidae; genus Capra; species Capra hircus. The sequence goes on from NC_030810.1 coordinate 119,996,924, forward strand.
GAACAGTATGAAAAGGCAAAATGATAGGAGACCAAAAGAGAAACTCCCCAGGTCATTAAGTGCCCAATATGCTACTGGAGATCAGTGGAGAAATAACTCCAGAAAGAATGAAGGGATGGAGCCAAAGCAAAAACAATACCCAGCTGTGGATGTGACTGGTGGTAAAAGCAAGATCTAATGCTGTAAAGAGCAATATTGCATAGGAACCTGGAATGTCAGGTCCATGAATCAAGGCAAATTGGAAGTGGTCAAACAAGAGATGGCAACAGTGAACGTCGACATTCTAAGAATCAGCGAACTAAAATGGACTGGAATGGGTGAATTTAATGCAGATGACCATTATATCTACTACTGTGGGCAGGAATCCCTCAGAAGAAATGGAGTAGCCATCATGGTCAACAAGAGTCTGAAATGCAGTACTTGGATGCAATCTCAAAAATGAAAGAATGATCTCTGTTCGTTTCCAAGGCAAACTATTCAGTATAACAGTTATCCAAGTCTATGCCCCAACCAGCAACGCTGAAGAAGCTGAAGTTGAATGGTTTTATGAAGACACACAAGACCTTTTAGAACTAACACCCCCAAAAGGTGTCCTTTTCATTATAGGGTACTGGAATGCAAAAGTAGGAAGTCAAGAAACACCTGGAGTAACAGGCAAATTTGGGCTTGGAATGCGGAATGAAGCAGGGCAAAGACTAATAGAGTTTTGCCAAGAAAATGCACTGGTCATAGCAAACCCCCTCTTCCAACAACACAAGAGAAGACTCTACACATGGACATCACCAGATGGTCAACACCGAAATCAGATTGATTATATTCTCTGCAGCCAAAGATGGAAAAGCTCTATACAGTCAACAAAAACAATACCAGGAGCTGACTGTGGCTCAGATCATGAACTCCTTATTACCAAATTCAGACTTAAATTGAAGAAAGTAGGGAAAACCACTAGACCATTTAGGTATGACCTAAATCAAATCCCTTATGATTATACAGTGGAAGTGAGAAATAGATTTAAGGGCCTAGATCTGATAGATAGAGTGCCTGATGAACTATGGACAGAGGTTCGTGACATTGTACAGGAGACAGGGATCAAGACCATCCCCATGGAAAAGAAATGCAAAAAAGCAAAATGGTTGTCTGGGGAAGGCTTACAAATAGCTGTGAAAAGAAGAGAGGTGAAAAGCAAAGGAGGAAAGGAAAGATATAAGCATCTGAATGCAGAGTTCCAAAGAATAGCAAGAAGAGATAAGAAAGCCTTCTTCCATGATCAATGCAAAGAAATAGAGGAAAATAACAGAATGGGAAAGACTAGATATCTCTTCAAGAAAATTAGAGATACCAAGGGAATATTTCATGCAAAGATAGGCTCAATAAAGGACAGAAATGGTATGGATCTAACAGAAGCAGAAGATATTAAGAAGAGGTAGCAAGAATACACAGAAGAACTGTACCAAAAAGACCTCCATGAGCCAGATAATCATGATGATGTGATCACTAATCTAGAGCCAGACATCTTGGAATGTGAAGTCAAGTGGGCCTTAGAAAGCATCACTATGAACAAAGCTAGTGGAGGTGATGGAATTCCAGTGAAGCTCTTTCAAATCCTGAAAGATGATGCTGTGAAAATGCTGCACTCAATATGCCAGCAAATTGGGAAAACTCAGCAGTGGCCACAGGACTGGAAAAGGTCAGTTTTCATTTCAATTCCAAAGAAAGGCAATGCAAAAGAGTGCTCAAACTACCACACAATTGCACTCATCTCACATGCTAGTAAAGTAATGCTCAAAATTCTCCAAACCAGGCTTTAGCAGTACATGAACCGTGAACTTCCTGATGTTCAAGCTGGTTTTCAAAAAGGCAGAGGAACCAGAGATCAAATTGCCAACATCCGCTGGATCATGGAAAAAGCAAGAGAGTTCCAGAAAAACATCTATTTCTGCTTTATTGACTATGCCAAAGCCTTTGAGTGTGTGGATCACAATAAACTGTGGAAAATTCTGAAAGAGATGGGAATACCAGACCACCTAACCTGCCTCTTGAGAAATCTGTATGCAGGTCAGGAAGCAACAGTTAGAACTGGACATGGAACAACAGACTGGTTCCAAATAGGAAAAGGAGTACGTCAAGGCTGTATATTGTCACCCTGCTTATTTAACTTCTATGCGGAGTACATCATGGGAAACTCTGGACTGGAGGAAACACAAGCTGGAGTCAAGATTGCCAGGAGAAATATCAATAACCTCAGATATGCAGATGACACCACCATTATGGCAGAAAGTGAAGAGGAGCTAAAGAGCCTCTTGATGAAAGTGAAAGAGGAGAGCGATAAAGTTGGCTTAAAGCTCAACATTCAGAAAATGAAGATCATGGCATCTGGTCCCATCACTTCATGGGAAATAGATGGGGAAACAGTGGAAACAGTGTCAGACTTTATTTTGGGGGTTCCAAAGTCACTGCAGATGGTGATTGCAGCCAGGAAATTAAAAGACGCTTACTCCTTGGAAGAAAAGTTATGACCAACCTAGATAGTATATTCAAAAGCAGAGACATTACTTTGCCGACTAAGGTCCGTCTAGTCAAGGCTATTGTTTTTCCAGTGGTCATGTATGGATGTGAGAGTTGGACTCTGAAGAAGGCTGAGCTCAGAAGAATTGATGCTTTTGAACTGTGGTGTTGGAGAAGACCCTTGAGAGTCCCTTGGACTGCAAGGAGATCCAACCAGTCCATTCTGAAGGACGTCAATCTTGGGATTTCTTTGGAAGGAATGATGCTAAAGCTGAAACTCCAGTACTTTGGCCACCTCATGCGAAGAGTTGACTCATTGGGAAAGACTCTGATGTTGGGAGGGACTGGGGGCAAGGGGAGAAGGGGACTACCGAGGATGAAATGGCTAGATGGCATCATAGACTCGATGGACGTGAGTCTGAGTGAACTCCGGGAGATGATGATGAACAGGGAGGCCTGGTGTGCTGCGATTCATGGGGTCGCAAAAGTTGGACACAATTGAGCGACTGAACCGAACTGAATGACTGGGGGTTCCTATGTCATTTTCTAGGGTCTCCTGTCTTGTTACAGCACAGGGCTCCTGTAGAAGTGCAGCAGGGAACTCGGGGTTCCATTTGAGTTGCAGCAGGTGTTCAGGGTTCCTTTAGAGTTGCGCTGGACCCTCCTCTCTAACTGCAGTTAGGAGATCTTCTCTAATAGTGATGTGCAGGCTGGCTCCTGTCTAGTGGCAATAACTAGGCTCTTCTCTAGTTGCAGCATGGAGCTCCACTCTAGTTGTAGTGGGTTTCCACTCTTCATTTGTGGTGGGTCAGCTCCTCTCTAGTTTTTCTTTGCAGACTCCTCTCTAGTTGTGGCAAGGGGGCTCCTCTTTAGTTGTGGTACTTGGGCTCCTCTCTAGTTGTGGTATTGCGCTCTTCTAGAATTGTGATAGGGCTGGCTCCTCTCCGGTGTGATGGGAAGGGGCACTTTTTCTAATTGTGATGTGCAGGCTACTCTCAAGTTGTGGCAGTGGGAGTCCTCTTTCATTGTAGCAGATGGGCTCCTCTCTACTTACGGCAGGGGTCTTCTGTCTAATTGGAATGTGTGGGTATGCTCCTCTCTAATGGTGATGTTCAGGGGGGCTTATATCTAACTGAAGCAGGGGTAGCCTCCTCTAGTTGTGGTGTTGGCCTCCTCTTTTGTTATGATCTGTGTGGGAGTCCCACTCTAGTTTTGATGTGCATAGGCACTTTTATCTAATTGTGATGTGTGTGGCAGGCTCCTATCTACCTGTGGCAGGGGTGTCTACTCCAGTTGTGTCAGTGGTTCTAGATTCTAGATGCAATATATGGGGGGTACCTCTCTAGTTTTGGCGGTGTGCTCCTCAATAGTTGCACCTGAGTGTCAACTATCTAGTTGTGGTGTGTATTCAACTCTCTGTTTTGGTGGTTGGGCTTCTCTCTAGTTGTGATGTGCTGGGGTGCTCCTCCCTAGATGTGCTGTGCCTGGGGGAGTCCTCTCTATTTGTGGAGTTGTAACTCCTGTCTTGTTGCTTTATGCTGTGTGGCTCTTCTCTAGGTGCAGTTTGCTGGCTAACTGCAAACTTTTGTTTGAGGGGCTACTCTCTAGTAGTGGTGTGGAGCCTCCTCTCAAGATGTGGTGTGCAAAATTGCTCCTCTCTAGTTGCAGGGCCTGGGTCCTCCTTTCCACATGCAATGTCTGGGTGGGATCCTCTCTTGTTGCAGTGAGTGGACTCCCCTCTAGTTCGGCAGGAGACTCCTCTGGAGTTTCATTAGGGGTCTTAGTGTTCCTCTCGAGGTGAGGTGGGGCCTCCTTTCTGGTGGCAGGGTGGCCCTCTCTAGTAGCAGTGTGCAGGGTGGCTTCTGTTTAGTTGCGATGTGTGGGTGGCCACACTACCTGCAGCATGGGGATCCTCTCTAGCTGGTGTGGAGTGTCAACTTTTAATTATGTCAGGTGAGCTCCTCTCTAGTTGTGGTGTTGAGATTCCTTCTTTAGTTGTGGAGGGTTGATCCTTTCCAGTGGCAGTGGGCTCTAAGTTCGTTGCAGGGTGCATAAGGTTCTCGACTTGAGGCTGCAGCTCCTCTTTAGCTGTAATGAGAGGAATCTCTCGAGTTACTGTAGGGGACATCTCTTGAGATTTTGTGTGGGGCTTATCTGTAATTTTGGTGGTGGACTCCTCTCTAGCTGTGGTGTGGGGCTGCCTTTCCAGTTGTGGTGTGCTGGTGATCTCCTCTTCAATTTCAGTGGGCAGCTCTCTGATGCTGAGGCTTTTCTTCAATAGTTGTGGTGTGTATGCGGCTCTTCTCCACATGAGGAATGTAGGCTCTTCTGGAGTTGTAGCAGAAGGCTGGTGTATTGTCATGCAAGCAGGCTCCTCTCTGTCAATTTCCAGGGGCTCCTGCCTAGTTTTGGGGGGCTTCTCTCTAGTTGTGATGTTCAGGCTCCTCTCTAGTGGTGGCAGGGTGCAACTTTCTTATTGTGGCAATGGGCTCCAAGCTATTGCAGTGTTCACAGGGCTCTCGAGTTGTGGTGGGGGCCCTCTTTGTACTTGCGGTGGTGGGCTCCTCTCTATTTGTCTCAGGAAACACATATCAATTTGCTGTGGGGGCTTGGGCTCCTCCAAAAGGAGGCAGTGAATCCTGTTGAGATGAAGTAGGTGGCTCCTCTCAAGTTTCAGTGGCAGACTCCTCTCTAATTGTGGCTGGGGACTCCTCTCCATGTGTGGCAAGGGGGTTTCTTTCTAGTTGTGGTATTGTGGTGAGCTCCACTAAAGTATCAGTGGGGGCTCCACTCTAGTTGTGTGTGGGGGTTTTCTCCAGCTGTGATATGGCTGCCCCTTTGTAGTTGTGGTGTGCTGGTGGTCTACTCTTTAGTTCTGGTGTGTGGGCTCTTTCTAGTTATGGTGTGGGTCTCTTTAGTGGCAATATCTGAGGGGAGTCCTCTCTCATTGCGATGTGCAGGGGCCTTTTTTCTTGTTGTGGTTGGGGCACTCATCTATAACTGCCACAGAGCGACTCATCTCTAGGTACTATATCTGGGCACATCCTTTTGTATTGTGGTCTGTGACTTCTCTCAAGTATCAGCAGCATCCTCCTCTTGAGTTGTGACAGTGGGCTTGTGGCTCCTCTAGAGTTGCAGTTGTCACTGCTCTTATATTCTGCAGGGTGGCTGTGCAGGGTGGTCCTCTCCTCTTTTGGCACTAGGTTTTCCTCACAAATTTTTGTATGGTTGCTCCTTTCTATTTGTGAGAGCCTCCTCTTAAGTTACTTCGGGGGGCTCATCTCTATCTACAGCATAGGCATTCCTATCTATGTGTGATGTCTTGGTGGGCTTCTCTCTACTTGTGGTGAGGGAAACTTCACCAGTTTTGGTGGTGGTGGGTGTGGGGGATCCTCTGTCATTGTGGCCAGTGGCTCCTCTCATGTTTCAGCAAAGGACTTGGTAGTTCCTCTCTAGTTGCCTTGGGTAGTGATGTTTCTCAATCATTGTGGTATGTGTGGGACTCTTATCCAGATGTGGTGTGCAGGCTCCTCTCTACTTGTGGCAAACTGCACTTATCTAGTTGTTCCATGGGAGCTCCTCTCTGGATGTGATGTCCAGAAGGCTCCTCTCTCATTGAGGACAGTGGCTTTTCTCGAGTTTCATTGTAGGGCTCCTCCAGATCCACAAGGTACTTGGGTCTCCTTTTGAGTTGCGGTTGCGCCTCCTCTCGCGTTTGTCATGTGGGGGACTCCACGGTGAGGGGTCTTTTGTTTTAGTGCTAGGGGTTTCTCAATAACTTTGGAGGCGTTTACCCTCTCTAGTTGTGATGGGTGGTCAAGTCTCTAGTTGGGTTGAGGGAGCACTTGTCTAGTTGCTTTGGGTGGGGCTTTTCTGTAACAGTTACAGGATGTATGGGGCTCTTCTCCACCTGAGGAATGTAGTCCCCTCTGGAGTTGTGGCAGGAGGCTTGTGTATTGTTGTGCTGGCGAGCTCTTCTTAAAGTTGAATTCCAGTGGCTCCTGTCTAGTTGTGCAGGTCTTCTCTCTAGTTTTGATGTGCAGGCTCCTCTGCAGTTGTGGCAGGGTTCAAGTTTCTTGTTGTGGCAGGACACTCCAAGATAGTTGCTGTGTTCACTGGGCTCTTAAGTTGTGGTGATTGCATCTCTGTACTTGCGGTCATGGGCTCCTTTCTAATAGTCTCAATAGGCACATATCAATTTGTTGTGGGGCCTTGGGGCTGCTCTAAAATTATGCAGCAGATCCTGTTGAGATGAAGCAGGGGGCTCCTCTCGAGTTTCAGTGGTGGGCTCCTCTCTAGTTGTGGTTGGGGACTCCTCTCTACCTGTTGGTTGGGGGTTGCTTTATAGCTGTGGTGTGCTGGTGAGCTCCTCTTGAGTATCAGTGGGTTTTTTTTTTCAGTTGTGGTGGGGAATATCTCTAGCTGTGGTGTGGCTGCTCCTTTCTAGTTCTGGTGTGCTGCTCTCTAGTTGTGGTGTGTTGGCTCCTTTTTAGTTGTGGTGAAGTGCACAAGTGGGGCAGCTATGATATCGCACAAGCGTGGGCAAGTGTGACAGTGCACAAGTGCAGCCAAGAGGAGCTACCCCACGCCTGAGGTCAGGGGCGGTGGCCGGGAGGAGCTACCCCACATCCGAGGTAAGGAGCAGTGGCTGCACTTTGTTGGGGCAGCCGTGAAGAGATACCCCACGTCCAAGGTAAGAGAAAACCAAGTAAGATGGTAGGCATTGAAAGAGGGCATCAGAGGGCAGACAGACTGAAACCATAATCACAGACAACTAGCCAACTGATCACATGGACCACAGCCTTGTCTAACTCAATGAAACTAAGCCATGCCATGTGGGGCCACCCAAGATGGCTGGGTCATGGTGGAGAGGTCCGACAGAATGTGGTCCACTGGAGAAGAAAATGGAAAACCACTTCAGTATTCTTACCTTGAGAACCCCATGAACAGCATGAAAAGGCAAAAAGATAGGACAATGAAAGATGAAATGACATGGGTTTGAGTGGACTCCAGGAGTTGGTGATGGACAGGGAAGCCTGGTGTGCTGCGGTTCATGGGGTCGCAAAGAGTCAGACACGACTAAGCAACTGAACTAAACAGAACTAAGGGGCTATTTAGTTGTAATATCTGCAGTGAGTCCTCTCTCATTGAAGTGTGCAGGGGCCTCCTTTCTTTTTTGGTGGAGGGGGGCTCATCTATATTTGCTGGAGAGTGACTCCTTCTAGGTATGATGTCTGGGATATCCTCTCACATTGTGGCAGGTGGCGTCTCTAGAGTAGCGGTGGAGTCCTCTTGAGTTGTGGCAGTGGACTCAGGGCTCCTCGATTTGCATTGGGGCCTCCTCTTAGGTTGTGATCGGGGTCTCTGCAGGGGGGTTCTCTCTTCTTTGAGCACTACGTGTTCCTCAAAATTGTAGCATGGTTGCTCCTCTCTACTTGTGAAGGCCTACTCTTGAGTTACTTCAGTGGGCTCATCTTTATTTGCAGCAGAGGGGCTCCTCTCTATATGATGTCATGGTGGATTACTCTCTACTTGTGTTGGAGGAAACCTCTCCAGTTTTGGTGGGTAGCTCCTCTGTTATTGTGGCCAGTGACTGTTCATGTTGCAGCATAGGACTTGGTGGTTCCTCTAAAGTTGTATTGGACAGTGTTGTTCCTCAATCATTGTGGGATGCAAAGCCTCTTGTCCAGATGTGGTATGCAGGCTCCTCTCTCATTGTGGCACCTGGTCAACACACTAGTTGTGCCCAGGGCCTCTCTCTAGTTGCACTGTACTAGGGGTTTCTAATGATTTGTGGTGTGGTGGCTCCTTTGAGTTGTTATAGTTGTTACTCTATTTGCTATTGGCAAGGGGCTGCTCTCTAGTTGTGGTGGGGTTTCCAATCTAGTTTTATCCAGAAGGCTCCTCTCTTGTTACAGTTGGGTAACTCTCTATTTGTGGTGGGTGGTCAAGTCTCTACTTGTGGAGGTCTCCTCTCTAGTTGCATTGGACAGAGGTTTTCTGCAATAGTTGCATTGTGTGGTGGGGCTCTTCTCCAGATGTGGTGTGTGGGCTCCTCTCTAACTGTGGCAAGCTGCACAACTCTAATTGTGCTGTGGGTGATCCTCTCTTGTAGTGATGTGTATGCATGGGTTCCTCTCATGTGGTGGTGTGGTGCTCCTCTCTAGTTGTGCTGAGGTCTTATCTCGATTTGCCATGAGAGCTCCTCTTGAGTTGAGGCAGGGGACTCAGAGCTCCTCTCAAGTTCTGTTGGTGCCACCTCTCAATTTGCAGCAATGGACTCGGGGCTCTTCTCGATTTGCAGCAGGTACTTGGTGTTCCTCTTGATTACAGCTTGGAATTCACAGTTCCTCTCGAGTTGCCATGGAAGGCTCCACTTGAGTTGAGGTAGGGGACTCAGAGCTCCTCTTGAGTTTTGGTGTGTCTCCTTTCGAGTTGTGGAAGATTGTCTCTGTGGGTGGGGAGTCCTCTCTGACTTTGGCCTGGATTCTCCTCACTAGTTTTTCAAGAGATTCCTCCTTTGTAACTGTGAGAGATCTTCTCGAATTATTTCAGTGTGCTCATCTCTATTTGTGGCACAGTGCCTCCTCTTTAGGTGCGATGTCCTGGGGCCTCCTCTCTAGTTGTGGTGAGGGGATCCTTTCCAGCTTTTGCGGGGGAGTGTCACTGATGCGTTGCCAGGGGCTCCCCTCATGATGCGGAATATGGCTCCTCTTGAATTAGATTGGATTCTTACAGTTCCTCTTGAGTTTCATTGGGGACATTGGGATTCCTCTCAAGTTACATCAGGGGACTTGGAACTCATCTCCAGTTGCAATCTGGAAAACTTGGGGTTCCTCTCGAGTTGCAGCAGGAGAGTTGGGCCTCCTCTCGAATTGTGGCAGGAAACACAGGTTTCCTCTCCAGTTGTGGTGGGAAGCTTGGGGCTCCACTTGAGTTGCGGGTGGGAATGCAGGATTCCTCTTGAGTAGCCACAGGAGACTCTGTTCCTGTTGAGTTGCAGCAGGTAACTCAGAGCTCCTCTAGGGTTGTGGTGGAGTCTCAGGGTTCCTCTCAAGTTTTAGCATGGAACACAGGGTTCCACTAGAGCCGTGGAAGGGGAACTTGGGGTTCCTCTAGAGTTACGGGAGGTGTTCAGGGTTCCTCTTGAGTTGTGATAGGGACCTCAGGGAACCTCTCATGTTGCCTCAGGGAAGTCAGACCTCCTTTCAAGTTGCGAGGGGCACCTCGGGATTCCTGTCGAGTCACTGCAGGTGAATAGGGCCTCATCTCGAGTTGAGGTGGGAAACTCTGGGTTCCTCTCCAGTTGTGACAGGCATCTTGGGGTCCTATCGAGTTTCAACAGGGGAGTCAGGCCTCGTCTCATTTTGAGGCATGGAACTCCACTTTTCTCTCGAGTTGTAACAGGGTTGTCAGGCCTCCTGTCGAGTTCAGGAGGGTCTCAAAGAGCAGGACACAAATGAAGTGACTCAGCACACACGCATGCACTCGGACAGCATCCATCTCTGTACCTCCAGGAATGTAGCACTACTGCAAAATTTTCCCAGAAATGGTCAGTTTTGATGGCTTCCATTTGGACTTTCTCACCATGACACCACCTACACCACCACTACAGTTTAGGGAACCTGTGTTGGGGTGCTGCCGACTGCTAAGAATATCTATTCTAATTATACATTCTGGAACTTGGAAAAGAGCTATAGAATGAGCTCAGGAACTCCCTGGACTCACTATGAGATGAATCTGAGCTAAAATTCTGTTGATAAGTTGACCCCCATAAGGTTCTACTTTACCTGGGTGATCACAGTGACAACTGTGTCTCTTGGAATCAATGTCATTTCACAACCACTGTTCAGTTCAGTTCAGTGGATCAGTTGTGTCCAACTCTGCAACCCCATGGATTGAAACACATCAGTCTTCCCTATCCATCACCAATTCCCAGAGCTTACTCAAACTCATGTCCATCATGTCCATCAAGTCAGTGATGCCATCCAACCAACTCATCCTATGTTGTCCCCTTCTCCTCTCACCTTCAAACTTTCCCAGCATCAGGGTCTTTTCCAATGAGTCAGCTCTTCACACCAGATGACCAAAGTACTGGAGTTTCAGTTTCAGCATCAGTCCTTCCAATGAATATTCAGGACTGATTTCCTTTAGGATTGACTGGTGGGATTTCCTTGAAGTCCAAGGGACTCTCAAGAGTCTTCTCCAATACTACAGTTCAAAAGCATAAATTCTTCAGTTCTCAAGTTTCTTTATAATCCAACTCTCACATCGATACATGACTACAGGAAAAACCATAGCTTTGACAAGATGGACCTTAGTTGGCAAAGTAATGTCTTTGCTTTTTAGAATGCTGTCTAGGTTGATCATACCTTTTCTTCCAAGGAGCAAGCATCTTTTAATTTCAAGGCTGCAATCTCTATCTGCAGTGATTTTGGAGCCCCCCTCCAAATAAAGTGTCCTGTAATTTTAGAAAATTATGATTATTTCCTTTTTCCAAGTGCATTTACCTTGATAAAATTTTTGTGTTTCTCTTGGGAGGGTGGGATAAATATTACAAATAAAAATTATGGCTATTGTTGCAAGTCTTTCTTTAGAGGGCCAAAATTCCCCTTCATTGAAAGGTTTCTGGGGCTATAAAGTGGCTCAGTTCCAGGAAGTAATGAGGAGCCATGACTATCTATTTCAATAATCATAGTTCAATTTTGGAGAAGGCAATGGCACCCCACTCCAGTACTCTTGCCTGGAAAATCCCATGAATGGAGGAGCCTGGTAGGCTGCAGTCCATGGGGTCACTAAGAGTTGGACACGACTGAGCGACTTCATTTTGACTTTTCACTTTTATGAATTAGAGAAGGAAATGGCAACCCACTCCAGTATTCTTGCCTAGAGAATCCCAGGGATGGGGGAGCCCAGTGGGCTGCCATCTATGGGGTCGCACAGAGTTGGACATGACTGAAGCGACTTAGCAGTAGCAGCAGTTCAATTTTGGTCGACTTAAGTCTATTTAGGTCTGTAGGTGCCCAATATGCTACTGGAGATCAGTGGAGATATAACTCCAGAAAGAATGAAGCGATGGAGCCAAAGCAATAACAACACTCAGTTATGGAAGTAAAGTCCAATGCTGTAAAGAGCAATATTGCATAGGAACCTGGAATGTTAGGTCCATGATCAAGGCAAGTTGGAAGTGGTTAAATGGCAGATGGCAAGAGTGAACGTTGACATTTTAAGAATCAGAAAACTAAAATTGGCTGGAATGGGTGAATTTAACTGAGATGACCATTATATCTACTACCGTGGTCAAGATTACCTTAGAAGAAATGGAGTAGCCATCATGGTCAACAAAAGAATCCAAAATGCAGTTCTTGGATGCAATTTCAAAAATGACAGAATGACCTCTGTTCGTTTCCAAGGCAAACCATTCCATATCACGGTAATCCAAGTCTATGCCCCGACCAGTAATGCTGAAGAAGCTGAAGTTGAATGGTTCTATGAAGACCTACAAGACCTTCTAGAACTAACACACAAAAAAAGATGTCCTTTTCATTGTAGGGTACTGGAATGCAAAAGTAGGAAGTCAAGAAACACCTGGAGTAACAGGCAAATTTGGCCTTGGAGTACAGAATGAAGCAAGAAAAGGCTAATAGAGTTTTGCCAAGAGAACACACTGGTCATAGCAAACACCCTCTTCCAACAATGCAAGAGAAGACTCTACACATGGACATCTCCAGATGGTCAACATCAAAATCAGACTGCAATATTCTTTGCAGCCAAAGATGGAGAAGCTCTATACAGTCAGCAAAAACAAGACCAGGAGCTGACTGTGGCTCAGATCATGAACTCCTTATTTCCAAATTCAGACTTAAATTGAAGAAAGTAGGGGAAACCACTAGACCATTCAGGTATGACCTGAATAAAATCCCTTATAATTATACAGTGAAAGTGAGAAATAGATTCAAGAGATTATATCCGATATACAGAGTGCCTGATGAACTATGGGCAAAGGTTCGTGATATTGTACAGGAGACAAGAATCAAGACCATCCCCAAGAAAAAGAAATGCAAGAAAATGAAAATAGCTGTCTGAAGAGCTCTTAAAAATCGCTGTGAAAAGAAGAGAAGCCAAAAGCAAAGGAGAAAAGGAAAGATATACCCATTTGAATGCAGAGCTTCAAAGGATAGCAAGGAGACTTATGAAAGCCTTCCTCAGTGATCAGTGCAAAGAAATAGAGGAAATGAGTAGAATGGGAAAGACTAGAAATTTCCAAGAAAATTAGAGATACCAAGGGAACATTTCATGCAAAGATGGGCTCGATAAATGATGGAAATGGTATGGACCTAACAGGAGCAGAAGATATTGAGTAAAGGTGGCAAGAAGACACAGAAGAACTATATAAAAAAGATCTTCATCACCCAGATAATCACAATGGTATGATCACTCAACTAGAGCCAGACATCCTGGAATGCAAAGTCAAGTGGGGCTTAGAAGCATCAGTATGAACAAAGCTGGGGGAGGTGATGGAATTCCAGTTAAGCTATTTCAAATCCTAAAAGATTATGCTGTGAAAGTGCTTCACTCAATATGCCAACATATATGGAAGACTCCTCAGTGGCCACAGGACTGGAAAGGTCAGTTTTCATTCCAATCCCAAAGAAAGGCAATGACAAAGAATGCTCAAACTACCACACAGTTGCACTCATCTCACACATCCTCCACATGCTAGTAAAGTAATGATCAAAATTCTCCAAGGCAGGCTTCAATAATATGTGAACCGTGAACTTCCAGATGTTCAATCTGGTTTTAGAAAAGCCAGAGGAACCAGAAATCAAAATGTCAACATCCGTTGGTCATCGAGAAAGAGAGTTTCAGGAAAACATCTCTTTCTGCTTTACCGACTATGCCAAAGCTTTTGACCATGTGGATCACAACAAACTGTGGAATAAATATTCTGAAAGAGATGGATATACCAGACCACCTGACCTGCCTCTTGAGATATCTATATGCAGGTCAGGAAGCAACAGTTAGAGCTGGTCATGGAACAACAGACTGGCTCCAAATAGGAAAAGGAGTATGTCAAGGCTGTATATTATCAACCTGCTTATTTAGCTTATACGCAGAGTACATAATGAGAAACACTGGGCTGGAAGACACACAAGCTGGAATTAAGATTGCCAGGAAGAATATCAATAACCTCAGATATGCAGATGACACCACCCTTATGTCAGAAAGTGAAGAAGAACTAAAAAGCCTCTTGATGGAAGTGGAAGAGGAGAGTGAAAAAGTTGGCTTAAAGCTCAACATTCATGGAACGAAGATCATGGCTTCTGGTTCCATCACTTCATGGCAAATAGATGGGGAAACAGTGGAAACAGTGGCAGACTTTTCTTTTTTTGACTCCACGATCACTGAAGATGATGACTGCAGCCATAAAATTAAAAGAGACTTACTCTTGGAAGAAAAGTATGACCAACCTAGACAGCATATTAAACAGCAGAGACATTACTTTGCCAACAAAGGTCTGTCTAGTCAAGGCTATGGTTTTTCCAGTGGTCATGTATGGATGTGAGTTGGACTATAAAGAAAGCTGAATGCCAAAGAATTGATGCTTTTGAACTGTGGTGTTGGAGAAGACTCTTGAGGTTCCCTTGGACTGCAAGGAGATCCAACCAGTCCATCCTAAAGGAAACCAGTCCTGAATTTTCTTTGGAAGGACTGATGTTGAAGCTGAAACTCCAATACTTTGGCTACCTGATGTGAAGAGCTGACTCATTTGAAAAGCCCCTGGTGCTGGGAAAGATTGAGGGCAGGAGGAGAAGGGGACAACAGAGGATGAGATGTTTGGATGGCACAGCTGACTCAATGGACACGGGTTTGGGTGAACTCCAGGAGTTGGTGATGGACAGGGAGGCCTGGCATTCTGCAGTTCATGGGGTCACAAAGAATCAACTGAGTGACTGAACTGGAACTGGAACTGGAACAAAGCAGAAATAGAACTACTCACGTTTCAAACAAACTTAAAGTTACTAGGTTGGAAGGGCAGGGGTAAACTGAGAGATTGGGGTTGAAATATACAAACTAAACTGTCTAAATAGATAGCTAGTAAGAACCTATTCTGTGGAGAAGGAAATGGCAACCCACTCCAGTATTCTTGCCTGGAAAATCCCATAGACAGAGGAGCCTGGTAGGCTACAGTCCACGGGGTTGCAAAAAGTTGGACACAACTGAGTGATTTCACTAACTAACTAACTAAGAACCTACTGTATAGCACAGAAGCCCTACTCAATACTCTGCAATAATCTACATGGGAATAGAATCTTAAGAGTCAAAGTATGCTTGTGTATCACTGATTCCCTCTGCTGTATAGCAGAAGCTATATAACATTGGAAATCATTTGTATTCTCATAAAAATTTAAAAAAAGAGTAAGTGTGAAGCAATAATACAAAACAAAAGATAATATCGTCCAAATAGGAGTATTTTCTTTTTGGGATCTCAACATTTTGCATATTAAAGTATATAATTTATTTAATGATAGGTTGTATTAGGCAGATATTTATTTTACAAACTCTACAGTTACAGCTAAAAATTAATAAGGGGCATTGGATTAACAAAATGGTTCCGTTCAGTAGCTCAGTATCTGACTCTTTGAGACCCCATGGACTGAAGAACCCCAGGCCTCCCTGTCTGTCCATCACCAACTCCCAGAGTTTAGTGAAACTAATGTCCATTGATTTGGTGATGCCATCCAACCAGCTCGTCCTCTGTCATCCCTTTCTCCTCTTACCCTCAATCTTTCCCAGCATCAGGGTTTTTTCAAGTGAGTCAGTTCTTTATATCAGGTGGCCAAAATATTAGAGTTTCAACTTCAGCATCAGTCCTTCCAATGAATATTCAGGACTGATCTTCTTTAGGATGGATTAGTTGGATCTTCTTGCAGTCCAAGGGACTCTCAAGAGTCTTATCCAACACTACAGTTCAAAAGCATCAATTCTTCAGTGCTCAGCTTTCTTTATAGTCCAACTCCCACACCCATACATGACTACAGGAAAAACCATAGCCTTGACTAGATGGACCTTTGTTGTCAAAGTAATGTCCCTCCTTTTTATTTATTTATTTTTTAAGCATAACCATCTTTATTTATTTATTATTTATTTTTTTAACTTTATTTTACTTTACAATACTGTATTGGTTTTGCCATACATTGACATGAATCCACCATGGGTGTACCTGCGATTCCAAACATGAACCCCCCTCCCACCTCCCTCCTCACAACACTCTGGGTCATCCCCGCACACCAGCCCCAAGTATCCTGCATCGGACATAGACTGGTGATTCGATTCTTACATGATAGAATACATGTTTCAATGCCATTCTCCCAAATCATCCCACCCTCTCCCTCTCCCTCTGAGTCCAAAATTCCACTATACACATCTGTGTCTTTTTTGCTGTCTTGCATACAGGGTCATCATTGCCATCTTTCTAAATTCCATATATATGTGTTAGCATACTGTATTGGTGTTTTCTTTCTGGCTTACTTCACTCTGTATAATCGGCTCCAGTTTCATCCATCTCATCAGAACTGATTCAAATGTATTCTTTTTTAACGGCTGAGTAATACTCCATTGTATATATGTACCACAGCTTTCTTATCCATTCATCTGCTGATGGACATCTAGGTTGTTTCCATGTCCTGGCTATTATAAACAGTGCTGCGATGAACATTGGGGTACACGTGTCTCTTTCAATTCTGGTTTCCTCGGTGTGTATGCCCAGCAGTGGGATTTCTGGTGTCTAAGTGATACATAAATACTAAAAGTATATTAAAATCACAAAAAATAATATGAGAAAACATTGAAAATATATATGTATAAGAGAAAATATATGTATAAGAGAAATAAAATACAAACAGCAAGGCAGTAAATTTAAATTTAGTCATATTTATAAAACTGCTATTAAAATGTATAGCAATCCAATCAATGTACAGCATGGTGTTAATGTTGTTCAGTGGCTAAGTCTTGACTGACTCTGCAACCACATGAGCTGCAGCATGTCAAGCTTCCTTGTCCTTCATTATCTCCTGGAGTTTGTTTAAACTCATGTCCATTGAGTCAGTGATGCCATCTCATCCTCCATCATCCCCTTCTCCTTTTGTCAATGACCTGGCTCTTCTCATGACATGACCAAACTATTGAAGCTTCAGCTTCAGCACCAATTCCCCAGTGAATATTCAGGGTTGATTTCCTTTAGGATTAACCAGTTTGATTTCCTTCCTGTTCAAGGGACCCTCAAAAGTCTTCTCCAACACCACAGTTTGAAAGCAGCAATTCTTTGGCACTCAGCCTTCTTTATATTCTAACTCTCGTATCCACACGTGACTACTGGAAAAACCATAGCTTTAACTATTTGGAGCTTTGTCAACAAGGTGATGTCTTTGCTTTTTAATACCCACTCGAGGTTTGCCATAGCTTTTCTTCCAAGAAACAAATGCCTTTTGATTTCTTGGCTGCTCACCATCTGCACTGACTTTGGTGCCCAATAAAATAACATAGAGCATGGTGACTATAGTTAAATAATTTTGCATATTTGAAAGTTGCTATGGTTTTTCCAGTGGTCATGTATGGATGTGAGAGTTGGACTGTGAAGAAAGCTGAGCACTGAAGAATTGATGCTTTTGAACTGTGGTGTTGGAGAAGACTCTTGAGAGTTCCTTGGACTGCAAGAAATCCAACCAGTCATTCTAAAGGAGATCAGCCCTGGGTGTTCTTTGAAAGGAATGATGCTAAAGCTGAAACTCCAGTACTTTGGCCATCTCATGTGAAGAGTTGACTCATTGGAAAAGACTGATGCTGGGAGCAATTGGGGGCAGGAAGAAAAGGGGACAACAGAGGATGAGATGGCTGGATGGCATCACCGACTCGATGGACGCAAGTCTGAGTGAACTCTGGGAGTTGGTGATGAACAGGGAGGCCTGGCCTGCTGCGATTCATGGAGTTGCAGAGTCGGACACGACTGAGTGACTGAACTGAACTGAACTGAACTGGAGAGAAATTTTTAAAAATTCACATCACAAGAAAAAAATGCACAACTTTGGGTGGTGATGGATACTAACATTGATGGATATTAAAATTAGACATTGTTATGATCATTTAAAATATATTTATGTTGTTCAGAAGAAGTTAATATAATGCTATAAGTCAAGTATATCTCAACTAATCACTGAATCTTAAAGGTCGTGCTTTATGTTATGTAAATTATGCCTCACCACTATTGCTAATTTAAGCATCAAAGCCTAATGAAAATAATAACGTTGTGTTGTTAGGCTCAAAATATATCTATAAAACAAATTAATATGCATAAATATGTACCATGAATACTTATTCTGTTATGTGTCATGCTAAGTCATCAGTCTAAAGGTATACATGTTGCAGCATGCTATAACACCCTTTTCTTTGTGACCAAAAGTGAGGACAGCAGCAGAGTTTGGCTTTATGCTCTTCAAATACATCTGTTTTATTGACATAGAATGAGCATCATTTTCTAACCTTTTCAGAACTACATTGGAGCAGGTGATTAGTTTCTACAATGATGTACGGGTAGAAGTGATGTGTTTATTATGTATAGAGGCTCTGAATAGTGTATTTGTTTCCTTATGTTCTGTCTGTTTGCCGTCTCAGGATCTTCATGCTGAAGATCCAGTAGAAAACTACAAAGAAGAAGTAGGAACAATGGGACTCCTAGATGAAAACAACCAGGGTTTCTTCATCACTGACTGCAAACGTGTGCTGTAATATGGTTGTAAAATGTTTCTTTATTTTTTTACACCGATATATTTGAGGTATTGTCTCAGAGTGTAGATTTGTTTTCAGGTGATGATGATATTTACTTGAACACAGAAACATTCAATTCACTATCATAACTATAGATTTAAGGATTACATCAGTTTACTCACATGGGTGATGGGTGGCGGACATTCAGTTTTTTCCATCCTGTAAGTAAAACTTAGTTGAAATAAATCATCAGTGCAATTCTCATTTGTAAATAAACATGACATTAAATGACATGGATACAACATCAATCCTAAAAGAGAATACATAAGTCCAATTTATGAGGAACATGCTGTAATAAAGAGAAGCAAATTTAAAATACAAAATAGAAACGCAATTTAAGAAACATGAATAGTATTTCAAATTGTCAAAGAATCTCTAAACAGAAAGAAAAAATGTGCTTATGAGCAGAAGTGGATATTGGCATTGTAACCTCATTCCTGACAATTCCTGACAATTTTACCTACATATCTGCCTGGAAGTAGCTGAAATAGAAAAAGCATTTTGTAGGAGTGTTTTTCTTTTTCTGTCTTAAATAATTGAGTTTAAATGTTTTTTAAAAATTATTAATTGGAGGATAATTGCTTTACAGTGTTGTGTTGGTTCTGCAGTACAACAAAGTAAAGCAGTCATAGGTGTACATACATCCCCTCTGTCTTTAACCTCCCTCCCACACCCCACCCCATCACCCCAGGTTATCACAGATATTAAGGTTGAGCTCCCTGTTTTATATATTTAGAAACTTCCCACTAGCCATCTGCTTTACATGCGGTGGTGTGTATGTCTCAGTGTTAATCTTTCAGTTATCACACCCTCTCCTTCCGTTGCTGTGTCCACAGGTCTGTTGTCTATGTCTGCATCCACATTCGTGCCTTGCAAATAGGTTTTTCAGTATCATTTTTCTCAAGCAGACACACACACACACACACACACACACATACATGTACACATATGTGTTAATATAGGATAGCTGTCTTTTTCTTTCTGACTTACTTCACTCTGCACAACAGGCTCTAAGTCATTTTTAGGGTGCCTTTCATTTTGAATCTGCTAGATACCTATGCTGATGACCAACTAGATATCCTAACATGAATAAAACTACCCAGATTTTTGTCAGCAGATGCAACATTAACATTAACAAAAGTTAATCTAGGAACAGAGTGTTCCACTTCTGAAAAGGGATCTAACCTTCCCTGAAATGGATTGGAAAGAACAAACGTACCACATTTGTGTATTAGTAAGTGACACATTTTTCTAAAGATGTGAAAGATGAGATCTGGATGAATTATGGGAATAAAATTAAGGAAGGCAAATTTACAGCAATTACTAATGGTCTGAAATGCAATAAATTGAAAGTTTTAATTTTTTTCCCAGAAAGTACTATTGATATGAGAAAATTGAGTGTCATTTCTCTACTAAGTTTGTACCCACACAGAGGGGAATATTTATGCCAAGAAGGAGCTGCAGAAGACAAGTCATCTACGGAAAAAGTAATTTTAAAACATAAACCCAGATGATCAGCAAACAGAAGCAGTCTTCCAGAAATTAAAATGATACTCAAGAGAAAATGTCCCCCAGGGTGAGCATGAAGTGAAGTGAAGTGACGTTGCTCAGTCGTGTCCTACTCTTTGCGACCCCATGGACTGTAGCCTACCAGGTTCTTTTCTGTCCATGGGATTTTCCAGGCAATAGTCCTGGAGTGGATTGCCATTTCCTTCTCCAGAGGATCTTCCCAACCCAGGGATCAAACCCAGGTCTCTCGCATTGTAGACAGACGCTTTACTGTCTGAGCCACCAGGGAAGTCAACTACTTCCTATTTCAGAACAGCTGATCTTTGAAGAATTCTCCAGAATGACAGTGACTTCCTGACTCAAAAGAATTATAAAAGTTTACAGGGTCAAAACGTCTATATTCTCATAGATAACTTCATGTAAATCAATGAAGTTAAGATGTTAGATGGTTTTATTTAAAATAGTTCTGAATTTGAGGTTTAAGATGCAAAGGATAAAACATAAAAATATGAAATTCTGAGACCTTTATCTGAAAATTAGTTAATAACTTAACCAACGTATTTCTTAACTTTTAAAATGATAAATACAATTAGATATAAGAGAAATAACAATAATATTATTATTTATAATAAAATTTTCACTTAAGATAATTTTGAAACCTAATTCTAGTGGAAATAGAGAAATATGAGAAAGTATCTGTTGACTCAATTTTATTTATCAAAGTGCTAATGCAAATGGTGACTGCAGCCATGAAATTAAAAGACGCTTACTCCTTGAAAGAAAAGTTATGACCAACCTAGATAGCATATTCAAAAGCAGAGACATTACTTTGCCAACTAAGGTCCGTCTAGTCAAGGCTATGATTTTTCCAGTGGTCATGTATGGATGTGAGAGTTGGATATTGAAGAAAGCTGAGCACTGAAGAATTGATGCTTTTGAACTGTGGTGTTAGAGAAGACTCCTGAGAGTCCCTTGGACTGCAAGGAGATCCAACCAGTCCATTCTAAAGAAGATCAGCCCTGGGTGTTCTTCAGAAGGAATGATGCTAAAGCTGAAACTCCAGTACTCTGGCCACCTCATGCGAAGAGTTGACTCAGTGGAAAACACTCTGATGCTGGGAGGGATTGGGGGCAGGAGGAGAAGGGGATGACAGAGGATGAGATGGCTGGATGGCATCACCAACTCGATGGATCTGAGTTTGAATGAACTCCGGCAGTTGGTGATGGACAGGGAGGCCTAGCGTGCTGCGATTCATGGGGTTGCAAAGAATCAGACACGAATGAGCTACTGAACTGAATTGAACTGAATGCAAAAACAATAGTTTGTAGGGCTGGAAGACGAGAACAGATAGAGTAGATTTAATGGAATATGAAAACAGTTAGAGAACAAACATTAATGAAGTGTTATGAGAATTGTCAAAGTGTGGACTGCCTGATATCTGATTATATGAACTTGAAGCAAAGCAAGATAACGGGCCTGTGTGTATGTATGTGTGTGTTAGTCCCATTCATATGCTTTTGCCATTAGCATTCTTAAAATAAATAATCATAGGGTTTAAATAAAGTTACATTTATTAGATAAAATTACAACAGAATTATATAGGACATATTTTATTTGACTTTGGCCACCTCATGAGAAGAGTTGACTCATTGGAAAAGACTTTGATGCTGGGAGGGATTGGGGGCAGGAGAAGAAGGGGACGACAGAGGATGAGGTGGCTGAATGGCATCACTGAGTCGATGGACGCGAGTCTGAGTGAACTCTCGGAGTTGGTGATGGACAGAGAGGCCTGGCGTGCTGTGATTCATGGGGTTGCAAAGAGTCGGACATGACTGGGTGACTGAACTGAACTGAAGAGGAGATGACAATGGATCAGAGAATCACATATGTTAAGAACAGACTATATTAAAATATCATGAAAGTGAAAATCATTCAGTCATGTCTGACTCTTTGTGACCACATGGACAGTCCATAGAATTCTCCAGGCCAGAACACTAGCATGGGTAGCCTTTCCCTTCTCCAGGGGATCTTCCCAGCCCAGGGACAGAAGCCAAGTCTCCCTCCTTGTAGTCAGATTCTTTACCAGCTGAGTCACAAGGGAAGCCTGAGAATACTGGAGTGGGTAGCCTATCCCTTCTCCAGTGGATCTTCCTGACCTTGGAATCATACTAGGGTCTCCTGCATTGCAGGTGGATTCTTTACCAACTGAGCTATCAGGGAACCCCAAATATCATGAAGAATGGGTCATATTTATGGACTGAGATAAAGGTTAATTGGTATTTGTAATGCAGTGTACAGAGGGTATTATTAGGGAACATTATTGGACCCCATGATGTAACATGCTTTCCATGTGTAGCATAACCAATGGATGAGGTACACAGATGAGAACAATATGATTACACATGTCTGTTCCCCCAGTAACAAGGAATGAGTTTAAGAAAGTCAGTTCTCTTGGAGTAGAAATGGGAGGGCTTAAAATGTTTTGAATAAGAATTAGGCAAAAGTTTTAAGTGAAAATCTTCGAATTGAAAGGAAATGGAATAAGTCAATAGGTACAGAAAAAGAAATGGATGAACTCAAAGAAAAACAATAGCAAGCCTGTGTCATATATTATTTCACTTTTAAAAGGGGTGAAATAATTTAATACTATTGCTGCACAATAAGCCCTAAATAAAAATGTACACATCGTATTGTTTCTGGTATCATTACTGCTGCTGCTCAGTCACTTCCATCATGTCTGACTCTTTGTGATCCCATGGGCCATAGCCCACCAGGCTCGTTGTCCATGGAATTTTTTAGGCAAGAATACTGGAGTGGGTTGCCATCCCCTCCTCCAAGGGATCTTCCTTGCCCAAGGATCAAACCTACATCTCCTGTATCTCCTGCATTTCAGGCAAATTATTTTACTGCTGAGATACCAGGGAAGCCTTCTGGTATCATTACATCCAAGTATAAGAAAATGGAGATTTTATTTCTCTAATTGATTTTAACTGCACATCAGTTCATTGCTGAGGTTTCAAATCTCATCTCTTAGAAACTGAGCAAGGCAAAGGCAGGAACACTTGCATGGATTATGTAAATAGGTTCATGCATCTGATCCAGTTAACAGAAGGGAAACATTGCTCAAAAGCATTAGTGAATTAACCATCTTGAATTTACCGTATCTACAGATGGAGTACAAATTAGGAACAGAAAAGTCAAATATCACCACTGCTGCTGCTACTGCTACTGCTAAGTCACTTCAGTCGTTTCTGACTCTGTGTGACCCCATAAATGGCAGCCCACCAGGCTCCCCTGTCCCTGGGATTCTCCAGACAAGAACACTGGAGTGGGTTGCTATTTCCTTCTCCACTGCATGAAAGTGAAAAGCGAAAGCGAAGTCATTCAGTCATGTCTGACTCTTCGAGACCCCATGAATTGCAGCCTACCAGGCTCCTCTGCCCATGGGGTTTTCCAGGCAAGAGTACTGGAGTGGAGAGCCATTACCTTCTCCAAATATCACCACAGTGATGGAATTTATTCTTTTGGGGTTTTCTGATATTCCCAATTTCCAATGGATTCTTTTGGGGATATTTTTAGTTCTCTATCTGACCATCCTGATGTGCAATAATGTCATTGTACTGATAACAAGAATTGACCCTACTCTCCAGACCCCCATGTACTTTTTCCTCAACCACTTTTCCATTTTAGACAGTTATGTAACTGTCACTATCCCAAGAATGCTCACGGACCTTCTGAACCAGAAAGGGCACATTTCTTTCATTGCCTGTGCTACACAAATGTGTTTGGTCCTTCTGTTTGGAGGTTTAGGGTGTCTCCTCTTGGTCATGATGGCCTATGACTGCTACGTGGCCATTTGTAACCCTCTTCACCATGGTCTGATCAAGAGCCCCCAGGTCTGTGTCCAGCTGGTCACTGCCTCCTGGGTCAGTGGAGTTCCTGTTGTAACGGGGCAAACATGGTAGGTTTTCTCTCTGCCCGTTTGTGGGTCTACCACAATTAATCATTTTTTCTGTGACCTTCCCCCAGTATTCAAGCTTGCTTGTGGGGACACATTTGTGAATGAGATAGCAGTCTATGCAGTTTCAGTGGTGTTCATCATGGTTTCATTTCTGTTGACTATGGTAAAATCATCTCCAAAATTCTGAAATCACCATCCGCCAGAGCGAGGGCTAAAGCCTTCTCCACTTGCTCGTCTCACCTCACAGTGGTGGTCTTATTCTACGGCACAGCCTCTACCATCTATTTACAACCCAAACCAAATTGATCTGAAAAAACTGGGAAGCTGATCTCTCTTTTCTACACAGTTTGGATCTCAACATTGAATTATACATACTATGAGGAACAAATATATCACAGTAGCACTGAGAAAACTAATAAGTAAATTATCAACTTGACTCGAAGGCTTGAAATTACAGAAGCAATTTGTTTCTATGTTTCTCATGTAAATACATCAGAAAATATCATCTAGTTTATTTCTATGTTCCTATAAAATAATATTTAATATCATCACTGCCATCTCACATTATGTGAAAGGACCTTAGTTTCAAAGAGTTAAGGGTTTCTGGGTTATCAAAGCACACATTATCTCCATGGCAATGATCTGTTCTGAAGACTTATCTTTCTTCTCACTAGGAAAGAGTGAATTAAGAGATTTCCTGACCAATAACTGCTATATAACTAATGATCATGGTCATGCCCTGTAAGAAATTTGCTTGAAACTTCCCATTCCTTCAGGCATATTCACTGTCCTTTTCTGTTATTTAGGATTGGTTTTAGATGAGAAAACAACAACCACATCCAAGTTGGTGGGAGTAGGGGAATCTGAGTGCTTTCTTGCAGTTTTTCTTTCTTTCTCTGTTTTGCATCTGTCCATAACCCTTTCAGAGTACAAACCCTGAAAGGATCCTTTGTTACCTCAATGGTGACTGTTCTCTGGTGACATCATTTCCTCTGGCTTGTAGCTTCATGTTTTGTTTTTGTAGTGTCTCCTTAGTACTAGGAATATTAGGAATTTAAACTATAAACTGCATTGGGTTGAATGTTGATCCCTCTAAATACATGTCAGGTTACAACCTGCAAACCTGAACTTATTAGGAAAATAAGAGCCTTTGCAGATGTAATTCAGTTGAGGACTTTGAAATAAGATTATCTTAATTTAAGGGAAGGGCCCTATATCCTATGATCAGTGTTCTTTGTTCTCATAAGGGGGGAAGAGCGATTAAGTTAAAAATAGAGACACAGTGACACATAGAAGAATATCATGTGAAGATGGAGGAAGCAACCAGGAGTGACACAGCCATGAAGCAAAGCAGGTCAGGGACCACCAAAAGCTGAAAGAGGCAAGAAGCGACTGCCCTTTTAGAGTCTGTGGAGGAAAACCCTGCCAGCACTGTGATTTGGGACACTGGCTTTTAAAGATGTGAGAAAGTCAACTTTTATTCTTTAAACCACTCAATTTTGTGATAATTTGTTACATTACATCTAGGAAAGTAATACACTGTGTAAGCAGTTATTTTATTAATGTGTTTTTATTCTAATCATCTGGAATAAATTCTGTATCTTTTGGGAACAATGATTTTAAAAAATGTATATATTTTTTTACTTTAAAAACTATATGAATGAACCCTCATAAAAATATTTGCCCAAGAATGATGGTTAATTGTTCAAGGATGTTTATTAAAAGCTTTTTTAATACTGCAAAAGACAATACTAGCAAAGCAAAGGGAAGCTGTTCTTATTTGGAACATAGTAGACACGGGTGCCCGTTTCCCATGTGATGCTGCACAATCTCTCAAGACAATGTTTTAGAACCACACCAGTGAGGAGATCCCAAGCTTTTCAGGCATGTAAGTAAGTACATAAATACATATATAAAGCATAACTCTATATTTGTGAAGCAAAGGGAGCTAGCACCCATATATTCACACAGCATTTCACATGTGCATCTCTCTATTTGGTGTGTATATATGTCAGCAATATCTGGATGTGTATCAGAAGAGAGAAACGGCTGCTTTACAGTGATAGGAGTTCAGATAGTGTCTGACTTTTTATTTATTTATACTTTTTTTGTAGTATGGATTAATTATAAAGAGAATAATATGCCCATCACAAAATAATAAATTTTATTCAGAAAATAAAAACTACATATGGAAGAAAATTACTACATTTCTTCTTTTCTTATTGCCTCCCAACATTCTACAGAATATTTATTAGCTAACAGAAATTTCAATATTAGCCAAATAATATTTGATGTTTGAAAGAAATAGCACATTTTTTATGAACTAGACAGAGCCAGAATATATAATGTTTGGTCATGTCTTTAAAAAAGGACTAAAATGGCTTTAATAATAGTTACAAATAGAGATAAATTTAAGAATATGAAATGTATACATATGTACATAGACACTTTTACATATGTATAATATATATTTTATATAATATAAACATATATATTTCAATATTCATTGGAAGGACTGATGCTGAAGCTGAACCTCCAATACTTTGGCCACCTGATGCAAACAGCCAACTCATTAGAAAAGACTCTGATGCTGACTCTGATGCTAGGAAAGATTGAGGGTAGAAGGAGAAGAGGATTTCAGAGGATGAGATGGTTGAATGACATCATGGATGCAGTGGACATGAACTTGAGAAAACTCTGGAAGATGGTGAGGGACAGGGTGGCCTGGAGTGCTGCAGTCCATAGGGATGTGAAAAGCTGGACACGGCTGGAAGACTGAACAACAACAAATATATATTTATATACAGCTATACTATATAAAATAAAGTTACTATAGAAAATAAAAATAAAAATTACTGATTTCACTCTTTTCACAGAGATAACATCAAACACATACACACACACACACACACACACACACACACACAACCAAGAAGCACATCTCACTTCAGTGATAACACTGGTTTTTTGATTTTTCTGTATTCCCAGTGTTTGAGTGTTTCTTTTTGTAATATTTTCCTTTTTTATGTGATTGTCCTGGTGAGAAGCAACAACAATACTCTTTTTATTTTTAAAATAAATATATTTATTTTAATTGGAGGTTAATTACTTTACAATATTATATTGGTTTTGCCATACACCAACATGTGTCGGCCAACAATACTCTTATAATCGCAGTTGACCAGGCTCTCAAATTCCCATGTATCTTTTCCTCAGTAACTTTTATTATTTTTTGCATGCACTACAAAGATATATTTTATTTGTATTCTTGGGGACACAAAATACTTGGTCTTGACAGTTATGGCCCGTGACTGCTATGTGGCCAACTATAATTTCCGCAACTTCCCCTACTTATAAACCAGGAGCTCTGTATTCAGCTGATGATGCTTAGCTCTTGGATCAGTGGTGTTACTGCCAGGATAAGGCAAACATGCCACATTTCCCCTCTGTCATTTTTGGATCTAACTACAAGCTGGACTGTGGTGATGTTTTTCTGAATGAGATGTCAGTCTCTGTAGTTGTACTATTAGTGAAACGTTCATCATGACCCCTTTTCAGTTGACACTTGGCTCCTACAGTAAAATCACTTCTCCATCCTATGTTGCCATCAGCAACGGGATGAGCCAAAGTTTGCTCCACCTGCTCACCTCACATCATGCATGCGCACTAAGTTGCTTCGGTTGTGTACGACTCTCTTCAACCCTGTGGACCGTAGCCCAGCCGGCTCCTGTGTCCATGGGATTCTCCATTCAAGACCACTGGAATGGGCTGCTGTGCCCTTCTCCAGGGGATCTTCCCTACCCAAGGATCGAACCTGCTTCCCTTATGTCTCTTGCATTGGCAGGTAGGTTCTTTACCATTAGTGCCACCTGGGAAGCCCCATAGTTGAGCCTTTATTTTGTGGACCCAGAACCATTACACATTTATGATGTGATTCCAAACATTTTTACAGGAAAGGTTTTTTCTCTCTCCTTTCTATACCATGTTACCTGATGTTTAATCCCATGATATATACTCTGAGGAATAAGGATGTCATGACAGCCTTGAGAAAATGACTGCCTTAATGTTTAACATCTTATCCACTGCTTTGAGCTAGTGATCTTTTTCCCCACTTAGTTCTGCTCTTGTCTTAATCAGACATTATTTGAAATTTTGCTTCTTGTATTAATATAAATTGATTATCCTCATGAACTTGCCATTTTATGCTTGACTTTCTGATATCAGGATTATCTCCTTAGTGTTTGTATTTATAAAAAATTAATTTTTTTGCTGATCTCATACTTAATGGACTAGTCTCTGTCAGCAAAAATTCACTGCTTATTCGACTTGTTGTTCAGTTGGTAAGTGATGTCTGACTCTTTGTGTCTTCATGGACCATAGCACGCCAGGCTCCTCAGTCCTCCAGTATGTCTGGGATTTGCTTAGATTCATGTCCATTGCATCAGTGACACTATTAATATCTAACCGTCTCATCCTCTGCTGTCTCCTCCTTTTTTTGCCTTCATCTTTGCTAGCATCAGGGTCTTTTACATTGAGTTGGCTCTGCATCAGGTGGCCAAAGTACTAACACAATATAGTATATTTTATCTATCAGTTGGCCTCCCAATATTTTTACCCAAAATTCATCATGTATATTCCATTTTGTCTCCCTCTGTATTATTATAACTTACTTAAAAAGATTTCAGCTAGCAAAGATTACTGCATATGGAAAGCTTTAGAGAATATTTGTTGAATGACTATAGAACATGGGCACACTTGAATAAGCAAAAGTTCATACCGCAGAAAATGTAGAAAAGATGTCCATTTAGTAAATTATATTAATTTAATTATATATAATGGTGCGAAAGAAGAGAGCTTGACCCTCACTTCACAAAATTTATTTTAAAATGTAATCTCAGATACATTACTTGTAAACTTAAGTAAAATGCATAACAATGAGTCTTTTCCAAGATAACGTTTATTAACTTCCTGATGTTGGTGTGAGAAAAGTGTTTTTGATAAAATTATTAGTCATAATGTAAACATCAATCTGTTGCACTTCCTGAACTAAGAAATATTGCTCTTCAGAAGTGAAAATTTTCAGCATAAAATGTTTAAATACACTATAGTTAAAGGAGTGCTCTAAATCAAAGACATCAAAAATTCAGGAGAAAAATTGACAACAGACTTAAAGGTGCATTTCACAAGACATAATAAAGTAAATGTCCAGAAAAAAGAAGAAAATAACTCATCAGCAACCAGTAAATGCAAATTAAAAGCAGATTAAAACCAAATGAAATCTATGACACATTCATTACAAGGATGAAATAAAAAACTCACCCTATCACATACGTGAAGGATGTAGAGTAATGAAATCTCTCCCCTGATGCTGGTGTGTGAACTGTACAACATATTGGCACACAGCCTGCCTTCATCAAGAAAAGCTTGCCCTTAGCCATGTACCAGAAGAAATGTGTGCACATGTGTGTCAAGGGACTCATCTGAGAATGCTCATTTTGCATCATTCATAATGTCAAATCTTTATCAAACTAGAATTGACTATAATTGTGATAATTTCACACAGAGGAAAACCAAGGACTTATAGGAATGAATAAAATGCAATTACATGCAGCATGCATTAAGCATATTTTTAATCAAACCAAATCATAATCATACTGTACATTTCCTTTTTGTTAAGGTGAAAAGCAGTATTTAGAACACCATTTATCATATGTATATACATAATTCCCTCTATTTCCTAAATTTTATTTAATGAGCATATTCTATCATGGAAAAAGCATAATACTCTGTCTTACTTTTGGCTATGCTTCTATTTTTTTCTGAAACTAATTTAGAAAAATGAATTACCTTTTATTATAAAAAAGTAGTGATCAAGCAACAAAAATATGATTCAAGACTGATGATGCTACAGAATTGCTTCAAAAAATAAATCAACAACTTTATAAAAGGACATACTTAAAGCCAAGTTTAATTTTCCAACCTCTAAAACAATTAAAAACAAATAACTTTCATTTGTGGTTAAGAGGCACTGGGTCACAATAAGCCAATCTACTTTCAAGCACTAGAAATTTTTGATAAATTATAGAATATATTTTAAAGATATATAACTGTGGGAGAAAAAAGAATAGATGACAATATCAAAATCAAGGGTCATTAAGTCATAAAATAGTCACAGTTTTTCAAGCACAAATTTGTTGTAATATCATGCTACTGCATATCTTAGTATGTGTGCATGCTTACTGATTAATTCAAAGAGTGAGCACAATTGTGATATTGGTCAATTGAATATTCCTCTCCACACATACACAATGCATAGGAAAATGTCTCAGATTTTTTTAACACTGTATCATTGTTCAGATTACAAGTTACTTATTTTTTTTTAAACAAGTGAAGCTGCTGTCTGTATGTTGAAGGAATAATTTTCTTCTGTGAATTGTTAACTCATCTGCTTTACCTATTTTTAAAATTTATACTTTGGACTTTTCCTCTGTATTAAAGAAGGAGCCGAGATCACTTTATTTGAAATCAGTTGTAACAATTTTTTCCATTATATTAATTATATTTGATACTTTTGGGGCTTGCTACTTTTTAGCATCTAGAATCATTTATTTTTACACAGTTTGTGTGTGTGTGTGTGTGTGTGTGTGCGTGTCTTGCATTCTAAATTTTAATAAGTTAAACTTTCCTTACTCCAAAACCATAAAACCCATTTCTTAGAATACTGTCATCATTTCAGTCTAAAATATACAAAATTGTATATCATTTAGGGCTTATCCTGCTGTGAGATAGTTATCAAAAATACATATAATGGGTTTTTTTTTTCCCTCTAAGGCTGCCCAGTTGTCTGAATAACAGTTATTTTAAATGCCCATGCTTTACCAATTTGGTAGGCTATTTTTAGTCAATGACAATTTTTCATGTATATTTGAGCCTTTTCTGGAATTTCTATTCTATTCCATCAGAAGGCTTATTTATGCATGATACTGTGCTGTGCTGTGCTCAGTCACTCAGCTGTGTCAGACTCTTTGTCAGATTCCATAAACAATAGCCTGCCAGGCTCCTCTGTCCCTGGGATTTCCCAGACAAGAATACTGGAGTGGGTTGCCATTTCCCACTCCCAGGGATCTTCCTGACTCAGGAATCAAACCTGCATCCTTGGCCTCTCCTGCCTTGGTAGGCAGATTCTTTACCACTGAGCCACCTGAGAAGCCCAGGCATAATATTGCACTATGCGAATCATAAGGTCTTGTAACTCCTTCCCAGCACTAGCTATTTCTTGGGTGAGTTCCTGCAGGAGCTCAGCCTGGCTGGCCTTTCACTCCCCTTCTGTCCTTTATCACATCCGGTCTCCATGAGAAGCCTGTCCCACCACCCACTACTCACGGGCCTTCTGTGATCTTTGCCTTGAGGCTCCTGATACTTTTCAATTAACCTTCCAAATCACTTGTACTGTCACATTACTATATGTGTTCCCTCTTGTAAATGTTTTCTCTTCATAATCATAAACCTTAAGAAATCACTATTTACTACATAATAGGAAATGATATCCAATTTTAGAGGTTATGAGAAACTGGCTCTAAGCTAAGATTTTTAAACAATCTTTATGTTGGAGAAATTTTTCCACATTTGAAACATATAACTCACAAACATTTTGCTTAGCATCTTTCCCATGATCTCAGCTGTGCTTATTCCAGAGTCTCATTTTATTGTAACTAGAGTCTGAAAGTATTCACACCTTGAACATGTAAAATAAATTTGGGAAAAATTGGTGGTAGGCTGCAAAGGAGAGGAAAAATTTTCTCCTACTACGATTAACCTTGGGTTAAATTTTTAAATTTTGATGTATGTTTAATACATTCATCAGCTAAATCTCAAGTTGCTGAAGAAATCAATAACACACTAGTTTTGCACATAAAAATATTTGCCATCAGAATATGTATTATAACTATTACACAGATCTGTCCTCTAACTAGGAATCAAGGAACATATCATACAGAGGCTCTGCATAATGCATTCATATTAGTTAAGGTAAGAACTGGATGGGTGCCTGTTTTGGATCGACCCAAATAATACTGTGTGAGTGTATGCGCTTAGTCATGTATGACTCTGTAGCCCACCAGGCTCCTCTGTTCATGGAATTCTCCCAGCAAGGATTCTGGAGTGGGTTGCCATTTCCTACTCCAGGTGAATTTCCTGACCCAGGGACCAAACCTGTGTCTCTTGCATCTCCTGCACTGGCAGGCCAATTCTTTACAAACTGTACCACCTGGGGAGCCCACAAATAATATTACTTAGCACCCTGTTCACATCTAAGAAATAAAATGCACTGTGTCCTCTTCCCTGGAGAGGCTGAAGAAAAAAGTTTTCTGAGTGAGAGCTATCTGGGAAAATTAAAAAAAAATACAACAAGTTAGAAAATTCACAAAGTGATGATTTTAATTGGAAATTTAAATGCGCCAGGTGGCAGAGATTCCTTGGGTAGAGATAACTACTTTTAAATTCCAAAGAAAGGCAATGCCAAAGAATGCACACAATACCGCACAATGGCACTCATCTCACACACTAGTAAAGTAATGCTCAAAATTCTCCAAGCCAGGCTTCAGCAATACGTGAACCATGAACTTCCAGATGTTCAAGCTGGTTTTAGAAAAGGCAGAGGAACCAGAGATCAAATTGTGAACATCCTCTGGATCATGGAAAAAGCAAGAGTTCCAGAAAAACATCTATTTCTGCTTTATTGACTATGCCAAAGCCTTTGACTGTGTGGATCACAAGAAACTGTGGAAAATTCTGAAAGAGATGGGAATACCAGACCACCTGACTTGCCTCTTGAGAAATCTGTATGCAGGTCAGGAAGCAACAGTTAGAACTGGGCATGGAACAACAGACTGGTTTCAAATAGGAAAAGGAGTACGTCAAGGCTGCATATTGTCACCCTGCTTATTTAACTTATATGCAGAGTACATCATTAGAAACGCTGGACTGGAAGAAACACAAGCTGGAATCAAGATTTCCGGGAGAAATATCAATAACTTCAGATATGCAGATGACACCACCCTTATGGCAGAAAGTGAAGAGGAACTAAAAAGCCTCTTGATGAAAGTGAAAGAAGTCTGGAATGGACTGAGACATCTGGGGGACTCTTGGAAAGGTGGCACCACCCTGGAGTTCCTCTCGCCTTTCCTGTGGAGAGCGCCTCCTCTTGAAATGCGGCGGGAACGCCAGGAATTCTTTCCCGAACAAGCAGGGAAAGGATCCCTCATCTCGAGCTACGAGGCGGAAACGGGGCTCCTCTGGATGTGGGCGGGACCCTCGTGCTTCCTCTCGAGTGGAGACGGGTATGTCGGGGAACTTCTTGAGTTGCAGCAAGGGTGTGAAGGACCCTTTGGAAGTTCCAGAGATTAGGTGTGATTAGCCTCGAGACGCTCAGCGGAAATGGGCCTCATCTCGCCTGGAGGGGAGAACCTCCTGGATTTTCTCGAGTTGCGCCAGGTGCTCTCGACTTACCACGGGGACCTCAGGGACCCGCTCTGGTGGCCTCAGGAAAGGCTAGTCCCCATGCGAGTTGCTAGGGGGCCTCTCGGGATTCCTCTCCCGTCGATGCCGGGGCGTAAGACCTTGTGTGGAGTCGGGGCCGGAACCTGAGGATTCCTCTCCAGTGCTGACATGGATCTTGGGGTACTTCTGGAGTCTCCCCAGGGGAGTCAGTCCTCGTCTCGAGTGGGGGCATGCAAGTGCGCTTTCCTCCCGAGCTGTAGCAGCAGTGTCATGCTTCCCGTCGAGTGGATCAAGGGATCTGTGGCTTTCCCTCGAGGCTTTTCCACGAGGCTTTCCCACAGGCCTGTCCCACGTGCCATCGTGGTGTGAGACGATCCTCGGCGTGAAAGTCGAGGCAGTGCAGGGAAAACAGGTTTCTCTGGAATGAACTGAGACATCTGGGGGTCTCTTGGAATGGTGGCACGACACTGGAGTTCCTCTCACCTTACCTGTGGAGAGCGCCTCCTCTTGAGATGTGACGGGAACGCCGGGAATTCTTTGCCGACCAAGCAGGGGAAGGATCCCTCCTCTCGAGCTACGAGGCGGAAACGGGGCTCCTCTGGATGTGGGCGGAACCCTCGTGCTTCCTCTCGAGTGGAGACAGGTATGTCGGGGAACTTCTTGAGTTGCAGCAAGGGTGTGAAGGACCCTTTGGAAGTTCCAGAGGTCAGGCGTGATTAGCCTCGAGACGCCTCAGAGGAAATAGGCCTCATCTCGCCTGGAGGGGAGAACCTCCTGGATTTTCTCGAGTTGCGGCAGGTGCTCTCGACTTACGACGGGGACCTCAGGGACCCTTTCTGGTGGCCTCAGGAAAGGCTAGTCCCCATGCGAGTTGCTAAGGGGCCTCTCAGGATTGCTCTGCCGTCGATGCCGGGGCCTAAGACCTTGTGTGGAGTCGGGCCGGCAATCACCTGGGCCAGCTTAGGCAATCACTGAGGGCCAGCTTAGGCAATCACGTGGACCAGCTGGGATAATTACGTTGGCCCGCAGGGGCAAACATGTGGGCCCCCAGGGGCAATCACGTGGGCGCCCCGGGGATTTCACGTGGGCCCCCCGGGGAAATCACGTGAGCCCCAATTGTAATCACGTGGGCCCCCAGGGGCAATCACGTGGGCCCCCCAGGGAAATCACGAGAGCCCCCCGGGGAAATTATGTCGGAGGCCAAGGGCAATCACTTGGGCCCCCCGGGGTAATCACGTGGGCCCCCCGGGGAAATCTTGTGAGCCCCCCAGGGAAATCACGAGGGACGCCAAGGGCAGTCAGGTGGGCCCCCCGGGGGAATCACGTGGGCCACCCGGGGCAATCTCGCTTGCCCCCCGGGGAAATCATGTGAACCCCCAGGGGAAATCACGAGGGACGCCAAGGGCAATCACCTGGGCCCCCCAGGGTAATCATGTGGGCCTCCCAGGGGCAATCACATGGGCCCCCGGGGAAATCACGTGGGATCCCAGGGGCAATCAGGTGGGACCCCAGGGGAAATCACCTGGGCCCCACGGGGCAATCACGAGGGCCCCCAGGGGAAATCACGTGGGCCCCCAGGGGAAATCACCTGGGCCCCCAGGGGCAATCACGTGGGCCCCCAGGGGAAATCACTTGGCCCCCAGGGTCAATCACGTGGGGTCCCTGGGGAAATCACGTGGGACCCCAGGGGAAATCACGTGGATCCCGAGGGGAAATCACGTGGGCCCCCAGGGGTAATCACGTGGGCCCCGAGGGGAAATAATGTGGGCGCCCAGGGGAAATCACGTGGGGTCCCTGGCAAAATCACGTGGGCCCCCAGGGGAAATCACGTGGGGTCTTTGGGAAAATTACGTGGGCCCCCAGGGGCAATCTCGTGGGCCACCTGGGGAAATCACGTGGGCCCTCAGGGGAAATCACGTGGGGTCCCTGGCAAAATCACGTGGGCCACCTGGGGAAATCACGTGGGCCCTCAGGGGAAATCACGTGGGGTCCCTGGCAAAATCACGTGGGCCCCCAGGGGACATCACGTGGGCCCCCAGGGGAAATCACGTGGGCCCCAAGGGGAAATCACGTGGGGTCCCTTGGAAAATCACGTGGGCCACCTGGGGAAATCACGTGGGCCCTCAGGGGAAATCACGTGGGGTCCCTGGCAAAATCACGTGGGCCCCCAGGGGACATCACGTGGGCCACCTGGGGAAATCACGGGGGCCCCCAGGGGAAATCACGTGGGACCCCAGGGGAAATCACGTGCACCCCCAGGGGAAATGACGTGAGACCCCAGGGGTAATCACGTGGGGTCCCTGGGAAAATCACATGGGCCCCCAGGGGCAATCTCGTGGGCCACCTGGGGAAATCACGTGGGCCCCCAGGGGAAATCACGTGGGACCCCAGGGGAAATCACTTGCACCCCCAGGGGAAATTACGTGGGCCCCCAGAGGAAATTACGTGGGCCCACAGGGGCAATCACGTGGGCCCCCAGTGGAAATCACGTGGGCCCCAAGGGGCAATCACGTGAGCCCCCAGGGGACATCATGAGGGGTCCCTGGGAATATTACCTGAGCCCCCAGGGGCAATCACGTGGGGCACCTGGGGCAATCATGTGGGCGGCCTATGGCAATCACGTGGGCCCCCAGGGGAAATCACCTGGGCCCCCGGGGGAAATCATGTGGGCCCCCGGGTGAAATCACTTGGGCCCTCGGGGGAAATCACGTGGGCCCCCGGGGGCAATCACGTGGGCCCCCGGCGGAAATCACGTGGGCCCCCGGGGGCCATCACGTGGGCCACCTGGGGAAAGCACGTGGGCCCCCAGGGGAAATCACGTGGGCCCCCATGGGAAATCACGTGGGCCCACAGGGGAAATCACGAGGGCCTCCAGTGGCAATCACGTGGGCCCCCAGGGGCAATCACGTGGGCCCCCAGGGGAAATCACGTGGGCCCCCAGGGGAAATCATGTGGGCCCCAAGGGGAAATCACGTGGGCCCCCAGGGGAAATCACGTGGGCCCCCAGGGGAAATCACGTGGGCCCCCAGGGGAAATCACGAGGGCCCCAAGGGGAAATCACGTGGGCCCCCAGGGGAAATCACGTGGAGACCCTGGGAAAATCACGTGGGCCCCCAGGGGAAATCACGTGGGCCGCCAGGGGAAATCACGAGGGCCCCCAGGGGAAATCACGTGGGCCCCCAGGGGAAATCACGTGGGCCCCAGGGGAAATCACGTGGGCCCCCAGGGGAAATCACGTGGGCCACCAGGGGAATCACGTGGGCCCCCGGGACAATCACATGGGTCCCCAGGGGCAATCAGGTGGGGTCCCTAGGAAAATCACGTGGGCCCCCCCGGCAATCACGTGGGTCCGCTAGGGATATCACCTGGTCGCCCAGGGGAAATCACGTGGGCCCCCAAGGGGAAATCACGAGGGCCCCAGGGGCAATCACGAGTCCCCCACTGAAAATCTCGTGGGCCCCCAGGCCAATCACTTGCGTCCCCCAGGGAAATCACGCGGGTCCCCAGGGGCAATCACGTGGGCCCCCAGGGGAAATCACATGGACAACCAGGGGCAATCAGGTGGGCCCCCAGGGGCAATCACGTGGGCCCCCAGGGGCAATCACGTGGGCCCCCAGGGGAAATCATGTGGGCCCCCAGGGGAAATCACTTGGGCCCCCTGGGGCAACCATGTCAGCCCCCAGGGGCAATCACGTGGGCCCCCGGTGCAAACCACGTGGGCCCCCTGGGATATCACGTGGGCCCCCAGAGGAAATCAACTGGGCCCCCAGGGACAGTCACGTGGGGTCCCTGGGAAAATCACTTGGGCCCCCAAGGGAAATCTCGTGGGCCCCCAGGGGCAATCACGTGGGCCCCCAGGGGAAATCACTTGGCCCCCAGGGTCAATCACGTGGGGTCCCTGGGGAAATCACGTGGGCCCCCAGGGTCAATCACGTGGGGTCCCTGGGAAAATC
The DNA here is from genome assembly GCF_001704415.2 of Capra hircus. NCBI lineage: Eukaryota > Metazoa > Chordata > Mammalia > Artiodactyla > Bovidae > Capra > Capra hircus. The sequence continues at coordinate 120,034,175 of NC_030810.1, forward strand.
ACGGGGGCCCCCAGGGGAAATCACGTGTACCCCGAGGGGAAATCACGTGGGCCCCCAGGGGTAATCACGTGGGCCCCGAGGGGAAATCATGTGGGCCTCCAGGAGAAATCACGTGGGCCCCCAGGGTCAATCACGTGGGCCCCCAGGGGAAATCACGTGGGCCCCCAGGGGTAATCACGTGGGCCCTCAGGGGAAATCATGTGGGCCCCCAGGAGAAATCACGTGGGCCCCCAGGGTCAATCACGTGGGCCCCCAGGGGAAATCTCGTGGGCCCCCAGGGGCAATCACGCGGGTCCCCAGTGGAAATCACGCGGGCCACAGGGGAAATCACGTGGGCCCCCAGGGGAAATCACGTGGGTCCCCGGGGAAATCACGTGGGCCCCAAGGGGAAATCACGTGGGCCCCCAGGGGAAATCACGTGGAGTCCCTGGGAAAATCACTTGGGCCCCCAGGGGAAATCACGTGGGCCCCCAGGGGAAATCACGAGGGCCCCCAGGGGAAATCACGTGGACCCCCAGGGGAAATCACGTGGGCCCCAGGGGAAATCACGTGGGCCCCGAGGGGAAATCACGTGGGCCCCCAGGGGAAATCACGTGGGCCCCAGGGGAAATCACGTGGGCCCCCAGGGGAAATCACGTGGAGTCCCTTGGAAAATCACGTGGGCCCCCAGGGGAAATCACGTGGGCCCCAAGGGGAAATCACGTGGGCCCCCAGGGGAAATCACGTGGGCCACAGGGGAAATCACGTGGCGTCCCTGGCAAAATCACGTGGGCCCCCAGGGGACATCATGAGGGGTCCCTGGGAATATCACCTGGGCCCCCAGGGGCAATCACGTGGGGCACCTGGGGCAATCATGTGGGCGGCCCGTGGCAATCAGGTGGGCCCCCAGGGGAAATAACCTGGGCCCCCGGGGGAAATCACGTGGGCCCCCGGGTGAAATCACGTGGGCCCCCGGGGGCGATCTCGTGGGCCCCCTGGGGAAATCACGTGGGCCCCCAGGGGAAATCACGTGGGGTCTCGGGGAAAATCACGTGAGCCCACAGGGCCAATCACGTGGGCCCCATGGTGAAATCACGTGGGCCCCCAGGGGAAATCACGTGGGCCCCCCGGGGCAATCACGTGGGCCCCCAGGGGAAATCACGTGGGGTCTCGGGGAAAATCACGTGATCCCCCAGGGCCAATCACGTGGGCCCCATGGTGAAATCACGTGGGCCCCCAGGGGAAATCACGTGGGCCCCCCCGGGCCAATCACGTGGGACCCCAGGGGAAATCACGTGGGGTCCCGGGGAAAATCACGTGGGCCCCCAGGGGAAATCAAGTGGGTCACCTGGGGAAATCTCGTGGGCCCCCATGGGAAATCACGTGGGCCCCCAGGGGCAATCACGTGGGCCCCCCGTTGAAATCACGTGGGTGCCCAGGGGCAATCACGTGGGCCCCCCGTGGAAATCACGTGGCCCCAGGGGCAATCACGTGGCCCCCCAATCACGTGGGCCCCCAGGGCAATCAGGGGAAATCACGTGGGCCCCAGGGGGGCCCCGTGGAAATCACGTGGGCCCCCAGGGGCAATCACGTGGGCCCCAATCACGTGGCAATCACGTCCCCCGTGGAAATCACGTGGGCCCCAGGGGCAATCACGTGGGGCCCCCAGGGGAAATCACGTGGCCCCCAGGGGAATCACGTGGCCCCACCCCCAGGGCAATCACGTGTCACGTGGGCCCCAGGGCAATCACGTGGCCCCAGGGCAATCATGGGCCCCAGGGCAATCACACGTGGGCCCCCAGGGGCAATCACGTGGGCCCCCAGGGGCAATCACGTGGGGCCCCCCCAAGTGGGCCCCAGGGGCAATTCACGTGGGCCCCAGGGAAATCAGGCCCCAATCAGGCCCCCAGGGAAATCACGTGGGCCCCCAGGGGCAATCACGTGGGCCCCCCGTGGAAATCAGGGCCCCCGGGAAATCACGTGGGCCCCAGGGGCAATCACGTGGGCCCCCGTGAAATCACGTGGGCCCCCCGTGAAATCACGTGGGCCCCAGGGGCAATCACGTGGGCCCCCCGTGGAATCACGTGAGCCCCCGCAGGGGCAATCACGGGGCAAATCACGTGGACCCCCCAAGGGGCAATCACGTGGGCCCCCCAAGGGGGAAGTGGGTCAACGTGAAATCACGTGGGCCCCCCAGGGGAAATCACGTGGGCCCCCAGGGGAAATCACGTGGGCCCCCCAGGCAATCACGTGGGCCCCCGGGGTGGGCCCCCAAGGGGAAATCACGTGGGCCCCCCATGGGGGGCAATCACGTGGGCCCCCGTGGGTGGCCCCAGGGGCCCAATCACGTGGCTTGGGCCCCCAGGGGCAATCACGTGGGCCCCCCCGTGGAAATCACTGGGCCCCCGGGGCAATCACGTGGGCCCCCAAATCACGTGGCCCCCAGGGGCAATCACGTGGGCCAGGGGAATCACGTGGGCCCCCAGGGGCAATCCCGTGGCCCCCCGTGGAAATCACGTGGGCCCCCCAGGCAATTCACGTGGCCCAGGGGCCATCACGTGGGCCCCCAGGGGCAATCACGTGGGCCCCCCGTGGAAAGGTGGGCCCAATCACGTGGGCCCCGTGGAAATCACGTGGGCCCCCAGGGGCAATGTGGGCTCACGTGGGCCCCCAGGGGCAATCACGTGGGCCCCCAGGGGCAATCACGTGGGCCCCCAGGGGCAATCACGTGGGCCCAAATCATGTGGTCCCCAGGGGCATCAGTGGCCCGTGGGTCCCCCAAGGGGGCAATCAGTGGCCCCCCAGGGGAAATCACGTGGGCCCCCAGGGGCAATCACGTGGGCCCCCCGTGGAAATGGGCCCCAGGCAATCACGTGGGCCCCAGGGAAATCACGTGGGCAATCACGTGGGCCCCCGTGGAAATCATGTGGCCCCAGGGGCCACGTGGCCCCCAAGGGGGCAATCAGGTGGCCCCCCAGGGGCCAATCACGTGGGCCCCCCAGGGGCAATCACGTGGGCCCCCAGGGCCCGTGGGGCCCAGGGGGCAATCACGTGGGGCGCCCCGTGGAAATCACGTGGTCCCAGGGGGCAATCACGTAGGCCCCCCGTCGAAAATCACGTGGGCCCCAGGGGCAATCACGTGGGCCCCCCGTGGAAAATCACGTGGCCCCCAGGGGCAATCACGTGGGCCCCCGTGGAAATCGTGGGAAATCACGTGGCTGTGGGCCCCAGGTGGCATCAAACGTGGGCCCCCAGGGGCAATCACGTGGGCCCCAGTGGAAATCAACGTGGGGCCAATCACGGGGGGGAAATCACGTGGGCCCCCAGGGGAATCACGTGGGCCCCCCAGGGGAAATCACGTGGGCCCCCAGTGGCAATCACGTGGGCCCCCAGGGGTAATCACGAGGGCCCCCAGGGGAAATCACGTGGGCCCGCAGGGGCAATCACGTGGGCCCCCAGGGGAAATCACGTGGAGGGGCATTCACGTGGGCGGCAATCACGTGGCCGGGCCACGTGGGGCCCCCAGGGGAAATCACGTGGGCCCCAGGGGAATCACGTGGGCCCCCAGGGGCAATCACGTGGGCCCCCAGGGGAAATCACGTGGGCCCCCCAGGGGCAATCACGTGGCCCCCACACGTGGGCCCCCAGGGGCATCACGTGGGCCCGCAGGGGCAATCACGTGGGCCCCCCACGTGGCCCCAAGGGGAAATCACGTGGGCCCAGGGGCAATCACGTGGGCATCCCGTGGAAATCACGTGGGCCCCCAGGGGCAATCACGTGGGCCCTGGCAATCACGTGGGCATCACGTGGGCATCACGTGGGCCCAGGGGCAAATCACGTGGGCCCCCAGGGGCAATCACGTGGGCCCCCAGCGGCAATCAGGTGGGCCCCCAGGGGCAATCACGTGGGTCCCCAGGGGAAATAACGTGGGCCCCCAGGGGCAATCACGTGGGCTCCTGTGGAGTGGGCCCGCCAGGGGAATCACGTGGGTGGGCACGTGGGCCCCCACGGGCAATCACGTGGGCCCCCAGGAGCAATCACGAGGGCCCCCAGGGGCAATCACGAGGGCCCCCAGGGGAAATCACGTGGGCCCCCAGGGGAAATCA